>NC_142407.1:7836845-8586548 GCF_059441095.1 Idiotropiscis lumnitzeri
TGGGAACAGTAACTTTTTTTTTTCCCCCCTTTTTACATGGGTATGTATTATTACCCTAAGAATTTAGCTTTACGCATTTAAAATCTTTTTTGTATTTTTATGAAAATATTGTATTTTTAATACAGGCTGTATTTACGTAACAACAAAACGACAAAAAGTGTCAATGCTATTAATTTTTGACATTTTCCAGAACTTGCAATAACTGAACCCCTAATTAAAAAAAAATCCCAAGACTCAGTCTCACATAGAACTTTTACAATTTGTATATTTTGTTTGCGAAATATGTTCACTGTACTTACAGAATAACTCATTGCAAAACCTCCCCTTTCTTCATATTTACTACACTGCTAATGATGAAGATGGCCACAGTTGCCATTATCTTAAGAATGTCATGATGCCATCGAGGCAGTTAATAAGCCCAACTTCCGCCACGAGCAACCGTCCAGCCAGTCAGTGAGCTGTCATTAATCTCAGCTGCTGGTCTTGCCTCACATCTCTTTGAAACATGACAAGCGCTTTTGGTCGTGACCCCTTCCACTCATTCAATTAGCCTCTTAGCATCATTCATCCGTCCTGCAGTATTGATCAAGCTTCTTCCATAAAACAGGCGACGGTGGACCTCCGCTTGCTATCATTCATGCCTGACCTCACACAGTTGATGTGAGAAATTTGGGTCAGTAACAATACAGTACAACTTTATTCATAAAGCACTTTATTATTATTATTATTCCATAGAGAAGAACTGGCAACAGAAAAGGCACGATCTCCCCGGTTAGTCCTCTGTAACTCCAGTAGCATTTGGTCCGCAACCCTGGGTCAACGGGCAGGCGCGTCGGGGTGGAGTAGCTTGACGAGATACACTGGGGTGAGGCCAATCATGATTTAAAGACAAACACAATTATCTCATTGTTTTACAAAGTGCTACAATGCTAATGCAGAGCTCGTAACTGAACGACTTCTGTAAGGATGGTCAGCAGATGTTTTTATTTTTATTTTGCACAAGATGCCAGTGATGCAGGGATGTCACATTTAAGAGGAACTCGTGCAAGTAATGGCAGTGAGAAGACGAGTCAAAGCAACCATGACAACGGTACAAGTGCTTGCTGGCAGTATCTGCTGTAAAAGTAGAGGATGGAGCTCAGCGCCATGTTTGCATTCCTTCCAATCACTGCGAATGCCTTCCCATCTGGCTTAGGTTTAGTGGAAAACTTTTCCATTTCACATTTGATCAGAATAAGATGGGAGGAAAAAGAAGGAGATTCAATTGGGATGGGGATAAAACAAATCATATGAATGATTCTCAGTGACCTTCAAGTCATGTTTGTACCAAGTTTTACAATTGAGTTTGGTTTGCCATCATAAAGATAAAGATAAAGATGTCCTTTATTAGTCCCACAATGGGGAAATTTGAAGTATAATGTTACAAGTATACTCCAGTCAGTCTTTAGTTTCTCAATGTAAATGTCATGACAATATGAGCGTAAATAATGACATTATTTTAGACTAGCAAACAATAAATTTTATCTATAAACTCGCTTTTGTTGTAAACCAAACAATTTTAAAACACTTATTTGCTTTCTCCCCATTTCATTCTTATATTCAGTGAGAAGTGAGAATTATCTATTTACCGATCAATAGACAGGAGCATGTCGAGGTCCACCTTGAACGAACCAACTGGTACAACAATGATATTTTGAAAAAGTAGGATTGTATCGCTACTTTTTGCTGTAGAAAACCGAAAAATAATACACGTTGTTTCAAATGAACACCACGGCGCCTTTATTTCTAAACAGTGCAATAATAAAATTCAAATATATATCCTTCCTTCAAAATGGCCATTTCTGTTTTGCCTCCGAACTTCCCAGTTAAATTACCGAAATGTGTCAGTGTTTATGTGGGATTGAATACATCAGAGGAGAAGGAACGTTTATGTAGCCATCTGCTTCTCCTGCTCCGAGCTGTCTGGCCTCGGGAGCAGCCAGTCTGTGTAATTGTGATTGACAGGCACGCTTTCAGCAGCATGCCAGTAGGAAGTGACCTTAAACAAGCACTGCCATTTCTGACTGAATGCTTGTTTTTCCTGTTGGCCCTTCCTCCCTCGCTCGCTGAAGGGAGAGGGTGAAAGGGGCTCAAAGCTGGGTGGCTTCTGGGTCAAGAACTCAGGGTCATCGTGTCTGGGGAAAGAGTAATTGCTATGCCTGTGTGTGGGCTTATGTCCTAAAATGAGCGGGGTGAGGGGAGAGGGGGGGGCAAGAGAGGGAGGGTGTCTGGAAGCTTGGTTACATTCCTCCGAGAGGAACAACAACAGTGCAGTCCTGCTCTCGGCTCTTTATCCTCTAAGTTGGTGCCAGGACCCCCCCCCCCCCCCAGTGTGCCAACTCTCTAGTTGCAGACCCACAGAGGGCGATCAGCGACCTGATTCACACTGGACTAATTTAATCAAACGCATGCTGAGAATGAATTTGTCTGCGTTCAGAGAAGTACATGCCCATTGTGATTGATGCTTTCATGCACAGGTGTTAAACTCGAGGCCCGGGGGCCAGATCTGTCCCACGGCCTCATTTTATGTGGCCCCGAAAGGGCAAATCGTGTGCATCAACTTCCGGTTTCTAGCACATTTTCTTCACTTTTAATGTTGAGATATGAGTTATTGCAATTCACTTATAACCAATCCTCCCCTTTTAAAATAAATTGAAGAATTGTTAAAAAAAACAATTCCTTCCTGGCTTTTGATTTAAAAAATGGCTTTCCATCAATTTGTTGTGTATGTGATAACCTAAGGTGATCATACATTTGTATGAGTTCACAGTCATAACGACCCTCTGAGGGAAACCAGAACTACGATGTGGCCCGTCCACACAAAAATGAGTTTGACACTTCTTCATTCTTTTGTTAAAATTATTGAGTATCAGTTTTGGAGAAAACCCCCTTTGAGATTTTTCCCCACTTGTTGGATTTCATGTAAGAGTTAAGTAATTTGATTGACGTAATCCTCTCGGAAGTGGTTTATTGGCCCACTGGTTGGTCGCATTATTTTTTATAGCATCACACAGGCTAATGAATTAAAGTGCCCACAAAGTGCCTGTGGACATCAAAAAGCCTCTAATAACTATATTTTGCTTGTAGTTTTGTTCTACAAATAACTTACCAATGAAATGCGTTTCTTTTTGCGGTTGTTCTTTTTGAGATCCCACTTGAATCAAAATGGCAATATTCCGAAAAAATAGTAATGCTCTATGACATCTACTGTAGCACTTGATCACTTAATGGGGTTCAAAAAAGTGTGCATCAAACTAGGATCCCTTCACATTAATCGGTAGCCAAGAAATAGCTTTTAGTTTCATAAAGGATGCTGAACTCCGAGTCAACGTAACGTCTGGTAGAATTCGCTTGGGTGACTTTATTTTCATTGTTAAAATCTGTCACACTCAAAGCCAGGTCTCATCTTTGACTCTATCTTTTGCGACACGTATTGCTGTGTGTGCCCTCATACCAAGCAGGGCTGCAAATTGATGTCCATTTTCAGTGCCTGTGACTGACTTTGTTGAAACGTAGTGGTTGACTTTAATGACTATAACGACTGCAAGAAGCAAGAGTGCGGTGTGTGAGTTATCATCAAGGGGGAGTGATTGCAGTGTCTCGTGATGTCAGTGTGGAAAACTCTTACGTGGTTCTGTTTGAAACGGATACAGAAATTAGGAAATAGGGGCGATATACAACATCATGCATGCACATCACTATTGCTCATTCTGCTCAAGGAAAGTCTTGAAGCATCTAAACTTTTATTGAGTGATTCCTCAGGGAGACTTTTGGAGATGGTTTGCCTCAAGGTATATAGATCAAGTGTGAATGTGTTTTCTGCTTCAGGGGTTAGTCTATCACTGCCATCCTAGTGGCTTATGTTATCCGGGCCTACTGGAGGAATAGCATATGTGTTGATCTGCATGAAAGCTTTATCCCTCTGCCAATCCATCCATGCATGAAGGACTTAAATGAGAGTTTATTGGAGCCGTTTTAGCCAAGGCAGTTTAAATGATTTATGCCTAAAAGATGGAGTAGTAAGAAGCTTACAGGACTCTTGACCCTCGGGAGGCTTGTCACAAAGCGGGAGCCATCCGTTTTTTTTTCTTCCCCCCTCTCCAGAAACGCTTACTTACTTTACAGACGCATCCGAATTCCTGTGGGGCGCTCCGCAGCCTGCTGAAAGGATTACAGATAAATCCCTGCGAACTCCAGATGTTTTTCCAGGCAGCACACAGCAAGGAAACATAGCCCATCCCCTGTAAACATCTGTCTGACAAAACCTTGACGACCGAGAAGACAACAGAAGCTCAGAATGAGAAAAGTGACTTGACGAGTTAGATTTACAGTCTGTTCGATTTGTTCATGAATCACTAAGTGGCTTTACAAAGCATCTTGTGTCCCTGCTTTTGATAAGCTCTAAAGTGGATGAAATATTTGGTGGATAAACAATTGTAGTTTCTCAAGGCAAGGGCGACGATCAAAGCTTTTGCTGAGCAACCATTGCAACTGTTTCTACAAATCACCAGTAGTGGAAAAAATATAAACATGGATCATGTTAATGTGTACTTTTAGTGCTTTGCTTGCGATCAATGGGAATTTTCACACCTCTTTAACCTCCAAAGGTCTGACTGTCCCATTACCACGACATCGATATGTTGTACCTCTGCTCTCGGCTAATTGGCGTCACATTTTTGTCTGACCTCTCTGTCGCTCTGCAATTTACGCAGCACACTGAAGTGGAACACTTGGGTATTCCCAGCATGATGGGGCTTTGTTTAAAGGGTTATGATGAGTAGATTATTAGGCAGAGGAGGGGATTGCCTCGCGGTTTTCAACTTGGAGAAAGGAGATGCTGACCAATGTCTGGATCACTGAATAATTGCGGGCCAGAGAGAACGCAAGAGCAGAAGAGAGAGAGAGAGAGAGATCAGTCTGTGTAGCCACGAGGGACATGCCCGACAGATGGATGCAGCGAATGACTGCATGCCTAGTTGTCTGGAAAGGCAACTTTCACTCAAACAGACGTTATGTATGGTTTGCTCTTCTTATTCAACTTTGAATATTAAAAATACGACAATATCAAATGTTCACAATTCAAAGTTGAAATGTAATTGAAAGCCTACATTGAGAAAATGAGCAACATTCACGACAAGTAACGACAACATAATAACAATATTGCATAATATGATTTTTGACTTCATCATGCAGGACTGTTTAGTGTCTGAAAACATTGATATATGATATATGGATTAAAATACAGACATGTGAACTAACTTTAAGCAATGATTGTTTGCCAACTACATTTCCCATTGCACTCCAAAAGCCTTATGGGTATTTAAGTACACAAATACAACTTTTTATTCTGCTGTCAATCCTCAGAGGATAAACACAATCTATTCGAGATCTCTGGTCGACCTCCAATTAATTTGAGCTTAGTGGAGAGAGATTGCCGAAAGCCTGACAACTTAATGACACATTTTCTTTTAAACGTGAGCTGGCCTAAAAGATTAAAAAATAAAATTAAACAATAGGTTATTCAAACTGATGTTAACTTAAATTTTCCCGAGCTCGGCAGCGTCCCATAATTGTCGTTTTGAAATTTTGCAAAAAAAGGTTTTTCTCTCCCCACTTCGCGCTCTAGTAGCTATATGCTAAAACATAACTGGTAAAGCCATAGATTATGGTTCATAATTATGCATAGAATTGTGGATAGGTGTGAAAGCTTTGTTGATTATAAAACTTACTTTAACACACTGAGAAAGACAACGCATACAAACTGAACATAGTCCGCTTCTTCGCGATACTGCTAATTAGGCCGCATCTCTTCCTGTAGTCCTCAGTACTTGCACAATGGCACAAAATGCTATCGCGCTAAAGGTTAGTAACTCTAAATTCGGACTTCCGTGTATGCTGTGAGACCATATTTTAAAAGAAATGAAAAAATAAAAATCACCTAAAACAATGACCAATTGAAATTTTGGCGTATAAGTTAATTTTAATTGAAATTTTTCAATTTATTTTTAATGGGCTTTGATTCGATTGGTCATGAAAGAAAACTCTTCCAGTTCTACTGTTTTATAAATTCCTGTTTAATGAACATTACCCTGACTTTTGATTAATTAGCTTCTAAACACAAATGCCAGTGTCACCCTTGAGGGTGGGTTTAATTTCCACTCAATTCACTAGAAATGTTCTGTCCCTTACTTGAAGCTACATGCATACAATAGTCAGTCTGTTCAGAATAATTCCCCTAGATATCATTATCTTGTGTTAAATTCCCCCTGGAATGCTCGGTGCAGTCTGCTCCCAAGACTTGAGCAGCTCCAGTCACAGCCTGCTGGATGACTGGGTACAGTACAGGTTGCCTTCGTTGGACTGATTTGCATGGGCAAACCATGATATCCTGGCTTAATGAAGCTTCTGTTGTCCCATGCACATGCTCACATGCCGTGTGGCATCGCTTTACTCCGACTACACATAAGCAGAGCTGCTGCCAGGCAACATGAGCTGTGAGAATGTCACAGATTTGTGAGAGGATGGATCAAATGGTCAGTCTGCTCAAGAGCAAAGTTTAACAATGACTTTTTGTTTAAATGTAAACTTCTGTAGGGCCCCTCCAAAAGTATTGGAAAACATTTCGGTTTCAGATCAAAAGTTCAGAATGGCAGCTTTCATGGTGTCAAACAACGCAGGACATAGCACTTGTTTGGAGCAGGCATTATTGAATTCATTTGAAGTGAACAAGACTTAATATTTGGTGGCATTAGCCTTACTCGCAATAACTACGATATCTCCTCTTCAGGGGGTGAAATGCAAACAATGTTGGGTAACGATCCGATCATTGACTTGGCCAAGATAAGATCTCCCACTTTTCCCCCCTGATGAAGTCCTTTCTTGTGATGGTTTGTTTTAGGTCATTGTCTTGTTGCATGATGGATGCCAACGCAACAAAGTACTTAAGTGGAAGGTCTGACGTCAACGTAAATCCCCGGACCTAAACCCAACAGCGCATGCATTTCACCTCCTGAAGAGGAGACTAACGATAGAAAATATAATCAACAAGAACTATGTGAAAGTGTGTGATCTTCCATCAGGAAATCTGTTTTTGATGTGGATGTTCAGTAAATGTGGAGCAGAAAATCTACTTTTCTCATTCTGCCCCTCTAAATCCTGCCTTCCATTGGTCAGGTTGACTTTTCTCCTCTCTAAAACTTTCCTCGCAATGCGGGGGGTTATGTGGCGGTTACGTGGGGAAGAGCGGACCAGAGGCGCATGCATATCAAAGAGAACTCGCCATCTGTCAGCGCAGCCAGCAAACAGCTGGTTGAGAAGATGCAAGACGTTTGAACAAAGCCCGACAAGATGGTAGATGACAGGAAACAGATTTCCCTCGCTTTTTACCCCTCGCGCTGGAGAATCTGACCATCAGATTGCTGTGATATATCCAAGTCTCCAGATGCCGCCGATCCTCTGCACCTCTCGTCTCATCTTCTCTCCCCCTCCCCCCTACCCCTCATCATCCTGTCTTCCTGCACTTTCCAACTTCCTTTTTTGACTTGTCTCTTTTGCTTGCTTTTCCTGCTCTCACCTCGACACCCTTCGCATAAATGATGGCATTGTTAACTCACTCCTAGACTTGCTCCTACTCAGTTGTTCATTTGCATTTTTACTCAATTTTTTTTTTTTTTTGCATTTCCATTTCTGGTGGATTCAGTAAGAAAACAAATGTCACCACACCGCATGCAGGCAACTAGAATTTTTATTAGAACTTATTAGAAGCAAGCATTAAAAGCATTAACACATGGATTGGATAATTATACTAATTATGATTACATTTCCTCTGTGTATTTTTTTCTTTTGCTATGTTTTTTTTTGGTGTGACCTAGATATTCCATTTAGTGAATTATTCAGCTTTAATAAATTGACCTTCTGCAGCTTAAGTAGATACACATCTTTCCGCTTATTAGCACAGATAAATGAAGCACTGTGAGTGGTGTTAAGTACATATTTCGTAAATTAGCACGCAGGGCCTTATGTTAATTAGTGTTGAAGTGAAAGCCTCCTTGCATTAGGTTTGCTTTCTCTACTTTACACAGTCTGTTCCCCTTTGTGCCTTTTTTTTGCACCGCGTTGTTAATTTGAACAGAAAATTCCATCTGCTTCTAAATAGGGCAGTGGCGCACACTCGCTGCAATCATTAGGGCCATTTTCTGCCAGCTTAAAGTTGCTGAAATGTCTATAATGGAGGGAATGCGTGAGAGCTTTTGTCATCGCTCGTTATCCACCGCATGATGTGTGACATTGGCCAGTGTAATACTGTAATGGCCCTAATTATCTAATCACACTAATATGTGGCTGCTGCTCCTGGACATGACAAGGGCAAAGTGAGCTAATAAACAGTGATTACTGTCATTTGAAGTCAGCACAAAGAGGTGGTGGAATGTTTCCCCCCTCTCGTCCTTCCTCTCGGGCAAGGGAAGCATGGCGGCGGTGGTGAAAGGTCAGCTGGTGCTTGCACACAAGTGATGGAATGACGGGGAGAGAAGTATCAAAGAAAGAGACGCAGAGAGAAAGAGCCGTCTCGTCCAGATCTTTCCGCCTTACCTTGGTTTGGATTGACAAGCTGTCAACCGAGCCGGCTTGTACTCACTGGAACAAAGAGTAGACTAGGCAGAGCTTCACTTCTACTTTCCTTCCTTTGGTCTACCATCCATAAAAAATCCACAAGGATGACAAAATTTGGTCAACATGATACTTTAGTATGATGGACGGTATGAAGGTGGTCAGAGCTGGGATTCAAACCACCGACCCTTCAACTGAGCCTGACCCAGTTTACAGTACATATAATTTTTCAGGCCATAAGGTGCACTTAAAATCATTTATTTATTTTTTAATCCACATTGCGCCTTGTAAAGTGGTGCTTCTTATATATTGAATAATGTCGCATTTTTAGTTTGTCTTCTTGAATTCGAATTTATTCCCATTACATTTGTGTTGTTTTTGTTATACCAGAACTAGGACTTCTTCTTTGTCTAAGTGTCGTAGTTATTTTTGGCGGTGCGTTTCCAATGCTACAATGTGGGCCGATATCATTGCGGTCTGGGAGGTCAACTTTAGTTAAGTTCCTTCCTATCTGTTGATTTCTATCAGAGGCGTCACAACAGATTGTGTTTATGACACATATAAAGCAACCATAAGATTCACTCATCCTTGTGAATGTAATAGTTATTTTTATAGTCTTGATGCACATTGTAATAAAAAAGGTTGTTGACAGTGACTTGTTTTTCAATCAGACACTATTTTTTTTTTTTTACCTTTTATTGTCCGCCAATCTTTTATGGGCTTGCCAAACTGAGATTGAGGTAGGACACAGCGAAGAAACTTGCATTTAAAATCTCTATTTGCACTGTTTGTGCCTCGGAGATCAATGTTTGTGTCTGAGTTTTTTTGTTTTTTTTCTGTTGCGTTGATGTTTTATGCACAGTCTCCAGGCTATGCAGGCCTCATTTCACAGCTCCCCAGAGACCAGTTAACCTCCCATTTCCTCCCCAGGGTCTCCGCTGAGGACCACAGCAGTTGTTTGTGTGCATGTGTGTGTGATGTATTCGTATGTGTGTGTGTGTGTGTGAATCCTTTGCTTCTTCTGCGGAGCAGACTTTTCTATACGGTAGTCGGGTGCTCTGATAACCTCCATTCATTATTCAGCCGCGCTTGGGCTGCAGCACCGAAATAAAACAAGGTTAAGAATTGGCAAGGAATGTGTCTCAGTGGATCAAGTGGTGGGGAAGGGTGGGGTTGGTTTTTGGAGATGGGGGGGGCCTTTATCTGTGCACCATCTTTTATTAATTGCCCTGGTGCTTAGACTGCGAGGTTCTCCGTGATTATTAATGCATGCGCGGAATAACGTATTTACATGTTCTCATGCATTATGCATCTGCGGGGAGGAGGCTACCGTGTTGTGGAGGACCCTTTGCCCACAGGTCCTGTGTTTTCTTTCTCGGTGTGCGTATCTCTGTGCGAGAGGATTCGAATGTAGCCACAGCACGTTTTCCGCTTGCAACCTTCCCCCGTCTGAAAGGCAAAGTCACATCAGACAACAAATTATGTTACCGACACAGACTGCTGAGTGTCTTTGAGCGTCTGGCCGAGATTGGCAGGCATTTTGATGAGGCTCTAATCAGTTGTAATTGCTGAGGGAGACTGCGTTGCATGTGAAGTGAAGCACTAAGTAACCCTGTTTTATCGTCATCAGCTTCTTACGGAATATCTTAGCACTTTGCAGTTACTTAAGCGCGGTTTCCACAAGCGCTAGTGTATACAACATTGCTATTTGTGTTTTGCATTGACACAAGTTGTTGAGGGTACTCATATAAATTCGTGTTATAATTAGTTCAATTTTTTGTCACCGATGATAATATTATTGTGGCTAGCAGGGCGACACACAGCAATTGATAGGGAACGCGCCGATTCGTGTGACAATGGGACTGCAAGGGAATCAAAACATACCAAACAAATCAGTAATTTCCCTATTTTTTTAAATAGTCACAGGCAAAACAATAACCCAGTAAAGCAGTTTTCAAAATGTATGGTGGGGAAGAAAGACGAAAAAAAAAACCATTGCAAAATCATTGTCGCAAATTTTGTAAAGCCCTGATTTAGTAAAAAAAAAAAGGTTGTATCTCTGTGCTCGCAGACCTAGAAAAATGACAGAAATCTCTGTAATTGCTGATAATATATACACTAGTTGTCCTACCCATTAGTGAACAGACCCAAGAGAAAAAAAAAATAAAGATTTAGCGTATTTTCTGAACTATAGAGCGCCCCTACTGGTGAAAGAAAAGCCCACAGAAAAGCGGCACCGTTGTATTAGCCGCATGGTTCAAAATCTAGGAAAAAAGTAGCAGCTTATAGTCCGGAAAATACAGCTCTATCTTTTTCTAATATACATTAGTCCACAATTTCATGTGCGTAAGTAGCTGAGCAGTTCATGCATGCTTGAGAAATGTGAGCACGGTGTCGCTGAGGTATGACAATATTGATTAATAAATGCAGCGATTGATCTTTTCAACAAAACGTGTTTGTTACACGGCACATTGGATAACGTAATGCAATGCAAACATGGCCGTATATGCTTTCCGCACATTTCTGAAACACCCATGCTTCAGTCCTAGCTTGCCGAAAGTATGACAGCTAGGAAACCGCCGATAGTAAATCTTGACTGTCTTGAGTTGACATTTTGCTGTCCAAAATGTTGCTGATTGATCAAGTCAAAGCTAAACTCCCCCGTTGGCTTGCTCACCTCTCTGATCGATGGGTTAGAGAATCAGTCGTGGCTGCAGTTGTTGGATTTCCAACCAGTCAGCTCGATCCAGCAGAGAGTTCCCATCTTAATTATGTTGACTTTTTTTCTTTTTCTTTTAATCATCCTGCTATGATCATACGTCCATACTCAGCAGATCCTCATAATATTGACTGTCTAGCCACCCACCTCATAAGTGAGCATGTGTGTTCGATTATTATTTTTTTTTTTGTGCTGATTAAAGTGTGTTACATATGTATTGAATTACGTGTAACTTTGTGTTGTTGGTCATTATCCAGCCTGCTCCCTTTTACCAGAACCAACACCCATATAATTAGAATCGATTTAGTTATAACTTAATTAATCACACTGTTGAATCCGTGATACTTGCTGATGATTCACAATGTTAGCGTTGCGTGTTTTGTGTGTGTGTGTGCGTGCGCACCGACGTGGCTGTGCATGCCTGCTAGGTCATTAGTGGCCAGAAAAATGGAAACCATTTCCAGAAGTGATCAGCCATGCATGCAAATTGTATTAAATTTCATTTCTGGTGAAGTGTCATCACTTTCGCTCAGTATGTTGCAACATAGAAACATTTTTAACAACAAAAACCCCACCCAGTTTGTAAATTTCCACGACCACAGCAGTGTTTTTAAATTTTCGCATTGGTTAAAACACAGTAGCCAAAACATAGACTATTTTGAACAAGAATGTTGATGTTGAAATGATCTAATAAATAATAAATCAAACTAAAAAATAAATTACTTTTACCATTCATTTTAAATTTGTTGTTTTTAAATCTCAAAAGTAGTTAAGCACATTATTTTTTTTCAAGCACAAATATAAAATTCCAGGGTGAAACTTTCACGCTTCTAAAATTAACAACAGTTAAGGAAACTGTCATGCTGTTAATATTGAGATGTAAAAATAATAAAACACAATCTTATCTCAAAGTTATCCACGTTGCAAACTACGGCCCGGGGGCCACATCCGGTCTGCTCAGTCTCTGACTGGCCCTCACAGAGAACATGAAGTCAAAATAAAATATAAAATATTCACTGTTTTTATTTTATTAGATGTTTTTCATTTATGTACACGCATATGGACACTGGTAAAAGTCAGTTAGGAAGCAAGAGCTGCAACTTCTCTGCAGTGCTCTCAATTTAGCGAAGGTTTTTGCTGTACTTTTCCAACCCCTCAATTAACTATTTCCCCCCCAAAAAATTAGCAAAATTTCTACTACTTACAATTTGTAACTCCTGGCCTTTTTATTCTCCTTCTCCTTTTTTGGAATAAGTGCCTTTAAAAGCCCCCCCCCAAAAAAGCCAATCATGAAAAAAATGAGCAAAGTAAATTCTTTGACGCATACTGAACAGAGCTTGTGTGAGGTATACTGTGGTCATGTGTCACATAATGCTCGTTCGTCCATCTTTCAATGTATGTACTGTACTGCGGGTAATGAAGTGTGCTAACAATCATCTCGAGGTCTGGTGTGAGAATACCACATGGTCCTATCACTTTTTTTTTTTTTTTTTTTTTTAGCTGATAACATTGTCATCTTTTAATTCAAAGTTCCTTAAATCACTTGTGTGTCTATAGTACTTGTTTGCAGCTATTTTCATGAAACCAAGACAGAGACCACACTGAATGCCATCCATTAGAAAAGGAAACTGGTGTGCCGTCATTGGTCTTTTTTTCAGTCGACATAAGTGAAAAAACGGCTACCCCCTGAGATGGGTAAAAACAGGTGGATTTTCCTGCTTAACTCATATTCCGCAAATTAAATATTAATCAAAATGCCATGGTTCCACTAGTGAAGGCAAATAGATACTTTTATTGCAAAGATTTTTTGGGGGGAGGGGGGTTGACTTCCCATTTAAAACAGTATGAATTATAATGCTCCCTACTTTGAATCACAAGTACAAAGCACTTTCTCTTTTTGTGCTTTCTGAAGTCCCTTGATGCATCCCTAGAATGTAAATAAAACATGGTTTAATGGTGCATGTTAATGGCACATGTACTTTGATAGCTTCTTGGCTCTGTTTATGGCAATGAAAAGGTTCTTTAAGAAGGCAATCACAGCAACGATTGTTCTCTTCAGGTGTATTCATTCTGAAGAGTGTAAGTGTATTGTATCGTATCTCGTTTGTTCGTTCCTCTCGCTCATGCGGGCCCTGATTGCAGCCATTAGGATGCACAAGCGCACGTAGCGTTATGTATATATATTTTTATATATATATATATATATATATATATATATATATATATATAGATATATATATATATATAGATAGATAGATAGATATAGACAATTTTGAAATCAGAAGCCAGTAAGTGTTTGTTCAACAATTCTTCAATTTTTAAAAGGGGAGGATTGGTTACAAGGAAATGGCAATAACTCGTATTTCAATATTGTTAAAAGTGAAGAACGTGTGTTAGAAACAGGAAGTTCACGCACATGATTTGCCCTCCACGAGCCACATAAAATGAGGTTGTGGGCCAAATCTGGCCCCCGGGCCTTGTATTTGACACCAGTGGCCTATACAGTATTGCCGAATTTATAACTGCCGCTGTTCTGTTTTTGCGTTTAATTTTCTCGATTTTCACTTTTTTCCCTTCCATCTGTCCCCACTGAAACTTTGTCCTGTGCACCTGCCAGCCAATAAACGTCCTTCGCAAAATAATTAACCTCAGACCAAGGATATCAAACTCCTGTTACAAAGAAAAATGTTTCCGGCATGGGATGGTATAAAGCGCCTCCATTCTGCATGACCGAGCAGCTTAATAATAATTGATCATTTAAAAAAAAAGAAAAGAAAAAAAAGTTTGCTTTTAATTATCTTCAGGGAAGTATCAAAACAGTGCCTTCTTGTTAACAAAAATGCACACTGATCATACTGTGAAGTACATCTTATTTTGTTCAATTTATCAGGTTACATGATGCAACCGTTGTGTTTTTTTTTGTCATTTATGGTTTGGAATTAAACATGACTAAATTGCAACATTAAAAAAAAAAAGATGCTTCCATGTATGGATCGAATTATGAGGCTTGGCCGTTGGGTTGGAATTTTTTACGTGTGTCTGTGCGGCAACCCAGGTATTACTCTTGCTTAAAGCTCATCTAGAATATAAACTCCAGCTCAACAATGACCTTAATTATTACAAGCGGTGTAGTAAAATGGAAAGATGATTGGAAACAATTGCTTGTAATGAGAATGTCGTTTACAATGGAGGAATTTATGTCTGCATGTATTTGGCCCTATGAAGGTGACCTGCGTTTTGTAATTATAATGATTAATAATTGATGACTAAAACAGTCCTCGTTGGGTTCTCATCATCCTGATATGTTGTCATGTAGCACCACCAACAGGTCAACGGGAGGGTGACATGCTGGTGCGTTCAAAATACCAGTCTGGGAAGAAAGGCAGCAGCAACCAAATGTCTTGCTGTGGGAATGAAAATCATCTCTGAAAGCTTGAAATAAATCACAAAAAAAAAAAAAAAAGTCTCAGTCATGAACACAGGGAAAAGTGTCATCGGCACTTCTTGTGGGACGGGGAAAGAAAGTGCAGCGTACATGAGAGAACCGAGCCCTCGTTCGGATTCGGTCGTTTCAGTTCAGACGGTGCTGAATTATTAACTCGTGTGTTTAAAAGATGTCCCACGGGGAATTGGGCATTAGCTCTTTGGTGCTGTTCTTCTCGGCTTAGAAAGATATGTTTTACTTTTATAAAGTATGTGACGCATATACAGTACAAGCAATTTAAAATGAAAAGTTTTATTGAAAAAAAAAAAAAAAAAGAGTAGAAAAACCGACTTGTTTCGTGGGGCTCCTTTTAAATGATTTGTTTTTAGCCTCATTGTGGTGTCTTTCTTTGTCCTACGAGAATATAGCGCTCCTTCATTCCGTCATTCAAAATAAGCATCCAGCTTTGACTGCTTAATGTGTTTTTTTTCTCCATTTCAAATAAATCTAACATAAAATTATTCTCATTCCGTTACTGTGTATATTAAAGGACTGCACTATCATTTTTTTATGTACAACTGTTTGTGAAGAGTGAAAGAATAACAAACTTTATTGAGTCTTGGTGGGTGAAAAGCTGCATTGGGAATGGAAACGCCTGGAGGTCATGAATCATTGTAGCACAATACTTCACAACCTTGGTTTAGTTTTATTTTGCGCTCAGCACAGTTGTCATTATGTGGGAAGTCGCCCGTGTGCTGACTCATGCACATTTCACAAGGTTTATTGGGGGCACGGTTTTAGTGTTTTGTCTGTCTCAGGACTATTTCAGTTCACAATGCATGGCCGTCTTATCTTTGAGACAAAATGCAGCTTTGCTGTCAAGGTCGGGTCGGTCGTGTTATGGAAGCAGGTTCGTTTACATTGAAGCGGCATAAGTCATAACATTGAAAATGCCACCCCCGTTATCAGTGAAATGCTAAAAGACTTCACATCGCATTTCTTTCCAAACCGCTTGTCGTATTTCTGTGAAGTCGGACTCAAGCATATTCGCCACTATGATGGACATTTTTTTTTCCCGCTTTTCCCACATTTGATATCTCATTACATGTCTGATATATTTTCCGTGGATAATTAGTGGTGGCTGAAAAGTGATGTGTGCTACATGCCAACGGCAGGAAACTCTTTTTCTATAACACTTCAGATGCTTCAATTGCGGGTTGATAACGCGGTGCTGGAAGACTGCACAGTTCAAAGCCATTTCAATGCAAAAAGCTGTCACGGTGGAACTAAGTCACTTTACTCCCCTCAGTATTTCTTTGATTAAGTGTCAGTGCCATCTTGCTCTACTTCTGTAAAGGCTTTATCTCATATGAGAAATTTTGTTCTGGAAATTGCCTGTAGATTAAAGTTATGACGTTATTTTTCCTCCACATACTCAGACAATCTCAACCCGTACCCGAAAACTTTGGCAAGCCTCGCGTTTACACAGTGGGTTATTCAATGAGATATACTTGATGAATTTTTTTTTTTCCTTTTTATTTTCAACAAAAGTCTGAGTAGACTACTGTCATCGCCAAGTAGCAGACTCAAGTCATTTCCCTCCCTCCAGTTTTTAATAATTACCACAGAGAAATCGGAACATTTTGAAGTAAGCGATCCACCAGCACCAACAATGGCTTGGAAAGTTGACATGTTCAATGATGTCCCACCAAAAATTGTTTTTAATCAAAAGGTGAATGATAAACACCGCACAATGTGAAAGGGGAACTGTAGTTTAGACCAGGTGTGTTCAAACTATGGCCTGGGGACCACATGCGGCCCGTTAAACGTTTTAATCCGGCCCGCCCAACTTGAAAAAAATTAACATTTTATTTTCTAAATACTGTGGTTTTTCAAAGACATATGTATTGTGGTCGTGATTTTGTTCACTTTCATTTAAAATTTAATGTATTTTTTTTCTCCAATGAGGTGAGGTTAACAAAACATTCCATCCATCTGCTCCTGGTCCGGCCCCTCTGTCAAATTTTAGAACCCGATCAAAAAGTTTGCCCACCCTGGTTTAGAACAATGGAATGAGCATTGAGTAACCAGTGAATTGTCTGATGTCATCCCGATACAGTTGACATATTTAAACGACAGATTGGCATTGTGCTTTACTTTGCTGAAAAGTAATTAGTGAATTTCATCCAAATCATTTTTCCAGCATTTTGGCTCAGTCAACACCTCTCGGAAATTCATCAGATTTGTTTTTTTTTGCGTCGTTTAGCTGTCAAAATCATTTCTGTTCCCAGGTATGAGTGGAGATTGATTTTTCTTTTCAGCACCACAACCAGGAATGACGATGGGGATCGAAACGGTTCAGTTTCAGTCATGATTTTCTCAATAGCCCAGTGGGAGTGCAGGAAGTGAGGGTGCATGCAGCCGATCGGTGTTGCAGTGAAACAGCGGCCATGCTGTGAGGAAGATGGCTTTTCTCTCTGACAGTCCCACTGTGATCCATGGGTCTACAAATGAGACGGTAGGGGGTGGGGAGGGATCCAGCCTTTCCATCTTTAAAGCCCCAGTTTCCTTCCTGGGCATATCTGCTGCAGTGGTGAGGCAGAGAGGGGTAAGGAAAAAAAAAAAAAGCATCAATGGATAAACAACAAAGAGTTGCTGATAATGCCGTTGAAAGCACGCTGGCACTGCTTCCCGCTGTTTGTGAATTCATCAGACCTCACGCTGAGCCACGGGTGATTTCTAAATATATGCAGCTCATCTGATGTAGATGTGTAAACTCTGGATGGTGCAGACACACTATTTGCTTTGCCCTCCATGGTGCTCGTGGGTGGGATCTGCCTGTACCATCTTAAGTTATTTTTCCACATGAGTTTTATTAAGTGCTCACTTACGATGCCAGTGGTCATGTCCTGGGCTCACCGCTGCTGCGGCTGCTGAAATGACCTTGCATTTCATTTGAGAGAGATCCGTTGGGTGTTAAGGTGAGCAGGCCTGTTCCAAAGTGCGGCAGACTAACTCTTTCTCTCAGCACGCACACTGACTCACAGCGTAAAGGAGGCATCAGAGTTTCAAATTTAATACTGTGAAGGGAGTGAACGGGCACACGTCACGCACCTTTGTTAGCTGCTTGCAAATTCTATACTCATCAGTCCGGCATTTTATTATGAATAATAAATAAATAGTATCATGTTGTTTATTTGCACTGTTATTTCCTTTCAGTCGGCCTGGCTGTCTGAATAAGAGAAGGACGGGCACATTAGAGGCTCTTGCAGTAGGTGGAGCTCTTGTGTCGGATTTCGATGTCACAGCGAGATTCACCTGCTTGTGAAGGACAATTGCCTCCTTGGGTCTTCAACCCCCCCACACACACTCCTGTTCTGTTGGCATTTAGTCAAAATGCAGAGAACACATCATGTGAGAAATGCATGATATGGCCTCAAATTAAGTGACATTGTTTTCAGCTGATAGCATTCAGACCCTCACACACGTTCTATTTTTCCAGGATTCTGTTTTCCAGCGAGGAGTTTGTAAGCCAAAAAAAAAAAAAAATGGCGATAGCTGTCGTAGATCTAAATAAATACTGTGACATTTTAGCAGCCCATCGCAGTGTAATTTGCCGGTGAATTGGACAAAGAAGCATAACGTGACACAGCAAAGGAGGGCATTTATTGGTTTGTATGTCTTTCTTTGTGACATTTACATGCTTATTGCAACGAGACATGATTGTCTCAGTGATTTTTCTCGCTTCGAAAGAGATGAGCATAGGAACTGGTTAGTCAATTAATTGATCTTTGATCATTTTGATTGTGTCAAACGGATCATTTGATGAATCATGGTTGTGACGTAACAAAGTGCACGGCTTGGTTGTAACCAACAGAGGCACTACTGATTTAGTTTAATTAAGAAAAAACCTGGCCATGTCTATTTGTGACAAAACATTTTTTTTTTCATTTTAAATTATACTAATTACTATCCTTGAGGGGAAATTAAATAGACAAAACTGTACCTTTTTGTTGGACACCACAGTTATGCAGAACACACTTGCAAAGCGAGATGTCAGAGTGATGGGATGCACCACAAACTATTTTGTAACCATGAAACAAGTAGGAACGAACTAATAATAAAATATATATATATATATATATATATATATATATATATATAAGGCATACATATATATCTCTATATAACTCTACATAATAAAGTGTTATTAATGTGTTATGATATGGAAACAACCTAAAAACTGTGCTGTACTTGGCCTGAAATAGAAAAGGTGAATGAGCATGTGTGGATGTGAATGTTTCATGCATGTGTGTCATGACTAATTTCTGTCTTCGTCCTCCGAACACCTTTGTAAACAAGAACAAACTGTCCCACCCCCATGTTAGATCAGTCCTCCTCCCTCCTTTCTGTTTACACCCCGCACCCCCACCGCCTTTTTCTGCACCTTGCGCCATCTCCTCTCCGTAATCTACCGCAGGCCCTTCATCTCTCTGGCCTGTCAGCGTGCTTTTTCATTTGGCTTGTTGCTACAGGGGGCTTGGCGCTGGCAGATTACAACTCGGCAGCCAGTCATTTTCGATTTATCAGACACCCCCCACCCCCTCTCCCTTCGTAGCACCTCTTTTTTTATTCTACCTCTCTCTCAGGCAGCATCAGTGCAAAGACATAGCCATTCTTCATCACCCCACCACCGCAAGTCCACCCCCTATCTGATACCTCCCACATGCCATATCTTCCCTTTTCTATCCAAATAGAAAAATCTGGACATGAAAGCAGAAATATTGAAGCATTTACGTTGGAGAGGCAGCACACGCTGTGTTATTACTTAGGGCCTTGTCACTGGTGATGACCTAGGAGAGTGCGGAGTATCGACACTTTATCACTCCAGGCATTCTGCTGATTGCAATGACAAAGGTTGTCGGTGTCTTTAATAGTAAGGTTAGCAGCCTTGTCTTGGGCCCTGGTGAAAACTGAAACGATGCTCTATTACATCGCGGCTTTTAACCATTCCGCATGTCCAGGGGGGTGTATTGATAATAGTAAAGAAGTAATTCTACACGCAAAATTGCCTTCATGTCATAGCTCTTGAAGCCTTTCCCAGAACTTGCACAGCATTCGCCCGCCGAGCCTGGTTTTGTCACAAAAAAGGCTTGACATAGTGCAAGATGTAGTGCGATAAATAAAACATGTTGCAAAAAAATATATTAAAAAAAAAAAAATAACAAAATCAAAACTGGTGTACACTTGATTTATGGTTTAAAGGAACACCATTACTCTCCCAGACAAAAATACAAATCGAATAAGGGCATGGCAACGAGAAGTAATAGTTTCGTCCTGCCTGCTCTCTAATGGCTGCTGAAAGACACTAACAGTACTACAGAAGGAAAAAAAATAAAACAATCCTATAAATAAAGAGCACTAAGCCACCTACGTGCTACATGTGATGTAGAACTTGGCTCAGCTATAACTAGTCCCCGGTGTGTTGGAATTTGCGACACACAAGGGGCGGCTTTTGTACAAGCAGTCCACTCAATGCTGTAAAGTCTTGCGAGACCAGAAGCTTTCCTTAAAGCTGTCGGATCTTAAATTACAGTAAAAGCTCAATACCACGCACGTGGCATCTGTATAGGAATCATAGGACGCGTAATCCTGTTTTGCTTCATACTTTTTTTCCATCAGGTCTTCAAAGTAGTCTTGAACTAGTATAACTCATTCCCTGCCATTGACCATCTATGCATCCATACTTCTATTAACTGCAGACCTCAAACCTCCCCCGTCAAAACAGAAATTCGTAAGAACAAAAGTAATTTATAGGACCGGAAATAGCTAGGAAACTCATTATTTGAACATATGCGGAATAAAACGGTTTACTAATCTGAAAACTGTTTAAAAGACGATTAATGCAGTGTTATTAATCGTAATTAAGAAACAATGTCAGCCTCTATCAAAAGTCCAAAATCTTATTTACGCTTTAGTACGTGTCCATAAGAGCAGACTTTTGTTACTTGGCTGCGAAGGGTAACTTAAGTATCAAAACTGAAAGCTGGACTAAGTAGGACTTCACTGAAGGCCTATGTGTAAAATGCACAACCCGTCACTGATAAAAGGGGACCACAACCTTGGTTTTCCAATCCAGAGGCACTGGTCCCAATGTTGCAGATGCGTGCTAACCAGCACAGCTCTGAAAAACTGAAAGATCTTTGGAGGGTTTTTCTTTTTTGTCTTTTTTCGTAGCACACACCATGTGATACAATTTCTGACACGTGTTCAATCCAATTATTCGGTTAATGGACGATGGTCTGTCATCAGCTTGGCTTTGTCGACCAATTTACACCCTGATCCATAACAGTGTTTGTTTATGTTACTTGTGAATAACCTCTCATGATGATCATTTCGACTGAAATGGTGTCGTTTCACTGCGAGTGTGTTGACACCCATTGTTGGTTTGTTAAAAGCTGCCCGAGCAGATGTTTGCTAGCATAATCCTAATAACGCAGACAAACTCTGCTTATTTTATGATAGTTTTATGACTTGATAACGGCAGATGGGAATGTTGGGAAGGTGGCTAGATGAGGACATTTACTGCGGAGATTACTGATGATAGCCGGCCTTCGGCATGCACTCAGGTCAGCCGAATAGGAAATGTATATCCTGCCATTATTTTTACAGCCTCCCCTAATCCCTTGAATAGAAGTGCAGATGGAGCCAAATGCAGCTAAGGTGAGATAATATCATTCATTTTGGTTAATACCGGCGCTCGCGGCACATCATTGACCGTCTGTCCTCAATATCCACCTGCTAACAAGAACTCATTGGGCGACCCCATGACCTTCACTTACTATCTTTGCTACTTAGTAATGAAAAGTCCCTGCATGAATGCAACAATTTCATTAGTGGTTAGGTTCAAATCGTAATTGTTATGCATGGCTCAGTTACCACGGCTACCATTGTATTAGCTAATCCGATTTTCTGTCATGCATTTTGTGCTCTTATAAAGTCATTATCGACCAATTATAATTTATTGATTGTTGAATTTCAGAAGTGGCTCGTTGCTTTCATAGTGGCAGCGTTTAAACGTGATGACTTAGCTGCGAGCTAGTTGGGTTGCGTCTCAGCCATGATCAAGGTAGGGCACATGGTTTCCCGTTTTTCATCAGAGAATCTTTGACATGTTTAGCGTCCTGATACTATATATGTAACAAAAAATCGGAGTTTTTTTCTAAACTGGAGGCTTTGTCTATCATATTCCTACCACATGAGCTGCTCACAAGGCTTGACCCAGTGTTAAGTGTCTGTGCTAAATTTCATTGCATCTATCTACGGGAAGGCCTGCCAATATGCTGGCAGTGAATTCCTCGAGGAAAATAAATGGCAATAAAAAAGAGAAATGATAGCCCCTGCACGCCGTTAGGAGAGGTCTTTTTCTCTGTTGTCTTTTTTTTCCTCCATACCTCTTTTTATTGAAGGCCGTCCATGCTCTGGGAGCTGGGTTCTTTTTTTTTTTTTTTTTGAAGTTTTTTTTTTTTTTTTTGGCACGCTAGTTGTGGCTATAGTTGGATGGGTCTCTAAAAGCCAATATTGAAGTAATAACTTTGTAGCACAGATTGAAGAGCAGGGGAGCCATGCAATTAATTGTGCACACATTTTTTGATGAGTAGTTATGTGGCGATGAGCATTCATCTGGTCTCATCCCCATCCTCCCCCATCCCTTTTAAGGGAATTGGAGGTGTGTAAAGTGGGCAGGGGTGGTTATTTTACTGCCATGCTTGGCCTCTATAACAAGATGTTCAGATATGATCTGAGAGTGTATGTCTCCTGCTGCCCTCTTCTCAGCACTAACTTTTCCCCACTAGCGCCTTTCATTATTAAATCTGGGAATTGTCCCCATAACTCAATGCACCAGACTACAGCATTATATGACCATTTGTGAGAGAGGAGTGGGGTGCTTGTGACGCAGGCCAGAGGATGGATGTTAAAAGCATATTGATTTGTCTGTAATGTCGTCATAAATCAAGGATTTATGGCAATAGATAAATGCAGCCACAAACTTCAGTAGCCTCCAGCTTGCGGTGGAGGAAATGGAGTCCTTAGTATGACTGATGAGATCAAGGCAGTGCTCTCAGCCCTGCAACACCCCATCCTCTTGTTCTCCCCCCAAGCCTCCATTTGCCACTCTGCTCAAGATGCTTTTACCCTGCGGCTACTGTGACTAGTCCTCAGTGGCTCATATCCTTGCTCTGGCTCCACATTCCAGCACAGAAGCTAAAAAAGCCACCTCTGTAGCCTTACTGATCTATCCGTTGCTTGGAAAATGATGTCTGACAAGGTCTCCAGAGATTGCTTCTGCACAATGATGTTAGAAGATTGAAAAGGAGAGGAAATATTGCTTCTCCGTGGTTATGAATGGCTTCGACCCAGCTGTGAATGACATCTTAACCACAAGCTAATAACTGGCTTGAGAGTACAGTAAACATGCTTAGAATGTCTGATATGTCATTTAGTCACCATGATTAGCTCACAGTGGTATTAGGGGTTATTTTCACACTGGACTATGCCTGTGACCTTTTTGCCCCCACACAGAGCTAACAATAAACAAATCTGGGGCAATGGAAGCAAAGGGCTGATGCTTAGTGACAGGCTACGACGGAGTGTGGCACGAGGGCCAGGCGGGCTGCTGTCTGTGGCAGTTAGAGCAGCCGGGCCTCGGAGCAAAGCACCGGGTCAGCGTCCGGCCATGCTGGTGGGCTCTCCACACAGCCGCTGTCACAAAGATGTTGTAGGTCCTCTTGTCAGCTCTTTCACTGGCCCTGACGAACCCTAAGGTCCCCTTTTCACTTCCCAGTCTCATTTGATAAAGCTCAATGAGTCTTAAACCGGAGCAGTACTTTCCAACTGTTGTTGTCAAGCAAGTGAAGGTGTTTCACTATTTGCACTAAACCCCTCTGCATCGCGGGGGTTATGTTCCAGACCAACCCTGCAATCTGCGCAATCTGTTATTTAGAAATACCCTTTTTAAAATACTCTAAGGCAGGGGGTGCCCGACCTTATTTTGACTGAACTGTACTTTTTAGCTGCCAACCTCCCGCGATCGACCATTTGATGGGGTTGAATTCTCACAGACGCGTATATTCTTAACCGGTGATTTACTCACTGCGGCATCGATCTAACTCGGGAAACGAACCTACGCAGTCACCAAGTCTCCAGCTTGGGAGAACAGAGCATGGATCAGTGAGTTAAAATTCAGCTCAGAATGCTTTTTGGCCATGAGATTGATAGTCTGTGTAAGATGTAGTGTACACAAACTATATACTACTACTACTAATGTCACATATAATAATATCACAGATGGCCACAATACACTGGTTGGACCCCTTTGCTCTATAGTCTTGTTTTTAATAGCATTTATGGCACCTCAGTTTTTAATGACAAACTTAAAATAGCGCAAAAAAAAAAATCAACCACATATATCACAGCAGATTACTCTACTTAGCCTGTGACAAAATTTATACTGCCATAACCTTAAAAGTGTGCCACCATCTAGTGGTTGAATGCATCCAATATACAGGAGTCGTACTGAATATACTACAGATTGTGAGGATCATTTATACCGAGGCTTTAAGGCCCATCTTTAGTTACGTTTCATGCGTTGTGATGTATGGCAATTGAGTCCCCGAAGGCAACATGTAATCACCTGTGTGAAGTCCACTAGAATTCCTCAAGTTGTTCATTTTAACTGCAGAGTAGTGAGCCTCACAAGCAGTTTAATAACCATAGTATATAGACCTCTGAAGGCAGCGTAAAAAGAGATATTCAAAGTGTAGTCAGTGGAAACCAACGAGTACGACAATGCCCCAGGAAATAGACAATTTATTATCAGCAATGCTTCCCAGCGAGTGGATTATCTATAAAACTTTCATGGTTCTCCCTCAGTGGCAAGCCGCCATAAAACTTCCCAAATGAGGGACTTGTTAATTTACTTGTTAAAGCAAATTAAAAATTCATAAGCGCTTTTAGGTAAATGAGATCCTCTTTCATTGCCGCCCTGGTGGAATTCTCACTGCCAGATCCTGCGAGTACAGGTTAGCTGTTCTGAGAGCCGCACAAGAACAATAAAAGATGTTAAACTGTTCTGGGTTTTATTACTGCCGAGGTCTGCAGCTGCTGCCGTGCGTAACTAAGGGAAACCAGGATGTTGAAGGCAACCGAATCCCGCAGAGGCTCGAATAGAGAAGGCAGCCCTCGACATTTACTGAAATTCTTTTTTTGGACTGATGAGGGCCATAAGGTTGGTGGGTTGCTTGGTTGGTTGTGCATGGCTCGGTCTTAAATGCATTTGTGGTTAGAAATGTTAGCAGAGCATACTTAAGTGCTTGATTGCCTTTACTCTGTATCTTCAGATGCCTTGAGGATAAGCCAGAAAGCTTTGGTCAAAGTTCAGGGCATATTGCAAGGCATGTTTGGAGACATAGAAAATGTGTGTGTGTTTCTTCAGTTTTTGTCATTCAAATCCGCCGCTCATACTTGTGGTTTACACACCACCCTCCAAAAAAATGCATACATATTCGCCAATATTGTTTTATTGGTGTTTTGCTATAATCGGCTCTCTGATTCATCACTCCGGTTCTGGTCGGTTCTGGCAGAAACGTGATTACAGCATTTTTAATCATGTAGATGTACACTTCGAATGAAATACAGCATTGCCAAACATACTTCACTTGTATCACATCTCCTCCACTTTCTTAGTATCAGTCAAGAAAGTATTTTCCATTGTATTTACGAGCTCTAGGCTACTTCATCTTCGATAGGTTCATAAGCAGTGTCAAATAATTTCAGCGTCAAAAACGAGCATTGCTGTGCCATTAAATATTAAATATTTTGTACAGAGCTTTGTTACTGTGAAAGCGCTACATAAACAAGGATGTATTGTAATGTATAAATATGGACAGTAGCTTCTCCAAGCCATCTTCGTTTTTAACACTGTTAGGCGTATAAATCGATGTTTTGGGAGGCCGCTAATTCTAAACTCCTCATGCACCTCAAACGAAATGTCAACGGTTCTTGTGGGAGGTGGGGGGGGGGGGGGGGATTACTGTTTGTGTAACTTTGCTCCTCTGTACTTTCTCACAATGTAGATCAACTCTTTTTGCAGTGTCCAAAGCAGCAAAACAAACCAGGCATTCAAATACAACTGGTTAATTTTGATTCATATTCTTGTAACGCATGTACATTCTCAAATATACGAAGTGGATTATTCATTACTTTGAAAAATTGTTACACATACAGGCCCAGGGTAATCTTTTAATCATTGTGTATGTGTTTGACCCCGTATGATAATTCTCCAATCTCACCACGAAGAAATTAGGATACATTATGCAGGCAAAGTCATTTCCTCAGCTTTATAGATAAGGGTTGGATGCAATAAAATGCACTAGTAGCGCTGTTTGTTATTGGAGATAAAACTGAGGCTATGTGTAAAAGACCTACCTGCCTTGCGGGAGCAATCACATCAGAGCTGCTAATAAGAGAGGTCCCACATACGACCGACACAGGCCTCTTATTCAGATTTATTGTCACGCACAAAGGCATTAAATTACAAGAGTTCCCTCTATTTGCTTTAGCTGTGCCTTCATCATGACCTGAAAATAAATTAATTCATCACGAGGACATTGGAAAAAGAGAAGGTGAATAAAAAGGAAGTAAAATGTAGTCTCTGAAGTCATTTAAAGAAGCTCAGGGGCAAATTAAAGCGAACAAGCTGAGGGATATGTGTTCAAATAGTTGTGTAATCAGGTCCGGAGCTATTTAATATCCTTGAAAGATGAGACACACTTTATTAGGATGTCTTTATTGGACAAGTTCTTTTTTAATTATTCTCAGTAAAAAAAAAAATAAAGGCAAGGTTTGTCATTTGATGAGGTACACTGGAATATCAATGCAGTTTCAATACTGCAGCATCAGCTTGAAGTTAAATTACGATTGAAAAGGTAAAGATGCTGTCACTTTTTACTACTCTGCATTTTTATCTTTTTTTTTTTTTTTTACAAATCATGGTAACATTTTTTAATTCAGGACTGGTGTTTGCTCACGCAACAACAAAAAACTAAATTACAGTTTAATGTAATGTCACACCACAAAATCTTTGATAGTCCTGACAAAAATAGAAAAGCTCAGTTCTGACTTAAATCGCCGAACATAATAAATATTTTGTTTTAGTGCTGTAACTACAACAGTTGGTGATTATTTATTTATTTGTCTGTCCATACAGTAGCTATGTGTTGTTAATAAACAGGAGTTTTCTAATGTCTCAGTAGTAGTAGAAAAACATATTGGAAAGTAAACTGATGCGCTAATACAGCTGTATTAACCTACAGAAAGGTTTTCCTTTTTAGTTTCTAAATACCTGAATTGAACTTCCATGATCCCTCGCTGTACAATTTTATTTATTTTTTTTTTTTGCTCTTGGCAAAATTTAAAATCCATCTGTGTTCTGACGTACCAGCTAGCGCTAGCATTGAGCTAACCTGGGAGATTTGTCTCTTGGGCCCAATGTCCAAGTTTGCAAACTCCATTTGAGCTCAGGCGGCGTCAGGCCAACAGCGGAGCCAACAAAGGCATTGATTCACATTTCTTATATTTACTTTTATTAACTCAGTGCTTAACACTTTAATGTAGTACCAATTAGTTGGCTAAAATCCCAATATTTCCAGGTGTCGCACTTAAAGAGCCACAAAACTCAACACTACTGTCAAGACGTACAGTATTTGCATCCATAAAGCTTTTGTAATGCGTCTGATGTAAACTGTGTTATTTTATGAATTCCTAAACCTTCCTCTACATATTCTAAATGGGAATGTTGAGGAATAAGTATGATCAGACCATCAGATTATGACAAAGGAGCTTCACACGGTAACATAGTCAGGATAGCTCAACCCCTCCACGAGGAATCAGTTTCTGGGTCAGAGTGAATACGATATTATTTTCCTTTTTTCTTTGTAACTGTCCATGAAATCCCCTCGGACAATGTGGCATTTCCACAAAAAGGAGTACAATGTGCTTTGGCTTTGTTGGGAATTAAATGTGTTATATGTAATTAGTGCTATCACAGCACAGGGCATTGGTGGCCTTGGGTCTGTGCTCTTAATGCTTTTGGTTCTCTCCAGCGTTTGCTCATTTCTGTCTGACCATACGCACACACTGACACACACAGCCGTAGCTACAACGGAACAGGAACATAAGCCCATCAGGCATTCCCAGTGCAGCGACTCTCTTATCGCGCTCAGAACTCTGGCGAATCCACCCGCCCTGTAACCGTCATGCAATTCTCTCAAGGAATAGAATTCCTTTCACTCGACTAATGTCGACCGAAAAGGGGGAGAAAAATAATTTTAATTATCTACTCAACTCAAGAGTTCTGTCACTAGTCCCCTGCCTTGTGGCCTTTAATCACACCAAATGATGGCCAATACCCTGAAAGGAGTGGGTGGAAAATATACAGTTTATATGGCTCTGAAGCCCCACTCCCCCTTTCAAATAGGCAGGAATAATGTGCCATCATCTTCTTGTCCAAGCTCTTTATGCATGCAGAGCATCTCTCTACTTTTCCTATTAAGTGGCTGAGCCGCACTTTACTGCACTGTCCCATAAAGCCAGCTTTTTTTTATGTGCTTTGAAATGAAACCTGCAGTGTTTGTCTGGTCTGCAAGACAGCACAGACACTTTCGATGGACTTCAATCACACACTTGGACAGGGAGTACACAACCACCTCATTCCACTCAACTCCACTCTCCCATGAGTCTTTTATTGTTCTCCATATTTTGAAGAGCCTCAGAAGCTTGTGGATTGGCCCGTTGTCCTCTCCATTCTACTCGTTTTGCTGCATTTCCAACTGAGTGGCTAGAGAATAACACTTGCAGAGCTCCTGCTGTCTCAGCATGTGGTGTCTGCTTGGAAAGGATAGTGGCTCCATTTAAAGGTTCTGCAGGGGGCTTTGTCCCTGCTCTGTTTCATGAGCTGCGAGTAGCTTCATACTGCGATATCAGATGGCGTCTTTCATTGGCAAGTTTTGTGACGGCCGTCGAAAGGACCACGGAACAAGGCACATTCACAGAGACTTCTCCTCAGCTCCCGCCAGTTCCCACACACTGAATTCTGCGGGAGGTCTTCTCTGGCCGACAACTTTTGCACTGTATAGCCGGACCTGTTAATCTTCATGTTGTTAACCTGTGGTCTCATTTTGTGTTCAAGCAGTTGAAGCCAGGACAGAACAAGCGCAAAGAGAGCGACAGCGAGAGCGTGAGTGGAGAGTCCAAGCCTTCCATGAGGAGCAGCTCCAGAGACCGACTGACAGATGTGAGTACCAATAAGCCTTGTTTTATTTTAATTTTTATTTCAAACTCGCTATAGTCCAACATCACTATGAATTTTGGATGGAGAAAGCGACCAGCCATAGCCAAGAGGTCTGATGTCAGCAAGAGGTCAGTTGTTCATATCCCCCCAAGATACAAATGCCGTAATTTTGGGACTATAAATTGCATTTGTTCCATAAATTATTTATTTATTTAATTGACCCCCCTCCAAAAAAAAAAAGAACACTGGAGCTCTGACTCGCACCTAAAATCTCCATTCCCCAATTGTTGGGTGCATTTGGAAACACTTTGCGCGTGCACTGCTTCACTCCAACTGCTTAGAAACTCCGAATTGTTACTGTGTGCCGTTCGGACTCCCCCAAAAAAGGAGTGCTGGAGTCCAATGCATCTGGCAGTGCAGACGGAAAAAGATCAAGAAGCACGGGATGCTGATTGCTTTATAACATATGTTGCATCTGGAGATTAATTCGAGGGGAGTGCTGTCTGTCTGTCCGAACACGCACACACACAACTCAAAGCTGGGCACTTGACCCTTTTTTGCCAGTCAGCCCCACGCCCTACTGACACCATCTTGGTCCCCATCCAGCCTTGACCCTCTGGCCTTATTCATAAAAATTATTGGCCCGCGACAGAAAAAAAAAAAGAGAGAGAGGGGGGGGAAATCTTCACTGAGTAAATCACCAGGCTATGTCGGGGCGCTTCAGTTGTGTTGCGTATCTTTTATTAGTTCAGATAAGCAGGGCTGTCTTCACATCAGAGGGTCGGGGTTTGGTTTTTTACTCAAATTTCTCTTCTCTCGACCGACTGGTATGTGAACCCAAATACAGGATAAATAATACACTGGAATGAAAAATTAGCAAAGGAGAATACAAAAGTTATGTAATGCCAATTATGCACAGTCCTAACGTAATAAGAATGGTTTGGCAAGAAAACTATAAATAAAAATAATAAAGAAATAATTTTGCCCCCCCTGAAGAATGTTTTGTCGCAAAAAAATCTCAGTTGTGTATAAAATCTCCAAATAAAAAGGGAAATAATGATTTCCTATATTATACATACTCTTATATTCCTCCTGATGTCAAACCAACATGTTCTCAGTCTGCAACCAAAAGAAAGGAATTCAGAGTCACTGTTTTAATACTTTTGTCCAAGGAGTGTACACCTCACTTACCTCTGACCTCGGTCCGTGGTCCTTTTAGAAAAGCTCTGGACATGAATGCAGTGGCCACCCACATACGCACATGATTTGATTTGTATGAAGAATCTGCAGTGTAACAATCTGATCTCTGGCCATAATTAAAGCTGTCAGCTGCGAGACGAGCTAGTCTTTGAGAAAGACATGGCCGAACAACTGGAGCAAAACCGATTCTGCATGTAGCTTTGCCGCTTGACTGGGCATGAAATGAAATAAGTAATTTGATGTTGAAATTGAAATGATAGTTGCTGATTTATGTCAGCTCGCGCCTCCGCAGCGCACACCGAACTTGCGAGCGACTACCGTCGCTGTAATGCAATGTACAATCATGAAACCAGACAGCTGTCATCTGTTGAGACTCTAACAAGACTGGATTAGACCAAATGTCATCACACTCTCACTATCCATCGCAGCGGTTCGAACATATCGAGGAATGAAGCCAAACCTTTCATACCCCCTCACATTTTGTACAACTGCTTGTTTTCCAGTATTGTTTGAAAGATTGGACATTCCACTAGAATGACTTGATCTAATTTGGGGAATATTAATAATTATGTATCAGTAGAAACATGGCATGGTTTGTCAATTTTCCGTCAAAATGCTGAGTTTGGCTGGAATGGCCACTTCTACCAGAGCACCAAGAATGGTGACGATGAGAAACAATGGTTTCCTGATATTTTTATTTATTTTTTTTTTTGCCTTGGGGAAGAAAATATCCTTTTTCGGGAATTTTTTAAAGTGATATCGCCTATCAAAAATCTGGTCAAAAGACTCATTCAAATAACTTCAGTGTTTCTCAACATTCTTCCTGACTCTTTAGTTTTGCCTTACATTCTCCAATTGGCTGACGTGTCAAAGGCCGTCACTTGCACTAAAAACCTAACAAAAATGGCGCATGCACTTCAGCAAGCAGTTGTTTTTACGCAGATGTATTTATTACATGGAGGAATTGAGAGGCATTTTTAAGTGCTCATTCAGTTTGTTTGTTTATTTTGTTTGTTTTTTAGTCAATTCTACAAAGATGGCTGCCACTTCTCACATTTCTAATATCCGTCAATAATAAATTATTAGCCTAAAGAAAATATTGTGAGAATATTGAACTTCTGTTTAATGGCTGTCGCTCAACTCTGCAAATGTTTTTGTTACAATTATTCATGACCAGAATAGGAATTACAACACCGTATGTTATTTTGTTAGTTTTTGGAAAAGAACATTAACTCAAAATAAAGTACACTGAGTATCTATTATTTTTTTATTGAAAATTATAGGCTTTCTCAAGCAGAAACACCGCAATCCGCACTTTCTAGCTTGTTCTGTCACCCTCTCTATAATCACTTCCACTTGGACTTCCATTTGAGGCACTCGGGAGGATCAAATAAGCACAGCCCTTTTCTCCCCTCGCCTCGAAACACCGCGCAGGACACCGAGCATGCCGTCAGAAGAGCTGCTGAAAGCTGGGAAACATGACGACAGACTTTTAGTCCCCCGTCACTTTAGACAGTCATGCTGTGCGGGTCTTCATTTCAGGTCCCCGCAAGTTCCTGAACAAGTTCCCTTCCAGCATTATTGTAAAAAAACCTACTTCACACATCACAAGGAGGTGCACGTCAGAGTTTCCATTGCCGAGCTGTGAGGTTTGCAGCAAAAGGATATAGAGGGGAAATAATCACCATGGTGCCATGATGCTAAACAGTCTCCTTTTTTAGGTTTTGACTAATAATCAGTAAATGAAGCTTCAAATCTGCTTCATGAACCAGTTGTAGTATTTTTGGACTCCTGTAGATGGCACTCTATGTTCAACATTGGGCTGAAAGCACAATGACTTGCCATTTTTTAAAACCTTTATCTCAACCAACAGTGCCATCTAGAGGACTCAAAAATACAACTGGTTCATGAAGCAAATTTAAAGCTTCATTTTCCCATCACGACTAATAATTGACCAAAGGGGTCATCTGTTTTTTTGAGTCTGCTTGCTTTGTTGTGTTCTTTATATAACATGATCAAATATACAGTAGCAGGGTTGGTGCACCCAGACAAAGCAAAACGACACAAAAACATTTAATGTGTGACAGGATCTGTCGTTGAACCTAACCTATTCATTAGACCAACATATCACAAATTTTATTTGCTTCCCTTCCCCTCACGGTGCAATGATGCGCCAATGAAGCAAATGAACTGATTTTTTTATTTTTTATTTTTTTGGGCGACCTGGCGCTGGCTGGAGGGACGATACAGGCCAGAGGAGGTCAGGTCTGGCAGCCTCCTCTCTCGCACTGTTCTTCCCTTTTCACCCGATCCCGCCAGCTCATTAAGGCGTACAAATGGCATATCAGGTCGGCTGTGTTTGCCTCAACCCTCAAAACCCCAGCTAAATTGGCAGGCTTAGCTGCATTTCCTCTGAAGTGCCGGGTTCCCTTTTGGGTCTGTTTGAAGCCGACATGGCGGCCGTCCCCCCCACCACACCCCACCCCTTTCCGTCTGGGTGGCAGGCACTGAGGCAAGCAGCGGTCCCAAGCAGAGGGAGTCATCTGGATCAGGGAGGGAAGGGGAGCTTGGGATGAATCACTCCTGTTTAGTCTCTGTGGCAAGGGGTGAAATGCCATCATTACCCAGCTGCCTATCAAATAAATTGGCAATTACGGGCCTGAGATCGCAAGTAAACAGCGTGTTACTCCACTTTTTTTTTTGTGTGTTTTTTTTTTTTGTACCCAAGGCTCTTGATAAGACGGGGGTGCAATAGAGAAAGCTTTGTAGTGCTTGGTCAGAACCCACCGGTTGGTCGTACAAGAAGCAGACTATAATGAATGAACGTCTAGGTTTAAGTCGCCATTTTAAAGCAGTCAGATTTTTGCCAAGTCCAAAAATAAATCAGTGCTTTGGCGGAATGGAAATGAAATGAAATAAAATGACCAGCGAGTCACACATTGGCCTGTGTGGGGGCGGCAAAGCCAGTATAAGAGTAGGAAAGATTTTGAACTTATCAGACCTTTCCTGTCAGAAAGAGGATATGTGGACGTGTGTCAATCTGTCGAGCATCCACTAAATAATTAAACTGAGAATATACATACAGTCTTCAGTTTAGTTATTAGTAAAGGGGAACAATAACTCATTCACGGCCAGCGCAGGTAAAATAAATTTACTTTTTGGCTTCTATATCCGTAATGGCAGTGAATGAATTAAAGATACAAGGACCCGCGGAGGTTCTTGTGAAATCTTTCAATGCCACAAAAGTTTGTTTTACTGTGTGTTTTTTTCATAAAATGATTTGAAATACTTTTTGCCGAAAGTTTGTTTTTGTTTTTTTTATAAAAAGTGGTTTACTACGACTTAATGCTTTTGCAAGATTATTTAAATGCATCGTAAAGTGCATGCCCAACCTTTATTACGAAATGTCTTTAAATGACTGCATTGCTAACAAAAAGTAACAGACTGATGTAATTGTTTTTTTGTTTTTTTTAACGCATCAGTCCCTGCATTTGAGTACGTTGCTGTAATTGTAGAATTAAGTTACCACCAGACTACTTGCTTTTTCCCCTCAAAATGTAAAATGCGCGTTGTTAATATCCCCGCCAGTCATCACTGGCTTCTCATACATAAGAGGGTTTGCTTTCACTGAGGTCTTGGAACGCTGGTTTGTAATGAAACATCTGGAAGTGATGTTGTTTAAAGTCAAGCACATCATCTTCTCACGCGTTTGAAGTGGTTTCAACCCTAAACACTGCCAAAGTCTCTGCCACGGTTTGTGAAACTGGACCTAGTTATTACTGGCGTTCTGGTGAGAACATGACAGCCTCTGCAGAATTCAATGTGCATGTGGTAAAACCATTCTAAATGCTGAAATTACAGCTTTTAGAAACCAATTACTGTCATAAAGTATATTTGTTGTTGTAAAGATCACTATTTTGATGAGATCGGCCTGTGCCTACAAAACATATCCTTTTATTTTATTTATTTATTTTTTTAAGCTTGGCTATACGGTCATTTCCTCCTGCGTCTTGTCTGAGCTGATTCATAGTTTCAAACCTGTTTATGGAACATGAGTGGAGCTGCTCTACGTCGTACTGTGCCCATCCCACCTCAATACATTCTCCAATTATTGCCTGACACTCAGATGTAAATGAGGTCACAGTCACCCTGCGTGTCCTGATATGCTGGACAATTTGCTCCGACACAGAACTTGTAATTGCTTGCATCGATTAGCACTTTCTCTGTCTGCCCCTAACTGATTTGAAATGTTTCCTATTAAAGACAAGATATGAAAGTAGGATTGTTGTACCTGTAATGAGCTCATTATCATTGAATATCTGGTGAAAAACTGTGTGTGTGGGGGTGTGTATGCGGGTGGGTGTGTGTGTGTGTGTGGCGTGACAGTGTGAAATGAGAAGCAATCTTTTTGACTGTTCACTAGATTTTTTTTTTAAAGATTTATAATGTTCCAAGCCAAGGCAGAATAAATGCCATGAAACAATTACCCTTTTTTTATTGTGTCATCTCCTGTCAAGTTGTAAGGGTACTGGGAAGGAAATTTACAGCCCACAAATTTATATGTTGGAAACCAGAGATGGGCACTTTCCGCTATTTTGCCAGTCCGTCCTCCGTTTGCGACCTGGGCACCCTCCCTGCCCTCCATTTATTCATGAAATAATCTTTTTCAGGGGGGGGGTTGTTTTATCAATAAATATTAGTTTAACTTTTAGTTAGTTTTAGTATTAGTTTTCATTTAAAAAATGTTTTACTGATGTTCAAGATTTAAAAAAAAAAAAAAGACCATGGTGAGTATTGTGCAGTGAAAATTTAAAGCACAAGGCAGTTACTGGACACTTTCTAGGCTTTGTATGTTCAGTGTGGGAAATTGTTGTGCATCTGCGCTGTCCTGAATGTTTCATGCAAATTAATGTGAATAGGAAATAATTTATTGTTACAAGCCTACTGAAGCGTTTTATGAGTCCTCACTTTCAGTTGAAATATGACCTCTTTTCAAAATGTAATCTTTTTCAGTCTCCAAGTCATATTCGCTGTATAAACGAGTGTCCCAAAACTTAGTTTTGAGCTAAAAACGGTCCATGGTACATAGCCCTCAAATCAACCTGATGAATAGGCTGTCTCCCAGGAAGTAGTCCGACATTAAAAACAAGTTCACTTCTCTCTCTTGTCTCACTCTTTTTTTTATTTAGCTGTCCCTTTCCCACTTTCATCGCCCGCAGTCAGCTTGTTATGAACAGATTGTGACACATTGTGTCATGGCAGTCGGGCAAAATTATGCTTGGTCTCAATTGCCCTGCCAAAATCTCAACCGCCAAATGTCTGTCAGGGGACTGTGAGAGGTCCCCTTGGATGGCTTGTCTAAAAATGCTGGGGGCACGCCTGCCTTCATGCATTCACAAATGTTTTAGTCAGACTTGCCTGGATCTGTAAAAATATAATTAGAATTGTGTGCAGTGACCTCTGAAGAGCCCTCAGGTTGACAATAGATGTTACTAGTTTATCTCCGCTAATTATTTACTACACCCAGAGGCCATGAAGATAAAATAGAATGCGACGAATTGGCTGAACACTGTGACCTTAACTGTAGTTATTATGTTACTGTTTATCCAGTAAACTCCGGTACCTTTGCCATGAAAGTGATACAGAGTAAGTTGAAGTGGTAAATACTGCTTTGGCTGAATGCAGTTGGTTTCTGCTGGGGATGGTAAATCTATTCTCATGGAAGATTAATGGACTGAAGAAGTGGTGTTGAATGTCATTGTTGAAGGTTGAAAGTATTGAGCGCCTGAATCCTATCCATATGTTTTCAGGAATGACATAAATAGGCTCAGCCAGAATCCATTTTGACTTATCAAGCTTAAACCGGTGCCAGAGCCATGCAATACTTGCCAAGCATTCAGGCTCCTTGGCTTCCAATAACAAATCCCTTTCCACATACTCTAATTTCCACTGAAATTTGCCACAGCCACACACTACCTCCCTGCTTTTTGGCTCGGCTGCACATCTTACAGCTTTTGGCTACCTATTACTTCCGCGTTTCCCGTAACCCAACCCTTTAACCCAAATTTCTCATTTCATACTGCCCCTGCCCCCCCTCGGGGAGTCTCTCCTCTCTTTGTTCCAGCTTTTTTAGCATGAGGCTGTTTCAGTGGGGGTAAGTTGAATAAGTGGAGCCCAGAGGAGTCTCCACAGAGGTCTCATTCTGATTAGATGCATGCAGAGCCCAAGGAGAGAGCGCCAGTTGCCATAGCAATGAGGAATGTGAGAACTATAGCTGCATGAAGGAGAATAAGGGGAAGTGGTGCTTTCTTTTGTGATGGAGGTCTCTACTGACCGACATTTCTACTCCATGAATGCACACTGTCCAACAAGCTGTATACATGAAAACACACAAGCGCACAGTCGAACATACTTTTTTTTTTTTTTTTTTTTTTTTAATCCTGAAAACAAGTAACTAGAGTGCATCCTTACATACACAATGGCCTGTCATGCCCAAGCTGGGAGCAACAGAAAATATAATGAGAGACACCAGGAGTCCAGAACCACATGATTACTAGCTATTGACTTGTGTACCTCTAGCCGCTGATCTTTCTTACTAGCTTATGTATTGTTGTACTTTGAATCCCTGCCCGATTTAAGCAAAATCTTTTACCCATAATATTCAGACAACAAGACTATCCTAGGATTGATGTAAACATCTCCAAGGAACACGTGTTTGTGTTTGAGTCTATGTTTTGTGTATGTGAATCCCTGGCGTGTGTGTTGTGTGTACTGGGTAGCTTAGCTGCGGGGTAAAGGAGCTGTGTGGGAGGCTCAGATTGTGAGTCTGTGTGTTGTGTCAAGTCTTGTTGGGTTTGGTTGAGAGACGCAAGGGGCAAACGTGGCTTCTTGTGGATAACGCAACACAAAAAGGCCTGCCGGTTCATAAACACAGTGCAACCTGGAATGGAGGCTGAACAGAAACAGCAGTTAAATATAATGTGTAACCCGTGTTTGGATTCATGCAGCTCAATGAGGGATTGTTAGAATGAAAAATCTATAATCCGGCTTTCTGTGTATGCATTTTGCTGTGCTTCATTGGTATTCTTGGGGACATTTTACATGCATTTTTCCACTGTTAAAATCATCTTCAATGTTCGATAGCTGCAATATACATTTTTTTATTTCTAGTTTTATCTGGATAAGATGCCACCAAGATGCTACAGTTTACATACCGGCAAGTAATTTTTTTTTTTAGGGACTTCTTTTGGGCTTTTACGTCAATTTGAGATTTTTTTTTTCTTTGTTTTTTACTTATGTTCACCTTTTATTGTTCTATTCATTTTAATGTAACTATTTGTAGTAAAGTTGCTTTGGTATTTTATCCCTGTTATTCTATTTACGGTTATTGTGTATTAGTGTTTCCGTTGTTAGTTTTTTTTTGTGTTGAGCCATTTGCTCACCTGTGTTGTTATTAAAGCGCTCAAATAAAGTTGGATTCGACCTGTTCGGGATTGTTTTTGTTCAAGTACTTTCGACATAAAATTACTAAAATTTTAATACACACTTGTAGGTCTGCAGTTGTTAGCACATCCTCCACTCAGTTCTCTAGTTGGGGGTTTAAATAATTCCTGCGCTCGTCTGGGTTTTCTCCCGGTGCTCTGGCGTCCTCCAAAATTCCAAGAACCAGTTTCGTACATTGATTGAAGAATAGTTGTTTGTCTGTATGTGTCCTGTGATTGGCTGGTGAGAAGTTTAGGATGTATTTTCACCAATCTCGTATGCTGGGATAGGCTCCGATACACAGAAAGGATGGATGAAGGTCTCGGTCTCAAGCAAAGTATTACGGGCATTCCCCTAAATTATTTTGTCTGGTTTAATCATATCACTCAACTGCATTTTGTCTCCAATCTTATGGAATATTAATGGACTATATTCCTTTATTTCCATTGTAGCGTGTTCAGAGTAAAATGGTTGTTATGCAATTCAAAATAAGTAGTTTTGTCAAAGATTCTCTTAACCGATGGTAGCAAACCACAGCGCCGTTTACAGCACAGACAACAATGTACGTGCATATAGTATAAACTGCAGAAGCTGCAACCCACGCATACATAACAGTAAACAATAATTTTTGTTGAGACTGACACCAGAAAATTAGAATTGTATTTTATGGGGGGCTTTCGTCTTTTTGTTAAAATAAGGGATCAAGTAGAAATTTGTGTATAAATTGAAAAAAATAAATAAAAAAAGGATCAGAAATTTGAAATTTACCCATTTCTGAAAACATGCAGACACACCCACACACACAAAAATAAAGTTCCAAAATACCTGTATTGCACAACAGCTTCAGTCTTGAATATATCCAAGTCTGAAATTGTGCCATACATTCCTGAAAACACTTGCTAAAGCGTCTTCCTTTGAACTGCAAAATGCACATTTTAGCCTAGAGCTCACAAACACCAGACTTGGAAAATACTGCACGGCAAAATTTCACATACAGTCCCTTTTCAGTAAGTTTACTGCATTAAGTGATTTTTTGAAGGAGGCCTATGACTATTGAAACAGTCGATCCAAGTACACGCACATGTTGGGACGGTAATCTAGAAATCTAACTAGAATAATTGTTTTAATTATTTTAAGATTGAATTGCGTTGTAACATTTAGCATGACTTTGTTTACTAGCACGTGCGCTTAATGTGAACTATGCCACCAAACTGCAATTCTTTATTGTTATAGTACCTGTCCAATGTTTAAAAGAAAAAAAAAGTAATACATACCATGTATAAATGGACAGCTGGAGTGAAAAAGAAAGACAAGACATAATACGGCGGAATTACAGCTGCCGAAGATTATTCGAGAGACATTATTTCCCTGAAGTCATGGGCTTAAGTCAAATTTGGAAGAGAAATTAAATTGCCAGCAGTGAAAAAGCAGACTAGGTAGGAGTTCATGCGTAGAGAAATAACATTTTCATTTGTCTGGGTCCCGGTGGGAGACAAGCAGCCTTTCAGTAAATAGAGGCAGCTATGAGAAATGATTTTTTTTGGTCAGCAGGATATTGTTTTAACGTGCACTTATCCATCTGCAATCTAGATGTCAGGCCCCTGGAAACCACTGGATGGCCATTCTACGGTTGTCTTTATAACACACAAGCGTTTGCCTCATCTTGACTCCAATTGGCTGTTACTGTCCCATTTTCACCGGAGATTTTGTCCTGTATGTGGTCCAGATTTTAAGATGTCTTTGTTCGGTACTGCCAGCTGATGCTGCTTATTGAAATTCCGACTCATTTTTTTTCTTGGTCATTAAATAAAATATGAAAGCCTATTAAGTGTCTGGCGTGCACTTGTCTTGTTCTTAAAATGTAGAATAACACAAGATCAAAGAAGGTGGATTGAAGTAGAGGTTAACATATAGTAGAGTCCAGGTACGCCGATTTATTAAAAAAAAAAAAAAAAAAATAAATAAATAAAATAAAATAAGAATATATATATATATATATATATATATATATATATATATATATATATATATATATATATATATATATATATATAAATACACAAATAATTAAAAAAAAAGTTTAGTTTGAAAGACATTCCACAAAAACTTGCAGCATTGACATTACAAATGTTTTGTTGCAGGATGGTGAAGTATAAATTGGGTCTTTTGTATTTTAAATTCTTGTGGGTTCTTGTAAATAGAGGACACAATGGAATGTGTTTTTTGCCATTTTTTTTATTTGATTCATTTATAGTCGAGGTCATGTCCATTCTGTGCGCAGAATGCAGAGGTGCAATTGAAATGGGAAACTTTAATTTAAAATTTTATTTCAACTGATTCTTCCAATGCTAATGTACAAAAATGCAGATTTTGTGCATTAATGTTATAGCCCCTCATTTTTCTTTGCCCAGTGTGTCGCTTTTACCTTTGTACTGACTTCATTTTGTCTTTCATATTTTATTACTTTGATGAATGGTCACGGGCTGCCGTCTTGGTTGAACGTTGTCAGGCTTCAAAGAGATTTTTAGGGATTGTAAGGAGATTACTTCCCCTCTCGTAAACCGCGGATGTCGACTCCTGCGTGTCTCATCAATGCCTCGATGCGCGGGTAGCTCTCCGCTGAAGTCGTTTATGTGGCGCATTACAATCCGCGATTAATCTGCACCAACCACACTTTGATCCGGAGCTGTCAGCGTTGATGTACTCCCAGGTGATTACGTCAATGTCCTGTCATGCTGCATCAGCCAGCACGTTAAGCATTTGTCACATGACCCATTCTGAATGTTGTTGATAATTATTTTAGCATTGAATAAATGTATGAAATGAGAATATTAGTCTTTCCTATGAGACGTGTGCCTCCACCCTACTGCATTTATTCTTGCAGTGTGTTGATGCCTTTGGGGAAAGTTGTTTCATATGAGCAAATCCCACCTCTGACTTCTGAATGTGTAAATAGAAAAGAACGATGGAAATTACAATGCTTAACGTGTTAATGTTACAGCTGCCATTTCACAAGCAGCGGTGAAATTGCACCTAAAGGTTCCCTTGTGAAAATCTGTTCTACATTATTCGTCCTACTTTTTTTGTTGTATTTTTTCTGCATGTCAAAATTCCCTCCAATTACAATGGCATGTCTTGTAAATTTTACACACCACAGAGGAGTGTTGTTAACCCACACAAATTTTAATATTTGATTAAAAACGGCATGTTTGTATTATGCGTCTCGTACGACTCAACTGAGTTTTTTTCCGAATTCTAGAAAGACAGGCAGGCTGAGTCCTTTGACATCTTCAAAAGCTCCCCTCCCTAAATGTGCCCAATGGTGTACCTCGCTAAAATGCCCGTTTGGGTAGTCCCTGGCTGAGGACAAGCGCCATAGAAATGGTCAATTAAATATAGGTGTGATTTAACTGGTGAGTCGTACAAAGGTTACTGACTCTCTCTCGAAAAATGCAAATCTAGGCTACAGCCTTCGTAGATGGATTAGCACCCTGGTATACAATTCTCGGTAAACTAATTAGACGATTGGATCTGGCCTGGTTAAAGAGAATCACATCAGCTGTGTTTGGGTTTCAGTGAGAGGTCAAAGGGCAGCACAGGGCCACGTAGTAGAGGGGATTGGAGGGGATTAACCTTAGCCCTCCCCTTTGGCCCCGACTGAGACCTGGCTAGGAAAAGTGGAATTAGCTAAACCAGGCAGATTCATCTGATTCCAAGCCGTCATCCAATTACTGCCTTATCTCCTGGCCAAATGAGATCAATGCATACTGGGCATGGAGACCCGGCAGGTTGGCCAAGGTGCAATAATCAACAGTCGGGAGCATGGCACTTAACCGCAGTGTATCCCTGGAAGAGCCAGAGCATGTGTTAGGAGCTCCCTTCACTGCCATTAGCTGTTTGTGTCGGCTGGATCCTGACCTGCACTTTGCACGAGGAGGACACGGTGTCGTGCGTTGAGGGATCTCAACTTTTTGTACTGAAGTGCAGCACTTAGGGAGGTGAATAATGTGCATAATTACAGTTTTACCTCTTATCCTTGGTGAATTTAGCCTGCTGATTAAACTGGCTAAAAGGTACTACTGAGGGGGAAAAAAATGGCATAATTGCTCTAATATGCGTTGCATATGAAAAACACTTTTAAGTATTTCCTAGTGTTTAAAACAACCCAGTGCAGCTAATATAGTCTGTAATTCTTTTGTCAATTACGGGAGGGAAAACAAATGTTTGACGTTTGCCAGAATAATTATGAGAATGATTAACTCCAGTGTTCCATAAAAAAAAGGCATTTTACTCTCTGAGTGCTTCTAATCTCATTCACTGCTAACCGTTATCAGAGCAGAACTTCCCATATTACCACCCATTCAGAACAGTTTGACTGATAGAGAATATTTTATTCTCTTTGTATGCAAACCGAGTGGAGTAGATTCTGTCCTTTAGTAAGCGGCACATGATTGATATATTCTACGGAAAACTCCAAATGGAAAAACATCAATAATCAGTAATCCCTGCTTTTTGTCGAGATTTATCCCCATTTTTTCAAATATATTTTTTCTTAATGTTTTTATAATGGCCATCAGTTATACACGGATTTTCGCGATTAATCTGGGCCCCATATATATTCTGTGACACCGGTCCCGGACGTTTTCTGACACCCCTCGTAAAGCTCTTCAGATTTACAGTATGTAGTTCATACTTGTTCCATGCTGGTGATTGTTTTGCAGCTCTGTTTCATCCCTTAGCCGTCTGGCCAACTGTTCCGTGGCCACAATATGGTCAGAGAGGGACCCATTCTTAGAAATGAATGCTGGACTATTTCTTCCCGTGTTTTTGTTCTAGGCACAGATATCCATTGGAGAGCAATATGTGGTCTCTGAAAGACTGCCATCAGCTCTAGGGGTGTAATTCTACAGCCACTATAAACCTGTAGTCTCCATGCAACGTTCACCCCCCCCACCTCCGCCGTCCCCACCTGTCCCAGGCGGATCCTCATCTCTTCAACGCAGTTAGATTAAAGTCCTCTTAAAATCATCGCAGTAGGCTGGGTGCACTGGGAGAGCTGGCATCGCTGTGGCCCTCTGATAATCTGTGGCCAGCTAGAAAGCACTAATGAGCACAGGGAGGGGTAGACAGGGTGTTGGCAGCATGCTTCCAGACAATGCAATGGTGGGTAAGATTGTGGGGGTTTTATTAGGAAGGCAGCCACAGTTGGGCCCAGCACAGCACTGACTAGATTAGCTTCCAAGGGGGGAGCGCTGCAGTCAGTTTGGGAAAATATCACAGCCCATTAGTTAGGAGCAATGAAATGGAGTCAACTTCTGGGACTCCATTAGGCACGCTGCGTTTAGACAGACAGCGTCCCTTGGTGTGATGTTTCTATTCTGGAAGGATTGGGCACGGAGATATAATTGGACTAGGGAAATCAAGCAAGTTTCAATGGTCCTAGTGGGCCTCTCGGACAGAAAATGAGAACACGGGCCTTTGTGTTTTGTCTCCCTCTACCATTTTGCTTAGCAGATAAAAAATAGAAGTGAAGCTGTAACCTACGCTTTTATAAGTTATAGTCTACCCCGTCTCTCGCTATCCTTTTTGTAGCATTACCTATTGTAATACCTTATGTTATAATCGCCCACTCTACATTAAGTTTGCTATTTTGTATAGTAACGAGTGCCTATACCCACGATAAACAATTTGAATTTGACATTAGCATTTATTTCACAAAGATTTGTATTTTTAATCATAAACAATTTAATCTAGAACTGGCAGCATGTGTACCTTGACATTTCTCCTTAAACATACTATATACTTGATATATTGTGTATTAAGTCCTGTTATTGTAATATAGGACCCAGAGAGATCACAAAGTATTACCTCCTCCTTTGTTCTGTCTGTTCTTAGCGCTATATGCCCATAGCTGGAGAGTGTTGACATTTGTACACCTCTTGGGAGCATATCCAAGAATGTTATCAGCACCTTAAAGACAGACCTCAGCATCTGTACATCCCTGGTAGCCGCTCCAAGGCTCAGCCTCAAAGGGCACACCCCACCTCAACCTTCCACCCCTGACCTGTCTGCCACCCTGAAGAAAGAGCCTCTGACAGCTCCTTTGATGAGAGAAGAAGGGGATGGCTTGTAAAGAATAGCTCAAATGGAAGATAAAAAGGGAAGGATCCCAGCCATTTGAAGTGTCCGTACAGAGATCTAATCATTTTGGAGTGAATGTGCCCTCTTTTTAAAGTATCACTGCAGCAATACAGCTACCATCCCCTTTTGGGCTTATTGGCCTCGTTGGGTGTCTTATGTCATTCTCCACCCCTCAGTAACCCTCTACACATCATTCACTTCAGTCTTTTAGTCTGGATTTTTCAGCATCCACCATCTGTGAGTTTGAGCTCCATCGGGTTTGCGTTTAATACATTGTATGGAGAAATTATGAATTATTGTCCTTGTTTCAAGTATTCAAGCAGTTACTTTTTTTGGAATATGTGAGAATGCTAAAGTCCCATAAAAAACCCAACTATACAGAAAGGCTGGGGACACAATTCAAACCCGGACCTCAAAATTGTGTGACAGCTATGCCAATCACTTTTCTGTCGTACTACTTGAGACATAACGTGATACCGTATTTTTGGGTCCATTAGACACAATTTATTATTAGGCACAAAGTCAATGAACGGGTCTATCTCCTAATATTTTCATGCGTAAGGATCATCAAGTTAAAAAGATTAAGGCAAACAAAACAGGAAAAACTGTGTTCAACTAATTAACAATAACTCTCATAAATCACAGTTTTATAGTTAGGTGATTTCGGCATCAAGCATGCCCAGATCCCTCTTGTCATTATTTGATTCGGTCTTGCTGCTATTTCTTAGCTGTTCAGTGATAAATCCGGTCTTTGTGAAAGATCAGATGATGAGAACCCAGGCATCCATAATCTCTCTGCATATCGTGGCCTAACTGAGCTTGGCATTGTCTCCCTGGCTTGGTGAATGTGTGTTCACTTTCTGTCATCCATTGGTCTCACGCAGCTCGCAACTTTGAATGAATTGTTGGCACCGATTGATCTAGTATTTGGAGTTTTTTTATTAATCCACCCTGAATGATGGCAAGATCAGAATTAGCTCTCTTCTCTTTGGTTTTGACAATTTCTGTTGGATGGTCATGCATGGAGCCGTAGATCGATGGGGATAGTTATTTGTGAAAAAAAAAATCCTGTCTCTTGATGTAAACTTGTCTTAAGCGCTCACTCATTTTCTCTTCATCCGTCCAGCCCTTTGGGTTAACCCTGACAGTGGCTTCGGTTAGAAGCTTCAGCTTTTCTACTTTGGTATTTGTTCTCTTTTACTGCTTCACTATGTTAATTTTAGAAATCCCTTTATTGTCATGTTTACAAAATATTCTAAAGATATTAACTTAATTTCTTCTTTCTCCCTTGTCTCCTTCACTACTCCCTTTTTACTTAATTCCTTTAATCCAGATTTAGAATATCCCTTTTCTTCTCAATCTCTCACTCCAATCTACCTAATCACATCCACCTTGCCATTGTCTTAATCCTCTCACTAAATTCCTTATAGCAGAGTCGGAGTTTTTCCAACCATTTTTTTGTGTTGTAATTGGCTAGTGCTGTTACCTGCCAGACCTGCTGACCCTGCAATTTTCCATTACATTTATACTATTTTTTTTTAAACGTATCCATCTTGTGGCTTTTGCTCAATTGATTTACCATTTGTCGGAGTAACTGAAATGAGTTTAAGTAAATATTCACAACTTGGGCTCTCTAATCCATGTTTATTGCCCTCCTTGATTAACCGACCGTCTTGAATTGCTTGCACAGCCGTGTTCACTATCTCAAGTATGGCCTTGACACCACCCTCACTAACTAAACAATGTATTGCAAAACATTGTTCATACATTCTCTGGTCTTAATTTGATCTGCCTGTGAAAGTTTTTTTCTTCTTTTTAAATCCTTTTAAAACTGCTTAAACATTCATCTTTGGTGTGGATTAGTGGATAATGGGTCCAGCAGCAGGCCAGGTACACGATATCAAGGTGTTCCTGAGATAGCCTCGGCATGCTCAAGAAATAGAGTGCGCAGAAGGCTTCATTGTTGGTGTGACAGTTCCACAGAGTGGATTACATGCTGTTTAGAATGCTGTATTGGATTGGGGCAGTGCACAATTATCCTGTTTGATGGGATTGTGAGCGCAGCAAGTAACCTCCAATCCCAATTTCCAGTGCACCAGGTGGAGTCTATAGGATCTTGATCCTGTGCCTTCCAACTCAATGTTAATCCATTTACCCTAAAAAAAAAACAGTTAACAGCACGTGCGCCAAAAAAAAAAAGAAATCTAACTCCCTTGGCAATGCTTGACTTGCTCTCCCGCCTTTCAGACTGTTCCTTGCTTTACCATTAGTCTGTGGCTCTAAACTGTTGTTCTTCTGTTATATCGTGTATCGTTCCACAAATAATTGACACGCCCCTATAAGTGGTTTGAATTGTCTATAGTCACATTTTACACCAGAAATATACTGTACCTCAAACTATGATCTTGAAACATTTTAATAGTGTTTCAAACACACTGGTTTTGATGCGGTCTTCTGTCCTAGTTTGGATAAAGTAAATGATTGCAAGCCAGGAGCAAAGCGACTGCAGCAGACAAGCCACATTTGTGATTGGATGAGCGAGTGGGTGCTCGGAAATTCCATCTACTCACACAAGTAGGATTGAGTGGATAAATATTAGCCGTAGTTCTGACTACAGTAACTGTTCGTTGTCTCAATTTAAGAAATACAATTAATATGCCTATATGTGCTGTAAACGGCATTTCACCACATGAATTTGTGAATGCCAAAGTACGAATATCAACTGCATCGTGTTTATTTAGTCTAACAGTCACACATTCATCTCTGCTGTTGTGTGGATTTCTAGACCCTGTAGGTGTCCTGTTTTCTTTTCATTTACTGTATTCATAGTATGCATGAATTCCTCTTAGTGTTGTATGAATGCATTAGAGAGTTGCCGTCAGTTTATTATATGCCGAAAAATGCAGCCTCTCTAATCCAACATCAAGGCTAAATTTCATTCTCGCCGGAAGTGCTTTCAAAAGTGGTTTTATGCTACTAAAGTCAAAGGACACATAACATTGATTTATTAAAGGGTCCTCTGACTTACTGCAGACTATTCCATTTTTCCCATTCAGTAGATCTTGCAGATAGAACACAATTAAAATAGTTTATTCTGCTATTTCTCGTGAAGTCCACTGCATTATATGACAAAGTAAACATGTTCCAATGCACCCTCTTCTCTCCAGCTCCTGTCGAAAGATTGTTCTCTTATGGGTGTCTGTCAGTACCTGCTGTCACATTTTCTTTTTTTTTTTTCGGGAAACTTGCAAGTGGATAACGAGTCCCACACTGCGCTCATCTGATTCCATCAGGAAAAAGGAGAAAAGCACCACAGTGTCTTGGGAATAGTTGTGCCTGGAAATGGTGATTTGCCAGCACAGGCAAATCCTGAGAGAGCGGGGAAGATGAAGAGTAGACAGATTCCTCCTACTTTATTTATTAAATTTGATAACCGGTACAGGTCTCCAGAGAGCCAAAAACATTCTGCTGCATGTCATTTAGAAATAGCAGGAGAATATGGTGAAGATTCCTCAAAGTCATCCTTCCCATCACTCGTCAAGTGTAATTGTAGGCATCTGTCCCGTGAGTTTCATTTTTGTAAAACTGTGTTTGTCTTCAAATCGACTGAACCTTTGACCCTGTCATATGTTTTCTGTAATGTTCTCATCTTTCTTAAGTGGTGCACACAGATATTTTCAATGTGAGAGACCACACACATGATGAGGGAGTGTTCTTACTGCTCTTATAGTGTACACGCATGTACATAAAATGACCTACATAGCAAAATACACATGTCAAGGGATAAGAAGAATGCACCATACCCAAACCAGACTGACCTGTGAGAGCATGGTGCGACATAGATTATCCGTAGAAGGAGAAACAGAAAAAGTCAAGTTAGTTATCTGGGCTGGTTCATACAAGTCCATAACTTTTGTGGACCAGCATCCGGTGTTGGAAGGAAGGGATGCTAATGCTAACAGCTAGCTGCTAGGCACTAACGCCGGGTACTTGCCGTGTCATACAGTGACAGAGTATTTAACTTGCGTTTTTTTAGCGTTCTAAATTATCAACGGAATATGATTTCAGGACAGAGTATTTAACTTGCGTTTTTTAGCGTTCTAAATTATCAACGGAATATGATTTCAGGAAGCCATTGGCGCTATATGAGTGACAGCCCATGTATGTATGATGTTGGTGACACGTATGAAATGTCGTTTAAAACTGCAATAAAGCAAGCCTAAAGGTCAAAATTGGAAGTCAATGTAGCCTTTACGCCACCATGAGAGCCAACTTCTAAATTAAAGTCTATTCAGGCTATTGAACTGGTATATATGAATTAACGTATTATGTGTTTGGCATTGCGGAAGTGGCATGTTTGTTGAGTATGTTCCTTCCTTGACATATCTGTCTGAAACGACAGAAAACAATCCTTTATTATGAGTTTGAGTTTCTCAAGTTGCCAAAATGCTCCCATACATGCGACTTTTGTAGTTCATGTGGGGTTTCAACTTTTGCTGCTATTATAGTGATTTTAGATTAATCATATTGCCTTAATGTGATCAGCACATTTTTTTTTTTTTTTTTTTGCCAGCCATTCCGCAATTCGCACCCAGACCGAAATGAGCCTCTTTTGGCCTTGTTGGTCGTAAGTGGAAGTAACTAATTGATTTCCTGACATGCTCTGGTCTCAGGCAGGCAAAGAGGGTACCTCCAAGTCTTTGCTCCCTCAGGCTATTATTTAATACAGCTGTTTTGTTCTCAGTCTCCTCTCTTTGTCCAGGAAAAGCCCCCTGCCCTTTCAGACTTAGCGGAGCGCCTGTGGGACACTTCACACAACTTTGAAAGGTGGTAGGAGAGAACTATAGCCAACACTTGAGATGTATCACTTTGTGATCCGCGATCTCACTGCTCTGGTATATCATTTGTTCTCTTGGCTCATGTGCATCAGAGCTCCTGGCAAGGTGATAGTCTTGTGGGAGAAGTTACCTGAGGATATAAGATGTACTCGGGAGGGGGCTTGGGATAGTTTTGTGTGTGTGAGTAGGTGCGTGCGAGTGTGTGTTTCGGGTGTAATTCTTTCTGCATTGAGATTTGTTGTTTATGCTTGAGTTTGACGTTTTTGGTTCATTAAGACTTTGATCTTAATAAGCCTTTTTTTATTGTGTGTTGTGTACTCGACTCACTATACTTTGATTTACTTTATTCTTTGGGGGGCTAATTATGCTGAGTTGCTAGCAGATAGGTGACATAAAGCACTGCTGGGTGCACATTGGATAAGACGATCGGTCGCTGATTCATTACTTTATTGTTTGAAGAATACACGGCTAGGAATTGTAGACAAAAATACTTTTCGCGCTAACATTACAGTTTACCCTGTTCTTTGCTTGAGATTGTTGGATAGCTTGTTCTCCATTTGAAATCTCATGCCGCATTTGTGAATCTGCGGGATTTTCAACACGTCAACATTTCGCATTGTAAAATGTTAATTTTGACTTCATTTCTTCCTGACTTCAATATAAAATGTGGCCGTATAGTAAGTGATTGACGCATGGTCCTCACTCACTCGTAGCTGCGCCGTTTAATCCCTCCTGCTGAATCCTCTAAGCCTCTTAATTCTTTAAAATATGGAAGCCCATATAGTTTTGTAATTACAAAAACATCATTTAGCCCACAGAGCATGACAATTCAATTTGTTGATTGCGCCCACCCCTTTGCCTGGTCCCTCTTTGTTATTTTAGGAAGGAATGGGAAAGAAAAATAATCGTGCCAAATGTATTAATTCAACATGATGAATCATGTATTCAAGTCAGTGGAGTGAATAATTAAAATTAGCTGATAAAACTTTCAGCAGAATTACTTTGCCGAAATTGCTGAACAGATGTGTCACTTTAATGAAAATCCACAGCCAAGCTCCTTTCCCCTTCCACTCTGTTGGATGAAAATATTATTCCCACGGCACATTCTTAATTCGGTAGTAAATACACTCGGAGCCATCTCTGGAAGGGTGGGTGGGAGCGTCTCCACAGAGGAAGAGCAGCTTGCCACACTTACTAACTTGATTCCTCCCTCTGCAAGCCGTAATAGCTATCTGCAATATTTCGCAGCCCTCCATTGTTGCAGCAAGTCCCAAAGAGGACTTATTAAAATGCAATAATCTCCCTATTTAAACAGAAACAATAACCATTAGAATTCCCGACGATCTAAAACAGCATAAGCCCTCATCTGCTGTGAATGATTGGAGGTTTGACGAGGGGATTTAATTTGCACCATTCAAAGATAGGAGTCTAAGTGTATGCGTCCTCCGAGGCTCTCACCGTCATTCTCATTTGCCACTCGCTTTGTCTTTACATCTATTTATTTAGCTGCTGTCAGTTAGAAAGGCCAATGGATGTTTATTTAGCAAGACTATACTTTGTCCCTTGGGTGATCTTTACTGTCGCATGATGGAACTGAACACTCAGAGACCACACACCTATGACAAGGCTGAGGCATTTTTACATAAAAGTTGTCAATTAAAAGTTTTCAATTCAATCATTTTCAATCATTGGCAATTTGAACTATTTGACAGTTGCTAAACTGTCAAATCAAGCAAAACAAGACATGTCCACATTGTTTATTCTATTCCTCAAAGATAAATAAAACATCACAAATATTCATTGACATGCACCTGTCTTTCTTAAACCGCACCGAAATGCCAATTATTCATTTTAGGCCCCGGCTCAATTTAATGTAAACCATTTCTTGCATCATAAAAGGATTGGGTTTAAGATGCAGCCTTGCGGCATGCCACTGAGGACTGGGCACTGTCTAGCAATGCTTGAGTACAGTATGGTTGCTCTACAACAGGGGTGAGCAAACGTTTTGATTGGCGGGCCACAATAGGTTCTAAAGTTTGGCAAAGGGGCCGGACCAGGAGCAGATGGATGGTTTTTGAAAACCCACTGTATTTAGAAAATAGAACATTAACAAGGTTTATTCATTTAATTTTTTTCAATTTCGGCGGGCCGGATTAAAACGTTTCACCGGCCGCATGTGGCCCCCGGGCCGTAGTTTGCCCACACCTGCTCTCAAACCTTTACTCTATGGCAAATAAATTCACTGAAAAACAAACTGCTCACACTGGTTTAAACATGAAAATTGTTAAATTTGCGCTATTTAAGTTTTTCAGGGCAAGCGACGCTATTAGAAACGTCACGGGTAGTCGACTTGGAGTACGCCTTGGAATGTCGGCCTATGCGAGCTTATTTGTGGATATTTTTAGCTGAAAATTTTCAGATAATCAAAGAAGCTGTTCCCTGAGTAGCGGACAAAAGAAAAGGATACAAAGCTTAGTAGTTGCACTCGATAGCCTGATACGTAGGTGAATAAGTCTCCGCCAAATTCGTAAATCCTGGTTGCCATGACACCCAATGATTATATTTTCAGTCTTTCTGCGTTTTTAAAATTCAATTATATTTTTATGTCCACATCTGAATACCTTAGCATCATTATTTTCTAAAAAAATAAAAATACAGGCCTCCCCTTTAAAAAATCGAAGCATTTTTAGTCGGTGTGTCTTATTCATGGCCTCTTAATAAGAAATAAGTTCAAAATCAAATTTGGCATGGACATTTACATTAATATGTGTGTTTTATGGAATTCTTTTGTGAAATAGCCAAGTTAAAAGTGAACTGCAAGCAACAAGCGATGACAATAGTTGACTTATTTCTCTGGTTAAAAACAACAATCATCCCGTAATTATCCAGTGAACAGGAACAGAAATCAAGATTAAAGGATTTAGGGGCATTCAAGGCATTTACTGCACGTGACTTTCTCTTTAAAAGAAGGCATCGCTGAAGTGGTTATTTCGTATGCAGTGTAAGCATTTAGCTGCCCAACCAATTTGAACCATTGTCTGTTTCATTTGAAAGTCATTCAACTCTTGTGTGAAGCTAAAATACGGGTGCAGTACAGACACCTGAAAGGATTTGTGTACCCACCACAAATCATTTTAGAATGATTACATTTACCAGGTGTAATACTTTGCATACAATAAGAAACCACCTTACCCTGCAAGTTTCTGTATCCTCATGGGCGTCTCGTCCTACTGATCTTTCTGCCTGGTAGTGTATCATCCTTTTTCTGGTTGCAAGTGTTCAGACTGAATCCTAATTCTTTACTCTGGTTAGCAGAGTGCCCAAGAGACTTCTGATAATGAGCTCGGAGGTTAAAAATGTGGAGTGCCAGTCCCAGAGGGCTGTGTTCAGTTATGGATGGAGGGAAAGAGCCATAGATCCTCCAGAGACCCAGTTAGGGCCAAACCTTGGGCGGAAAGCATATTATTCTCCTATTTGAAAGGAAAATGTTGCCACTTTGATTTGTGGCTATAATTGGAACTCAACCCAGGAGGACGTCGGAGGAAAAGACTGTTTTTGTCCCAACAAAATTAGATTGCATTTCAGCAGTTCAATAAGTCACTGAGTTATATGACTTTAATACGGAGTGCAGTATATTATGCCTTGTATAAAAGATCAGCAACATTAACTAATATTTAGTGAATCAGAGTTACCCTGCCTGATTCTCATCAGTGTGTCAAAAACCATTGAAGCAATTTGACAATGAGTGGGCTCATGAACTTGCTTTATTATATAGAAATGATATTTCCAGATGCGTTTTATTCAGCTTGATTGACAAATAATTCAAAGTATTTTTTTCCCATTTAAATGACTGGAAATATACAATAATTAGAAAGGCATTGATGCTGATACCAGTCTGCGTTTCTTCCAGAAAGCAGGGTCTGCTAACTTTGTGTGACAAGTTGAGTATGTGCCATTTATGGGGATTTAGTAATTTGTTGTTGATGCGCCCAAACACATAAATAACAGGTCAAGCAGGTCATTGGTGGCCTCTGCGATAATTGTTTGGATGTTGCCATAGTAACGTGTTTCTCACAGTTGGGCATTATCGTAAGTCCAGTCGAATTTATTGAGCACTGATAAATGCGAAGGGCTACCAGAAATGTCTGAAATTGTTCACATTACCTTTAACAATACTGTTAGGTTATTATTAATAATAATGTTTCATGTTTAGCAGTAGCAGTTTTAGCCTCACATATTTGCCTGCTACAATTTTGCTGAGATCAAGAAAATTCTTTCTCAGGATAAGCAATGTCAAATGCAGCACTGTTGTGTTGTTTACACAGTGGTCTTTTTGTAATTCCATTCTTGTTTTGTTTTCTAACCTCAGTTTTGTGGTGTTGATTGATTACTGAATGGACAGAAAAGAAGGTACTTTTCTGTAATCTACCGAAACCCCATTGTGGCTCGTTGTAATAAGGCTAATTATCTATTGCGGATGTTCAATCCAAACTGTTTTTTTTTTTTTTTTAGTTGCCTTGATTAATTAGAACTCATGGAGTTGCATCTGATTAAAGCAACAGGAAGAAGTACACTATGCATCTAACTGGTGAAGTTGGAAAGGACCAATGATGCAAGTATAGAATGTTTTTTACATAGTGTTATCATATTTTCTCCACAGTTAATTATGGGGAATACAGGTGTGGTAAAACCTGACTCCAATTACGCCCTCTTTTTTGAGAACATTAAGAGTAGTTCAATTTTGCCAAAACGCATGCAAGAGTTTAAATAGCTCAGGATAGCAAATTGAATTTACCTTCAAACTGAAGCTTTACGGCTTTGAGCAATCACTGCCACTCGCCATATTCTGCTAATTGTTTTTCTGCTCAGCATCTGACTCCTTAAATCCAAGCCATATTGACGCTGGAATGACCTTTTAAGCTCACAGTTAATTATTTGAGTTTGGCTGCAATTAAGTCTAGTCCATCAGTGGAACTGGTACAGCTCGAATGACAAAACAAGCAAGGCAACAACTTGGAAGGCATATTCAGGTCTAGTGCAGCCACAAAGTCTTGTCGGATTCCTCTGTTGATTAGAAACCAACTAGAGTCTTAGAGCAGGTCTCCAGTGTGTGTTTTGGCAACGATCATGTGACTGACCTTGAATACGCTGTTAACATCACTATGCTCAGCTCTACATTCAGCCAGATGATAGACGCACTGACTATCTATGATAAACTGGCAGTGATTCTTAACCTCCAAGTGAGAAAAACTATGTAGATCCCTTTTGACAATGTACTGGATGTCCCCCCTGTGGGGACCGAAACCCAAAAATCAAATGCATACTTGGCCTTGCTGCTTCAGGCCTGCCACTTGAATCCACTGCACAATCTGATGCAAAATGAAGCGCTGCATTCCTCAGTTTTCTCCAAACTGTGAAACCGCTCTGCGATATGGTCTGTGAATGAGATGTAGACCACAAGGATCCACCATCAGAACTGTCAAGAACATTAAGTGGTACCAGAACAGCGCTCGGAACTTCCACATCCTGCTTTTTTTGAGCAGGGTAACACACAAGTTAGATTTTATGCAGTTTGTGGAGCGGCCAATGAAAGCCATCCTCAAGCTTGACTTCAGGTCCACAGGGTGCAAAAAGACCACGTGGCAGGCCTGGAACAAGTTGGCGGGTGTCATTTAGGGTGATCTAAGACAGCTGAGAGTCACCAGACAGACATTACTGGCAGGCTCTGGTTTATATAATGCGTTCTATGCATGTCCATATCCCACAAGAGCTCCAATGATAATGATGATGAGACGACATTGTTTGATTTTAAATCCAATATGCCGTGCATGTATATTTTATATGCATGTCTTGATTTAAAATACGTATTCTTAACTCTGGCATCTGTAGCCATTTGGAGTATTATGTGACAACTATTAATAGAAAAGAGGAAGGTATCATTGCAGCACATTTAAAGGGCTGTCAATCCACTCTCTATTCCCTGTGCAAACAGCAAATTAAGAAGTTATTCAGTGACTCAAGACATTTAATATCAGTCTAGCTGAAAGCAGTGGAAAATCTGTCCAAATGTATGTTCTTTTAGCAATCGACTGTCACCACAGCCATTTGGCTCCAGCATAGTATGGAAAATCATAATGAAAAAAGGATGGTTAAAAAAAAAAAAAAAAAAGCTCTTGACCTGAATTTCGTCCGTTTGGTGACAATGAGAAAGATAAGTGGTTGTGACAGTTGTGAATGATGCCCCACGATGGGCCCATGAGCTGTGCTGCGGCTAAATTGACACCATTGTCAAACATACTTTGCGCAAGGCCGAAACCCCCTGAGAACCATCTAATGTGACAGAGGAGAACCCTAATTCTTCATTCTTTCTCTTTGCTGGCGCTTTTAAAGATTCTAATAACCAAGATTTTACAGTTGACTTAGTATGTCTCCCCCGCTCCACCACCACTGTCCTCAGTCCCCTCGTCTCCTTCAGACTGACTATGAAACCTAGTCATGCTTATAGTCAGACTTACTGCCATGGTTATCTTTAATGACTTTGAAATGTATTGGCCTTGTTAATAAGTGACAAATTTCTCTAATTAGGCTTTATGCTCCCCAAAGAATTTCCCATTACACAGACAAAAGATGAATATGAAGCATAAGATGCTTTCAGGCAAGGTATGGGGGTGGTTAAAGTGTTCAGAGCAAAATAAATTGTATCCCATCTGGTGGAGGATTTGTACTACATCCCAGCCCAGCACCCATTTCAATATAACACCTCGTCTCAGGCCCGCCTCTCGAAAAGGACTGTTTCACTTCCACATCATAGCTATCAACGGATGTGCATGAGTGTGAGGCAAGCAAGCAGGACCGGCTGGTGGTAACGGGACATGAGCACCGCTGAGGTGTGTAATACGATCAGGAGTTACTGTCGCACACAACTCATGGACATATCTCTGGCTGACATGTTGAGGTCGCACGCAGGCCATTTGGTTACGTTGTATGTGGCGTTAGAGGGAACTTCAGTCAGTTGCCAATGATGAATATTTTTGGAAAAAAATGGGTAGTCGTCTCGTGCTTTTGTCACTTCTGATTCGGTTCTTAGATGAAAGGCGAAGTTTGTATGCATTGGTAACTGTTATTACCGGAGTTTAAGTGGATATGTTATGATTTGATTGGTTGGAGTGGGGGGGGGGGGTTCTTGTTGTCCTTCGGAATTTCATACATCGGTGATGAAAAATTTCCCAATCCTTTACACAAAACAAAATACATAGATAAATACATATATAAGTTTAATCCTTCTGTTTGTATTTGTCGAATCATTTAGAATATGAGCAAACATTGGTATGAGTAGGAACACATTTAACATGTACAATGGTTATTCATAGATTTGGAATTTTATTTATAATTGCTTTTTATTTGGTTTTTAGTTTAGCTTTTTTAGTTAGTTTTTATTACTTGTAAGAGCCCCTTTGTTTGTTTTTATTAGCTTTATTTCTTTTTTTCAAAAACACTTTTGTATTAGTTTTAGATTAGAGATTAGAAAACACCATGGTATTTTATTGTAAAAATTAAGCCACAAATAACATTTTGATAATATAGGGTGCAGTTTAGCAGTCCACAGACTTTGAATTACAATAAGTGCAGTGCATGAAAGCATAGTTAGATGCATGCATGTGTGCACCCTAATTAAGTAAAGCCAAGATGCCTTGTTGCTGACTTTTATTTTGGATTTGTGGATCGAATTCTTGTTGAGAAGTATCAAACCCAGTTGTACAGTTTACTGTTTTATTGTATAATGTACACATATTTTTCACATATGAAACAAAAAAGGAAAGCACTATTTACACTTTTAAACACTTTTTTCATTTTTATTTTATTTTGTAAACGAAAATGTTATTTAAATTTTAGTTTTAGTTTTTTCATTAGTTTTCATTAACTAAAATAACCTTGGTACAGACTGAGTTAGAGGCGTCCAGTGACATAGACTCCATGTCTCAATTGACATCTTAAAATAACATAAAAAATCTCTAAATAGACACTGCAAAGTGGAAAAGAGAAATTACTGGTCACTTTAATTACCTCAGTTCAAGTCTAATTCTGAATCCACCTACTCAATGTTGACTCCAGACCTCTATGTAGGCTCACTCTTCAATTTAGTTTTTGGCACAGATTAGGGCAGTGACAGTTTTAAAAGTGTTAGGATTACCAATCCATTGTCAGATTATTTGTTTTCACATTCTGCAAATCTGAAAGATGGGAGGTTGACAAACGGGAGTAGTGCAACAGCAGCTTCTAAAACACACTTTGGAATATCAAATTTAACACTTGCACAGTGTATGCACGGTATTTTTTATGCATAAAGGAAGACGATGCTTGTACCCGTGCCAGGACGTGTTAAATAGGAACCCACAATTAAGGTTCACATCCGTGTAGTGCAGTGAAATACTGAAGAATTTGTATTGTTTTTTTTGTTATTACTTCTTTGTGTCATTCTTGAGCAAATTAGCATGCTCAGTTTTTTTTTTTTTCCATTTTCATGTGAATATATGCCTGCACCTCTAAGATATTACTGGTTGTGTGTGACTATTCATAGCAAATAGAGATTAGCTTTAAATGTCTCTGATATATTTCTGCTGTGGGCCCAGCAGCCAGACTGAGCCTCCCTCAAATTTATAGCCAAACGTCACTTTTACATGATGGGGTTGTAACAAATATCTGCTGCATATTGTCAAATTAATCTTCCATTTAAAATTAATGGAGTTAGACTCCCTAGGTTCAATGTAATTTGGTGTTCACGGGCAGCAAGAACCGCAGTGTGAATACAGAATGAGTTGAGGCCAAACGACCTAATCTTCCATCACCTTGAACCTGAGAGGAGAGGACGCCTCATCCAGCAGTGGCTAATGAGATTGTGCTCACCTCCTGGGAGAGCGAGAGAGAGAGAGAGGGAGAGAGACAGAGCTAGAAAGATGGAGCAAACAAGGATAGAGTAGGAGAAGCATCATGACAGAAAAATGGTGATATGAAGTAAGGCAATGGATGGTCGCCATGTTTAAAAAAAAAAAGTGTAAAAGATTGCATAGCTGCTTGTAGAATCCCATCACGCTTTACTAGTATTTATCCGCACACTATTTGCGACTACTCTAACCCCTTCCGTAAGACTTGGCTGATGTACTGTATATGAGAGAGAGCCAGGGCATGTTGAGATGAAATGAATCCTATATTATTATTTCAGTGCTCTGCCGGCCATGACGAAGACAGAGAACATATTTCACATCTAAGGATGTACCACTCAGCAGGGGTGTCTGTCTCTCCATAAATTCATAAATTGAGGAAAGGTTCCCTTGTGCAAGCCAGATCATATTATTGTCAAAGACAAGTGAATAGTTTTCTATTCCCATGCACAGTGTCCATCACTTGAGTCGATATATTTATCCATTGGAGAGCACTACTAACAAATAGAGCTCTTTTGGGCGATGTTGTATAAAGATATGTATTGGCCTTTCTCAGTGCAGCAGCCTGACATATTATGCGATCATGACATCCATTAGGTCTGTATCTTGTGGGGATGTAAAGATATTGGTTTCAGAATTCTCAGAATAATGCCATGGGAAGTCATGGTATCTGACGCCGACATTGTATATTTCAGCAGCTAGACTGATAATTATATATATTTTTTTCTTGTTGTATTGACCTTTGTTTAAAGTTATCATATTTCTGGCACTTTATTTTCCCCACTATGCCATTTGTCACCATTTTTTTTTTACAGTACTGTAATAATACCATACTGATGCTGTAATATCATGAAAATATCGTGCCGTGAGATTTTGATATCATTGCTTCCCTAGTATTTTATATTTTCAAAGTGTCCGCTTTGCGTGGTTTTACTTTAATAAACGCAACATACTAGAGTGAAATCTCAAAATAGCCATGTACATTCATACCTTATTCAACCCTGTTCATCGAGGGTGGGTGTCCTGACTGTTTTCCATCCCTCCCTGCAGCAACACACCAGATTCCAATGATCTGGATCCTTATCTAGCTTCTGCAGACTTTGCTGATTATCTGATCATTTGAATCAGGTGTGTTGCAACAATGACAGATGGAAAACAAGCAGGACACTGACCCTCGAGGAACAGGATTGACTATCACTAGCCGATGCTAACTCCCTAGCATGGTAAGCTGCGCAAACTGCTATATCATGTATCATACGGAAACTAGAAAACGTAAACTAAGGACCTATCGTATGCAACCCGTGCCCCTCCCCCCCCATGTCCAATTTGCAAGCATCACTACTGTTTAGAAATAACAGTAAAATAACCCCTACTCATAATGTGCCGTAGTTGGAGGCTAACTAAAATGCCAAGCAGAGCTGTTGATCTCCAATGAAATCACGACAAGTATTATACTTCATGATCATTGTCGGTGTAGTTCACCGAAAGCAATTATTTCTAATGTATGCACAGTCTCCTCCACATTGACACACTTCAGTTACTTCAGATTAAATCCATTTCTGGGCCAATGCCCTCGCTGTTTACCTGCTTCTGCTCCAGTTTTTTTTAATCACTTGGGTAATGATGCACTTATATTAGTATTAATCCCCATTCAGTCCTAAATGCATTTTCATGAGTTCATTGATTAACTCTTTGCTTTAATGTCCCTCCCGTTCCCTCACACCCTTAGGCAATTTGTCAGTTTAATCCCATGGCTTGTTTCTAATTTTTCTTGGCTGCTATGTACTAATTTACACACCTACACACTCATTTATTTGTTCATTCATTCATTGACTACATTGATCCCATGATCTCGTTCTCCTCTCTGGAACATTTAATCGATACACCCCTCTGTTTGCCAGTGTGTTTTTATACTGAACTGCCATGTTGAATGCATACAGATGCTTTTGCTTCGCCTAAAAAATATGGATACTCCCCGGTTATATTTCATTATGAAAGGTTATACTGTTGTGGTCTCATTTGAATGTCATAGCTGTTAATGAAACCCAGGATGGTCATCAGTGTTTGCCATCTCACTCAGTTCTGCACCACTGTGTCTCTAGGCAGTCATTTGGCTTGGATTCATACCTGTCCAATCTGAGCAATGTACTGATTCATTGTCCATCTCCTCTGGGGTTTACCTATTAACAACTACACCGCCCAGGGTTCAGCCAGTGAGGAAGTTGTCGCCAAATAGCTTGGAATAGTTTGTCCCAGTCCTCCTTTGGATGGTTTTCAAGCATGAAGTCTTTTTAAGGACTTGCCACATAATTTCAGCTTGCACATTTTGTGACCTAACCCAGAATACAAAAGAAAATTAAAAAAAAAAACTGATGACAACGAATCACAAAACCAGTCGAAATGATTAGAAATAGTATCCGTATGGTTGTATTCTTAGTAATCTGACTAATCCCTTCCTCTCTTAACAGCACTAATTAAAGACAAATCCATGCGTTTGGTAGATCTTTGCTACATTACAGTAATGTACTTTCTTTTGGAGTCAGCCAGTCCTCCGTCAACTGTCTCCAGTTGGTCCAAAATGCTGCTGCTCACCTCCTAACAGGAACTCGGAGGAGGGAGTGTATAACCCAAATTCTGGCCTTTCTTCACTGGCTCCCAGTGCATTTTACAGTTCATTTTAAGATATGTCTATTTGTGTTCATGTATTAAAAAGTGGCCTCACGCGCACGCACGCACACACACACACACACACACACACACACACACACACGCAAAAGGCCAAAAACTCATGACTAGATTTGTGGCAAAGTGGACTGCTGTGGTAGGGTATCTTTCCATCCCGTCTAGTCAATTACATTTTTATAGACGTGCCTGTTTAGTTCTTTCGTGCACTTGAAAAATAAACTAACCAGTAAAATTATCATTTGCATCCTCACTACAGACTGTGACAATAGCTGATATGTATACCCAGACTACAAAAGAAAAATGTTCGCTTTATGGAACATTGATGCTTTTAACCATTACAATTTGCTTGATCTTTTCAAATCTCACAAAATATTTGAGACCAATTGAATTATCTTTCATCTCACAATAATTGTGTTTATACCATATTCAGTTTTTTGGGTAAACGGCAATAAATCAGAGCTCACCCAAAAGTGACCAAATCTTGCCATCTGCTGGCCATAGTTAGTATTGCTCTTTTAAATTTCCGAGCTTTATGATCAAATTAGTGCTGCCCAAGACTTTTCCCCACCAATTCCCATAAAAAAGCGGAGTTGAAGTCAACTTTGGGTTCTAGTTGACATTTCACGTCAATGCCGCTCAAAGAGCTACGGCAAGTATTGACGTTTAAATATTACCACTGAATACAAAAACTGCAATGTTGGGGTCATAAAGCTGAGATGATTGTTGCAGTGTCTTCATTATAATACTTCATCCACATGTTAAAAAGAGCGATTGGCTGGCAACCAGTCTAGGTTGTACCCTGCCTACTGCCCGTAGTTAGCTGGGCTCCAGAACGCCTGTGACTCTTGTGAGGAGAGGTGGCTCAGATGGATGGATGGATGGTAACATTAAAGCACTGGGAGCTTTTTGTGTTATCCACTGGAAGGTGCATTGGATAACTTTGACAAATGAAAATGTGACTTTGGGGAAACAAACTACTATTGACCTGTCACAGCAAACAAAAATGAATCTTTCAGGCCTGCCACACACCATGCAAGCGGCTAAAACCTGCTGACGTGGGCCATCGTGGTTTAGCCCTACATACTGTGCGTCATCTTGAACTGGAATAATGACAAACAATAAGTAGGGGCATTTTAACACTTAGGAACTCTGGAAATAAACTCAACTTGTCGTACATGTGCTGTATCTATATGGGCTTCCAAAGGCTACTTTTAGAGGAGCTTCAGTGATTTTCCTCATTTCATCCCCCTGGTTGCTGACGCATGCTCCTGTCCAGAGGAAAATACTGCAGCCTCCCTCAGTGAATAGCTCGTGGGTGACAAATAGTCCTTGCTTTACACTCCATTTGGTCCAAGGCAGCTCACACCCTCCTCCCTGTCTTCCTGACTTCTGTCCTCGAGCTCCCATCACATCCTGTCCCTCCTGTTTTCTCTCCAGGCGCTGACCTTTCAGATGATGCCTTTTCCCGGCCTCCCTGGCCAGTGGCTCCCTTGGGAGCTATAATGGACTCGGTGTTAATTGCCTGTTGAAGGACAGAGGCAGTTCTGCACAGCCTGATTGCAGACTCCCTTGAGAATACAGCTGTCTATGTGATTGTTGCTCTAATGCAGCACAGCTTTAAAAAAAAAAAAAAAATCATATATACATTTGTAGGCGGGCGTGCGCACAAAAAACACAAATCACTTGACTCTACCATTTCAAACTGTAATTTATCTTCGGGGGTTCTGTCGTTTGTTGAGAGAATTTTGGCGGTGGTCGAATCTAAATGCCTCACGACTCACTGCATGTTCACTTTGTGCACGTTACCCGTTTTTGAGAGATTAGTATAGTTTATCTTGAGCTTGTTGGCCTGCGCTTGCAATCCCCAATAATGTGAGCATGGACATGTAAACACGACCTCCCCTCGTGGCCCTAGTGACAGTCCGATTTATAGCTGGCCAGAGCCTGAACGGAGATTTATCACCTGTATCCTAGCTTTTTTTTTTTGTGTGTGCAAGTGAGCAGAATTTCAAGTTCACATTTTCAGAAAAGACGGCATGGCATTGAAAATGTACTTTTTTAAATTGCTTGCATTCAAGTACTCGAGTACAATGACTTGCGAGATTTACCAGCCGTTGCTTGGCTGAAATTTTTGCTTTGTCTTGTATGCAAAAAAATTCAAGAACTCCACTGTTAGGATGGTGGTAGTGAACTTCATAACTAAGTGTGAAAGTACAGATAACTGTTATGCTTAATGCTTCACGTCAATGGTAATACTGAACAAAAAAAAATACCATTATTTAATCAAAGCACATAACTTGCCTCCAACTTAATGCTAACTCACTCATCAAGTGTGAAATTACGCAAGTAAATATTTTGAGAGTTACTGAAAACTGTCTGTGATCAAGCCATTCAAAATGTTGCCAGATGATCTCAAATTAAATGGAAAAAAAAAAAATAGAAATAAAGCTTCCAAGTCATGGCTGGAATTTAAATCCGTGGTTGCTAAACGCTTTACCATACTGAGATTCTGATAATTGTCTCATTTGTCGACATGGACTTATTCTATTTTTGTTTGGGGTGCAATGTGTGACAAAAATAATTTAAATGTTTTTAATTCTATTTGATTATGTCAGTAATGTATGTTTTTATAAAGTCAATTATTTTAGAGTACATTTTTTCTCATTAAAGAAAAACTACAAAGATTTTTTTGGGGGGAGGCTATAACTGTTTAATCCTTGTGTGATGTTGGTATTTTTGGACTTTTTTTGGGGGTTTTCAAAACAACACAATCAAATATTTTTTCTGTTAAAATACTCAATAGATGTATAATTCATCCCAATCATTTGAACTGCAAAAAAAAAAGGTTTTTATTAGCCCTTTAACATTTATGAATTAATGAAATTTCCATTCGGTTTATTGGAGACGGATATTTTTTGCAAGAATGATCTGACTTACGAGCGTGGTCACGGAACTACTTAATTTCGTATGGCCCCACTTTATCTGAAATCAAAAGTTCTGTAGATGAGCCTTTGATAAAATGTTAGCGGGAGCGACCAGGTAAAAATGCACCACTCATCAGTGTACCCAAAATTCCTCTAGATGAAGCCCTTGATGTCTAAAGTTTGAAGTTGAAAGTGGGTCCTGTTGTCCTGGCGGCCACATAGTGATTCCGACGAGATAGGGGCCCCTTTCATCCCCTGTTTATCTTGAAGCTGTTCCGTCTCAGTGAGGCTGATTCGCATAAACAGCGATGCCTTCGAGGCTGAGCAGGCCACGAGACGACCATGCTGGGGAGTTATTTTGACATCTTGCCGATTTCCAACTTGCTGTCAACGTGGAACTCCTCACTTGTTCTCTGAACTAAATATTCACCATGACACCCAAAATTGTTTGACCACAGGCAGTTAGCTAACGTGAGCTAACGGTCTGTCTGTGATTTTAATTACCAGACAAATCTAAATTTCTTTGACTTATGATTGGTTGTTTTCAGTTTGTCTCAACGCTTTTCCAACTGTTTTTGTTTTTGCCATCTAAAAGCCAATAGATAATTTCTGTGCCTGCAAGTCCGCATTGGTCCATTAGACACGAATATCGTGTGCAAGGATCCGTGCGGAACCCTATGCGGCCGACAAACAGCCCAATTTCGTCACGGCACGGACCGAACACATCCAACCTTCCTTATTCCATATCAACAAACGAATCAAGCCATACCGAAAATATTGATGATACTTCTTCAGTGTGTTGCTTTCTACGGCCATTCTCTTGTTCGCATTCAGTGGCCACATGTTCTATCCTCATTTTGCTTTGTCATCCACTTCAGCCAAATTCAAGATTCACATTTTCACTTTGACTGGATCACCATTTTGATTAAGTGCGGAACGCATACCTTCAAGTTCCCTGAACTTGCGTATGAATGGACGCACGTGTGCGTCTGCAGTCCATATGGAGTCTGCGGATGAGCAATATGGAACCTATCAGTTGGCCTTAAGAGTGCTTTCACAGTTGCCCTCCCAGATCAGTTGATCAGTTTGTGAAGTTGAGCCATGTTCTTGTTCGGTTGGCGTAAAATCCAAGTCAACTGAAGTGTGTAAAAACAAACCATGTGTTATGTTTTTTCTTTATTTTGGGCGACAGTGGATGCGCTAATAGAAACGGCAAGTTTTACGGTTATTTGAACCCGCTCCAAGGTGGTCTCAGATGGTTTGAACTGCACTCAAATGCCATTGCTAGATTCACAAGCGCAGGTACGAGACTCATGTCATGTCATGTGAGACATAAGATGCCAATTTTGCAGAATCATTGCTTGGCTGAAAATGAAGGCTCAACTTGACTTTAACTTGCCACTTATGAGAATCAACTGGACTATGACTTGAACTACATGACTTATCGGTCTTTATTTTCAGGCCCAGCTCAAGTCCAGCACAAAATGCTGTGCAATATGCGCATGGGTGCAGTATTATTTCTTTCAGAATTCTTGCAGACTAGCACAATGTTAGAAACGGCCATTTGCGCTGTTGTGGGTGTGATCACAGCTGGCGAGCAATGACTCTTAGCCGCTGAGATGTTAATTTTTTTGTTCAGTCTGATGTGTCCTTTTGCCTTTAATTGGTCCTGAATTTCTTGTACTCGGTTTTACCATCAGGGCATAATCTTACTCAGGGGGTATAAATATTGCGGTGCCCTACGATAGAGTATATTTAAAGACCCAACTAGTTGTACAGAGCATAACCCATGTAAACAAAATATAACCCTGCTAGTTTACTTCATTCTGTTGAAATTAGCCAACCAGTATCCTTTCTAGTATCTCCATTACACAGTTCAAGGATCCAAATTTTCCCGTTTTGAATTTGTGGAGAAACATCCGCCAACCTTGAAAAGATAAATAAATATTGAATCACTTGGAGGTGCTCGGTGCTTTTGCTCCATGTTTTGGTTAAGTGGACATAATAAATCATTTCCATTACTCACATGACTAATTTTTTTTAATTTAGCCGGGGATTCAATTAGCTGGTGTCTGATGGGAGGCTGGGGGGGAGGTAAGAGAGGTCTTCACTGTTTCATGCAGCAGCATAATCATATTAAAAAGCCATGAAGGGCCCCTTGTTAAGACCAAGACATCACCTTGAGTTGGGGAAAGAATAATTTGAGATGTCGTAGACCTCATGGGTAAACTCCAGCCAGATGTTTGGAGCCTGCTGTGCCCTTAACATGATTAACTTCTATTAGTTTATCTTGGAAAACACAGCAATATGTTGTTTTTTTTATCAACGAAAATGAAAATTCTCCTCCCGCCGCATTTTGATCACGTGCATTTTACGTGCATTCTAAATGATCCATTAAATGAATGTAACTTGTTTTTCTGGCTGTGCCCTGCGATTGGCTGAGTCCAGGATGTACAAACGGAGACAATAGAAACAATCGCTCCCTCTTCATGCATGCCCAGGAGAAAATGCAGATGATCCATCTTGAGTTATTTCCTGCTGAAGAAGGGGAATTCATTAGAAACATTCTATGAGAGATTTAAGAAAGATAATAACAGGTGCCACTTGGTGTGAAATGGGCAATTGGACAGGCCCGCCAAGGAGAATGCAGTAATTCAAAGTGTTTTTTTTTTCTCTAGTGGGGTCCGCTTTTGTACCCACAGCTGACATTCGGCTTCCATTGGCCCCCTGAAAGGCTCCATTTTGTTCAATTTGTCTAAAGGTCACTGACTTATGTGACAGTTTAAAATCTTTATATGTTGAAGTGGCTTCAACTCCAACGCAGTGTGGCTTTTTTTTTTTTTTTTTTTTTTTTTTTTTTTGTCCTTCCCTCTGATCTGCCCTTCATTTTTACACAATATGTACAAAGAAAAGGAGTTGAACAGTGCAGAGAGGGCACCCTGCTGTGATCTCCTCACAGAGGCCAGGGCACAATGAAGAGGCCTATATCACGAAAACTCATTGGCAACTGTGAGAAATCTTAATTTTGGCTCCTTTCCATTACCCAACAAAGCAGACGCATTCCTCAACCCGGGTTTGTATTTGTGTGTCTGTATTTGTGTGAGACATGATTGACATCAACAGATTGTGAGCTGAGAAACATAATTTAATATCAAGACAGAAGCTATTTAATCGCAGTCACAAAGCTTTTCAGTGGTTAAAATTTACATTTATTTTTCATGACAGGTAAGTCAATAAAATAAAAACAAATGGCTTTTGCGGAAAATGCTGTGAAACGCATCATTTCACTAAAATGCTGGCAATTAATCCGAACAGGACACTTTTGCCTGTAGTTTAAATCGTACCTATATGTCTCACCAACCAACTCAGAGGATATCACAAATCACAATTCATATGGTAATCGTAATTTTTTTTTTTTTTTTTTTTTTTTACTTTGGATTCAATTGAAGTTGGACATTTTTTTTTCACTTCTAATTTTTCTTCAACAAATGATTGCAATTGATCCCCTTGCCTAAAAAGAACAACGTTGGGGTCCCAAATACCACATGATAAAGCCATTGATCTCGAAACGGGTTTACTGTAGTCCTTGAACCTGCAATCATAATTTCTAATGGACTATTGACTGGAATATATTAAACGTTGCTAGTGCTGAGGTGAGGCTGCATCCCAATTCAGGGTACTTGAACTATGAGCCCTGAAAGTCGCGTCAACTCCACACACGTTCACCTAATGTGTGTCAGGACTTAGTGGAACATGTGTTTTCTCTCTCCACCCTCATGTGGTTCTTATTTCAATTGCTTAAGTAGGCCCACCTCTGTGACCCACGGTCGTTTCGACAAAGCCTTTGGATTCTTGAATCCATTGATTTGTGGCCGATTTAACTCCATGTCATCTTAGTTCATTGTTTTCCTTGGTTCATCTTTGATGTGTACGCCAAGACCTTAATTTCCCAATGATTCTGCAAATCCAGACGTAAGAGCTCATTCTAATCTTCCGTGATTGATTTTAAGGTCTAAATGGGATTTAATTGCCCCTAATGCCACATTAACTCTTGTCCAAATATTTGACTTGTCATCCTAATACGGCCTGCTCCTCCAAGAATAGCACGGTCATCTGTATTTCATTGTCTCTGCATCCCTGCTCTTCCACTCACTTTTTCCGTCTCTCAGGCACAATCGCTTGTCTTTGTTTTCCCCAGCTCTCTGTTTCGTTCTGTCACACACGTCGTGGCTGCATGTCATTATGAGCTTTTTCAAAGCTACATCAGGATACAATTTGTCAGAGCCTAACAGCCCATTCTGTTCGGAGGGGTTAACATTCTGTTTGCGTTATAGAGCATTCAAACTGTAATTAAAACAACATCACAGTCCCCATCTGCCAATCTTCCATAATTTTCTTTAATTGCTGTAATTAAACTATATTTACGTGCGCAAAATACTTGTAATTTAGCAAATTGCACTGTACACACTTAACATTTAATCAGCGGCACTGTGGCGGAATGGAGTGATCAGTGTTTTGATTTCAGCGGTAAGCCGGTTTTGACAGTCTAAGTGGACCTCTGCCTGAGGTCCAACGGAGGGTAGCAAAATAATCTGTGGGAGATGTAAAGCCAGAAAAAAATCTGTTTTCTTTTTTTTTTTTTTTTTGGTATATCGCTCTAAAGTTTCTTGCCTCATTGCAGTGACATCAAACGAGCTTTCATTTGTATTCATTAAAACAATATTTGCCACTCAAACAGAAAACTGAGTCAGTGTGGTACATGGGAATTAAACCTGCAGGTGTCTGAACAGTTGCTCCTGCAAAATGAACATCACACGTCTCTTTCTGCATGCTTGCTTTTAGATTAATGGAATTAGTTAGGGATTTTAACAGAGGGGGGAATTTGTCGAGTTGTACCTTTATATTAGCATGCAACAGGCAAGCGCTACTTATTGGCGCCATACCGTAGTTCATTTTCTCCTTGCTTGTGCTTCACACAGTCATTACTACGGAAAACAGCAACCAAGCGTCAGTGTTTATTGTCTATTCTTTCTGAAAGTGGTCGAAACACAGAAAATGAAATGTCCTTTTGGCCTAGGCCAGATGAAAATTTTATGACAGATTTATGGTCGAAAGGCCTCCACTACCGTCATATAGAACCACTCTGAGTTAAGTGGTGTGCTTTCCCTTGTCCTGTGAGAGCTGTGTTTGTTTCACAGAAGCAGTCAGTACATTTTTAGAGCGTCACACATAGGAAGGAAGATGGGAAATTTTGAAAATAGAACACAGATGTACTGGCTAAAATCATTCTCTAATGAGCTTATTGCGCAACTCGACTTGCCGCAGGATTCAAGCAAAGCGGTAACTTCTTACGTTGCGATAAAGAGTATCTTTGCGCCCTTGGTTGTGGTTTTTAAGATGAACATGATGAGCCGATTTGTTTGTGACACGCTGCACCAGCATGTACAGGTCTGCGAAAATACCAGAACTCAGTCTTGCCCGCCTCTGCGCAGACCCACACTCTACATATTTATGACTGAAATACAATCACAACCAAGCATGTCTGCGTGGCTCAGAATCAGCCTGTGCACCAATTAAATCCACCAAAATCGCTTAAGATCAGTTGCTCTGCTATTTGCCTGCCACAAAATTATCATAATATTTTTAGGACGCTGCAACGGCCAACTAAACAGAAGACTCCAGATACGCCAGCATGAAAACAAATTGTTTTGTTTTTTTAGGTGCCCAGGATGAGTCTAGCGCAAAGTGTGGTCTAACTCTGCACATGGAGCAAGTTTTCTTTCTTTTGGTATTTTCGTAGTTGCATGCAGGTAGAAATGGGCGTTTGCGCCGTTAAGGGGGTGAACTAAAATTAACGCCTAATATATATGTCCTGCATATCATTCCAAATTCTCAGAAGATTAGGCCTACATAACCGCAACTAAGCCTTATTTGCCATCTAGTGCTCAATTTAAAACTACAGTCGCTGCACAAAAAGGCGCAACACGGTCTGCCAAACTACTAAACCTGGCCAACTCGACTTTCCCTGGCATGAACATCAAGATGCATCAGTTTTTACGCGAGCGCGTGCCCACCCATCTTTGAGAATAGATTCCATAAATGTCAAATATTTTGTTTACACATTCAAAACTACAGTATAACCTGTATGTCTGTCCAAGTACATAAATGTGCATCTGCCCATCACCAAACAAATTATTAAAAAACTTTCTGTCAATTTGCATCCATTCGTAAACACGATGCAAAATTCTGTCATTACGCAAGCATCAGTCAGAAGGGGGAAAAGGGTCCTGAAAAAAGGTTAATTAATTGCCCTCCGAATAAGTGCTATTTTTTTGCATGACACACGGTTGCATCTGCTCTGCTTGATAATGCAAAGCCTTCATGCCACTTGGTTAGAGAAGATGTTTGAAGAAGACTCGAAGTCGCTTGCAGCTACTGCAAATTATGTTATAAGATGGACACAGCACCAAATCCTCATTAGCTGACACGTAGTTCCTCTTAATTAGTTTCCATTCAATGTAATTAGCATGGATGAGACTAATCAGTTGATGCGAAAGCAATCTAACGCTTGGGATAAGACGTCCTTGGCCTCACTTTCATGTCGGGTTCACAGACATTTTTCTTCAGGTGCTCTATCTTTTTACAAGCTTTCTTTGAAAAACAGGCAACATAAATCATCTTTTTAAAGGGACGTCGCACACCATTTTGTACTTTATCTTTCAGTGTACTCACACATTACCGAAAATGAAGACTAGTATGCAGACATGTAATAACTTTGGTATGTCCCTTGGTTTTATGTCAGTTGCTAAGATTAAATGGACACCATTTTTTGGATTAAAAGCCTGATCGGAATAAAAATACTTCATGTTCACAACTCGTATGGAAAAATTAGTTAAGACCAATCTGATTTAAGATTTTATTCCGAACAACAGGGGTTGTTGATTTAGATCGACAATATGAAGAGTGTGCATGAAAAGAATCAGTAATTCCGAGCAAACCGTCTTTACCGGGCAGTAGAAGCGCTTCTGTTATCCCCGCAAGCAAGTAGCGACAGACACCGCGGGCGTAAGTCCGAACTAAAAAGTGCAGTCTGGAGGATACATTGTCGCTCCATTCAGACGTGTTAACTTGACGTAACGGCGCAAACGGGAAATGTACGCGAACTAGCGCTAACATTTAAAGTAGAAATGAACACAGGGATGTTTTGTTGACATGGAAGTCACTACGCATGCCAAAATAATTTGTTCCGAGTCCGAATCGGATCCATAATTTTAGTGTCCATGAGAACAGTGCATCCAAACATAATTCTAATTTGAAGACTGATCGGATTAAAGTATTTTTTATTTATTTTTTTCACGGCACGCGAATCGGTGAGGCCCATCCCACTATCGTTTGTCGTCTTTCATCTGACATGTCGTCGTAATAGCCCACCAAGCTCACAGCTGTACCGCTTTTTCTTGATGCGGCTTGGACTCAGGAGCTCATTCAACTTTGTTTATGCAAACTCTATCCCAATTGAACTGCAGAAAATACAGACGATGTCCAACTACTTCGTGGTGTGAGGTTATGCAGGATATGAGCCTTTTATTTGATTTTCTGCCTAGTGGATTTGACTTCTCTGTCTTTATTGATATAAAATCCCACAAATGGTCTGCTCGGTTTTTTAAAGCGTATTCACTGACCGCGAAATGTCCTCATGCCTAATCTTTTGGCAGAAGACAAAAGGACGTGAGCTTTGGCCGACGCTTTAAAGTTTGATTTTCCCAGAGCGCCGGAAGGCACGCGTTCCCTCATTCGCCCCCTCAGTGCGGTTGATTTGTGTCTGATTTGAAACAGAACTCTGTTTATCCCCTCCACTCACTGTTATTATGACCGTGATTATTTAAGACTGCTAGGAATCGAAATGGGCCCGAAGTAAATTAGATGTGTATAGAGCAAACACGATCATATTTCTGGCATTTCGACATTTTTCTGTCAGTCGCTCATTTCTTCTGTTTCTTGTTATTTCTTGTCTTAAACGCTTTTGCTCTCCCTCAAGCAAGTTCTTCTTTATGGACTATTTGGTATGAACTCTTGTTCATATGCTTGTCGAGATGCCAAAAAAAAAAAAAAAATCGGAGCAGCTATTTTCCTGCGCCAAGCGTTTGGCCATCTGCTTAAGTCTTTAACTTGCTGTACCCTGGGGCTTTGGCAAACTTGAACTATGAAGTCAAATAGTTTTAGAGTTTTCTACAACCCCCAAATCGAGCAAGGCAGTTGAACTGGCAGTTCCAAACCATCTTGCATACAATACAGCTCCAAATTATTCATACGCTTCATACCCTGTGCATATTTTGATTTTTTTTTTTCTGGAGGGGGTTAAATGGGCTAATATAACTAAGTAAAGTTAGGCTTAACATTTTTAGTTTATTAAAAGTCTGTAGATTTTGCTGGACATACCAAGATCCTGTGGAAGGGGCAAATGTGTAATTCATTAAAAATGTCCTGAACACATCCTATGACATTTTATTGTCATTCCAAGCACAAATTCTCATACCCAGTATATTTTTTGAATTGGCCGAATATATTTAAATGAGCATGCAGACAGCTTGTAAAAGCGGTTTGCTGTGATACCTTTTGCAGATTTTAAACGGGAACGTGAAAAATGTGTGTTCATCAACCATGACTGAGGAGATAGCGTTTGGATGGGGGGTGGGGTTCATTATGCGGCACATAGCACACCATTATTAGCCCCATTACACACCGTGACAGCCGCACATTCATTCTCCTATACCTGCTTTTTAAAGCCACCCATTAATAATGAGGACTGCAGCGGGCCTTGTCTAAGAAAAAGGTCATTACAGACCAGGCTTCTATTTGTCAAAATTATTTCATAATCACAGGTCACAAGGAGGGTTTTTGCTTTGCTTAATTATCAACTAGGTTACCCATCCATCAATTGTCTTTACCTCGTGTCCTTCTTAGGGTCAAGGGTGATTTGGAGCCTATCCCAGCTGACTTTGGTCAAGAGGTGGGAAACACCCTTGTCACGTCATCAACCAATCGCAGGGCACATACACATACATTATTGTTATTATTATTATTATTATTATTATACAGCGTTTCCTTGAGATACAAAGGATCAGAGTGAATTTTTTTGCAAAAAATGTGTTAGTGTTGTGCCTTGGCAGTGAACTCAACTCACCTCACATAAGGCAGGATTTAAAATAACCACATAGCTTTGTTTAAGATACATTGTCCGTTTATCCTAATGCTAACAAAAGATGCAAAATGTCATATGCGAGTGAACAAATCAATATTTGTATTAAGGTTTTATAATGGCTATCTGAACACAAATGTAGATAAGTCTGTTAAAGTAGTTTAGGTCTGTTTAGGGGTTGCGTGACTTTGCATGATTAGTTTTAAATTCTACACCAATTCAAGTCGGACTAAGTAGGACTTCACTGAAGGCCTAGGTGTGAAATGCACGGCCCGCCACTGATATTCATGAATCGAACCCCAAGCCTCAGACCTGGGAGGCAGACGTGCTAACCACTAATCCACCATGCTGCCAACAGTAGACAATTGAATTGAAATTTCATATTCAACTCATTGCAAGGCACTCTGGCTCAAGCTCCTCATGTAATGCAACTTTGTTAACAGTCAGCGTTCAGATTAAAGCCACAAACAGTTTGTTTCCATGCCTTTGTAAGGTAGAGGTAATAGGTCTACTGGCTGGTAATAAGTGTACAAAGCACTGTAATTACACAGCTATTATCAGAATGACCCCTTTGGCAAACTGCACTCGAGGAAATAGACATCCGAGCCCCTTCATACTTCCTGCCTGCCCTTGTTTTATCGAAAAGACCCGCTTGAATGGATAAGAGAGTCCGTTTCTCCAAAGAGGGATAATGGAGGGTGGAGTGGTTCCTTTGGCAGACTACCATCACTGCTCATGCTCTAGAGAAAACCAATAGCAGCCCTATCAACTGATATACGACACTAATACACTGGCTGACTTGGGCCCTAAACAGAATAGAGGAATTGTTTTGACTTTTGACTGGTCGGAGGATCTATGACTCACAGGTACCGCACTGTCTGGCCCCTGAGACCGCTCTAATTGCTTTACATCTGTACAAAGGTTTCTTGTAATCGGGCCTTCTCCCTCCATTTGTCTTCCTTTCAGTCTCCTTGTGAAGGCCTTAATTGGTCTTAGTGGGGCTTTTTTTTTCCATTTAGCTCCCGGGCCTGAGCCAGAGGCAGACTTAACCTCAAGGGCTAGTTGCGTTTGCTGGCTTCTTGTGGTTGGTAGGTTGCTGAAAAGAGGAAGTCGATACGTCTTCTACCTTTAACGCTTTAATTAATGTTCTCTTGACGAGCAGCCTTTGCGTGTAGCTTCACGTGGGGGTGGTTGTGCTTCTGGGAGCTGCGGAAGAATCAAGACGTGTTTCGCTTTGAGAGAAAACCTCTCGTGTGGTCCCGAGTGGCCAATCGACATTTTGTGAGAATGTGAGGAGAAGTTATTTTTTTGTTGATGGCTGGTGCATATTTTTCGGATTATGTCAATTCTCTTTTTTTCCCCTGTAGGGCTCTCAAAAACATTTCAAGGTTGTGAAAATTGTTGTTGTATTATTGCAGAAGCTGTTGTGTCGGAAACAGAGGACACGCTGTAAAATATTATTTCAGCTATTTTTTTAATATACTTAATTTTGATATTGTACATTGTATAGCTACTAACTTAATTGTCTAAGCTGTCTAAAGCAGTCCACAGAGAGATGCTCCAAAGGCATTTTGGGATTTTGCAAATTTTCTGAAAATATTTCCCTGTATGTGCTGACAGTCGGATTGGTTCATGTTTTTCACTGACCTTTTGATGTCCAAACTACTAAACTAATTTCCATTTAACTTGTGCGACATTAAATTTTGGCGGGGCTCTAAAAATTCCTGCAATCTGGTAATAATTTTAACTTTATTTCCTGACATACTTTCTTACTTTAGTTTCCTTCGTTTTCCAATTATAATCAGTGCTTCAAGTGGAAAAAATAATTGCCGGTACTCGCCCTATTCGACTCATTTTTGGCCTTTTTGTTGCCACGGCAACATTCATGGCTTCAACTGTTTTCAACCAATGACTGTAAAAATAACTTGTTTCTAATATGTTTACATTCTTCACTCTTCATCCTTCACGTACTTTTTCTGCCAAACACTCAAATCATGAGTCTGCTTCACAAAGGACGGTCATCACAAAGTGCCAGAGAGAAATTGAGCAAAGGAGGGTACTGTGGGCTCATGTGAAGTCCCAGTATGCGAGAGGCTAAAAATGACAAGTGCTGCTACTTCACACTGGTGTATACCAGCCCACTTAAAGCACTTATGAAATTACATAAATCCTAATGGTAAAATTAGGTAAAGGTAGCAATTAGTCTGGATTAAGGCAGTGGTCCTCAACCTTTTTTCCTCTGCGGACAATTCATATAAATACATAACGTTTATGTAGCAGCACGCCGGTCTGGGCGGCTGGGATGTGGTGGTAGGAGTCAGATCGAATGAAAAAAAATTATATATTTTTTGGCCTTGAATAAAAAATAACTGGAAGTACTAAAGGTTTTACTTCCTTTCATCTGTGTGTACTGCCACGTCCCTGTTCAAAGTGATCCATGGACCGGTACTGGGCCGCGGCCCGCTGGTTGCGGACCATTAGATGAAGGTGCTCTCTTGTTTGTTTGTTTGTCCCGAGATGAATATTGTGCCATTCTCGTATATATATCTTTTTTTACCCTTCTTAATCAATTCCATATCTGCACAGTGTAGTATCTGTCAATCTTCTGCAGTGCTCAGTATTTGCACCTTCATTAAATTTAAAGTTATGTTGAGTCTATTTATGGAGTATCACACAAAAGTTTACGCCAGGAATGTGGAGCTGAAGCTATCATTTCTGAGTTTGTTGCAAGCGTCTGCCCTACTCTGCTCTCTTGCATTTCCTGCTGACTGACTGATATGGAGCTATGCTGCCAAGGCTTAAATAGCAGCTGTAAGCGTCCAGCTGCTCTCTGCCACACTCCACTTCTCCCCAGATGGCTCTGAGACGTTCCAGTAGCCCTCCGGAGGATCGCTCATGAGGAAAGTGTTATGGAGTGGCTCTCTGAAACACCAGGGAGCATCCCTCACTGCACCATCGCCACCCTCGTGCTTCTCCAACCGTTATGCCAAGAGCCCAAATCAGGGCAGGACTGTTCCAGCAGTTTCGTTTGCCAATTTACCAATGGGAAGCACAGATGGCGGTGTCCGCAGCAGAGGCCAGCATGAAGCAGGGTCTGAGGGAAGTCGTATGGGGAGGGGGGCGGGATCTTGGAAGAGAGCACATGCCATGCCTGGCCTGGGATGGCACTGATATCCCCCAGGAGGGGCTCTCGTTGGTTCTCACCAGATGACCAGCCAAAGTGTGGCAAGCGGTGCTCAGTTCAGTTCAGAGGTGTTGTAGTAAAATGTTGCTTTTGGCCAAATTGGCGTCTTGTATAAATCAGAGTAATTCCATTGGAGGAAAGTTTATTTTGAGGAGGAATTAGAATGTAATTTCACTTGAACATTCAACACCTACATGCATACACTATAGGCGAACGTTCGGCGTATAAAGCAACGTGGCGTTTACTCTAAAAGTTCTCCCGGTACCTTTTTGTATTTACCTGACGTATTCGTTTCACTGCAATTTCCTTGTATTTTATAAACATGAAGTATAAACAACTTTTCCGACTGAGGATCAGTTTTAACTTTAATGCATAAGTGACTAAATCCATTTCCTGGAAGAAGAAAAGGAAAGTCATATTACATAACTATAATAGCCGTGCCGGTTCTTTCAAAATCATTTGTCACTTTGTTGACACAAGATCCGGTCTGGGAGAGGGGTCTCATTCTTGGGTCCACTTTCCTCTGTTCTCTTACCTCTCGTCTGTCCTGTCATTTCCTGTGGCCAGCGAAATGGGAAGTACGCTCAAGAAGTGGTGCTCGACCGCGATTGCTCCCAGAGAGGGGGGAGTCCTTGCTCTGCTGACCTCAATGTTATCCTTTTCATGACAGGAAACATGCATAACCGTGGGCCCACTAATGTGAACCACATTCCACCAGCAGTTGATCAAAGCCAGACTGCCTGGACAACAAAGTGCCCATAATGCCACATTTTGACCATATAATTGGAGAGTAATTATGTCTGACAAAACACTCCACAGAGGTTTTTTTTCCCCTCTGTTTCTTTTCGTCCTCCCCAGCGTCTTTGTTCTGTAAGAAAGCCCAGAGAAGGCTTGTAATAAACCATGTGGGATATTGTGTGCTGAGTTGGCTTGAAAGCTCTCGAGTGGAGCTAAGGGTAGGTCAGTTTTTATTGGCGCACAATTGCTTATTCAGAGACTTTATAACAACACTCAAGGGTAGCAGTAACCAGTGGCCCAGAAAAACGCTGGTGCCTCTTATGACAGCTGACTCTTATTGTCTGACAAGACACCGCTTTCACGAAAAATCAGTGTTCACCAGCCTGGATTTGATTATTTGCTCTGATAACGGTACAAAGTATAGCCTTCATTTTATTGTCCTCTCTCTCCCTCCCTTAAAAAAATTATAGTTGTGCAAAGCGCATTTTAGTTTGGCACCCAAAGTAAAGAATTGACTCAATGGGCCTTTAAAAGAAAGGCTGACTGCAAAGGGGAAGAAACTGTTGTTCCGTGAAGGTTTGTTCCAAATGAAACATTCGTGTTCTGTCAGATGGGAATGCTTGGAACAAGTGGTGACAAGAGTGGTATTGGTCAGCCAAACCTTTGCCACTCGCCTCAAAATGTTGGAGTTGATTTATTGTGATATAAGTTGGACTGTATTTGAGTACACACCCATCTGTTTTTTTTTTTATTCTTCTATGTTCTGTTGAGGGTGATGGCAGTGGCCACAGTCCATCCAGAATTTCTCTTTGGGTGGAACATTGCGCTATCACCAGCTTCTCTGTGCCAATTTGAAGCACAATTCAACGAGTAACCCCATGTTAACATCGATATGTATCGGTTAACCCCATGTTAACCGATATTTGAAGCCGATATTCATTTGTTGAAAAAAAGGGATACAATTGTGTAAAAACATTGAAAAATAAAAACTCCAAAACTTGACTTAGTTTAAATGCCTTTAACCACATGTTTATGAAACAACGAAAGTGATTTACAACATGTTCAAGTATTCTTAGATCTTAGAAAACAGACAACTTTGTTTTAAAAGTCAATCAAAACATATGTGGAGCTCCCAGGCTCAGCTGCATGTTTTCTAGTTCAATGAAAATTGGTTGGCTGCTACAAGGAACCAATCAGAAGGTGCTGTGGGCAGGCTAATCTGCTTCTGCAGGCAGGGCCACCAGCACAGCAGAGATAGAGAGTGAGAAGTATGCTACAACGAGCCAAAATAAACCAGCTTTTAATTTATCAGCCTTAAAAGTAAAAAAAAAAAAAAATGCAGATGCCGATAATCAACAGCATGCAAAATATCGCCCCGATAATCAGCCCGGCCAATAATCGGTCTATCCATAGGATTTTTTTGGAATGTGCTGATTTTACCAATTTTCTGTCTGTACTTGTCTACTTCCCCCTGGTAGTTGAACAAGCGCTTTGACGTGCAGGAAACTTTACAGCATTAAACTGTACTCCTCCATGCATTTTGGGAGCTAGTTGTGTTGGGTGCTTGGTTCATGGATTTTAGCGTGTAATCCCGCCCTATCATTTAGGATGCTAATCATTCCCAACCGGAGGGCTATTTTTTCAGGAGGCTCTCTCCACTGACCTCACACCCCTTCTTCAATTCAGCTTGTTTTTCCGAAGCCCACAGCACCTGCTTTGCAGTACGTGATATCTGCTCAATTCTCCAGCACCAACGGCGTGGGTAACGGGAAGCAGTGAGGGAGGAAGCTGGATGAACCTAGAGCAAGGAAAATATATAAATAGCCCAAACAAACATACAAACAAAAAGCCGCGTGTTTATTAACACCCATGGGATAAGACAGGAGGTGAGCGCAGGAAATCATTAGCACTGGAGTCAAACTACACTCGTTTGATCTTACTGATGGAGGAGCAAATATAATTTGGTGCGCTGCGAGTAATTTGTTTTAGCACTTAGCATGGGTTCCTTTTAATTTCGTTTTGCCTCGCATCCGTCTTTCAAAATAAATATTTTTACTTTGTACAAAGCGGCTCTTTGTAAGCCTCGCAGCTCAAACACCAGCCCTCAACAACAACTAATGTTTATTCATATTTGCTTGTTTGCATCTGTTCTAGACAGTGACAGGAGCGTGTAGTGTATGCTTCTATTTGAATAGTTTCTGTATAATGAGGCGACTCAGATGTACCCTGTGACAGCTCGCAAAGGGAGGGAGAATAACGAAGTGTTTTTTTCCCCCACAGCGGCTCTAATTATCCGGAAGACGGTGCTGAAGGTTCTGCATCTGTTTTTTGTTTTTTTTTCTGTCTCACCTTCTGTCCTCAATTTGGAGAAAGTTTTCGACGATGCAGCTGTTTCTAAAATCAAGTCACCGTTTTCAAGTTCAAGTAAATAAGCCATTATCGGCAAATAATATTAAGTGTTTGTTTAAAAGGCCATATGGAATGTAAACAACCTGTCACAAAAATATATTTTTGTCATTCCTAATGGAATGTAGGGCGTTGCCTGAAATGCGTTGTTTTTAATAGTTTCCATCCAACTATGGAACCTTCGAGCAGTTTTTTTGCATGCAATATCACCTGTATTGTATTTGTCAGAAAGGGGATTCTTACTGTACGTACAGTTGAGCCATCCAGTTTCACTTCAGATGAATGAAAAAACAACTTTGAGTGGACGTGTACGACGTGGCATGCCCTCCTCTGCAAACAAGCATTCAAAGGTAGGGTGGAATGTTTTAACCCTAAATTTTAGTCTGGATACAATGGCAGCCTGCTTTGAGTTTGTGATCGTCAACAAGGTTTTCTTATCGGGGTGTGAATCGCGGAGTTCATCCTTCCCGGTTCCATAGTGCTTCAGTCGAGCTGGTCTCTATCCTTGGTGACTTTAAGCATACCCAGGACTGGTTGCCATCCAATTTCATAGTACGTATAAACAAACCACTCTTCAAACTGACATACCGAGGGATAATACTATTTAGAGTCAGCATTAACATAATGCTGCATGGAATGGACATGACATAATGAGGGTGAACGTGACTGGTGGTGATTGCCATGGATGGCCAACCAGATTGTCAAAAAATTGCCAATCACGGTGTGGATAAGAATTTTTTATCATTTTATTTTTTTGTGCATAAGTGAAAGGAGGTGAATGCATCAAAACCTGATAAAACGTAACAGGGTGTGTAAAAAAAATAAATAAATAAATAAAAAAAACGCATGGTCTGGGAGGGTCTATAACCAACCGGTTGGACCATGCATTCTGAGGAACCACCCCAATTCTTCCGTGTGTGTTCTCATGTGTTCTTTAAATGGAATTGTAATTCATCCGATTGTGTTGGTATACCAAACGTATACATCCTGATTTCATATTTGTCTTCACCTTGTTCAAGATTATAGTTGTTTGCAAATGCATTAGCATGTCTAGCTGCCAACACGGACTGACAAACAGCATGTGTTCTAATGTGAGGGCACCAAGGTCCTCTCCATAGCTCAGCTTTGTGTCTGGCAGAGCCTGCAGGGGTTGTTAGCATTGACAGCGCCAGTCTTTCTGCATGAGACTTGCAGGCAGATTGTTGGCAAAGCAGGGCTGTTACTCTCTGATGGGTGTCAGCTGGCTGCCAGCCTTGCAGCCTTTTCCTCCTCCGCCACCTTGCAACCATTCCCATCATGGTGTAGGTAGAAAAAAAAAAATGGAGCCTCATAATGATACGTGGCAAATGTGTAGCACAGGGGTGATTGTTAACGGCGGCAGCTGCACAGATAGCCTGGATGATGGAAAATCAGTGGGACCTCATTTTGCTTTGCCAGTATGAATATTAATGGCTCGTTTCCAGGCCATGGCTAATGATGAGGAAAATTCCCTAATAAAAACTTGATGTGATGGGCAACGACCCGCGGGGTCACTGGAGATATTCAAAGTTAATAGTGTGCCATCAGGTGTGAGGAGTTAAGTGATTAGAGGCACAGAACCTAATCCTGATGCGCCCCCGTTCCCCTCGCTTCCCTGCGCCAAGAATCAGGATGAGGGGAGGGCAGGGAATGGTAGAAGAAGCTCGTATTCATTGACAGTAGGTTTGCACCTTCGCGTTAACTAAGCCATAAAGTAATGTCTAGGTTGGAAAAGGATGGACAGACCAATGCTATATTCACAAAACCTTTACACACTCTATTATTCTCTTATTATTGTCATTATTATTATTATTATTATTATTAGAAAATATTACCATATTACCATATTCACAAATGTACATGTATATATACATGTACATGTATATGTACATGTGTATATATATATGTACATGTATGTATATGTACATGTACATGGACATGGACATGTATGTATATATGTGTATGTATATATGTGTATATATATATATGTATATATGTATATGTATGAATTTGTTGTTAGGATTGTATAACAACAAGAGTGCAATGGGTTAACGTATTTAATGTAGTTGTTTATGCAGAGTTTATGCAAGACGTGTATTTCAGTCCATTATTTAAAGGGCTGCCTGTAGTATGAATATCTAAATTTAACTTGATAGACCTTTATGAACTTTTAAGCATGGCTGTTTCAGCATGAAAAACATTTACGTATATATAAAACGAAAGTGGAAGAAAATTAGATTCTTTAACATTGGCACTTATATAATCGGTTTGCATGTAAAATTGACATCCATACTAAAATGCTCCCATCCAAAAGACTCTGTAGTGATTTAATTTTTTATTTTTATTTTTTTTGACAAGCTTTACAACAAATTGGCCCGCCCGCGTTTGGAGTTTGTTTTGTTTTTTGTTTTTTTTTCACAGTTTTCAGCGGTCTTTGTCACAGCAGGGAGGCAAGCGAGGTAATATTGCTCAAATCGTCAGTTCTTTGTCTAAACCAGCGACAGATTACCACCAACATGCAAATGCACATCTTTACTACTCTTGTCCACTTCAACCTGTGAAAGTATAAAAGCGTTCTGCACAATAGTTTGTATTTATTGACATCAAAAGTGAGCTCATGTGTCGATGTGCCGATCGAACGGACGAAAAACCACTTCCTTCCTTTCAAAAAAAAAAAAAAAAAATGTCTTGTCCTCCAGCACCTGTCCAAAAAATGTCCTGGACAAACGGGCCGTTCCGTCCCGGGAATGGAATGCCTATCTCTGGTGATCTGGTAACCACATTGTCTGTTCAATTTTGCTTTCCACCTTGAAAATATATTTTTATTCATCTGAGTTTGAGTCATTTTCATGGTGGAAAAAAATTATTTATCTTAGTCTCTCTTTTATATCACAAAAATCTGCCATTTTGGGTGTAGACCTTTTATGGAATTAATAAAATCCAGATTTAAAACGTGGTCTCTGAGTTGAAAGCAGAATATAATATAATAAGAATGCACTCCAGGGTATTGAAACCAGAGGTCACAGGCTATAAAGTTCAGATTATTTTATGGAAGGCTTCATTTTTCTGCCCTTCTCCCACGTCATCCCTCTCTTAGCTCAAATTCACCCTGTGACTGGAATTTAGAGTTTGCAGTCAAATAGAAAATCTTGCGGATAAAGCTTTACATGTGAAAAGAAATTGCATTCAGATGTTAGCTTGCTGCTTTTGGCTGGTGTTGCACATCTGGATCAGACCTGATTATATTAGTCCAGACAAAAGTCTGGTCCTCCCTGACGAAACGTTTTTGGCTGTTGAAAGGACGCGTTTGCCTTATGTGACTACATAGAAGCACAAGCTGTTTTCTTTTCCTTTTGATTTGTTTCCAACTTCTTTTGTGTCCAATACTTTTATAAGACAGCTTGACATTAAACAGATGCTGTGGAAATTGCATGTTCAATGTCATCACTGCGGAGCCAAACTCATTTTAAAGATCTGACCCAGTCAGGCATGTCATGTTGTATTTTACTCAACTAGCTGAACTTTTACATGTGTTTACAAAAATGTCTTTCATGTAAATAGTTTAATGAAATTGTCATTTTCTGGCCTTGTTTCTAAGAAAAGAAAAGAAAAATGCTTTCAGCTGGTGTATGTTTGGTTTATTTTAGCTCTATTATAAATGATGTTAATGCTAGAAAAGTGTTGTGTTGAGTTATCAAATTGTGCATCTTATTTTAATGTATCATTATGTCAGACATTTAAAAAGGTAAAACTCCCGGGCTTGGAATAGGAACATAACAAACAACAGCAATAGATGGGATCTCAGTTCGGGCCTTTCATCAGGAATTTCTATGTTCTCCCCGTTCTTCTGTACAAGCTCTGCAGGACACTGAATCTTAAATGTTGATACTTAAAAGGGAGGTATGTGGCTGATTATTATCGTGTTATTACACATGCTTTGTCCTTCTGCCTAAAACCAAATGACCAACAGTGGCTGAATGGGCCTTGATGATGAGCACAAGTAGATCCAAAGTGCACACAACGGAAATGTGTGAGTTTGAGACTAAGCATGTTGAAAAAAATTCCATTTGTCAATTTTGCTCCTTCTCTAGTCCCCATGAATAATGGACCATTGCCCCTGCCCAGCAGTCGGACAGGCATGCTGCCATATCACGCCGTTATGGCAGAGAGGCGCTCTGGGCTCCAAGATGGCAATCAAGGCTTGATTTGCCAACACATTTCCAATGATTAAAATGTAATTAGCAGAAGCGAGCACCTCCTCCCCAGCTAATTTCCACACACGCTGTGACAGGCAGGCGGTCGACGGCAACCAGGCCCCAGCAGCAGATGGAGCCGAATGCAGCAGGAGGGGGAGAAAACCATTTTGCCATGTGACTGTTTGTATCCGAAAACCATCAGGATGCGCAGCTCTATCTGGAAGGAGCTGTTAGAAGGAGGGAGCGGGGGAGCTATCGACAACACCTCATCAAATTGGCACAGTCAGACCTGACCGTGGCAATGGCTGCCATTCCCTCATGCTGTTACTCCAGCTTCCAGGCATGCAACCATTCCTCGCTTTTTAACCCTTTCAGCCATCCTTCAGGAGAGCCTGGCTCACCCTGATAAACAGACCCCATCCTGTGAGCAAAGGGATGCTTTAATGAAACCACGATCAGCCGTAATTAATTATATGGTCATGGATAGAAAGCCGCTTTACCTGAGGCTTCATGCCACTCATGGGGACAACAATGCGCAACCGTAGCGCACCCTTGCTTGTGAAGTTGCTTTTTTTTAGAAAATGTGTAACTCTGCAGGCTGATTAGAAATAAAAATTAGTACATTAATAACACACTGTTTCTCTTCAGCGCAGATACTTTTAATAACAGGAGAAAAAGAAAAAAAAAAAAGAATGCCAGCTCGTTTGAGTTCCCACACACCGCTTCTTTCAGTTTATATTATACATTATATTGGTATTGCACACTTACGTCAACATAATGCTCCCTAAAAAAAAAAAAGAAAATTAATGCTGGCATTGATTAACGTGAAGCCGGCAGCAAACGAGTACTTCAAAGTATGCGATCATGTGAAGCCCCGACCTGTCATGACCCGTGTCGGTCATGTCAGGTTTTTTGTTATTATTTTTCACATTTTTGCCATGTCCTGGGTTTTGTTTATTTTGTCAGCTGAGTGGGGCGTTTCCCCTCAGCACTCGTCCCCACCAGCCACGCACCTGTTCTCCGTTAACCGTCACACACCTAATTCCCATCTGCTCCCCTAATGACTGGACTACTTAACTCAGTGTCGGTGCATTGCTCCAATCCAGGACTGTCACGGCCGCTCCCTGATCTTGTTCTCGTTCTCGCTCTTGCTCCCTATACACCCCCCATATGCGCTTGTCCCGATTGCTCGTTCTCGTTCACGTTCATGTTAGTTTGTCGCTGTCTTTGTTCCCCGTCAAGTTTAGTTCTGTTAGTCACGTTTTGTTTGCCCTTGTTACTTTGCACCCGGCCACGTTGTTTGTCCTTGTTTGATTCATTTAATAAATTCCCTTTAAGTTACCCTTTTCCCGGCTTCCTCGCACCTTGGGTCCTTCCCCACCTCGCCGACCGGCGTACCCTGACACGACCGTGAAAAAAGCCTTTGAAAACCGAGATCTTCACTACAGCCATCGGTGAGGCAATAAATTCAACTAACCCCTTATGTTACGTGATTATTAATATGAAACGCAGACTTAATTACCTCTGTGACACACGAGAGTCCTGTAACGAAGCATCACATGGATCGATTTTAAGCAAACGCCAACAAAGCCAACTTAATCCAGCCAACCTTACTATTGTCACTTATTGCCTAAGGAAAAATCAGAAACGCGTTTAAGAGTGGCAGTGTATTTGTTTTCAAGATATTTTCACGTATAAAATTGACTAAAATAAAAAATAAATAAATAAATAAAAATTATAGTCAAAGTGGGGACAGACCATTAGAATAAATTTTGGCAAAAAAAAACGTATTTGACAACGCTTAGTCATTTTGGACCAGAAGATTTCTCTGAGGTTAAGGAAATTGTAATCATATTGGCATTCCTCTCTTATATGTGTGATGTGATTAAGTCCGTGGTATAGATTTCTTTAGGTGGTTAACTCGATCAGTATATTTGCTGCTGCGAATGATAGTCTACCTGCAGGATCTTGCATTCGGTCCATAGTTTCTATGGTTCTCTAGCTTTTCAAGAAGTATTACTCACATGAGAGGTGGGGGGTGGATGTGCTTTAGAACAAGAATAATTCCTTGTGACTCAGGCCAGGATAAACAACGGCCTTATGCTCAGACAGAGGCCAGAAAAATTTATAGTAGCATACAGCCCAAAGCAAGACTCCAATGAGAGCAACGGGGCAATCAGAAGTGGTCCGGATGCTGGCCAACATCAACAGCTCTTAGAGCCCGAGTTAATGTTTGACATTCTTGAGTTACTTAAACTAAACACGAGGTTCTTGTTATATAGTATAATACTGCCCTCTGTAAATGGTGAGCCCAGTTGGAGATCACTTTCTTTTGTCAGCTGCCCCCTCCCTGGACTCATGCTTTCCTTATTGCATGTGACGGTTACTTTAAGTTACAACCATTTACCTACCTCCGCCTGTCAGAGTGGTCTCGGTTTTTAGCAGAAATGGCCTCGGAGTGTTTTTCTTTCCGATGTGAAGAATTATTTTACATTGAGCTAAAGTGCTGCAGATTTATTCATGAGTTCTTATTTAACATGATTGTTGCAGTAACTGCATTTTGGGACTCACCTGCTTGTTCACATACTTAAAATCATTGCCAAGCCTCAAGACTCTTAAATGATATGTTTACACCACATCGGCCTGTTTTATTTATATATATATATTTATATATATATATATATTTGTTTTGTTTTTCAATTTTGGGGCTCTGTGCTTCAAGTGACTAGTGGGCGGGCACAGCCCACGATGGCCCACCCATAGGGAATGGGTCTGACTTCAGGTGTGGTCCTCCAATCATTCTTGAAATTTCCTAGAACACTGCAGAAGCCTCAAGACTAAAATTTCATTTCTGATTTTAGTGCAGAAATAAAAAAATGTCGCACAAACGTATATTGGCATTGTCTCCCTTGAATGAAGATCTATTTTTATTTTTATTTTTATGATCACTTATCAGTGAGTGGCAGCTCAATCTTGTTTTGTGTGAATGGGATGTTTTTAGTTTTTTTTTATCTTCATACAGTCATTATTTGTCACAGTTTTTCCTTTTGTGTGAAACCTCTTACTCTGTAAGGATGATTACATTGTGGTTGCATGCCAAGCTTGATTTTTTTGCTTTTTTTATTATTATTATAAAAGGAATTTCAATTTTATTAAGTTTTCCATTTTATGCCCCCTTTTGTTGCTCTGGGAAATTTACATACCTCTATTCCTGGGGAAAAGAACGTAATGATAGCAATTTATTTTCTTTTCTCTCCCCCCACTAGAAGTGTGAGTGCTTCGTTTAGCGGTACCTGCGAGTGCGACAGGCGGCGGGATGAGAAGTGAAAGAGAGCAGTTGATTAAATCATCATCAAGTCGCAGCACAGAAAGTCAATTCTGCTTGCCGTCTAGAATGATATCCTTTTATCTTAAAGTAATGAGCTATGGCACTTTTGCATCGGATAATACGATGAGTTCCATTAGGATGTTCCATTTGCTTCACAAGCAAGGGCAAGTCATTCCAGCCGGCTTCTCTCTTGGCAATCAAAGCAATCGGCTGCGCAAGCAAGCAGGAGAGGGGAAAACGAGGGAAAAAGATAAAGGGGGACTGAAAAAAGAAAAGTTGCTCCCAACATGATAGATAAAACTCAAATAATGTTGGTTATTTGAACCTGTCGCCTGCTCGCGTTCTCGATTGCGCTGCGTCGCGCCATCGGAACGAGTCGCTAATGAGTACTTGGTGTGGTGTCACATTCTGACAGGCCTCAATAGATTGAAGTTGTCAAGGCAGCTAATACGCACCTATTGTCTGCGGCTCCCTTTAGTCAGTCATGTGTGGGTTGCCATGAGAGATGTTCTGAGCAGAATGAATGTCTAAAAACGCAAACCGGTTTAAAAAGAAAGATGTAACCTATTTGCACTTATTTGGAGTTCAAGTATTGAGTCACACCGATGTATCAGTGCTGTTATCTTCTCAGTAGGCCTCACATTTCAATTACATAATTAACCAAGCACTAATTTGTGCTAGAACTACTACCTAGTCGTCCAGGCGTCCAGAGTTCAATATTTGAGGATACACGTTGAGAAATGACAAAAGTAAACTTACACGCTAATGTAACTTTTATGTTCCGCACAAGTTACTGCCCTGTTATATTCTACAATCTCAAGCACTCGATTTCCTCTCAAATAAAACTCATCTGCAGCTCCTCGCCAACAGCCACATGCTGAGTGGTAAATATAGGATACCATCATTCATATCATTTGTTGTTTTTTTTTGTTTTTTTCTTCCCTCTGATTATTTAAGTTGAATTGTTTTTCGTCTATTATTATGTTTTGGTTGTTTGAAGACAATTTAGGCTGGTGTGAAAAAAAAAACAAAAAAAAAAACACCATTCCGCTCAGGGCCTTGACCTTACCCAATGAAACAGCAATGAACTACACTGATCCTGTTTTCCATTGGACTGCATTCTGACCTCACAAATGTTCTTTTGGATGAATGGACACAAATTCCTACGCATACAAATCTTCCTAATAGAGTGGAAGCGCCGCGTGTACCTCCATAATTTCTTCCTAATTCAGTTCCTGCAGGCCAATTATCAAAATACATCTTATTATAATTACAACCTTGACTCCTTCGTTGATTCATTCTGTAGAGGAGGGTGTTGGCTTCTACACTGCATTGAGGATGAATGTTGGAATGCCGTAGGAAGTGGGGGAGAGAGGGAGTGAGAGAGAAAGAAAGAGCAAGGGAACGTCTGAGGAGTGTTTGCCCAGTGCGTTTATTGCCTCTGCATAATTTATGAGTTGCTGGAGCTGACCATCATGGCAGCATGCCGCCGGCTGCCCCTAGGGCCATGTGGGACAGGCCTGTAAATTGGATGCTATGCTCCTGCTGAGCTCGCACGGCCCCTTTTTAGCATCCTGCCTGAGAAACACACAAGCCACATGGCCAGCTTTCTACCTTTGTACCTCTGTAGGGTCCGGATCAGCAAAAAAAAAAATTTGATTGAAGCGGGGGGGGAGAACGATAGAGAGCCAAGACAGAAGTGCCGTCTGTCGCTTACTCCCTGGGCTGTCAATCTTTTCATCCTCTTCTCTCTCGCCCTCGCCCCTCCACCCCCCCCACACACACACACATATATGATGCCAACCCCAGCCTATATTCCCCCCCAGTGCCTTCTTCATTACTGACTTCAGTGCTTCTCTGCACCTCAGCCATATGCACAACTTTGAGGCTGCCAGTCACCCAGCATGACACTAATTAGTTGATAAAGAATTAAGTGGACCTTGAAATTGAAATTGGAAGAGGGAAAAAAATGAAATCTAACCACCTTTTTCCTGTCGGCATTGACAAGGTTGCCTTCCTCCTCTCCCTCTTCACCCCCAGCCTCAAGCAACGACCCACTACGTGGAATTCTAATTGTTGTCAAAATTGTTGTTTTTTTCAAGGGCGGGGGGGGGTCATAATATGCATTACGTGTTTGACTTATTCACACTGTCATTGAAAAGATTCGACATGTAATAAATTTGAAGTGTGTTGCATGGAAAGTTCATCCAATATCTGACTTGTCGTTCTTTCTCTTTTAGTGTGACACAGAGACGGACCAGGATGACAAGGTATGCGATAGCATTGTGTGTGCGTCTGAATCACTTTTCATTTCATTTAGGTCTGACAATCAATGGAATTAGAATTAAACTCCATATGAAAAAAAGACAATGATTGATATAAATGTTCATAATGAATCTAAATTTGACTTTTCCGGGTTTCAATTATTGATCATGGAGTCAAATTTAGGGTTTTCTTTTTGCTTAAAGACAATCTGGCAAATACCATGTTTGGTATTAGATCCCTTAGTCATCCTCTTCTGCATTTTTTTTTATCTTATCACTATTTTGGTGTTCTCTTTTACTTGTATAACACAATCACAGTGGTCCTTTTTACATGTTCCTGGTTTGCATCTAAAACATCAATTTACCAAGCAACCCAAGGAATCAGGTTTTCCCCTCAATTGTTTCCTCTAGGAATTGAAATATATCTAATAAATGCATTCTACTCTGTGAAAATAATAATGTAAACAACTATTCAAGTGAAAGCAGAATACTCAAGGATTCACAGGCTGTATAACATGTTTCCGTCATTAGTCCAATTATTAGGCAGCTTTTAGAGAATGTGCAAATGAGCATGTTTATTATTCGTGAAACACTTTTGTCCCCCCCCCCCACATGCAATCATTTTTGCTAAAATAGTGAAGAAACAATGATTATTGAACTTGGCTTGCCATCTAAAAACAAAAATATTGCCAGTGGGAAAATATGACAAATATGACTTTTGAGCAATTGAATCAGACACTTTTCGAATCAAGTTTTAAGTAATTTTGGATAATTATTCTAGCCTCAGTTTTGTGGAGCACCTGAAAGGGATACTCAATTTTTTCAGCAGCAAAATGTTGTCTATAATGAATTTGATAACTACATTATTTTTCACATATAATTGATACCTTTAAAAACATATTTTGCCACATAATGACTAAAAATGACCTCTCATGCAACCAGAGCTCATGTAACAACCAATCACGGCTCCGCTTGTGAAAGTTAGTCCAGGTATTCCTTGATTGAGCGTTGTCTCATTAAACAAAACCAATATGATCCCATGAGTTGTAACTCGCAAAATAGATCCACTTTAAGAGTTTAGTAATGCTTTGTGCCCGTCTTGCTTAGACAGTGCCGCAAAGTGAGTCATTACTCAATGTTGTCGATTTAAATGGGTCCTGTCTTTGTGGTTTCCGTTTCGTTTCTGCAAGCAGGAGCGAGAGCGTTGCCCTATAATCCCTCAACTGACGGTATTAATTCACCCGGGCGCACGTTCCGCCTCTGACGAACACCGTCGACTCCACCTTGCTGTCATTGATTAATTGCGTGTTAAAGTAACAGAGGAGTGAATTAGTAAATAGGGACCCCGGTGACAGGGGCTGCCTCATGTCTTCTGTCTAGTTGTTAGGGAGTAATTTGAGCTCCCGCGGGACGCTTTTACCCCCTCCGGACTCCACATCACCTCTGTCACTATCTGCCCCTACCAGGCCCTTTCTAATCTTCGCCCACTGCCCCTGTTGTGATTTACATTCGGTGGATGATGCGGTCTACTTTACAACCCCGCAGAAGAGAAGGATGCTAAAAAAATAAAAATTTAAAAAAGGAAAAAAAAAAAAAAACGGAATCGTTTTAATGGGTCAAATGTATTCCAATGCAGACAAACGTGGCTTATTTAGTTTCCCTTCAAAAGCAGGAAATGGAAAAAGTGTCCCCTGGAGAAATCATGTTCTGCCTGTGTAGCAGGTCTTTGCTGTGTCGACTGGAACTGCCAGGCTCTGATAAGACACTATTTGGATCTCAGAATATGCATGTGTGCGCAGAGAGTGTTTGTGAGTGGACGTGCGTTTGTGTGTGTGTGTGTGTGTGTATGTATGAGCGTGCTTGGAAAATAAGAGCCTCTGCGTGTTACGAAAGGACGAGCCCTTTCTAAAACGGTAGCGTGTTAAAGCGGAGGATACATTTTCGAATCAATATCCATGTACCCATTTTAGATGATAAACAACAAGCAGGCTCACCGCAATCACTCACAACAAAAGTATTATTTGCTCTACTTGCATGATCAATAAAGGAGAAAATATTTTTTAGCTCCCCGGTGTGTGTAAGATGCATCATTTAAATCTACCCCAAGGATTAGAAAATGATTCTCGCATGTGCATTTATTGCCATGTCGCAGAATCCACTTTGCTTGACACCACGATGCATGAAAAGATTCAATTTAAAGGTGAAATTGACCACTTAATGAAAGGGATCCCGGAATTTAAGATGTAACTCTACATTTGGATTACGATGGCTCACTGATGAAATTCGAATCTCTAAAAGGAACGATGCGGGAAAACTACCCATAATTAATAATATAAATTAATTCCAATTAAATTCCATTGCATTCATGATTATTAACAAGTTTGGATTGGACTTTGAACTGTGCGTCTTTTTATTAAAGAGGCCCATCCCCGCACGATCAGGCACCCTGGCAACAACCTTGGCCAGATAGATTGCTGGGGAAAACAGCCCAACATAGGTTAGAGTACCAATATGAAATTTCTTTCAACGCCAGCCATTAAAAAAAAAAAAGCCAGATAACAAATTTTGTGAATTCTGAGTGATCTTTCAAAGCTCACGGAATATTGTCTTTCACGACTGTAAACACTAAAATGACCTCAGAGAGATTCAACTCACTTCTTTCATTAATCACATCCAAAAAAAAAAGCCATTTGTTTCGAGCTTATTCATTTTTAGTAGTCAGCAGTCGATTTATGGATTGGTTTCACCTATTTCGGAGCGAAAGTAAAGAAAAGAACCTGTTTGTTTTTTTCTTTTTTAAATATATATTGTAAAAGGTAACAATTACTTTCATGCAAATATTTTTTCTTTAGTGATGGCTCCAACATCTTAACAGACCTTTTCTTCTATAACATACCAACAACAACAATGGAAATGTGCTTTTGATGGCAACATAATATATTTACAAATATCGGCAGTGTAGCAATTTTCCATTTGACAAACTTAAACTATTTGCACGCTGTTTAGTAGTAGTAGTATTTAGTACTGTGTGTGCGCATGCATCGAGGCGCTTATGCATGTGTGTGCATTTTGTCATCACCTCTACTTCGAAATGTAAACAATCTTCGTCATCAAATCCCTCTTTTGTGACACCCTTGTAGTAGATTTTCAATAACTAGCTGCTTGTAACGCTCACATTTCCAGAGAGCCGCCATGTTCCCAAGCATCCACTGTGATCTCAGCCAAAAGAAAGACACCCAAGGCTACATCTGCTCGCCATATTTTATTTGATTTATTTTTACTTCCCCAGCTTAATGATCAAACTTGATTGTTTCAAGACTTTTGTTTGCCAGTTCCCATGCAAAAAAAAAATTAAATTGAATGAATAAGTAGTTTATGATCAAAATAGTTGTCTGCAATTGTCTTCATTGGCGCTCCTCGTTAGGATTCCCATTGCATTGTATACCTTGCGCTTTGCTACACATGTGCAACACACTCCAAAAATATTGGAACAGTCAGGTCAATGACTTGTTTCTTTTTTTTTTTTTTTTTGGAGTAAGACTTTTAAACCAAATGATGAATATTAGACAAGTGAAGAATATTAATATATCATCAGATGCAGAGGCAGAACATCTCTTTTCTTATCTTTTGATGACTTACCACTTAAGGATCACAGGCGACCAGTCCAGGTTATTCCATGCCTCTCGCGCAGTGTGAGGTCTGACAGGCTATTGCATGAGAACAAAGGGTAAAGAAAATGAATGACTTACACAATATTTTGAATTTGAGCAATAGGGAACCATCGTGTATGGCCATTTGTTCGGTCTCGTGTACTGGCTGTTTCTGATTTGCATGTCAATCGGCATTCGATATGTCTGGTCAGCTTGGTCCTCGTTATGATGCTTTGTGATTGTCTCAAAATGTGGTTTATATGCATCCACTAAAGGTCAAGTGACATAACCTCCTCTCGCTTAAAATACATCTTTTATCGAAAACACTTACTCAAGAGTCATCATTCAGCTCCCAAGTCTGGACCTCAATTTTATAATATTTTCAGGAGCACTTAGGGGGTCGCTCTTAGACACGTTGACGCTTAAGTGATTTTGCTCATAAGTGGCATCATGAAACTACTACTTACATATTTTAAGATGAATAGCCACTAGTGCTCGAGTGCTTTTCAAATTAACCATTCGTATATTTGCAGCACTCAGGCCTTCACAGGTCTTAATCACATTTGAGCTTGTAAAAATATGTTCCGAAAAATGGTGTTTACTTGATGCGATAGCATCCACAAACGCTACATGCCGTTATTTTCGATATTTTTGTTTTATTATTAATGTCCAAGCCAGACCATACCGTAATGCACCGTAATGTGTGTAGTCATTTGGGGCAAGGGATCTAAGTGGGTGCTTTAGAGCAGCCGGAAGAACCTGTTTGTCCTTGACATAAAATACAATTTGCTATTTATCTTCCTTTATTGTTTTGCTGTGTTTGCCCTCTGGCAATTCTCACAGAAGAGTTGTGTTTCTCAATGACTTGGCAGCACTGTACATAAAACCAGTTTACAATCCACCCCCCCCCCTACCACCCAAACCCGCCCTCCCTGCACCGCAGTGGGAAAGAAGAGTAATAAAAAGGAAAGAGCAACTTGTCAGCGTTAAAAGATTATGTGTTTTGCCCCCTCCAAAGGAGGAGAGTAGTGTTTACAGGCTTGAGTGGGTGCTCACTAGGTTGAGGCTGAGGCTGATTGCACTAGAGTACCCTGTCAGCCAGTGATTTGTCATGTACTTTATCATCCTTGTCACTCTGCGGAGCGTTGTCATAGGTAACGTTCCCGCCTGGCCCCCTCCTCCTCTTCCCCCCTGCGCTTTGTACTCAGTCAGTGCAGGAAATTTGTATTTACTTTGGGGGAGTGTAATTTGTTCCTCATGGATAATATGACCCTTAGCGGAGCCGGATCACGGGTTAGTTGAAGTGATATTTTCCGGTAATGGTAGTCGTACATCATGGCTGTCAGGGCGGGTTAGGAGGCGAGCACATTATAGCTCCATTTTAGCACTGCAGGCATCTGGGATTATTTTCCATAACCAAGTATGACATGACCGCTCTGCGGAGTGCATTAAATTTTTACTAGCTTTTTTCCCTCCCCCTGCAACTTCTGTGGCTTTACCCCCGGTCTGGGTCTCAGGGCTGCCACAGTGATGGATACCCCCCCGAGTCCCAGTAGCCCTGTCCAAGGTTAGCGGGTGTCACAGACCTACATGGCTCCCCTCCATCCAATAACTGGCAAATCCCTGCTCCCTGTGAGGCAAATTCACACAGGAACGTGGCTCGCCACCATCTCATATAAACACAGTCACAGGAAATGAGTCACCGTGTTGGATGTGGGAGAAGAAATAGAGCTGCATCTCATCACACCCAATTGCCAATCTCCACGGTCGTCGATGCTTTGAAGGCGAATCGGAAGTCGATCTTATGCTGTCATATTGTCTTAATTGCACATTAGAAGGCTCCACAGAGGAGTTGTAATCATTGACTGAAGTCTTTTGGGGTCTTACTATTATAACGAAACCAGCATATACCAGCTAGAGTGGGTATAAAAATTCCTACACACAAGATTGTTCAAATGCTAAGTTTTAGTGAACGAGACCAAAATGTTTTTTTTAATACACAATTAAAGCAGCCTAGAACTTCAACTCAAGTAAACTTTAATTATAGAGCACTTGAAAACAACCACAGCTGCATGCAAAGTGCTGTATTTGACCAAAATTAAGACATTTCAAAACAAAGATCGTTCAAGTAATAAATCACATAAAACGGTAAACATAATAAAACTGAAACAATGTCGAGTCTCATGATAAGTCGAAAGTTAAAGAAGAAAAATGAGTTTTAATCTGATTTTTAAAGATGGACAGAGAGGGGCCTTGCCAAACATTTATCGGGAGTTCAGAACAGAAAAGACTCCCCTTAATCCTCTGTACCTTCAGTAGCATCTGGTCCGCCGACCTGAGGCACTGGGCAGGTGCGTAGAGGAGCTCAGGGAGGTAAGAAAGAATCTTTAAATCAACTCTGAAATGTACAGTGAGACATTAAAGGTGAGGCCAGAATTGGAGTTAGGTGTAACAGCATTTTGGACCAACTGGATTTTTTGGAGGGATTCCTGGCTGACTCCAAAATAAATTAAGATAGTATTTATTTATTTTGTTCAAAGAGAACACTTCCAAGGAACCCTCACGTATACATATGTTCATTTCAACTCTCTCCAACATCTGCCATTTGATCTTCCTTTCCTTGGCAGCAAGGTCAAGAAAGTAAAGGCCATCTCTGGCCATTGACAAATGGTTGCCCCCCCCGTCTGCTAATCAGTCGAGTCTCTGAGGTGGATGAGCAGGCGTCGCTCATTAGGGCACCCTAGATGAGAAATTAATGTGGAGATTGTAGGGCTGGCAGAGAGCCACAACGATGGGCCCCAGGCTTGGGGGAAAGAGGATGTTGGACGGATAGCGCCTGTCTGATGGATGACCTGACCGGCAGGGAGCCAAACTCTCCAGATAGCCCGGCACATGTGCTAATGTTCGCACACACCTGTCCTCTCCCTGTTGCGGCCGCTTCCCCTCTGCCAACAAACCACCATAGTGTGGCCTCTTCACCCAGAAGCACAGTAATGGCATGGCAAAGAAGGAGACCAACCGAGAGAAGGTTAGAGAGTGCCCTCAATGTCAGATCAATAATTGAGTTGAAGCAGCCATTAAAAAAATATTGTGTGCTACGCAGGTTATTTTTATTGCCATGTATTTTTTAGCATTAAACATGCCTTGAGTTGTATTAATAGTGTCGTGTTTGTACCTTTCGGCGCGATGGCGATGCGTGGGTAGACAGAGTCACACGACAAGGAATCTTCTCTCGTCAATTTGACTTGCCTCCAGTAACAATGAAGTCACAATCACAGCTGTTATCGTTGGAGATGATACACCGTGTTGTGTCGGTCTCTAGCTCGGGCACAGACAGCGTTTGAGCAGTGTCCATGCAGTGAGCCGCGAGTACCATACAACAAGATCAATCTTTCATCAAACGGTCTCGCGATCATAAACGGTAGTCATAACATCGCGTTGCATTCATAGGCTGGGAAAAACCAAAGCCCGATAGCACTGCATAGTCCTAGGCCCTTTAACAAGTTAACTGCACTACAATAGTTAAACACACTGTCTTCCAAAAAAAGAGTGTTTTGTACCTTAGGAAGTTTTGTTTTCAGCATGTGAGATTTGAGAGAGCACCGCAACTTCAAAATGAAGTGTGCAGTGTTTGAACTTGAAGTGTTAAGTGGAACACAAGCAAACATACGACTAAATTATAGAAAACTATCAAACCAATGATGTTGGTGGAGACAACAATCACACAAAAGCGAGCTTATTTTTGATTTAACTGAGCCCAAGTGCCCTTCCTTCAAATTGTGGGACAGAACACCTGAAAAACTGCTCTGGGAGAGGCCAGCACTGGATAATTGTCACACTGCCCTCAAATGACCCAGATGCAAGGAAATCCAGAGTTGACAGAAGTTTTGTCATGTGGCTGGCTCCAAACCCACCCTTAGATCATTCAGACATTCCAAAATTGCATTGCTGGTTAGACAATGTCACCCCTAACCCAATAAAATTAAGGCTTTCATAAGCTATTTATTAAATTTGATTCTTTGAGAGCTGTTAGCCACCAAAACTGAGCTTCACTTTTCATTTGATTCATCATTATTCCACCATTCATTTTATTTATTTTTTGTTTGTTGTTTTTAATGCAGTCCACATATTGTTACTTTAGTCAGGACATGATCTTTGGTATTATGTTTTCACGACACCACTCTCAACCCCGTTATCTTGTTTCGGGTTGCCTATCGCAGCTGACTTGACTGACTGGTGAAAAGCGGACTACTTGCTGACAGTTATAGTGCTTTTCCAATAGATTTGTTCAGGGCAGCGCTCTTACAATGGAACCACTTTTCAGAACCAGAATTGGTTCTAAAACACAGGCCGTCAAGGGCCGTGTCAACGCGGTCATCTGATTGGCCAAGAGCGATGCAGTAAGGAACTCAACTGCACATGCCCATTTTCTGGGCCCTCCGGCCTTTGCTTAAGGAATAAATATACAATATATACAAACGTTATTGTGTTTTACAATATTGAACCATATTTACAATTTCATATTCACATAGTACTCAAGCACTTTTTTGAATAGTAATCGCACATCCAAAGTTGGCTTATAATTACTTCTACTAGTCGCGTAAAATGGTGCAATGATTTTCTGCACAACCAAATTCCTTGTGTGTTTTACATGCTCGGCCAATGAAAATGATTCTGCTATGTACTGATGGGTGAATTATTGATGCTTGGGCTGAAACTTTTCTCTGCTCACCGGGTCCCATTCACGCGAATGAGAAGTTTCCAGCCACAGAGTTGAGCCACTCTCCCGGGCCCAACATTGTGTCACCTGCATCGTGGATGGCAGCTTTGGGCAGCCGCCGGAAGGCTTTGGACCCCGCAAAGTTAGGAACAACAAGCCGTTAACTCAGAGAGACCGCCACATGAATAAGACTGAACTCTTCATTCGGAATGAACGAGCACTAGCGGCAAGCTTTGCGTGCTACTCATGGAAATTACTATTTCACGATTTCATCCGTGGTACTTGTGAAATTGTAAATATGGTTATTTGTTGATGTAAAACAAATAATATACAAATATAGAGTATATACTACATTTTGGTCTTAACGCCAGGTAGCTGTGTCTCATCGGCTTAAACCCGGAAATTGCTTTTTCGTCTGCGTGAAAGCTTCTCTACATTGGAGTCCCTGATCTCGCCTCAATCCCGCCCTGCGTCTGTTGTAATGGAAAAGCAACGAGGGCCGTGTGGTGTGGTACTGGGTCAAGTAGAGTGGTGTGGTGCTCTTTGAGGCTAATGAAAAAGTGGGATTAGTTGCAGGGCACATATAGACTTAACTTTCATATAGTCACTGAGTGGGAACTGAACCCATGCTGCAACCAAGTCAGATGACACCATCAGTGACATAAACATATTTATACAGTGTTATCTTTTTTTAGCTGCTCACTAAGATGGTCTCGCAAGTTTTGCCGGCCTTCCGTGCACTCATGTCTACAAAAATTTCGACACTTCTGACTGAGTGTTTGACTTCCTCAAAACGAATGTGGTCTTGTTGATCCAGCCAGAAACATACTTGAAATTATTTAAAAAAATAAAAAAATAAATAAATCATAGTCTGCCAGCCTGAAATTAAAACTGACATCAATGATTTAACTTCTTTTTAAAACATCACATCAACAAGGCTGAATGTTGTCTGTCATTGAATTAGCTGACATGTCATACTCCCATTTCTTTTCACGTGTTGAAACAACACAATTCAGAGCTAATTAATTCCATTGCATCCTGAAAAAAAATTGAGTTTACAACTATATGAGTCATTGTTTTTAGATGTTGACTTTTGAAATGCCACACATTGTACATGTGGGAACAGTTTGGGGTTGCAGGCAAGTCATCGCTATTGTTTCAATATGCTCGTAAATTATGTCATCTTAATCTAGTATTGGGACCCACAGCTGTCCCCCGTCTCCATCAACTTTTACGGGAATTTTTAGTTATTGCAATACATCTTTCTTAATTATTTTCTGTTGCGCCCCCACAGGAAGAAGAAAGCATTCCGCGCACGCACACCATTATTAGAAAAAGTGCATTTTGTCTAAAACATTGTTATAAGTATACCTCTGTATGGCACTGTAACCTTAATGTTAATGAAAACAACAAAAAAAACTAATTCCAATAATATATAAGGTAAGAACTGGATGGAAAATTTGAAGCCCCAATTATTATCTGATTGTGTGTTTGTCTTCTGATAAGCGTCTCAACGAAACCCAAGCGTAACTGTAATTGACAGCAAGGTTTATACACGGAAGTGGGCATTGTCAGTCCATCGGTGCGTTCAAGCCGACCCACTTGGGCCCAGTCCGCCCCTCGTCGGCAACAGCCAATTTGTGTCGAGAACACACGTTTGCATGCGGGCGTTGCACTCGCAGACATGCAGCCAAATAAAGAAAATAAAATAGAAAATATCCGAGGGACTGAAAGGTACACAACGACTTTTTTTTTTCTTTTTTTTTCGGCTGCATGTCAGGTGTGTTGCACCTTTATGTGACGTGTTTCTGGTAAATCCTTTTTTAACGCCTTTTGGCTGACTTAGCCTTACTGGAAATGCTGCGAAGAACTCATAGACGTACTCTTTCTACAGTCATCAAATGTATAACTACTTTGGCGTTAGGGCATAGATTTGACTAAGGGTCAATGCTTATCTTGCGAAATGGTTTTACAAAATTTATACTTTTACACCTGTGTTGAAGTGGTCAACCTCGGCATCCATTTTACAACCAACCAAAGTGAATACTTCCACGTTTGACAAAAGCAAGGTGACTAATTTTGAAATTAAATGCGGAAAAAGTAATTGTAGAAAAGACTTGTTTCAAAAGCAGTAATCTAATTCTCACTGCAAACTGAGAACACAGGGAATGGAAAATAATACGATCAGTCACAAAAACCATGCATATGCTGTTTGACTGAGATGTTCATTGTGGTGAAAAGAAATGCAATCTCCATCTTTCCTGACCTGGAAAAGAAAAATGTCTTAGGCAAAGTATATCCATCTATCAAACACTTTTCAACTGACTGCCCACATATAGAGCGAGGCTTTGGCGTGGAATTATTGTATTTTAAAAAGTGAGAAGTGAAAGTAAAGAAATCGTGCACACTCAATCACAATCAATCCTGCTACAATGTACAGTCAATAATGTGCGGAAAACATTACAGTGCTTCCTTGACTTATGGGTTGAATTTGTTGTGACCAAACTCTTATGTCAAATCAATAATACCCATTGAAATGCATTGAAATGTTACTAATCTGAATGTTACCTCCGAACCAACCCATTTTATTTTTTATAAGGAAGATAAACACACTGTTTTGTTTAAAAATCTAAAAGAAAAATACTAACTACATTTTTACACTGATTCTGAATATGTCCTCGTTTCATAATAAAATGTAAGATATAGTTACATTCATGAATTAAATGTTGAGTTTACCAACAGGTAAATTTTCTGAACTATCAAAGCTATAAATTCCAAAAATCGTGAGGTCCATATTGCAGAAGCTTTTATACGTCAAATAACGATCTCAAAAACCTATGTTTGAAAAAAAGATTTTTTTTTTTTTTAATTCGCTTCAAAATTATTTTTAGGCACACAAATCCATCTCTTATTAAAAAAATAAATTATGTTGACCAGTGTTATTGGAACACGCAGGAAGTCACACCAACTGTATTGTTGTATGTGTGCCTTTAATCGGTTACAACCTTGTGAGCGACATCAGGAACATAACTGATTTGCTAATAATACGGTGCAGCCGTGAAATTGGATCCCCAAAAAGCAGACCCAAAATACCAACTGCACCAAAACAGATTTATTGATTTAAGAAGCATGTAGCGTGAGTACAAACAAAAGGTGCATGCACAATTCTAAGGTATCAAAAAATATTGAAAAAAAAACACAAATCCGAAACGTACAGGTGAATGGTGCCAGAATACGATAAATGTAGCGCGTATTAAATAAAAAAAAAAAAGCCAAACTCCAAATAACTCCAAAACTTGCCAAATGAGAAAGTACAAGGACTACAAAATTGATGTCGCAGAGAACATTGGAGCTAAGCAAGTTGAATAGTCAGACACAAGCCCACAGCTGCACCTGCATCTATGAAGCTGCTGATTACAGACAGGTCACAAGTATGTCGCTTAAGCTCCGCCCACCTAACTCCTATCACTGCAACAGAAAAGAACACAACTGAAAATAGGGACATGGTTCTTCTGTGTGTGCATCAGCGTAAGTTTTGCCCTACTCTACCCGCCTGCTAGTCTCCTTATTTCGCATTTGTGTGTTTTGGATTGTTTGCCCAATATTTGAGCCCATATAATCATCACTAACCAATACATTGAGCAAAATTAAGTTCCTAACATTACTTGGCATGAACCAATGCATTCATGAACATCGTCCGTTAAGCGCCATTTGTCAGAGTCACAAACGAACCTGCGGACAACTTGTTGGTTGAGTGAGCTCATGAAGCCATCCGCCGGTTTATGGCAGCGAGCAGAACCTCAGCTCCTCGGGTGGCTGTTCTCATCTCTATTTATGAGGCAGCGTTGCCAGTTACTGGTGTTCAATAATGGATGGCGTTAGACGTCAGGTTCAAACCTGTGTCTCTGGGAACAGGTCGCCTATCGGGGGGGAGGGGAGTTGTTGTTATTCAGCGAGCCCTTTGCAGCGCCTATATGTTTTCCGTCATGCACTCAGTCTTCATCCCTCATTGTGTGTGTGTGTGTGTGTGTATGCCCTCTCTCCCTACTGAGGGTGAGCTCTCACACGCCAAGGTTAAAGCTTCTAACTGTGTCCGGCGGATGTCAGTCAAGGCTTGGCTCACCTGCGCATCAGCTCCTCCCGGCAACTGGGTCATTGACTCTCACAGACCTCTGCCCCTTTATTGCTCCTTTGTCAAGACTGATTCCTGCAAGCAACTTGCTGGCCAGTTGACTGGCTCCTTACGCTGTCGTCCCACTCTCCCAAGCAATCTCGGTTTACCCTCACAAAAGTTTATCTCTCGAGCAAAGCATTTCTGCATCCGCTGTGTTGAGTGACAGATACATAGCCTGCACACTCAATATGATGTATTTATTTATTTATTTTTTTACACTATGTGGCAAGAGTATAAAGGCACACCTTAGAATCAAAACATCAATCATACAAGTCTTAAGATACACCCTAAAGTTTCTCGAAATCTTTCTTAACTCTTCATCCAACCAAACACTCCAATCCAGTTTCTGTAGTGCTTGTCCAGTTCAGAGTCTTCCCAAAACCATACATCCATCATCTGAAATTCCTATTCAGTTCAAAGTCAAAGGGGATGGTGTCCATCCCTTTGGGCGAAAGGCAGTTGTTGACAGTAATGAAAAGGGCACATAAAGCTAAAGATTTACCAAGATATTTTTGAACAGTTCTATCTTTCTAGATAGAAGCCATGATGTAAAGTCAGATCTAGTTTGTCCCAAGCCTATTTTGTAAATACGTTGCATGTGGGATGTTGAAGATTTCAAATGTCGTGTTTAGCTTCTTTTGAGTCAAAATGCTGTGTTTTAGATTAAAGTATGAATGTTGACTATTTACTGAGATTGGCTGGCAACCAGTCCACGGTGTTCCCCGCCTACTGCTCGAGGACAGCTGGGATAGGCTCCACCACCCCCGCGACCCTCGTGAGGACAAGCGGCTTAGAAAATGGATGGATTGATGGATGTTGACTATTTAAAAGACCTCCCAACATGGATTCATTTACTGTTTTATGGGCGCTCAGACATCCTTCATGAGACCTCGTCTTTTTGGCATCCAGAGAACTCTCTGTGTGTAGTCATAGACCACAGGATACCAAAACTACAATAATGATCACATTGTTAAAGTCAAGCAAAACAGTGAAATGTTCCGTCTTGACATTTTAATGACTATTCATCCAAACGGCAAAAACAAAACCATTAAGTGGTGGCAATTGTCAATCGATATTTCTAGTTATTGTGCTAAAATGTCATTTTACTTTCCCATAAATAATATACAGAGCATGTCTCAATGGCAAATAAATGGTGTCGAGGAAATATGGCATCCATTCCTTCCCATGTTAACTGGCCCTAAATGAGGAAAATGCACAGCAGGCCTGTCAGAAGGACAATGATATCCCAGCATGCAGAGCGGTAACCACAAACAATTCTAATGACATCAGGGGCTTCGAGGAGGGTCTGTAGACCACCGTCCCCCACCCCATCAAACATCATTCCCCTTGCAAGTGCCACCAGCACACTGCTTGTTAGAGGCAGTGTAATTAGGTGGCTGAGCTTGTTGCAAGTAGCCCAGGTCACAGAGGCATGTCCAACCTCTGTCCTGATTGCTCCATGGGGAATTATTGACAAAACACAGGGAGCATTGCGTGTTGGGCTCTAATTATGTGTACAAGACATAGACGGCCCCGGGGAAATTAAATGAAATTCCCCAGCTTGATGGGTCCTTTACACTCAAGGGATCCATTCTGTTTCTTATTAAGACCAGCCATTGTCTGCCTTTATGAGGCTGCTGTGTAGAGCCCGGCACCAGCAAAAGGCTTTTAAGTGCCCCTTTTCATAGTGGCAATACATCAATGAGTCATGATGAGGATATTTTAAGGTGACTGTGAGCCATACTAAAAAAAAATCCAATAAAACACCACCATTTTTATGTTTAAATATCGTTCGCTAATACTGTAAGTGTAGCGTGCCCAAGTGATCTACTGAAGTGTTTTTTAAGGTCTAATCAGTCTGCTGTTGTAGTTTAGTATGGAAGCATCCAAGCCCCTCTGTCCTAATTCCCCAGACCCAGACGCCGGACAGGAATTGATAGTATGCTTGTACAAATGAAGTGATAAGAGGGTCTCACCCAGATTACATGAGGCCTAAGTGGAAGTGAGAAAGCTTATGGAGATGAATGAATTCATGAGGCTGTCGAGCACATTCTTAAGAATCAATGTAAGAAGGGATAAATCAAACATCCTCCATTCTTCCCTTGAATAGTTTCAAAGTAAAGCTAAGGCCAATGGCAGATCTCTCAGGAGAGGGTCAACGGAAGTATAGAGCTGTCTTTGACCTCTTTGTTATTGTGTCAAAAAGCTGAATACGTATTGTACGATTTAACCACCTCAATTCCGCAATTTGGATCAACAAGCCATAATCATGAGCACCTTTATAGTTGTTTCCACACTAGAAACAGAAAAAAATTGAACACCATTAATTCTGTGATGATGGTTGACTTATAGAAGAAAATAAATTCAGGAACAGACACAAACTTTTACGATAATAAAACTGTGTAGACAAAGGTTAAGTAACCTTTTCACGCACAAAAGTATAATGACAAGTTACCACTGTATAATAAAACATTAATAAATAAAACTACATACTTCATCAAGATGCCTGAAAGACACATCATGAAACGAGAACTATTTGTACTGCTCATGTTGAGCAGTCAGACCCTATCTTCTGCGTCAGTAAGCCCCATTTTCCATTCTTTATGCGCACTTTTTCTCACACCAGCAAGAAGAGTCAAAATTTGGATACAAAACCTATCAGGAAAACCTAGATAAAAATGTCATCTCTGTGGTCAATTAAATAGACAGATCAAATGTTAATATCAGCCAGTCCTGCCCAGTTCTATTTTGCCCTGTGGCTTACAGTCAGCCAGCTCACTGGCGCCTTGACTCTGGCATTGAGGAGAGAATAATTGGCGGTACATGCAGATGTGCTGACTGCCACACTGCAAAGACAGAAAGAGGAATGCAATGTGTTTCGAATGGAAAGTAGAGGTGAGTCACACTGGCGCGAGTGGCCATGATGTTTCTGCTGGGCGAGTACAATACAATGCAATGCTATTCATGTAGCACATGTCATCACAGTTGGAGCTATAACAAAGCACTTTACATTTGGTGTAATATAAATTTGCAGAAAATTAGAACACAAATTAAAATACCAGAAGAAAAGCAGAACAGAGACAGTCTCATGTTGAGTCGAAAGCTAAAGAATAAGAATGTGTCTTCAAACGAGTTTTAAAAGTGGACAGAGAGGAGGTTTATCCAACATTCAATGGGCGGTCATTCCATAGAGAAGGACCGTCAACAGGCGCCACCCCCACCTGAAGCTGCACTTAGTCCTCGGCACCTCCAGTAGCATTTGGTCCGCAGACCTGAAGCAGGTGCGGAGGGGTGGAGTAGCTCCGAGAGGTACGCTGGGGCACGGCCATTTAAAGATTTGAAGATGACCGGAAGTATCTTAAAATGCTAAAACTCTAAAGTGCACTGGGAGCCAGTGAAGAGAGGCCAAGATTGAGGTTATGTGATCCGTCTTCCGAGCTCCAGTTAAAAGACGAGCAGCAGCATTTTGCGCCAGTTGGAGGATATTAAACACTATACCATTAACGAACGGGAAAGGTGGAATGTCAGAATGTTGGCTAGATGGCCAGAGGTCAACTTCCATGTTCATGACTGCCCAACAGTGATGTGCATCAGCGACCAAACTTGTAGGCATACAATTCAAAAATAACAACGCGAAGAAGTGCCCTTTGGGTAGTGAGATAGCTCATTACCTATGTGCAACCTTCCATCTGCACTCATGGCTACTCTGGGAGTCGTTATGATTATGATGGAAATCTCACAAGCCATTACTGGGAGACAGCAAAGGGCTCACTGCAGACACACTAATGGACTCATTTGTAATTGGGCGAAAGGGAAAGAACTGTGTGAGCTCGTAGTGGAGGCACCATGACAAATAAAACGGAGTTGGTTTACTTGATTACATACAAATACTGTCCACCCTAACTTGGCTTCATCAGTGACTCAATTTTCAATGTCCTTTATGCTGGCAAGAAGCCTTTGGACCAATTTTCATAAACAACCAAAAATTCTGAGCTACTAATAGTGAGGAAAATGTCTATGGCAAAGGGAATGTGTCGCCTAAACCTTGCGAGTAATGGTGCATACATTAGAAGCCAGGGTGATTTTAGTGTCTGGTTACTTGACTTGGTGCCTGTTTCACAATCCGTAATGGTGCTCACACATAATCATTACCTCTCACTGTTTATCATAACACTGCAGAACCCTTCTGGAGTAATACCTTACTTATCTCATTCCTATCATTTATTTCAGCTTAATCAGGTTGGAAAACTCCAGGTTTATTCCCAACTCACATTATTTTTAATTAGCTATGTCTTGGCGTTTTAATCGTTCTGGTAGTCGATGGTTCGCCTCTGATTTGAGCAGGCTTCATCATTTAATGCTCAGAGATGAGCTAGGGCAGAGCTAGTCTGCTGAGATGGCGTAGCATCCAAGTATTTATCCTGTAAGGTAGGGGCACACCTAAGTCAAGACAGTTGAACTCTTTTTGGGATGTAAAACGACTTCTGGCTTCTAGCAGCCAACAACAGTCACTTGGGTGGAATCAACCTCCGATGGTTTTGGAGCCATCGTTGTCATGGGGACATTATTGATGCCGTCAATGGCGCTGGGACTGCTGGCAAGCCGCTATCATCAGCACCACCGCAAAAGAGAAAAGCACTGTGAAGCCACTGATACGAATAAATGTAAAAGTATTGCAAGGAGAGAAAAATGCATTGAAGCAGAAGTCAACTCAAACATTTTCCTTTCAATATGTTCCATCTTAAAACGGTTTTCTGACTAATCTCGTGTTTGTGGAATAAGAATTAATCAGACGAATCCAGTCCACCCCATTTTTTTTTTTTTTACTTGACCTTTAAGGATAAAAGCTTGGGCTGCATCACATGGGCATATTGTGTACGACCCCGAAGAAAAAAAAAACATTTTTATAAAGGCCATAATGATTGTTATATTCAAATGTTATGTTGCAGGCTATCTCTTTCAGATGCATAAATGCCCATTAAAATGATCCCATTCAGTCGGCCTATAGGGCAGATCATTAAAATGCCATGCGTACTACTTAGCATTTCCGTGTGTATCTTCTGTTTGTGGAGTAGGAGATATGATGACTAGTGGTAATTCAATATTGAAATGATGAACAAAAACGTCCAACTTCAGTGGCGTCACTAACCTTTATTGGTTGATAAGTCTTTATCCAGACTTTAGACGTGTGAAGGCCGTAGATGTAAGATGACAAAATTGGCCAAAAGTAATTAGTGCTTTTTTACAAAAATTGCATGGATAATATAATAAATTGAAACAACAATAACAGATTCAGTTCATATTTGGCTAAAGTCAAATTTGAAATATCACACACGGCAAACATAGAACAACTATTAGCTAGTGCTAGTACATTACTAGTTATTACATAGAGCAATTAATTAAACTCATGTTATAACATTTACCCCTTGATAATAAACTTTCATCTTAGTTATTCAAGTTTAACCTTGAGGCTTTAAAAAATATTTGCTGGTGGCACTTCTCCAAGTATGTGCGATGTTTTGGTTGCCTTTTCTGGCTACAAATCTCATCATGATTCGTTACTCAGTTGGGACTTTTGGACGCGGACAGTTGGACTTGTCAGTGATTTGTTAATTCGCAGCCGCAGAGCATCGCGTACCAATAGTGTCGCAATGTTGAATGTTTATGCTTCTCATCCAACCACAATCGAAATCACTCAAACTATCCTAGCGCGATTTATCCTGATTGGTGTCTTGACGAACAATAAACTAGAATTAACACTCTCCTCAATGAAATAGTTGCAACAGAGGAGGAAAGGGAGAAACTCATACCAAAGAAAGACGGATTTGACAAAAATGATACGGATCAAAAGAAGAGAGAGACAGATGGAAAGGAGGCAATAACTTGCAGCCATTCACGTGCTAAGCAAACATCGCTAACAGCAGCAAAATACCTGTTTTAACGTTTACGCTTCATACTCGGAGAGATTGTTTACATTCAGCTATCTATGGTTCGCTTTGTTTGAGTTTAATGATGCTGCCAAAAAAATAAATAATTGGCATATTATTGTCCATCCTGTGTTATTATTCAGGATATGTAACTATAGTATATAACAATCTCACAATAGCCTACTTTGTTTTTTTTATTGGGAAGTTATTTATTCATTCAAATAGTGACAGAGTACTGCTTTGTTATATTAATGATTAAATTACTTGTCAGAAAATAAGCTGACTTTCAATTTTAGCATTTCGTTGTTTAAAGTAAAAAAAATCGTAAATGGAATCGCAATCACAATATTGGTCTGAAAAATCGCGATATTTTTTTTTCCTCAAAAATCACACAACCCTAGTAGCAGCGCCCTTATTTTTGTGTGTAAATAGTAGAATGTACACATATTTGCGTAAAAATGTAGGGAGTTAAACTAGGCTTTAAAAATAACTACACAACTCGGCATTTCTACTTAAGTAAGGTAACAAAGTATTTTGACTTTCTTACTTACCACCTCTGCATAAACCAGAACTTGTGTTTGTGTTGGTGTCCTTGTATGTGTGTGTGTCTGCATGCTTCTGAAGGTCTAATACGATTGCAGTGACCTGGGTGATTTATCGATTCATTTGTGTGCTTGTTTAGGGACCTGATCTGCATTATTCATGTACATACTGGGCAGCACTGAGGGCATTTGCTATTTAACCCCTGCCCAGGTTAGGCCACGTTATTTTAATGTCTTTTACCAAAAGCAGGCCTCTAAGCCTCTTAGTTTGAATTACTAAAGGAGAAGATTTGGATGGAAATTGGCAAGCACAGTTCATCTATTCCAAACAACAGCGATCAACTCTGCACCCAGAACAGGTGGGGCCAGAACATTATTATTCAATTACCCCTGTTAACGGTAAACAATGCACAGCCCTTTCATGCTCACAACAGAAAGATAATTGGTAACCAAATACCCCGTGACATTCTGCTGCCTTAGTTCCATTATTTATTTGTCACACACCACCTGGCATACATGTGATGCGGCACTTGCCATGTTTTACATGTGCATAATTACTATTCATCTGTGTGTAATGCTGCTATATAAAGGATTGGAGGAGCTTTGGCATGTAGCTACATTTTCCATGTGAGCGATGTGACACTTATTTGATAACAATGTTCTTTTCCTGTGGGAAATATCACAAGAGTTTGACTTTAGGTTTAGGTTTTTAGTGTTCCGACATCGTAGTACAATGGAACGGGCAACAAGACACTGAATGACCTCTGGTTTCAACGTATCCTGTCTGGTGTCGCCACGGTGAGTCCCTTACATGATTTGTTTGGTGCAGTTTTTACACCTGCGTAGGGAGACAGCCACTCTACACCTGATCCACGCTACTGCTACGGTCCGTTAGCATTTTATTGGAGTCAGGTGCAAACCTTGGAATCCTACCTCCTAAGCGACGTAGTTTTTGGCCAGCAATATACTCAATCCGTGTCGCAGAGCCATTGCTCAGGTGTAGAGCAGTTTCCGAATCTGGAGGTTGTCGGTTCATTCCTCAATCACATTGAGTAACCTTGTGTACGAAATGAGCTATGTGAAAAAGTAAAAGATAACTTCCCTTGAGTGGCTTTTTTTTAATTCAAGAAACAAGTGAAATTTACTCAAAAACTCTTCTTGTAAAATTTACTTAGATTGCCTGAGTGAAAAAAACAGAAGTGGGTAGATTAGTGCAAAATTATATTCTAATAAGAGCTTGTGACTCGGTGTTGCATCTTTCTGTGCTACTTACTTCTTACGTACCTCGAACGCCGACTACTCACAGTCGGTGACGTGAGTTCAGTGAAGCTTTTTGGGACCGTCTCAGTGGTTCGTCTTCTGCCTCTACTTTCTTTTGATGGTTGTGTCTGCGTTTGGTATTCAGTGTGTTTTAATGAGGTGCAAAGTCGGAAGCTGTTCGAAATCAGAAAAATTAAAAAGTTTAATCAAAGACAAGAAAAAAAAAACAAGGCAAATCTGTAAAAGGTATTTCCTAATATATATATATATATATATATATATATATATATATATATATATTAGGAAATACAATTAAAAAGTTGTGAATCCCTTGTGTTTGAGATGAGGTTTAATGATAGAGTACTACAAAAAATTTATAAATCATCTTTAGACATGAGAAACTGCACTGAATCTATTATTCCAGGTCTTTACATTTTTGTTTATGAATATTATCCACACATGTATATAAATGTGCATGTGTGTTCATATTTTTCCTTTTGTTTTTAAGTCCTATTTTTTTCACGCCTTAACTGACAAAATAAAATACTCATTCTGCCTTTTTTCAGTAATTGATGATCTTAAGATGAAATTGGTGTTCCAAGAAAACATTTGAAATATGGATATCTGAGTAATTGCATGGCCCTGGCATACAAAAGTAAATGAGCTTCAAGCGTAACAATAAACTGTTATTAAATTCCAAAATTTGATGAATTAAATGGATTGAATCATTTTATAAAGCTTTAAAAACAGACCAACAATTTGCGCATTGGCTGCAACACGACACTTTTCCTTTATTCCTTCCTCTTTGAATTTTTGCCACGTCCAAATGGGCTCTCCATTGTTTTTGTTTTTTTTATTGAATCTCCTCAGACGTGCATGTTGCACACTCTTGTTTGACTTTGTTCAAGCATACGCTAAAACACAAATTGCCTTTTACGTGAATGTTATAATTATAATATTCACCCTGAAAAAAAAGTACCTGATCACTTCTGTGCTAATTAGAAATGATATTAGACTATGCAATGTGCAATCGATATATTTTGATACTCTGACTGTGACTGAAAATAACCATTTTAGGATTTGCGTGGATGTTTCTAATGTTGTCAGCGTTGAGTGCAGTCCTCATGACGCACGATCGTGATTTATCACAGTAACTTTCAAAACAGTAGCATATGGGGGCCCATGCTGCGTTAATTAACCTACAATGAAACTTTAGATCACCATAGCATGACACAACACAGCCCAGCTTAGGGAGGGATGAGATGCAATCGCTTTCTCTCCATCTTCCCTGTGAGCATGATCCACCTCATTCTGTGCATTTTCCTCGCTTCTCTCCGGGGAGAATGCCATCACGCATAAAGAAAGACGAGGAGAAAGGCGGCAGCATATGTCTGCCTCGGTGGATGTGGCGCTGACAGGCCGGGCTTATCGTCTCTTCAACTCTTTGCTGCGAGCGTGATTACCGCTGACAGCTCAGACTGCTGATAAAAGCGGGAACATTAAAGAAAACAGAAGAGCCGTGCAGACGACGCACTAGTGTTTCTTCTCATCAAGGCTCCATCTGCCCTCCACTTCTCAGCACCTCCACCAACACTCCAGCAGCTCCTTCTATTCCTCATCCACCCAGAACCCCGCGCCAGGGTGTCAGAGCTGTCGAGAGTGGGAAGTGACATCACAAGAATTTGCAAGCAGTCTCCAGGCTCATCATGTCAGTGGCAGCCTGTCTTGTGTCAGGCATCCCCCAGGAAAGCTGTGATCCAGTCTTCGTATCCACAGATTCCGACTCCACGCTGAGGAGAGGAGGGAGACAAAATTAACAGAATGTTTTTCCATCTTGTTAACTGACAGCATCGTTTGTTCGAAAGGCTGTCTGAGCAAAGAGGAGTGCGTGTGCGCGAGGGCCTCGCACTGGCACGGGAAAGAATTGGCAGGAAAAAGAGTGTGGTGAATTATTGAGTATGGATGAGGTGTCAGAGCTACCGCATTGCTATGGCGTGAGTTTCCAAAAAGCATCTGAGGTGTGAGTAGAGATGCATCGGAGGAGTGCTCAATTAAAAAGCTGCGAAAAATCAGAGAGCACAGTTTTCTTGGCTTGGCCAGAATATTTGTGTTTTTATCTCTGTATAGGATCTGCGAACATCCAAGTTCAGGAAATTTGCACAAAAGCTGTGCCCAATTTCTTCCAGGACTTCTCATAGGCTGCCAAAATTGAGGCACTTATTCTGGAGTCATGGAAAATCTGCTGCATCTCCTGGGTAAATCTCCCATCTCGGGGATCTGGCTCCCTGTCAGCTCATTTGGATGGAGATAGTGGCTGCCTCAGCGAAGAATGCTTTTGATTCCCTTTTCATTTATTTGAACTGATCTGCTGTGATTAAGAGCTCCATGTCTCATTATTCTCTTTTAGAGAGGAGCAGGGCATTGGCTTTTGCCAAAATATTTGAATGATTAGGGCCCAAGCACGGGCCATGCCAAAGCGTCGGGCAGCATTCACTCTGCTTATTAGATTCACTTAAATGCTGTTGTAAATCATTGGAGCCAGAGCAGGCTGCCAAGCCCGGGTTTGAACACGAGAAGCTTCTGCTGCCAAAGCCAGAGCAAGCTGGCGAGTGAGACTTTTGCTGCTGTTTGTTTTAGCTCGGCCGCCTAATACCGTGAAATGGTTGTTTGACCAGGTTGGATTCATTTCCTGGATGAAAATGCAACTAACCAAGCATCTGTGAGATGTAGTTGTGGATCAGCTGGTACAAGACATGGCATTTGTCCAGATGCAAGAACCAATCATTTTAACCTTTAAGTCTTAGAAGCATTTCTTAATATTCCAAAGCCGTGATTTTTGTCAATGCAGTTCTATCCTTTAGAAACAACTCGAGTGTTCGTTTTCGAATGTGTCTGAGCTTCGCCTGCATGATTTGGGCCCTCAGACTCAATAAGCAGCATCAGCAGCATTAAACCTTGGTGCTATTCTATTGTTCTGTCAATTCCAAGATTGCAGAGTGTGAACAAGAAAGAAAATGGGACTCTTGCTGAGCACTCAAGGAAAAATATGGGAAAAATGTGAGCTTTTCCTTTCAAAACAAATCTCAGCCGCTCAATCAGTCCTTCAATTTGGCACATTGTCAAAAGGCAAACGCGACGAATCATAATATATTGTTCCTCAGGGGGCATAATAACTGTGAGCACTACTGCTCTACTCATACTTGACTTCTTATTTAAGCTAACCAGCAAGCATCTGTTGTGAGAACCTTCAAACCCCTTGCTTGTCATTTCCTGACATAAGTAGGATATTATCTGTCCACAGAAATGTAGTTTAGAGCAGGGGGCCCCCAACCACCGGTCCATTTGCTCCACACCCCAAAACCTCGGCCAAACTGCAAATGGGTGCCGGTCCGTGAACAGCATGCACTTGCATGAACCGTTCTACGGCGGTTAAACGATTGTGAACTATTGGGTTAGAGGTCTGGTGATGTGTGTCTTTTACTGGTTTGCTTTGGGTCTAGCTTGCTTGTAACTTTCAATAGACAATGCTGAAACAAACAGGGCAAATTATATTCCTATTTAAATAAGACTTTAATAAGTGGCAGTTCCGTCCAGCTGTACCTTACTGCAGTTTGTCGACTCCCCCTTTCGTAAGTGAACTATACCATTGGAACAGTACATTAAACCATTAAACGTTAATGGTGTGAATTGTTATGTTCAGAGCATTCACAATGGAAATTGTGAAAAATGTGCAACATTCCAAACTGAACCAGACTAAACTGTACTGCTCGGTGGATACAAGGCTATTGATTCAAAGGAATGGGATAACCTGTAGTGGACTGTGCAGCGGAAAACAGTCCAGACTAATGATCCACAGCCTGATCGTTATTGCTCCAACAGGAAAGATGGGCACTAGGCACAGTTCCCTGGGAATCAATTCCCAGGAACCGTATGAGTACTGGTTGTAAATCACAGCGGCGCAGGACGACGGATGGAAGCTACTCGAGATGAAAGCAGACAGCGATTGTGGAAGTAAAAGGGTGTGCCGTCATCGGAGGAACAGATCACGCATTAAGGGAAGTCTTTCGATCATAAACCCTGAAGGTAATATTTCACAAGCCGCCGCCGCCCCCTCGGCGAAAGCAAACCAGCGGTGGGCTAAAATGTTTCGGCCTCTTGCACCACGGCCTCTTCAATACTTCTTCATGGCTCCTTTGCATGATGAGTTGAGGTTTAGGACAGTTTTCTTAAATTGATGTATATCCCTCAAAAGAACTTCGTCAATACTGATATGACTCTAATCATGTTGTTGGGTTCCGGTGGGTGGGTGGGGGGGGGGCCTTACAGTGTAGCTTGTGCTTGTGATGAATAGGCGTTAGTAACACATTGTAATAAAGACATTGATCAAGTGAAGACCTGCAATGATGACAAATTTCTCACCTCTTGAGAGAAACTACCTTAAACCGTAGTTCATGTCTCGCGGGGTTCTTCAAACCTATTCCTCGAGGGCCGGCGTCCTGCCTGTTTTCCGGATCCTTATCTAGCTACTGCAGACCTTGGTGATTATCTGATCATTTGAATTAGGTGTGTTGCAGCGGGGAGAGATGGAAAACAGGCGGGACACCGGCCCTTGAGGAACAGGATTGAGGAGCCCTGATGTAATGGAGTGCCTTTGAGTTGCAACGACGATGGACTCGGTATAAATAATCTTCTGTGCCATTGAAGTTTGCTTAAAATTAATATCAGTCATACACTGAATTATTTTAGGTGACTACTGTATTGTTAGTTCGTGAGTCTGGCCGAACTATATTGGCAGGAGGCGACAGGAGGAACAACACACGCCGTCCAGTATTATTGCGTAACGTTTTATTTGCCCCATGCCACACAGTCCATATGTAAGGTTCCTACCTACATATGTCACCTAATACTACAACTACCCCTTAAAAATGACATTCTGAGGGGGAAAGAATCATGTGTAGTGGTCAGTCTTTGAAGGCGATGCAATTAGCATACGATGTGCTACTCTGCTTGTTGTTGTTCTCAAACTGACGAAAAATTTTCAAGGTCCAACTGATGTCCATGCTAATTCCGCCTTTCTGACGGACCAGAAATTCATTCGATGGTCATATGACTGGACATGATTTCATTAACCAATGCACACTTTATAATCCTTGAAACTGGCTTATTTTCCAGGAGTGAAAAATGGGGTGCATTCAGGTAGGTACCATCTAGTAAGAATGTGTTTTTTTGGGGGGGTTTTTGTCTACGCAGATTTAAAAAATTAATAACATTGTCCAAAAATAATCCGTGTTCACCCAAATGAAAACACTTGGTTTATTTGCTGGGTAACTATAGCCACTAGGCGCATTAACTTGCTTGTTCAACTATATTTTTGATACTGTACCTGCAGTATTTTTTGGTTGACAGTTTGATTGATGGAATTAATTTGTCTCCGCAAGTCACAGTAAATGCACACATTTACTTCAGCAGCACACTCGCAACAACAGCCATATAGACATTTCATTAATGTGACATGAATAGTGACAAGCATTTTTCCGTATTTTCTGACTGGAATGAGAACATTGGCAAAGGTTTTGTTTCCTTCTAGTCTTCAATATGTTGTTGTCATATAAACATTGTTGCAAGTATTTTCAGCAAAGTTTCCATGAATCTAATCATTTATCTAAGTATCAGCTCCATTGCACGGTTGAGAGAAAACAATTGGCCTTTTACAGCTATGGCAAAGAGAGGGACACAAATTAAAAAGTGTTTAATAAATTAATCAGATTTGAGTAATATGGTTCATGTCCGTCTGCCTACCTACTGCCTTCCAGGCTGTGCAATAACAAATGCACCCCCCCCCCGAACATTCAGTTTTTTTTTGTTTTTTTTTATACTCCCTACTATTCATTTCATTATGCAAGCAGCCCGACCGTAAGTGACAGAATGTGCTATCTACAACCCTCACCTGGAGCCCCCCCTCCTCAATACTGTCACATTACTGGCAACTTAACCCCACTGCTGCCGACTGCAGTAAATCAGGGAGGGTGCGACAGTGCCGCTCCTGTCAGAGACAAGAGTGACAGAAAGCGAGGAGGGAAAAGAAAAAAAAAAAACAGCAAGTACCTAATGTGTATAAATCTTTACATTTTACAATCAGATGTTTTTTTTTATTTCTTTTATCAGAGTGATTTAAAACGGAGCTATGGTTGAGACCACATATAACTTTGTTGCTTGGACACGTTATGGGATGTCTGAAATCAAACGCGACTGCACAATATTTGGAAGTTGAAATGAATAAAAAAAACTCTAAATTAGGTACAATGTTAGTATAAATCATTAACTTCATTATTATACTTAGTTTCTACGTATTTTTAATAATTCCTGTATTATTCAAAAGATAGCTTCATTTGAACCTAATTTGAGCTGCAGGTGCAGAGCGTTGGCAGAAGTACAAATGCTGACATTCGCAGCTCCATATTTTGCTTAACAACTTTTGTCAAGATGCCAAGTGGGATCTAATTTCCAATGTCATCTACTAGGATGTTTTTTCAAGTTGTCTTTGTAAAGGCAAATTAAATCACGTTCGATTGCGTGGGTGTGCTTAATGCTGTGGCCGTTGCATGTTGCACATGGGCTCTCATTCCGGATTGTGTCTTCCGCACAAACAAATACTTGCAGCGAGACATCCAGCTCAGTCTCCAGGGAGCTGTAAATGAGCTTAATGAATAAACAAACAGTTTTTAGGGTGGGCTTCAGAGAGCAGCAAATCTGTAAAGCGTAGAATATCTCATTTGTAGCTTCATATTGGTGAAGTCTCACTTTCTGGGTTATCATGTGCTTAAACAATTAGCGTACATGTAAGGTCAAAATCGACCTTGGTTCTTCCTGTCATTTGCATTTTTGTCCGTCACACGTGCAAATTGTAGCATTATCACTAGTTTGCTATTGTGTTGCATTTTGTTCTCATTCTTGCAGAACTGGAGACAGCAAACATAAATAACAACTGTGACAGTATGCCGCAAATGCCAAAACAAACAGTTAGTTTGTTTATCATATGGATATTTCTTGCACTAATGATATATCGTGTTGAAGTATTGCCATTGTTTTTGGCTGATGCACTGTGGGTAATAGCATAATGAGACTAGCATGAGATTTGCCAGTGACAAGTCTTCTTCCCTGGACTTGGCTCTGGTCTGTCTCTGCCTGTGTGTGTCAGCCAGGCAGCATTTCACGTTTTTTTTTTTTTCTTGTGCTGTCTGCTTTTGATTTCTTTTCCCAGAGGTGTTTAAAAAAAGCAACTCGATTGTTAGTGACAATCATCTGCTCTGGCCCCCTTTTGAGCAGAAAGTTTGATTTAATCACACAGCTGTCATTTTAATACGGTAGAGCGGCAGGCGCTCCTGCGAGACCCAGTCCTGATCAAGCACCTCAGAGATGTCCCCAAGATCTCTCTGGTTTCCCTTTCCCCCCCGTTATGTCTAAATCCTCAATACAAATTGCGGTGTTTCGGCTCTCCCAGTGGGGCCTATTACTGCCTGTGGGGTATTAAAGATCATTAATAGCGCTGTCAGAAAAAGAGAGGGAGAACAGGAGCCGGTGGGGGGGGGGGCTTAGTACGGAGCGGCAGTGAGTTGCTTAGCTTCTCATAAATGGGAAATTAATACATCTGCTTCGTTAATGCCGCCTCATGTTTGATGTTTGTTCACTGGCAACTTTAATGATCTAGGTTTGAGCCGACGGGGTGCTAGACTAAATTTGATTCCTCCAATTAAGTAGTCAGTCTTCTTTTCTTTTGGGAAATCGGTTTGACAAGAAAAACTGCTGCCTAATTATGCACTCCAAACCATTTCAGTGACGTGGCTTTTGCTCTCCCTTTTCTATTACGCTCACTCCTCTTTTGTTAGCGGCGCATTGCAGCACGTTCATCAGCTTTGGCTCACATTAAGTTATTTTCACATGAGTGAACTTAACCAAATATTTTAAACCAGTGCCTTGTATCATAAACAGTTAGTGCATGTTGCTATGCCGGATGTAAACCAGCACAAGGTGAGGACTGGGAATGATGAAGTTACTCTCAGCAAATTCCAGCCTTGGAACGTCAACAAGATGAAGCATGAAAGCAAAATGTAGTGGTAATGCAAAACAATCTTCAATATATTGTAGTATTAATTATCTATTGTATGTGATGAGACATCTATGACCTTCCTTGCTGTTCTTCTTAAGACGTATGTGTCTGAGAAATCTTTCCAATTTGAACTGACACCCAACCAGTGGTGGCCATACAATACTTTCCACTTCTTACTACAGCATAATTGTACAGTACATCCCAGCAGGCGCAACCAAATTTCCAAATATGTGGAGTATTTCTTGGTCCTCTCTGTCTTTCTGTGGATTTTCTCCTGATACTTGCTCCCATTTCAAAACCATGCATGTCAGGTTAATGGAAGACTTGAAATTTCCCAGAAGTGTGAATGTCCGCGTAAATGGTTGTTGGCATATACTGTAAGTGCTGTGCGATTGACTGGCAATCAGTTCATGGTGTGCACACCCACCTCTCGCTCAAAGTCAACTGGGGAAGGCTCCGTCTTACACGTTTACTTTATTTTCAACATAATGGGTGTATTACATATCGCAGCTTGTGATTATATGACGAGGATGCTTCGCATGGGCATACAGTAATGTTGGTAAACATTCCTAGAGGATCCTATGAAACGGATGACATAGTTATATAATCGGTATTATTGTGGAATACTACTACGGGCTGAGCATTTGTTTGACTCTGGGGACATGTCACTATCAATTAAGTGATTGCTATCATTTAAATTCAGTTTAGTGCTCCGTTAAAAATGTCTCAATGACTCACAGTGCCTTCAAAAAGTATTTGCCCCCTCCCTGATTTCAGATTTTTTTCCATCTTTTCTATTTATATATTCACGTCAAACCAAATTTAATATGTTGCAAAGACAACGAAAGTAAATACAAAATGGCATATCCAAGTTACGACTTTATTTATTTGAGGGTGAAATAATCCAAGCAATATGGCTCTTTCTGGAAAAAAAATAAGAACCCCCCCCCCCTCTTGTTTAATCACGAGTTAACTGTCATCAATTACAGTTTTTTTGGAAAGCTGAGTTCAATTCCACTGGCTAGATCCAAGCCTGATTACTGCCAGATTTATTGAATCAAGAAATCACTTAAATAGTACCTGCCAGACAAAGTAAAGTAGGTTACAGTATCCTCAAAATAGAGGCACCGTGCCATGATAAAATAAATAAATAAATAAAAATTAACGGGAAACAAAGTATCTTTCTGTATGGAAAAAAATGGCAATGATTATTTCCAATGCTTCCAAGGAACCACGGCTAGAGCCATTATCTATAAAGAAAGAGAACTGGGAACAGTGGGCATGCTTCCCAGGGGAACTGCTGATCGATCCCCAGGATTTTGAGAAATAATCTGTGGACTGACAAAACAAAAGTTGAACTTTTTGGAAGATGTGTGGCTCATCACAGCTGTCTTGAAATTAAGACCGCATAAAATAAAATAAAAAATCATGTTAACAGTCAAGCCCTGTTGTAGCAATAAGATGGTGTTGGGCTGCTTTGCTACTTCAGGACCTGGACAACTAGCTGTGACTAATGGAGCAGTGATTTATGCAGTCTACAGCAACATCAGGAAGGTGAACGATCATCAATTTGTGTTCTCAAGCTCATGCTTGAGGGTTGTGCAACAGGACAACGACCCGAAACATACCGGTAAATCCACCTCTGAATGGCTCGGTCAAAGCATTTACTGGAATTCAATTAGGCTAGTGTTGTATGACATTGAATGGACATTTTAATTCTCCAAATTCCTCCCATATTAAAACTAAAACAATTCTGCGACAAAAGAGTGGACCAATATTCCTTGCAAAGAATTCATCACCTGTAATTGCAAATGGTTTGAATTTTTTTCCCCATTGGGATAAGTCTGTTAGATATCAAAATTGCTTTGGTGATCTGAAAAATGTAAGCGCAATAAGCATGAAAAAGAATATATAACACAAATCTGGAAGGGGACAAATAATTTTTCACAACACTGTATATTAAGACAACAGAAGCTCCATTTGACCACCTTCCACAATTGTAAAATGATTCATCACCCATGTTCTTGCAATTTGTGCTCTTTAGGAGCATGTTGGTAAAAAGGACAGAACATTCGGTTGGGAATGTTTGTCGTCTTATATTCCTGGCCAACCCTCTGCAATAGTAAGCAAACATTTTGGAATCTAAATAAATGGAGACAAAAACACTCGACTCAACCCTGTAGGCACTGCATGTGATGCACTGCAACAGTGTTCATGAACCTGTGCATTTACTTTTGAATGCAGTTATCAGTGTGATGTAAAATATTTACTGACTTGACTGGTTTTAGTGTAGTCCCATTAAAACCACATGCTGTGTCTTACTATTGTTCAGCCGTCAAAACAGCTCTTTTGGAAATATGACTATGCCTTTTATTGTTTTAGAGGAAGTTATAAAAAAAAAAACAGCTGTCATATTCGATCATTAATCAAGTTGAGGTCCTGACCTCAATGCAACTAAATCTTTGAAAAAAAAAAATCTGCTGTCCGATATTATGGTTCCATTTAGATTTTTTTTTTTTTTTTTACAGAAGTAGATTTTTCTGTATTACGAACACACTTGGCGAAACCATCACATTATTTGTCACACACATTGACAGCAAACCTCTGCATAGTTGCTTTTGCATTTTTCTTCTGTTAGCTGTTTTTGTGCTCGGTCTAAAGCAGCAATCTCCATTTTTTTTTTTTATTTGTATAGCCTAGACAGTTGTCCACGTTTTGAAGATAACCCGCAAAACAATAAAAACACAAATTTGGCGCCACCTCGTAGCACAACTGTGCCAATGAACTACTCAAAAATGAATGTTTAATTCCAAATACCTTATTTTTTTTACTTGTGGTTCTTATCAGTTACGGGCATTTCATCCCCGGAACAAAATGATGGCCTGAAGACGAGATTTTAGATTTTATGGACAACACATTTCTCTCATAGTGACATCAGCTTTGTAATGGGCGCCTCGGCGAAGAGGAAAACACAACACTTGGGCGATCATTGTGATAGTTTCAGAAGTTGTTGTGAGGATAACGAGAGATGTCAATATAAATTTTGTTGACTATTTGATTGCGGTTTTTGCACATTTAGTTTCCTACTGTAAACCTTTCAGACTGTCATGGTGCAATTGAGCAGGGACATATTACATGACTGTGCTGTCTTCATACTTGCGACCTCCATTAGCTAGGGGGTGGTAGAGTGTAAAAAAAGAAACAGAAAGAGAAGAAGAGAGATGTGTTCTGTAGTGATGGGTCAATGAAGCTTCAAATTTGCTTCATGAACCAGTTGTTGTATTTTTGGACTCCAGCACTCTCTGTTCAACATTGGGCTGAAAGCAAGCTGACTTGCCATTTTTTTAAAACCTTTATTTAAACCAACAGTGCCAGGACTCAAAAATACAACAACTGCTTCATGAAGCAATTTTGAAGCTTCGTTTTCCCATCACTAGTGTTCTGTGGTAGGCGAGAGAAAGAGAAACACACACATCACAAAAACAGTCACCAGTTACTCTGGTGACCGACAGCGGGTGTGTTGGCAGTTAAATGCTATCGTGGTTGAGACTTGCAACAAGCAGTTGCAAACAATTCAAACCACTCACAGGATACTCAAGCTGTATGTATGCTTCCCAGACTTCGGTCGTTAGTTTATTTTATTTATTTATTTATTTTTTACTCTGTGAGAGGGGCAGGTCTGACTGTTGAATTGTAAGGACGGAAGCGCCGGTAAACCTTGAATTCGTTGTTCAAGGTCAGATGGTTATTATCCCACAATCTCATGCTCAACTTGTGCAAGAAGGCAGCAGCTTTGGCCTGTTGCTCTCTGAATTTAGTGTCAAATTTGCTCGTCACCATAGAGCCAAGGCAGGTATAGTGGTCTGTAAATTAAAATCAGCACATTGTTATGATGAAATTATGAAATTAATACTTTGGCGACACTATCAATCAAGATTGAAAATTATTACAATGCAATGGCGGAATACTTGCTAGAGCTCTAGTGTTGAATCATTGTAATGATTATAATGGCTGAGTTATTGTAATGTCTCAAGTGGTCCTTTGGTGGCTGATTGGTGTGTTAACAATCTATGCAATGATGTTGTATTATCGCTATTGTTCTGTCATCTCCTCTCGAGCACCAAAGATGTGTATTTTCTAGATTGTGTAGTTGTGGTAGCTCCCTGGGTAATGCATGTTGTTTAAAAGGAAAAGCGACAAGACAAACTGTCTTGCGAAGGCAGAACTAACATCTATTACCAATGTAAATGAGCTCTCTCATATAGATGGGAGCAAAGAGGAAAGTTCGCTCGCAGGCATGCTGAGGGAAGTTAGGGAGTGGCAGAAAATGAGAGCTGCACGCAAACAAGCCATCACGCATTTCTTCTTTAAGCTGCTTTCTGAAGAGCATCTGCCCCCGGGCAAATAAACTTGCCAAAAAAACACACTCTTTTTGTGCTTTGAAATCGCAAAGTAAGATCAGCTTGGGACGAAAAGATCAACAGACAAGAAAGCAGACGGATGCCACGTTTACCGTGCAGCAGGCTGAGGGCGATTTTCTTTTGATCCGCAGGAGAGCGCCTTGCTTGGCGGCAACGCCAATGCAGCACATTGCCTCCCACCAGCATCGCACAGCGCCATCTGCTAGGACCTGTTGGCTTGTTTGTTTTCCAGAGCAAACAGCAAATCACTCCTTTCCTGTTCCTGCTTTTTACCATATGCCGCTTCCTGTGTATCAGAGCGAGGCATGTATATTAATGAAGTTAATCAAAGGCACGCATACAACCACATCTGCCAGGGGAATTTTAACATGACACACCTGCTCATCAATTCATCAAGTCATAAACTTCACCTGTCACCATGGCTACCTTTCACCAGGTGAAAGAGTCCTAAATGGTAATTATATTGTGAATCTAGATGAACATGCGAGCTGGCTGTTGTCTTTAATGGGAAAGAGTTCAGTATGCTTTCATTCCCTGGGCAAATGACTTTGCAGGTCATTAGTCATCCTCGCCTCTGATTGGCTGCGATGGAAACATAACACTTCCCGTTGTTCCGGGTTGATGTCCTCTTTCTGATGTCATGCTTACAAATTCATGCTTGTGCGGTTGTGCTGAGAAAGTCGTGAATCAATGCAATTGAAGTGAGTGTGATTCGAAACTAGAAACAAAAAAATCCGATTAATCTCTTATTTTGTCTTTATTCATTCATTTTCTATCGTCCTCTCCTCATTCGGTCATAGGTGAGCTGTATCCTTTTAGGCAAAGTACATGCTAGGCTGGTTAAGCATTCACATTCACATCTATGAAAAATTTAGAGTCTTCAATTAAAATGTAAACTCCACACAGAAAGGCTGGAGCCCAGATTTGAACCCTTGACCTCAGAACTCGGGGTCGGATGTACTAAAAATGCTGCTTTTGCTTTTGTTTTCTTGTTAATTTATTCACATGTGACTCATATGAAGGATCACTGTCTAAAATGCTAGGTAGAAACTCTGCAGACTCCGATCATAAAAAAAAATAAAATAAATAAAAACACAAATATTAAAAATTTAACTAAATCTATGTTGCTGATGTTTAGATATACAGTTACTTATTTTCACGTTTATTTTTGTTTTTAGATTCAAATATACTTTGGATTTTTATCCATATTTGGAAGAGACCCTATTCCGATCCGAGATGATCCAATTTCATGTGATTTTTTTTTTTTTTTTTCCCTATGCTGTGTTGATGCATCTCCAAATGGTGACACTTGCATGCAAACCATCATTTTGTCACTTGAGCTATGTTGTCTAAATGTAACCCAAATCACAATTCACAATATAGTAGGAGCTCTGTCTAGTTCGAATTTCAGTTATTTTGAAAGAATTCCCCCTCGGGTAGGACGATTCGCATGGGTAGCACATTTTGGCAGAATACCGGACATGGAGTGGAGACTAGACTCATCGAGACTGGAAGAATGGTACGATATATAGGCAGTGGTTATTAGATTTGAGTTATTGTTTTAAATTTGATGCTCTGCCGTGCTGTTGATGCACGGTGAGACTATTCTGCTTGTCCTGAGACTTATATCTAGTGCTAGTTCTCTTAAGGATATAGTTGAATTCAATTTGTTTTCAACGCTATCTGTTCTAATACTTGACATTGACATTGACATTTTTATTATTTTGTCATTCATACAATAGTACGCCCAGCCCGCGTGGGCTTATAAAACAGACATTAAGCGATGTAAATATCTTGGCATTAGGACCAAAACAACAACTGACGCGTATGTCAAAAAGACTATTTTCCAAGCGTTGGATTTATATTTTGCAATTACAAAAACATCAAACTCAAACAGCAATATAATCTTTTCCGCATGTGGACAATAGAATATATCAGGCTTATATTTTTTTAAAACATAGACTCTCTTATAAATGATGTATTACATCTAGATGTAAGTCCCTGAAAATGAAAGTTGGAAGGTTGTTCTTTTTTGTTTTAATCTTCTGATGACATAATCAAATATGTTAAGTCTACTAAGAAAATAAAGGAACTGAAGTCACTCTTTCAATACTTTTGGAGGCATACCTCGTCAATTTTTCCACCCAGTGTGGCTAACTTTGTTTAGACTCCCTCAAGTTTATCGTGCATCTTTTCCAATAAGGTCAAACGTTGACATGTCCATCCAGGCCAGTGTCGATGCCAGAGGCCGTATCATGCATTATTCCGGCAGTTTTAGAAAGAACAAGCAAAACTCAGTGAGCCAACCCATCATGATGCAATCCCACACCTGTAAGTAGACCTGTGGCATAAGAAAAACAGTGTCTGTCTCAAGGGCTCCTCCTCCAGTCAGTTGAAGGATTGGCAGGTTTCCAACATGAAATTTTACCTCCCATCACGCCTCCAGAAAAATAACAAACTGTTCTCCTCCCACCACCATGGTTTGCTCTGGGCGCAAGTGTAGCTGAAGGCGATGCCTGGATCAAGCATGGAGAAGTGAGCTGTCGTCCCCCACTCAGACAGGGATATCTACTGAATGTGGGCTGTGCAATGCAGTCTGGGAGCGTCTAACCTTTTGTTAACTTGACTGATGTGCTTCTACTTACTCAGTACAAGATGCTTGTTGACAACTCCCTCGGATATACTCTGAAACATGGCAGAAGAAGCTTTTCCTTTCTCAAAGTCACCGAATATATTCGCTATTTGACAAGTACAGCAGCATGACAGTGATCAGTCACTCAAGATTACATTGTCAGCGGGTTAAATTAGGTGTCTATTAATCTGTCCTGTCTTGTCTGATCAATCATGTTGCTGGCCAGGAAGAGATTGTCTAAGCCTGTTTCATCAACCTGACTTTAAGAGATGTTTGGATATTGAAAGCAAAGGGAATAATATATTTAACAAAAAAATATTGTAGCGCTTATTATATGAAGCTTTGCATTACTCCTCTTTGTCACACAGATGCACATTATCTTCTGAAAAATCCTGTCGGCTGTTGGCGGGAGAGAGATAATATCACATTACCTTTCACCCTATACCACCACCACCCCAGTATTGACCTTTGACTCCATGTCCAGCTTTAACAGTCTGCTTGTCTGATGCCTCGCCACATTGCCGCAGGGTGGGGGGGAATCATCATGGTCATTCATCTTCAATAGTGAAACCTAAGGCCAAAGGTCAAGATGAGCCTGTCTAGTAAACTTGTCCAATAAGATCACTGATAAGATTGGAACATTTAACTGGAACCGCAAAAAAAACTCCAGACCAAGTCTTATGTTCCACTGTGCATTTGCATACTAAGCATTATATTATATTATATTATATATATTTGTGTATATATATATATATATATATATATATATAAATTTTTCCTCCATTTGACTTTGGCTAGCAAACATTCTAATTCTGCGACTCTCATGCTAGCACATTTGAGTTGACAGTCCTCCAAAATCCAGAATGTATGCAATATTGAGTCATAGGTGTTGAAGTATAAAATGAAAACCATTTCACTCATTAATCTAGAGATTGTAGTATTTTACAATGATTAAAATTTCATGGCGAATTGTTTGCCAATGGATAACTATTATTGCGAATGTTAGACCTTGCTTTATTGAAGCTAAATGCTTTTGGTTTAAAGCCTGCTTTCTTGTTTTATAAGCATATTGTTTCAGGAAATTAACTCTAGGCTCTGTTTAACAGGGTGGTAAAGGTTTATTAAACCATCCAGATGGTGCATACCACTGTCAGTCTTAACAACAGCCTGGTGTTTTAGCGGCGATAACCCCAAAGGCCACCGTGTTCCTTCTCCACATCTTCCCTGTGTCACACACCCTTACGCTCAACCCCGATGTCCCAGCTTTGACAGGCTGAGCGGAACAATAACCACGCGCCAGCTGATGCATGATCCATGGATTTGACCCACTGACCCCAAGACACATTGTTATGGGCTGTTTACATTGTGCAAATTGACTGTTTTCATGAGGCCATTTAACAGGACGTGCACACTGACTTCCTCCTCTGTAAATAGCTCATCCTCACCAAAGACAAGAAGATCACGCAGGCCAACAGTGTAGACAAAGAGGAAGTAAAAGCACATTTGTATTCTGCCCATGGTTCCAGAGATTAGTGGGGCATCGGAGAGCAAATATGAGTCTGACAGCTCTCATAATGAAAGAATCAAGACGCATTATGAAATAAGTGGAAGTGACCAATGAAGGGAGACACAGCGCTAGCTGCTTTGAATTCCAATTACAGAAATGGAAGCACGCAAGGTGCATTTTAACGTCTCTTGAGATGGTTATGGGACTCCCATTTCGAGGCCAAGACTCACATAAAGGTCACTGTGGCAGATGAGTTGGCAGGTCAGCGAAAATAGACTTCAGCCTCGCCATTACATCATCACAACACGATGAATGTACCACTCCTCAAAATCCACACGAGCTATTCATCTTTCTATTTTCCTCCCCATCCCGTAGATATCTACAGAATGTCCACAGAGGAATGGCAGAGGTGAAAAGGGGGTGGCGAGGACCACATTGAGGGGAGTGGATTATCTCATGAAGGGAAATCAATTAGAGCGTTACGGTAGACTGTGAACATTTATCCATTTAGCTTGACCACTATTGGATTTTCATGATGGGCTTTGACTGTTCAGACCGAGAGATCAGAGTTAATGGCGATTGTTCTGCACTCCTTTATCTGCCTTATTCAATGAGAGGCACTTCATCAAACCGGAGAGAGCCCTGCGGCCTATTGATAGATGGGCTTTGTGTGTGGTTGAAGAAAAAAAGACGAGGTATGGGGGTTGAAGGCTGAGGGGAGAAATGGGAGGGACTGTGGCGTAGGAGGGGGGGTGTCACAGATGTCCAGGCCTTTGAAAGAAAATTAAACAAGTACCTCATTAGCCAATGCTCCAGTGCTCCCTGGAGGGGGCCAATGAGCCAGGCTTTTTAATGAGCTGGGAACTTAGACGGTGCCAAAGTTTACCCCAGCCTTGCCTTTCTCTTTTACGCCACCGGGAAGAGCTATTCCCTCCCCCTTTGCCCCTGGTCCCTTCCACCCCCCACCTTAGCTTGGTCCTCCTACTCCATTGATGGCCGCTCATGCAGAGCAGAGAGAGGCACCACACTGATTCCCTGCCTTTCAGCTCCGGAGAGGGGGATAATGCTGTTTTTGTACCACATATCCAGAGGAATTATGCGCGCTAATTTGATTAGGGGAAGATTTGATTAACTGGAAAATGAGGGCTTTGCTTAGACTTTCACACGCTTAATTTATCCCTTGCAAAGCAGACGCAACATTGTGTCATGAAACTCAGAAGGCATATGAGAAGCCCATTCTCCAGCTCGATGGCCCTTTCAGACTCAACAATATCTAGGACTGCCATGGTTCAAATTGGGATAATCAGTTTAAAGCTCTTTGCCTGGCCACGGAATACAAATTGCATTTGGCATTAACAGTTAAAAGGTTCAGAGAATAATGAGATTAATGTAGCAGGGAATTGAGGTAGCGCGGACGAAAAATGCTGAATGAGTAGCATTGTTGCAAAAGGTGAGCATTGACAGTGGATGTCAATCAAAGCTGACAGTCAAATGTGTTCAAATAGATTGTTAGAAATCAAAGTGCTATTTTAATTCATAAGCATGACCTTAATGTTTGTATTTCTGTGCAAAGTGCAGAGGCCTTTATTCAATGATGCTTTGAAATCATTTAATGGTTTTCGTTTGCTTCTCTATGATCTCTTTGTACATTGTGGAATGGCCACAGGGACTGAAAGAGCTGAATGCTTTGCTTTTGCTCCTTTTAACATGCAGCCATGAAGGTCATATTACTGTGCGGTGATGATTACATTTTAATGAAAAGAGACTTCTTCTGGGAGAGCGAGAGAGAGCCACAGGCAGGCTTGATCTTTTTTTCTGATCTAAAATCCTACACTGAATGACCTTCCCATCTGTCTAGCTAGAACTGCGCCTGGCGGTTCTCTATCTTAAATAAATAGCTCTTTTATTTTACACAGGGATTGCCTGGATTACCTTTTTAATAAGAGCTTAGCTCTTTTGGAGTACAATGTCCCAGGACCAATGCTGAGTTAGCCAGCACTAGCCTTCTGCCCATAATCATCCATTGCAAACAAGAGGTCTATGTTCCTCCCAAAACCCATTTCAGCTGCTTGTTTTTGTCATCTGTTATATTGCCAGTTATGAAGCTTTAACTTGAGCCAAGAGCAGAAATGAGAGAAGGATGGTGAAGTGATGGAAGCATGGAAAACGAAAGTGGAAACCCAGACAGATGAGCCATCCACTGTTGGAAGTCACTCCATCTTCACCATCTGTTCACCTCCGCTTTAATTAAATCTACAGAGATGGTGATTTTTATTTATTTTTTCCCCCCTCGTGCCACCCATGTCACATTCTTTTTCTTCTTCTTTGCTCTCTTGCGTGCTGTTCTTGAGTGCAGGTGGGATGATGCCAATGTCCACTCATCTCCCACCTTGCTGCCAGCTGCTAACGAGAGTGAGCCAGAGTTGCGAGAGGCAGTTGCCAGGCGTTATGAGCTGTTAATGAGGAGCATTCGAGAAAGGCCCTGGCCTAGGCCCGTTGCCATCAGTCACTGCGGTCTTTATCTTCTGCCGACAGACACACTCCGCGTATACTCTACTGCATACTGATTTACAAACTTAATACACTTGCATGATGAATTAAATTTAACTTAGTTTGGGCAGACTCATATTCTTTGGTTACAGCCATTGTACAATATTTGACTGCAAGATAAATCGGTATACCTTGATGAACCCCTATAGTCTCATAGTCTTTGCTTGGTCGCCTTTACCAAGCTGGCATCCCAATGACCTTTGCAACAAGATCATTTGTCTGGCCAGTTGTTTGGCTCACCATTGCTGCTTCCCCCACGCTTGGCCAGAAATTAGACATCCACTGAACCGGTGTACTGTGTAAGACAAAGTGCTAGTAACACGAATGCTGTGAGCACATGGCTGATGACCCTGCAGCCAGCACAATGGCACTGTACCCAACTGTTAAGATAGTTGGAAAACCAAGTGCCAGCTTCTTCTGAGGGTCCAGATTTCAGATATTTTAAGATTTAAAACAACATTGTGAATTGAGTTAAAGGCTTTGGACAAATTAATAAAAAGTTCAGCATGTTATTTCTTGCCACATTCTATAGAAAGGTAATTTACAATTTTTAGTTCAGCGGCTATGCCCTTTTTTAAAACCCGATTGATAAGATTAAATATCACTGATTTATAAAAAAAAATAAAAAACCTTTAACTCCTGATCAATCAAGACATTCAAGGATTCTTGGAATTTTGGATTAAAAAGATATGCAAGTCGCACTGCAATCATCACAAGCTAGCTTTAAGAAATAATAATCAATCATATTTGGTCCTGTAGGTTTTTTATGATTTAAATGTTTAAGGTCTTTGGAACACTTGCACAAAAAAGGCACATAATTGAAAGACTGGTCAGTGTATGCTGGTACAGCAGTATTTAGTTTCATGGGTATAGTTCAAGCTGTATCAAACAAGGCTCCAAAAGTAGCAAAATTCCTCTTAAAGCAACTCATCAACTCAATTTTATCATGAATAGCACCAGGCAAAAGTGGGTAATGTCAGAGGGTTGTTGCTGACAGCAAGTGATTTCATAGCTCTCCAAAACCTCTTGGGGTCATTTTGAAATGTTTTAGTGACAGCCATATAATACTTAGATGTGGCTTTCATATTGCTTGAAATGTGATCCCATCAGTAAAAAAGCCTGTTGCTCTCACTATTGACCCGGCTGGGTTTTGCGGAGGCATAGTTCGGGGTTATCGCACCGCTTAACTTCTAAAAGGTGCATGCCTAATTCAAAGGCGCATAAGACTATCATTAAAAAAGTCCATGCCATCGCAACATCTGGTATCTTTTCTATTCTACTGAGTTAAATAAAGTTACATTTAGAAAAAAAATGCAATTAAATCATTGTTCATTAAAATGTTTAAGATCCCTAAAAGTAGTGGTAGTGGTATATTGATTGATTGAATTTTGTGTTTCAGGTTGCAACAATAACACATTGGTGTCTCAAATCACCAACAGCTGAAAATCATGACTAAAATCATAGAAGCTCAATTAGTTGAGTCAGCTGGGTCAGGTTAACAGAGTCACAAAAAGATTTAAATTCATCAGATACTGGCTTGGACCAGTTCCAATTTTCTTATAATTTAGTTCAAAATAGGAAAAGTGAGAGCCTAGCAGAAGGCTTTTGTAAAAAGAAGCTTCTTATTATCTCATGGAAAAGTGTAATCTGAATCTGTGAAAAGTAGTCTGCGTGATCCTTAGGTGGTCAGGGCAACGAGAAGGGGAAGGCCCGATCGCCCATGGAGTGGAGCTTGGTTTGAGTGCTTGGAGATTGTTTGTTGATGCAGAACAAAGGGTTCATGAGATCTTTCGTTATGGAATCCATTAGATATTGTGGGGTGTGTCCGTGCAATGGTCGGTGAGAAAGGATACCTTGAGGAAGCCATTGAAGTGATTTCAGTTTGGGGGTAGTGTGTTCAAATTTGCATAAATTCATCAGGATCCTAGCAGCACTGTTCTGGATGTATTGTAGACTGAATGTTCTCCCATTGAGGAGTGCGTTGCAATTGTCTAGCCTGGAGGAGACAAAGGCATGAATAAGCTTATCTGCGTCTGCCAGGGATGGTGTAGGACGGAGTTTTGCAATGTTTCTGAAATGGTAAAATGAAATTTTGCGGAGGTGGTTAATATGTGAGTCAACAGTGAGAAGGGGGTTCATGTTAATAACACGTGACGGATGTAGAAAGGGTGTAATTTGGCTACAGAAGGTGATACTGGTGATGGCGGAAGAGCGAAGCTGGTGTACTGTGCCAACAAGTATGGCTTAATTGGAGGAAGTTGAGCTTCATCCAGGCCTCATCTCCTCCAGGCAGACTGACAGTTTAGGCAGAGGACGTGGGGGTTGTCCATATCAGCATAACAGTGATAGGAAACCCCATATCTGCTGATGTGTTTGCCCAGGGGAGCAGATAGAGGGGGGGAAAGGGTGGGGGCCCAGCACCGAACCCTGATAGACACCACAAGTCAGTGACTTTGCGTGACCCAGGGCACTGTATTTGGTTCTGTCACTCAGATAGGAGGTGAACCCTCTTTGTACGTTTTATGAAAGTCCAATGATGTATTGCAGGTGGTGGTGGAGAATGTGGTGGTCAACTATGTCAAAGGCTGCTGGTAAGACCAGGGGGATGAGTAGAGATGGTAAACCAGTGTCTGCTGTTATTAGGGGGTAATTTGTGACCCTGACCAAGGCTGTTTCTGTGCTATGGCTAGGATAGAAACCAGACTGAATCATTTGAAAAAGTTTATTGTATTTAAGATTATGTTTCCATAACTGGGCCTATAGATGGAGAGGTCTTCTGGACCCAGGGTGGATTTTTTTTTTCAGAAGAGCTTGACCAATATGTTAACATGGCATGGTAGTCCAAGAGACTACTCCAGGACTTGTTATACGAGTTCCCTGTGTCAGATACAGCAAAGACGTCCGATGAGCCAGAGGAAAGAAGTTGAAGGTCCAGAGCCTGGGCATCCATATTGATTACTTTCCTGTCTCTGAAATGGATCTGTCGCTTGGATTTGATGTAAGGGGAGAAGAAAGGCAGCTCCATTGGCATCTCCTTGTAAGCTCAGACGTCAAGATCAGAAGACTGTAAGTTACTGATGGGGGGGTGGAGTTAGAGAAGTCCAGATCGAGTTTGTGCCCCCTGGAGTGTGTGGGTAAATCAACATATTCTTTTAAATTGAATGAATCCAATAGCTGTTCAGCAGCAGGATGGCTTGAGAAGGGAGTCAATATGAGTATGTAAATCTCCCAGAATGACAGAATTGGAAGATGTATTATAGAGTATTGCGGGGATATCGAGCAATTCTGGGATGAAAGAAGAATTGGGTTTGGGGAGCAGTGGATAACGTGAAAAGTCATTGGAGGAGGGGCTGCGTGACTCTTTCAGCAGGATGTATCAGGTAGTCAGATCGGGACAGCTCCAGCTCTGTTGGTGAATGACAGCTAGGCCACCACCACAACCAGTCCTGTGGATTTCCTCCTGATAGCTGTAACCAGGGGTACAGGCTTCATTAAGGGTGGAGTAAACCCCTGCCTGGTGTCAGGTTTTAGTAAGGCATATGAGGTCTATCCCTTTGTCCAGCATGTGGTCATGTATTAGGCATTGATTGGTGCGTAACTGCGTGTTGAACTTCTTTACATTTTGATGTCTGGGTAGGACTCTCTAAGTGTCTAAGATGACGGCGTGCCATCTATTACTTTCACATCGTCCAGAAATCTTGCGATGTATCCCGTTTTATTTGGTCCAGCCATGGTACACTGATGACATGGCAGATATGCGACAAGGCATCCAGCAGACCAAATAGAAACGATCCCAAGCCACCAGGCTGACTATAAACATGTCGCTGTAGCAGGGTTTGCAAAGGAGTCCAAGCTGTTGAATGGTTTTAATGCTAGCCGGAGTAGAGAAGCTGTTAAAACTCCGCAAAGTGGAGTTAATCAGCATTGTCTTGGTCATGGAGGATGTTAGCCCGGAGTGAGCCGCAGGTTGGTGCACACTGATCGAGAACTGTGAGTCCAGGAGAGACAGTCACAGCAAGACACCACCAGGAGAGATGTGCAGAGCGCAAAATGGAGACAGCGGAACATACCAGCAAGGTACTTGTGGCCAAAGTAATCGGGCCAACGAAGACACCAATGTAGCCTCTAGCACCAGCTGATAAGCAACCCTTCACTGTAGCTGGTTAGCTATCGGCTCGCTATGTTGCTAGCAATGAAGCAGCAGTCACAGATTAAAGACCCAGTCTATACAAAAAACTGTTCAAGGCACCGGGGCAGCTGAGCAATGCCAAAAGTGTCTTGATAGTGCGCACAGAGGTCGAAGAAGCTTACTCAAGCACAATGCACAAGCAACAAGGACTGTTGCTGCTCAGTGACTGTCCCATTGATAAAGATGTCGATACTGTCCATAGCTAATTGGCAGAAAATGCTCTCTCACCTTTCTGTCTGTGTTCACTGAGCAGCTAGATTGACCAGTAATTAACATTCCTGGTCTGATCTGTCTGTATAAAAGGGTAAAAAAGAGTTTATGCTACACAGTCATTTTCACACCCACTAACTTTTAACAGCCTCCACCGCGGAGAATGAATGAAATCACTTAACACTCGTTTTCTTATCACTTCGTTTCGCAGTGGAGATAAGAACGAGTTTAACATTTTTAGCTTTAACTGAAGTTGCCGACAACCACACAACCTGTTTCCAGCTTGAGGCATAACTGTGAGCTAGTTGATTTGACCTGCTCATTCAGTTCTTGGTTACTGCTTCTTCATACTCGTTTTTTTATTTTAAAATTGGCTTTTCATGCAACCATTGAGTGATCTACAAGTCCATTATTGAATAAAAGTGAGTATGAGGCTAGTTCCTCATCAGGAATAATAACATTTAACAGTGTCAAAAAGGGGAGCATTAATGTCTTTTTAAAGCCAGGACACATGCTTACTTGTTTGCTTGTATCTAAAGATTCTACTGAATATATTCTGCAAATGAATGTAGTAAACTCTACTCTGGACTGTACGGACATTGTTATACAAGTTTTATTCATGTAATACACAGACACTCCACATAACTCCTCTAGGTATTCATCAGTCATCAGTCTTACACGCAATGGTTTTTGCTATGTGATCCTGACTGTTTTTTTTTGGGGGGGGGTTTTCCGGTGTCCTATTCGAACTGAATAATTGACAACAACTGCGGTCTAAAGTCCAAAGCTCCCTTACGTCCAAAGGAGCTCAGATGTAAAGCCCGCGTGCTGCGTCTGGGCAGCCTCAGTGCCTTTCAAACATTGGCGCTCATTGATTTGAGTCTTTTGTCGATTGTTCTAGTCTAGTCATCGGGAAAAGCCCTGCTTGTGCTGTCAGCGCTGTGTGCAGCTGGGAATGCATGCATGTGTGTGTGCTATCCCCTCTACAAATGAGTTCCAGCTAGATTTAGTAGAGGGTTTTACTTCGAGGCAAAGCTGAGCCCAAGCCACAGCCAGAACAGGTTGAATTTCAAAGGGGCTTATCAGGGGAATTAGGCAAGCCTTTGGAGTTTGAGCGTTGCCTAATTCCTGGTGACCTTTCCCTGGCTCGGGTTTGACTTTTTGTGGTGATCAGCAAGTGCTCTAACAAGCTTTTCCGTCTGTGTGGCTGGGGATTACTGTGGAGCAGCCTTGCCCTCCCCTGCACTCACAAGGAGCCATCTGTGGTGGAGAGAGAGTGCAAGAGAGACAGACACCGCGTGCAAGAGTGAACACAAGTAGGCAATAGCCTGAAGGGCCATTGTCATGCTTGTCTGTGTGTTGGCGAGGATTGTGCGTTTGTCAGAGTCCGCTTTTGTGATTAACTGGTATGTTTTGTTCGGCCGTTTTAAACTGCCAGGCATCGGCAACCCTTTCAGTCCATTATTGAAGTGTTCATGGATATTTGAATTGTTTTTATATTTTTCTAAAAGTTTTTTTTTTCCCCCCCTGGATATTGTTGTGATATTCATTTGACTTTTTCTTGGACTCAGAAGCTAGGATTATTATTTCCAGAAAAGTTATAGTGGTGGCTGAGGTAAGCTTTATTTCATTGAATTTTATGCAACTCTAAACATATGATACTCTAAACATAGAAGTATGTGAGTGTGGCTTTGTTTACTTGCTGCTTTTCATGCAAAATGCAAATGAGATGTTATGTCATCTGATTACACTCATTGTTCATCCACAGATGATCTCTTTGTTCGGAGAGCCCTGCTGTTTTAGGAATTGCATTGATTGCATTTAATCAGAGCACTTCTGAATTAATTATAGTAACAGGAAATGTCACATCAGGTGTAATGAAGCAGTCGATAGCTTGTTTACTGAACGTTAAAGATTTTGAATTTCTCAGGATGTTAGGATGGGAAATACTGCAGGCATGAGCGTCTGTATGAGTGTGATGTTTTGAGGAAAAGTGATGCTTACATTCAGGTGCAGTAATGTGAGTTTGTTGAATCCATTTAGTCTTTATAGGCACTGAATGAAATGCAAATTGCGCAATACCGTAATCAGAGGTGTCAAATCTAAGTCCAGAAAGTAAAAACCCTGCCACAGTTTGGCTTTGGATTTAGCCACAGGTGCATCTACTCAACGGGCAGGTAAACGAGATCGTGAGTAGAAGCACCTGTGACTAAAGCCAAACTGTGGCCCAGTTTTTACTTTCTGGACCAAGATTTGACACCCCTGACCATAGTTATGTGCATCATTACGTGTTTGTTGCTTTTATCATGAAAAGTAACCATGCATATTTGAAACTAAGACATACTGTTTGCCATGTGAACTTGGGCTCAAAGATTTTAGAAAAAAATGTATTGCGAACTTTTTGCGACTGAAAATTGCTAAATTAGTATCCCTTTAAAGGGGAGTTAAACCCCAACACATATTTGCAATAAAATGTTCTATGCGTCTTCACTAAAGTTCTGATTAACATTGTCGTTTGGAAATATGAGTTAAGCAGTAAAATCCTCCCCTTTTTAGCCATCTGAGAGGGGTGTCCATTTTTATCACTTCTGTTGACTGATAATGACATCACAGTTGCTCAGGGCCCAGTTTACGACCAGTTACAGCTCACCTGGTTTCCGATGCTGAGTCATGATTGGTCATTAGCTGAGCTCTGGGCAACCGTGATGTCATTTTCAGTCGACTGAAGCGATTAAATGGCCGCCTTCAGAGATGGCTAAAAACTAGTTAACTCATATTCCACATGCGCAATATGAATCAGAATCCCGTGTTTAGACTAGTAAAGGCTTCATAGAACATTTTATTGCAACTCACTTTTGGGTGTTAACTTCCCTTTTATGCTATGTTCTTTATTTGACTTACTAGGGAATGCAGAAAACAAAATCTGAAATTCAAATGTGTGTGGTGTAAGGTGTATTTTTTTTGTGTAAAATTACTGAATTGTATTAAAATTAAATGCATCAGCTACATTGCCCTATTCCAATAATATAATGCATCGAAGGGCCACGTTTTTGCAATAATATTGTCATCTGGAGCTCTGTGGTTGCCAAACCTTGAACAATATTGCATTACTGCAGTGACCTGTCTGTGTCAACTTAAATAGTTAAGCAGATGTTGAGCCAGTTAATCAGACCATGCACAATTGTGCATTTATTTTTATGGCAATCTTGCACAAGTTCAACGTAAAAAAGACTTTCAAACTTGGCTTCTTGGTGGTTGCACCAATGATGAGATGTCCTACCGGATGGACAAGGTGGGCTGCAATGGCAGCGTTGTCTTTTTAAGAAATGTCCGTGACATGGGTGGGGAGAGAAAAGCTGCGTCGTCATCATCTTCATCATCATCATCATCATCGTCTCCGTCGTCATGCAAAAGTCATCTAGGATACCTCTCTCTCTCTCTCTCTCTCTCTCTCTGTCTCTCTGTCTCTCTCTCTCTCTCTCTCTCTCTCTCTCTCTGTCTCTCTGTCTCTCTCTCTCTCTCTCTCTCTCTCTCTCTCTCTCTGCTGCATTATCATAAAAAGTAATTTAGGACTGATTGATGCAAATGGCCCTCTGTTCTTTTCTATCATTAACGGGCCCTTTGCTATGGCCACGGGCGGTGATTAAAGCTGTCGTTTTCAGTTTCTCATTAAAGGAGAGCAGCGGGCCATGGGAGGAATTCATAGAGGGCTCGAGAGGGAGACTATAAAGAGGAGGAAGAATGGGCCATTTTCATCTTAAAGCAGTACTCTTAAGAGGAGCTACCATTCCTTTAAAAAAAAAAAAAAAAACATTTTCCTAATTATTGTATTCCCCCAAGCCTTTCTATGTCTGACTAAAAAATCTGTGGTCAGAATCCATTTAAATAGTATCTTTTTATGATTCCCCAAATGCGTTTTAGGCTGCCAATTGGGTTGCTTATGAAAAATATGAGTAAGAGCAAGCGACAGAGTTCAAATCCAAGTCACTTTTGCAGCAGAGTTTTCAAATTCTGTGTGGACTAAAAAGTAATGACACACATAGTAGGTTAGAAAGAAGTCAATACAGCTTTTCATATAAGTTTTTGCTGCTGGATATATCACAACAGACACAAAAAGCTTTCAAAGAAAGTAGAACTGTTGACAGAACAACCACAACAATTCCAGACACTGGAGTGTGTCTACAATCACCCCCATCACTCCAGGCCAAGACATTACTGCCGAGACTCACACATCCACTTGAACATGAAAGTGTGCATTTGGATACTACTTGCTGTCAGGAACCTTATCTACTTTAATGGGGCTTTCTTGGCCGTGAGGCACTGAGATGCGAACCTCCAGCTGCGTTCCGCTCTGCGGGTGCCAACAATACTACTGAGTCCTGGGGTCTCGCGCTAATGGCCTGGGGAGTCCTTACTGTGATTGTGCCCAGCAGGCCTTCCACACACCCTTCAAAAACACACATAAACAACACGAAGCTCTACCACCGCAAAAATCACCATCACACACATCCTTGCTCCCACCACCCAGTACATCTCATTACCCCGTAATCCTTTGGTCCAATTCAAAGCATGCTGGTGGCTTGTAGCGTATGGAGTTTGAAGGATTGGAGAAGACAATGACAGATGAAAGCAACCAGGGAAGTATAAGCTTGAATTTAGAGCCCACCATATCAAGTTTCCAGCAAGGAGAACTGAGCAATTCATCACAGTACATTTAGAAATAGGAAACCCTAACCTGGCTTGTGTTTCCATTATGTTTCTCATTCATGTATTTTGGGACCCTTTTGACAATGGAAATGGAAATAAGGCTTTCCTGGAAATTGAACTTTTACCTCTAGCTCCTGGCTGACATCATAGAGTAATCATTCATCTCTCCGACTGCGTGCCTGACATACTGCAGGCTCCCAGTTTGCTCACATTACATCCAACAAAACTTTTTTTTTTTTCACTAAGGGCCACATACAGAAAAATCAAAGCTTTTGATATTCGTCACCTTCAGTTTATTAAACCAGCTACGAGAGATTAGCATGTCCCGAAATTTCATCCATCCATCATCATGCTTTTTTTATCCTTATCTTCTATAATTATTATTTAATTTTTCAGGATTTTGTTTAGTGCACTCTGTGGAATAGCCCATCTGCACATTCAGAACCAAACCAAACTATATATATATATATATATATATATATATATATATATATATATATATATATATTTTATGTTGCACAAACGACTGCAAGTCACACTTTTTGATGACTAAACACTATTTTCATCTGTGCAGTAAATAATTGTCTGATGTTGCTATATGTAGTGACGGAAAATAGAAGCTATACCGTGAATCGCACAAGTCACTTACCCCTTGTTGTTTTTGGGCAGGCTGCTCTCAGAAATTTCTTAAATCTTAATTCAAGCACTCATCTTTAATCATCCCTTTGAAGAAAGCTGTGTCCAGTCTCTCATTACCTGTGCAATTAAAAAAGAATAATAAATTCAGACATGTAGCTTCTATACTTGTGAGCAAGCTAACCTTGGATTATTTTCTTCTTTCCGTGTTATTAGTCAGACAAGAGCACTCGGCTCGCTGTTGTGTCATTAGTTGAGATAACCGGCTCCTCTTTCTACGAGGAGATTGTTGTTATCATCCAGGAGATTTTTCTAGATTAATGATACAGGTCACTTGCATGTAGACCTTTTGTGAGATACATTATTAGCGGAAAGTTGTGGGATAAAAGACATTTAATTGCTTCCCCGGGGCCACTAAGAAAAATGATAATCAATGTTGAAGCTAAAGTTCTTGCTGGTTAGTTATGGGTGTGGATGTTGGCTGCGTTCTCACTGACATCATATGTTATATATAAATATATAATATGTTTGTAGTATGTGTGTATATTGATTGAACCAACGACCTGGTCTTTAGGTGTGGATACAGCCCATGTAAAGGGAAAGTGCACACATTTTGTTAGTTCTGAAGCTAATGGTGCAATTAATTTTGTTCTGTCTATTCAGGAGACGATACTTTAAGGGAAAATAGATTTTCTTTTCTGTCCACTTGCTCTCTTAACTGGTTATAATGAGGGAGATAAATTGGTTTTCTTGTGTGTCTTATAGGCTCTCAGTTGTTGCTTTATTTTAGTACAGACATGGGAAAACTACGGTTCAGGGGCCACATATGACCCATTAAACATTCTAATCCGGCCCGCCGAATTTGAAATATTTTAATGAATAAACCTTGTTAATGTATTATTTTCCTTTTCTGATGGGTCCCCCACTCGGAGGCGCACTCTAGATTGATTGACTTTGTTGGGGTGGAGCCGCTTACTCGACGTTTCCACTTGACTTTTTGACCCAGCAGCCTTTCTGTAAAATTGAGCGGAGCGAAGTAAAGGAAAGTGGACAGAGAATGTCATGTGTTCAATAAGAAATGGACAACTAAATATTTTTTCACTAAACACCCATCATTTGCTGTTTGCCTGATGTGCCAAAAAAACGTGGCGGTTTTTAACAAGTACAATATTAGCCGTCACTTTGCCATAAAACTCACTAACTATGCCAGCAAGCTGGCAACAAAAGAACGGGAAGCTGCTGCTTGGAAGTTGGCAGCTAATTTACAGGCTCAACAATTTTTTTTTTTCACCAGCAAACTGCCATACTAGAGTCAAGTACTGAGGCCAGTTTTATGCTTTCATTCAAAATAGCAAAAGCCAGCAAACCTCTGTCTAAAGATGAGTTCTTAAAAGAATTTATGGTGGAGAGAGCAGAAGTTTGCGCCCACAGAGCAACGATATGTTCGAGAAAAATCAGTATATCACACCGGACAGCGACTCATCGTGTGGAACTAATAGATGAAGATATCATCCACGACTTCATTAAAAAGACGGAGTTTTAAATGAAAGCATTGGTTTTCACTATATACTATATGCATTTTTTTTCTCCGATGAGGTGAGGTTCCACAGTCAACATTCATAGGAAAAATAAATAAATACAAGGAATGACAGATCAATGAATAACCTCAACCCAACTGATTAACATGGATTATGTCGCACTGCTGCCCCACTCATATCAGCAGTGGTCTTTGACTCTCAATGTGCCCAGGGGCTTTATCCCTCCATAGATTATGCCTGCAAGGCCCACGTCTCTTGGGATGTGCAGCCTGCAGAGTTGGGTTCCAACAGACACCATCCCAAAAGACCACTTGGGAATAAATTATCATGGCTGCAACCCCTCTGGCATAATGTGATTGGACATGAGGGAGGCGGACCCACTCCTCTTCCCTCCCAAAGGACAGAAATACTCACTGCTCAACCTTATCTGAGTTGAGCATTAAAATACAGGATTGAACCTTCGGGGCATGCCCAATAATCTGTCCTTTGTGTTCATGCTGCTCATCATCCACCCAATAATCATCAGTCATCAACTTTGCAGCTAACGCCATACAAAGCAGCTCATTGTTTTCGGACCTCCCAATTTATTTAATTTCTTGATTTCTAGTATTGGTTGCGGAGCCAATTTTTTCCCATATTTTTACTTGCCTGTTGGATGTGATCCAACCCCCCCCCAAAAAAGGGGAGGGATTCCGAATGAAAGTGAGAAGGAGAGTGGCTTAGTGTAAGACGTTAATTCCCCAGCTAAAATACATGGGCCTCAGGTGGTGGTGCTTCTTAACCTCAGCCTGCTCAGTCTGATAAGAATGTTTCTTTGTTGTTGGCTAGGGAGTAATGCAGACTCGCTAAAGGCTATTAAAGCAAGCTCTGCTTTACCGTTGTTAATCATGTGTTTTAATCATCCCATAGTCTATTGAGACTAGGGACACTTTGTGTTTGTACCTATATTATAATACAGCGGGACCACTGAAATCGAAAGCCCCTGAAGAAAGCCTCCACCAAAATTTTAGGGAAAACATTGAAAATGTGGACAGAACCAGAGTTTGAATCACCTCCTTTCATGATCTGGTCAACCTGAATCCATCTACATGGGTAATGTGTTCTGAATTCCTTTTGTTTGACTTTATTCTATGATTCGTTCCAAAAGATAAGCTATGATGGCTCATGTCTGTAGTGCTGACAAGTATTAACTATGCCGGTAGATTTGTCTTTGGTTTTTGAGTTGCATTTATCCAACAGAAAATACCAGCTTCAGTGAGGCTTGGTAGGAGAAAATCATGAGTTGAAGAAAAGTAACCAAGCAAGGCACTGATCATTTTTGTGTTATTAAAGTTGAGGCATCCACCCATCCATTATACAACCCACTTCTCCTCACGAGGGTCGCGGGCGTGCTGGAGCCTTTTCCAGCTGTCTTCGGGCAGTAGCCAGGGTACCTTCTGAATTGGTTGCCAGCCAATCACAGGGCACACAAAGACTAACAACCATCCATGCTCACACTTACACCTAGGACCAATTAAGAGTGTTCAATCAACCCATATTGCATGATTTTGGAATGTTTGGACAACATAAACAAACCGGAGTACCCGGAGAAAACCCACACAGGGGAAAACATGCAAATTCCACACGGGAAGGTCGTAGCCGGAATCGAACCCTGAACTGGTGAGGAAGTCATCCTGACCAGTCGGACCACCGTGCCGCCTAAAGTTGTGGCATGTTTTTGTTTTTGTTTGTGCGTGTTAATATTAACATATAATGTTAAAATGTTACTTTGAAGTTGATTGTAGAGGTAATATGGCTGTCACTTTTTGACTCTGGAATGGATTATTTCTACCACTATTATTTTTGGGAAATTGTTTCAGAATCCGAACATACCAGATGTCGACCATCGATCTTAGACTTTTTACAGTAGATGCTACCGAAATATACGTCACACTCCTCCGGAGATGAAACTGTCTGTGACCTCCATTCCGTCTCATGAAACTGTTTTCACAGGAATTTGTCATTGGCTGCTTCCAGCTGTTTTTATGTACGTCGAGTTCCCAGCTGTCAGTGATTACGGCTTTGGACCACGCTCAGGCTATTGCCGACAGCCTCTTTTTGATTAGCAATTATCCTGAAAAAGGGCAAGGGAAAACACAGACTCCTCGGAGAACATAGTTCCAAACTTTTTTTTGACTGACTACGGTTCTGTTAGAGCAGACAAAGGTTGCTCTGGTTCACTGAGGACCACAGCACACCACTTGGCTTTGATTCTCTCATGCCGTCCAGATGTTTGGATCTGGCTCAGCAAAGCCCCATATGGTTCCATTTACTCTCTGGGGGAGGAAAATAAATGGTTTGTTTTTCTATTGTGGTCTTGCTCATTACGCACTTATAAAACTGGCTTTTGAAGATTAAAAACTTGTGCCTGTGTTGAGCCAGATTTAAGCTGGCATGTTAGCATGGAATGTGTGGTTTTTCCTTTTAAGATCACTGTAATTTTTTTTTCGAGAGTTCAGCTTTACACTAACAAGAACACAGATTAGTATTGGGGAACTACATCATCTGGTCGTTCTGGTTGTAGTTTTAGCTGTGTCTGGCTTCACTTGTGTGTACCTAACCTTTGGACATGCTCGGGCCTGCAGCTTATGAGCCTTGCCACAGAGAAAAGGATATTGGTTTTGAAGCCACAGTCGGTCAGCAAGCTTTAGTGTGATGGTTGCTCCTCTGATGCCAAATGTAGATAGCATATTTGAAATGTTCACTTTCCTCCTTCAAACTTTCCATTATAAAGATTGATGCGGCAAGATTAGATTTGAACTGCAGGAAGTACACCGCAGCCTTTAGCATTCTTTGTTGATCCCAGTGACCCCACTCACTGGAGTTTCACTGAAAGAATTGCCTTGTTGATTTTTTTTTTTTTCTCAAAATACCAAGGTACACGTTTTGTGTTTTACTCAAAACAATTCTGTTTTGCTCGTTGGTGTTCCGGCTAAATGACCCGTGCCCCCTCAGTTCCTCTGAGCACTTAGGGAAGTGTTAGTTCTGTTATATAGCAGGTGTTCCCATCCATCCTGCTTTGACCTTTCAAGGGTTACTCGTCTGTCAGTGCATGTCAGGCCTATAAGTAAGACCAGGTCACTACTCTCACTGAGAGGTCGCGATGCTGTGAAAGAAAGTGAGGGGCAAAAATATGTGAAAGAGCAAAATTGACTTGAGGACCTCCCATCAGTCACAGACTATCTTAAGATTTTGTGGCTCAGACTTTTTTTTTTCTGTTGTTGAACAATGAGCGCACATCTGTCCGTGATGGTTTTGTCACAGTTGTCGTTTTATCTTGAAAGGCATTGCGGAGGAGCCACACAAAAGGACGACAGCTAGTGTTTCTTTTTACTTATTTTGGCTGTCTTTGGAATGTGGATATTTCCTGGAGGGCAGCTGGAGGCAATGCTGTGTGGATAAACAGGATTCAAAGTAGTTTTTGACAATGTTTTTGGGGAAGAATTATGACACCCTGACCGCAAAACAAATGTGTCAAACACCTGTACTGTATCTACCCTCTAAAATCTCTTATTTTTAGATACCGGTTCTTTGATAGGCGCTACTCAGCCAAATTGACAACCCCTCCTCTTTCGAATTAGAAAAACTTGTCAAAAGCTCAGAGAGGCGGAAAGATGCAGCCTCGTTTCATTAAACGTTCTTTAATTGGCTTTGTGAGCAATAATCTCCCCGTTGCTTCGCTCCGTGTTTGGCAATCAAGCCACATACCTCCACTTACCATCTGTCAAAACGTCAGAAAGGAACTTGACTCATGGCGTCAGGTTGTTCAGCACTGTGTACAAACACTCCAGATCACATTCTAACAGAAAAGCCTGTCATAAATCTGTTTCGCAGAAATTTGAGCTTAGGTAAACACATCTGTCATTTACAGTCCTTGGAGTTGTTCCTTCTAATCTCCAAAGGACTCTTGTGTTACTTGCACACATTACAAAAACACTGACAGCATCTTCCAACTTGTGAAGGTCACACAAATAAGCTTTGGTGCTGTCAAAATGACACGTGGGAAACGGAACCGCAGCCCACCTGTATTGTTCAAATAGCAATCCGGGGTCTTGTGTTGAGGTGTGAGTGAAGATGTTTGGGACAAGCAGAAAGATGGGCCATAAGTAGACAACAACGGTGTTGTGTTGCGTATCCTTCAATGAAGATTTATGCAACAGAAACAAGTGCACGTAAAAGACTAACTGAAATAACAAAAAGTGACTTGGCAGTGGTTCCATTTATTTGCTACATTTCCTGTTTGATTACATTCTCAGGCTCGTATATATGATCGTACTCTCAATAAGCCTCTCCCTCTACGTTGCCATTGTTACTGACAGTTGTTTTTTTTTTTTTTTGCTGGTGAGTGTTTTACACTAGGATCACTGTATGGCGATGACGAGAGAAACCCTCAAAGAACGAACTTCACTGTTTGCCTCGACCATTCGGAATATCAAGAAATGTGACTGACAGGTGTTGAATTTTGTCTCGATAGGCTTTGCTTTCATTTCGCTGTTGATGGTTCTGACATGATGCAGAGCAATCTTCTAAAATCACATTCTTAACGATGAAATTTTGCACTTTCCTCAGACGGATTGGTACAACCGTATGAGATACACAGTGACCTTTTCACTGTAGCAACCGAAAATAATGTAGAAATGCTGCGTTCAAATCCCTAGGCGAGCTTGGCGAATGGCAACACAAGATGGCCGCCGGTGGCATCACTTCTCCTATATAAGTGGCATTGTTAGTCCATTCATATAAAAGCCCATGGCCATATCCTGTAACTTTATATTGGAGAGGTCAAAAGTCAAAATGCAAATACCCATGTGGTATTTAATATGTCGGAGATAAGGTAGGAACAAATTTGTAGTAGCTCAGAGCCGGGACATGCTTTTGCAAGCTTTTGTGTGCGCATGATTTCGTTTTTGTGCATATGTCAGTGCTTTATGCCTCTGAGCTAAGTCCCTCAATTTCCAGACAGTGCATCGGTCAAAGCAGTAGTGACGTGATGGCATTCTTTGTGTTCGGTATTTTCTCTCAGGCCACGGTCTTCCTGTCTCTTCGTGTGACTCTCTCCAGAATGACAACCACTGGAGGACGGAGGGATGAACGGTGCAAAAATGTAGACATTTTTGTTCACGACAAGTCAGGCGCTCGACAGTTTAGGGCAAGTTTTGACCAATCATCGCCTTTTTGATGCACCACTTTTATCCTTCCTTCATCATTCCGGGCATAGAGTATAAGAAATACAGGACACGCGTATGTCTCCGGCTATAGGTCAACATATCGTTGCTGTCCTGTGAAAATCATTTGATATCCGTTTTTTAAAAAATGTTTAGATTTTTATATTAATAGGGTTTCTGCGTTACAGACATCCCGTTAGCTTGAAAATCTTTTTAAAAATTACAAAATTTGACATATGTTTTTCACAGGAGAGAGACGATAAGTTAAATTGTCAGAAAAATCCATCGTTGTGGGTTAATCATACATCCTCTGGAAAGAATTGTGACACTTGCTCTATCTAATAAAATCATCGCCAATCAAATAAAAATTGCTAACACAATGGTTGCAGTGTCTATAGAAACTTGTTGCTGTTTTAGCTAATATTAACCAAGCATTTAGAAAATGATTTTTCTGTCATAACTGGGGGTTACATTTTGTTTTGCTCATACTGACCAGTTCTCTCTTGGTAAATCCAACCAGGAAAATAAATGTTTAATTCAAATGGAAAAACTGCATGCCTCTACAAATGGGTTTTTTTCAACACTGAAAAAAAAGTATTCTAGTAGTTCTTCCGGATTGCAATCAAAAGCTACAAAAAACATCTATTAAATGAGTATTGTTCAGGGTATAAAGGCAGGTTTTTTTTTCATTTGCTTCGATCTCTAGATTGTGCATTTCAACCCTGTTGTTCCTGTGAGTGTATTTAAATGTTACATGTTCATGTCCAGTGAGTGAAGATGAAACTCTATTTGTCTGCCAAAAAATGTCCATCTGTTGCAGACATTATTAGCCATGTAATCCACCATCTATCCACCGTTTATATTCATCAGGTCCCTTATGATTTATCATCACCAGAAATAGACGTTTGGCTTGCATGTGGCTATGCACAGGGCTTTGTGTCTCAGTGCATGGGATAACACAGCAGGCATTCTGATTGGGAGCAGCATTGAACACATGCATCCTGATGTCATTCTATAGAAAATGTTGATTACCAATGCCAATGCTTCTAATGACCAGAAAGAAAACGACATCTGTGAACATCTGTTTTGGCAACTGAAGGCCTTGGAACAGTACATTGACTTTCTGTTCACTCTTTGTGGGCCAATTAGGGCTAACGCATTTACACAGCCTTATCAGCGTGACAACAATAACATTATTGCTGTTATCTCTCCTCCATTGTGTCCATTAACAGGCCCCCAGACCTCCACGTCATCATATAAATCTCTGGAGATTTGCTTTCCGTTAGCGGAGGTATAACACAAAGCCACAATTGTGTGTGGATGTATGTGCTTTTCTTTTCCGTAGTTAATTAACAGTTATTAGTGTTCGCGTAGAGCAGCGGATAAGATGTCACAAATCATCAAGTCTCAAGGTGCTGTTCCAGCAATTAAGAGCTCGCTCTCACCTTCCCTCTCCATAGTCATTTGGTACGCATCCAGCTTCCTGTTTAAACCTGAAAGCACTAATCAAATTATTTCTGCTCCGGGATTGTGTCATCATTATTTCCACCCGTAAACGATTCGAGAAACAGCACAACACCTGCCCCCGCCCCCAGTTTCCACCTTTTCCTGCTCAATGAAATGACATCTAACTTTGAATCTTTTGTTTATACTTAGAGGGGGTGTTCTTTGTCTGCCCAGAAGGGTTTTTTCCAATCACAGATAAAGTTGTTGTATGTGCGCTTGTGCCATAAGCCTCTTATTGTGTGTAGGTCTGAGTGGAAGGATGTGTGAAAAGCAATGGCGCATCGGATTAGTCGTGTTCCGTTGCTGATTTTGAATGCAGGCTGTGACTTCTCAGCTGCGATCAATTTGTCATCTCTCTAAATTGGAGACCTTGAGCTGGGTTGGTTGTTTCCAACACCCAAAATGGTCGTGACATTCGATTTGCTCTCTTTTTCCTTTGTAGCTGATGTCAGCTCTGGCCTCTTAGTGCTCTTGGCCCACGAGTGTGGTGCTGTGAATTGGTACTCAGTGATGACATAGGGGAACCCGTTTCGATGAGCAGCAGTCGCTTAGTAATATAGATGTAAGAGAATTAACATTAGGCCCTTCGGGATTTGCTGCAAAGACTGCAGAAACTGTAACTGTATCATTGAGCGTCTCTGCTATGAAACTGGTGCTTTCACTTTTAATTAAAACAATTTGAAGCAGACAGTTGCCCTTAATTCAGCCCTTGAGATAGACTGAAATACATTTAACTGCAAATTGTTTTAAAAGATAGTGTTGCTGACTTTTTATGAGGATTGGCAGCATGTTGGCATATTGCAGCATGGAGATGTGACATCCTTTCTCTTTTTATGGAAACAACACTAGACAAAATCTCCAGTTTACAGACAGAATAACTAATAGTTTAAATTAATAAAGACTTATTCTACCTTATCTATCATTACTAGTTCATCATATCCGTCATATTTGGATTTAAATACAAGAACAAGAAGCAAAGCCAGTGGTTCTTAATGGGATACTTCCCGTATGTACAGCACTTGCGGGAAGTTAATATTTTTTCTAAATAAATTCAATTTAAAATAAAATGAATGTAAATTTGATAATTCATTATTTTCCATGTACATTTAAGGACGGTAAAAACTATTATGTTGATTGGATACGTCCCAAGACAAGTGTAATGTGTGTCAACGTAAGACGAGACCGCACAATGACATTTGCACTCGATTACGCTGAATGAAATGCATCTATAGCAGGCGTGGGCAAACTACGGCCCGGGGCCACATGTGGCCCGTTAAACGTTTTTGTCCAGCCCACCGAAATTGAAAAAAATTAAATGAATAAACCTAAATACTGTGGTGTATGTGGAAAGACTGATATTTTTTTTAATGCTTTTGTTTATTTTCATTTAAAATTAAATGTATTTTTTTTTCTCAGATGAGGTGAGGTTACCAAAACACATCCATCTGCTCCTGGTCCGGTCCCTCTGTCAAATTTTAGAAACCATTGTGGCCCACCAATCAAAAAGTTTGCCCACCCCTGATCCATCGCGTTGGTCCTGAAAGAAAGAAGCTAATGTTGTTTACGCTAATGCGTTTCCAGCTAATGCTATGAAATAAGTCTACTGAGTGGGAGTCGACTTTTAATGCGAAGGATCCCAGCCGTCTTCGGAAAGTTGACGGTGCCCACCCTTAACTGGTTGCCAGACGATTGCAGAACAAATTGCAAAAACAAACCATACACGCTCAAATAATTTAAAGCAACTACTTCATTACCTCTTTTTTTTTTTTTTTTTTTTCTTTAGGACACCCTTATTTTAAAATGATAATGATCAAATGTGTCAAAAATGGTACTCCATGCTCACTTAAAAGCACAATATGTGGTGTGTGTTTTTTTTTTTTTTTTCTCAACTACGCTTTTTCTCCGTTTAGCTAACACAACAGAGCCTCAAGTGCAAGTTCCTGATGGTACATATCCGTCCTCAAAATCCCTTCTCCCAGGGGCTCACCTCCTGCTCGGTGTCAGCAAAATAATCTCAGGTTAACCATTAAGTTGACACAGGCCATCGATCAGTCGGAGAAGCAGAGGGTCACAGCTAAGTGCGTGCGGGTCGTTGACGTGACTGGACTTGGATCTGTTTTCATCAATCTGCAGCGTAAGATTGAAGATCTTGTTCAGATTGTGTGTGCATATGGTGGTCAAAAATGTCGCAATGATTATCATTTCTGAATGCGGAGATATTATCTTGGGGTTACCTGAACTCTGGGGTCATAGACACACATGCAATTGCGTACAAAATATTAGTTTATTTGGTACAATTTCTTTTTACACAATCAAATTCTGTGCTGAATATAAATGAGTACATCGCAAGAACAACTGTCACCAGTTTGCATAACCCTTTGATGACTTTCATTGGTCTGTATGAATTGGCAGCATAGCTCACTCCTCTGACCCTGCGATTGTCTGGCAACCGCTTCGGGGTGGATCTCATCTCTCCGTTATAGGCTGTAGTCCTTTTGAGACAGAGGTTTTCTATTAGTGGTTCACTGAACACACAGGTCACATATGCAAATTGATCAATGACTGCAGAGTGCAAAAGTTAAAGTTGAAGTTTTTGCCAATCCTGTTTTTTTTAGTTGCGTGTTCGTCGAAGCAACTCATAAATTTGCTTGAAATTTGTGTATACTTGAGTTCATAGTGGGGAAAACTACGGCCCGGGGGCCATATGCGGCCCGTTAAACATTTTAATCCGGCCCGCCGAACTTGAAAAACATTAAATGAATAAGCCTTGTTAATGCTTTTGTTCAATTTCATTTAAAATGAAATGTATTTTTTTCTCAGATGTGAAGAGGTTACGAAAACACTCCGGCCCCTCTGTCGAATTTTAGAACCCATTGTGGCCCGACAATCAAAAAGTTTGCCCACCCTTGGTTTGAACCGTTCACCATGCTTCATGAGTCTTCTTGTATTTCGTGACCTTGTTTCTGCTGAGGCTTTTTTTGATCTGTGCTGTCTTATTTTCCTGCAAACCTCCTGCTTTTTGCTTTTTGGCTTTAGCTGTGTAATAAACTCACTTGGATGGTATACATCCCCGTTAGTCGCAGTCCATAGCGGAAGATGGATCTCTCCTTGTCGATGTTCTGTGTTCGTGCGTGTGTGCGTTGCTCTCTCGCTCTCTCACTCTCTCTTTCTCTGATGAAGTTCTCATCAGACAGATCAGCAGACGCTGAGGGAACGGTTTCATTTTCCCCTCATTACAGCAGGCACTGGAGAATCATCAAGCTTCAAAGCTGCTTGATTGCATTATCAGGCATTTGCTGTAGCGTACTTATAATCTAAGCCATGTGACAGGGGAGCCAGACCAGCTTTACGTCCTCGGCTCGCAGGATGGAGGGAGGAGTCACAGTACTCGGAAATGAAATCTGGAGTTTATTAACTTTCTGTACTGATTGTGATGTAATTGATTGATGATACTCCATTTGTAAGATGTTTGGGAAATACTTTTGATTTTATAATGTTGTAGTCAGCTAATTAAATTACCAGGTTGCTCATTTTGCAGGTGAATTCATGAACTTTCCCCAGAATGTAAACATGACAAAAAAACAAATGGTAGTCTTTTGCACTCACCAGTAAAAGTCCCCCCATCTGTTTTGCCTTTGTGTGAGAGTGGGTGTTAAAAGCAAAGCAGCCTTTAATTACATGGAACAGATTCACTCCACATTTCCTCTTTCCCCAAAAATGCCTTTTGAAACGATGCTGGCACATTGTATTTCCAATCTGGTAGATCATAGAAGTGTTCAAGCATATGGAAATATTTTTCAAGTTTTTTTCATGCATACGTTTTTAATTATGACAGCCACACACAAAGGGATGCAACTGAACGAAATGAAATTGTACAATCGGGAACAAATTAGAATCGACAACTGACCTTTACACATCTGCTTACACGCTGCGACAAAAAATGTTGAGGTGCCATCCTGATTATTTTATTGAGCCGCAAACAGCATGGCATAATTTTGAAGTGGAAAAAAAACATTTTCACGGCCACTGTTGATCTATTCATTCCTCTGTGGAGAATACGAAGAAGCAAAGGGCGAGAAGCATGAAGAAATTGTCTACATACATTTCTATCATGAGAATGTGGCATTTTTCCAAACTTGTTTTTGGGTTTCAAGATGGTGATCATGTGTGTTTGCAACTTTCTCCAGAATACATCTCCCGACATGGTGACATGGGTGTTTGGTCACATTATTCAGTGTGTGGCAGGTTTAGTTCCACTTCCAGTCTGCTGTATTTCAGCCTGCTGGGAAGCAGGAAAAATGTCATTTGGAGTGTCTGAGGTCCAAGTATTCTAGTTAAATGGAAAATAACACGTCTAATAACCGTATTAGTGAGTTGTTCAATAATAATAATTAAACACTGGTGGAAACTTTAAATACAGTTAAGATCATCTTTTAATTGATTTTTTTTTTTTTACAATCACAATGCATCGTGTTTGGTGAAAAAATAAATAAAGAAAGAAAGAAAAAATTATTGTCATTTCTGGATGCATCCATGTGTCCACAACATTTCCAATTTCCCAGGTTGGAGGTTGAATTATTATTTATTTTATTTTTTTAAACAAACCATTAGTTTCCCTCAACAGTGTCAGTGGAAAATCTCCCAGAGTAGCAGTGAGCCAGTACATATAGTTACAGTTCAGTTAAGCTGACCACAGTACAATTTGGAACAATAAATCCTCTGGCATGTGTCTGAAATATCTCGCATGTTGGCAGGAAAATGATAGCTATATCAGTTAGGTTAATAGTGTGACATTATCTCAGTATGACACGGTGTCTCCTATCAATGGATTTAAGAAACGAGATTGGCACTCTGTACGGTGCGCACATACTTCATGACATAACTGCGTGTTAGCATTAGCCTGAAAATGACACACAAGTGGCCTTGGAGGCTCGCTCCTTCAAAATCCATAGAACTTCTATAAATTTGGCCTTTGTTTTTCACTTACTTTCCTTTTTATTTTCGAGTGAGTCTAAAACGCAGGCAAAGCAGAGCCATGGTGTCTGACTGAACGACAGATGCAAGCGTTTTTTCACCGATGCGAGAAGGAACTTTGAACCTCCTGTCATGTTACTGCAATAGGAATCGTGCAGCATAGTCTACTCGAACTGCTAACATGATAAGCAGAGTTGAAATGAAATAAAAGGACACAATTAAGTTATTTAGTTGGCCTATTGATGTTCACAGGGTATTCTCACATGATTTCATTTGCCATTTAGCTAATATGTTTTCAGCAGCGTAGCAATACGATCATCGTGGCTTTGCTGAGGATGAATTAGTAATGCATAAAGATTCCATTTGGTCGAGCTAAATGCTGCTCATGGTGCTCAACCTGGTTAATATCAGGAGCCCGCTCAATTTTTCATGTCCTCGCAAAGTGTAGCCTTCAATTTAACATGCGCTTTTAATCCTGAGAGTGCAAAATTGCTTTTTAATGTCGAGGAACAAGGTGTTTTTGGAGGAACTCTTGAAAAATGCATTAGCGACACGCGGGGCGAATCAGATCCGGGGTGTGTGTGTGTGTGTGTGTGTGTGCATGCGTGTGTGTGTGTTTTCTTTGTGGGAAGGAACAAAGCAACACCATTGCAAAAGAACCCAAACCAATATGTTGTTTTGACACTTCTGTCACCTCAGGCGGTCTCAGCTCCTGCAGGCAGTGACGTTGCGTGTGGAGTTGTGTATGTGTTCCTGACTGTACAGAAGAGTAATGGTGTGATTAATTGTCTTTCTGGTTGCACACGTGTCTGTGGATATTTTTAGTGCAACATGTATGCACAGATCTATCATTTGGCTCAACATAGGAAAACATGCCGACTGGTATGTCATGTACTGATGCCAGTGCTTTCGAGTGTGAATTCATGAGCAGTGTCAGGTGTTATTTGGCCTGGAGCACAAGTAGATGTCAGGTGTTTATAGGCCTCTCTGGCTCGGTTAGATCCCCCCCCCCCGCAGACCGCAGTCTTTGATCGAGTCAGAGCCTGGATTCCATCGAGCATAACTAAAAGGCACTTCTCTTATATCCTTGGTTAGAGTGTCAGTGAACTTTTTCTGAATGACCTCCTCCGGGCCAGCCAACCACCCAACCACTTTTGTCATGTAACAATGTGGCCATCAGAGCAGACTAATCAGCCGACAGAGGAAAACAGTCCGTGGTTCTTTCACTGACAGCTCCATTCCAAATCTAGTGTTTTATCTCTTGGGGAAAAAAAAGAAAGCGGAAATAAAATCACATTAATAAAGTTTTTTTTGACTATCAAAATCTTGACTCAATATCAGAAAAAAAAAACACTCCTCCCCAAATTTGAGGGAGGCTTCCACATTGTCCAACAGGGGAGAACCCCAGTGTGCTTGGTGCCCCTCACCAGGGACAAAGGGAGCCCACCCCCTCTCAAGAAGACTGAGCACAAAATTTAAGTTGTGACAAGCGTGGTTTGATCTATCAGTATACAGTATCTTGGCTTCTGCTCTCCAAGAGGGTTGTCATGTTACACTTCCCCGGGCCAAGCTTCTGCAGTTCGGGATCGGCCCACCCAAATCCCACCCTTTGACCTCCATCTGGTTCACACTGCACCTCACCTCATTTGCCCCTCCCACTCCTGGTGAGCCCATGGGAAGGAGGATCTGCATTACATATTCATCCTGTGCCTGATCACATGTGTTCAGATCCTACCCCCAGGTGATGGCCATTAAACTCCACCCTTAGGCCCAGAGTGAGGCCTCGGTGACCCGAAACTGGGCCAGGAGAAAACTCTGTCCATTATCTTTTGTTATCACAGTGGCCATTTGAGTCTGGTCCTCTACCTCGAATCAGAAGCAGCTCTTAGGGCCATTGCTGAAGGCATCGTCACCTGCTGTTAACGCAACCCTCCCCGCTGTAATAGGTGACAGTTTAAAGAGGGTCGAGAAAGACTCCTTGCAAGGCTCCTTCAGGAGTTGTATGTGTGTGTGTTTGCTTTTGCATCCAGACGTGTGGTGGGGTCACACTGTATGTGGGGCTCCAGCGGTTTTCTGGATAAGCAACACAGCCTGCCCCTGTTAGCAGCGCAAATCCTCTTACAGGCTTTGTGTGTGGGTGTCCCAGATCATCTTGTTGAAGCTTCATGTTGGTAAACAATGTGCAGGGTGAGCCCAGCTTATCAATAGTAGTTCACGATGTCCTGCCCTAGTCACCTCGTGTGGTGCTGCAAAAAGTTGAACCGCTGCTGTTTATATAAGAATATTTCTGATTTAAGATTGACACAGTGGTGTCTAGATGCGGAAAATTGTTTAAATTTAAATGAAAATTAAAATACGATTTTCAGTGTATGCTCTATCAGGCACATGAAATGGGTCAACAAAACATAAGCAACCACACTGTTGTAACAGTTTTACTAAAACCCCAGTTGTGGACCGTGCATTTCACACATAGACCTTCAGTGAAGTCATTCTTAGTCTGACTTGAATAAATCCTCCTCATATTGCCATCATTTATGACACTACAACTGGAGAAATGATATACAGAAAGACACTTACACTACACTTACAACCTAACTTCTCTTGAAAATGGCTTCGCAAGTATATCTGCAATTAAATCCGCACTTTTCCCTCCTTTGCCCATTGTGGTTTAAAAAGGCAAAGATGTATTTCAGATTTTTCAACTGTCACCAGTTACAACTTTCGGCGTGTTGATTCCGCTTTGCACTGTCCCCTCACGAGTGAGTATCCAATCACAAAACGTGTTTATCGCCTTCAACGTAAGGCCTGCGAGAAGGCTCTCTGTAACCACCTTGTGATCGGATTGGCTATTGTAACTGTCTTGCAAATCTGAAAGCCCATTGACTTTAACAGAACTGCAGAGAAGGCCTTGACGGCCTACCACTCTAAAACCCAGACATAAAACAACAATGAGTACTCAAAATAGTTTGGAGAAGTCCCTTCGAAAACAGCCAGTTTCTGTGTGCTGCAAATGAATGGCCTGGCCTGGCTGGTGTCTTCACTTTTGTGGTCCTTTTGACAATGTTGACCTCTGCACTTTTAACTTGATATTGTGTCATCACTTGTGCAGCCTTCCTCTACTCAAATGTATGCATTACATAATATACAAAGTATGCATTGCCGTGAGCGAGCGAGAGATAACACACAATCTGTACCATTGGACTCCTGTCCGCTCACCGAGGCGCTCGGTGAATGTGCTGCTGTCAGTCAGCCAACAATGTGCACATTTAGACCCAGAGTGTGATGGTGGTTCAGAGTTTGTGATGGAATGTGTCCTGCAGGCAGATGTCGTGTGCTCTCAAAGGCATCTCTATTGCATGCAGACAAGCAGCGCCTTATGTCTCAGTCACCAGGCACACATCCACGTTTTTATACCAGTTCCTTATTCCATGCCAGCAAGCACCCATGTGGAATTCTACTGGCCCACTCCAAACTCCTCTTCACCACGAGAACCGCTTCCCGTTGACAGACCAGGCTTTTGTATGACAAGAGTAGCTCAGGTGCTCTCACAACTGCGCCTGCAAATGCTTAATAACTTAAGTCAGCACTGCTCTGATCCGTGCTGAAGAGGACTTCCCTGGTTGTACTATGGCACGGCCACACACGCGAATATAACTCCTCGCCATTTATCGGTGTAGTAGAAGTTAAATTGTCCAGTCAATGAGTCAACTTTACAACTCTGCATTGTCAATTAAAAGTTTGAAGTCGACTAATTGCTAATCTGCATATTTTGTCTAACAATCGACCATTTTACGGATGACTTTCAACTCGCTCATCGGCTGCTGTCACCGTTCTCTCACATTCTGTGAAGCGGATGAGAATAGCGGCTGTCCTCGCTAGCTTTAACGGTCTGAAAATATTCATACCAGTTGTACCTCGGGACTGGAGGCAAGGAAAGGTATAGCGGTGCAATGTGAAACGCCATCTTTGTTTTGCGAACATCTTGTAAAATAGGCAACTTAGAAGACTGTATTAAAAAAAATACCTAGTTAGCATTCAGCCAATATCAAACATTATATTGTTGAGCAGCAAAGTTCACTCAGACAAGTTCGTAAGCAGGGCTTGCTCTAATATGAATTATTTGCTGTTCTTTGTTTCTATGCCGTGCAACAAAATGTCTTTTGGGACTATGCTGAAAAAAATTCACTCATGTCATCCAGGAATCGACTTTCGTCACAACAGCGCCAACTACATAAAATGTTTAATCGTTCAACTCCTACTGAGTAATGTGGTCTCATCGCGTTTTAATATCTGATGCGCCCACAATTATTTGCTTGAAATCATAGCAATTATGTCCCATTGACGTACTCTCAATCATGAAGGCAATCTTGCCTCCATAATGGCAATAAACTGTACACTTCACACAAGTCAGGAAATACAATTTTGTATTGTGAAGGAGCACTGCTGCAATCATCAATGCTTTTTGAAATCGTGCTGAAGCATGGTTGAGTGCAACTCCGTATGGGTGCCAAGCAGCGAAGGACTCTGGAAGAAAGTAATGTAGAAATAAAGTATGGTACCATATAATCTTTCCACTTTAATTGTGCCCTTAATGGACTCCTAAACCTAAAAATCGTTCTTTGCGATAGCTTTGATGGCTTGATCGTAATTTACGGGAGTAGCAAGTTTTCATGTTCTATTTTATGATATCGCACTCCAATCAAAGCTTGACTGAAGCTAGGCCGTGTGAGCTCCTGCCAAAACATGACAACTTTCCGCAGGTTCGTCTTCAGATGGCCTTTTATTGATTGTGACAGATAAAGAGATCAGTGATCTTGTGAAGCATCAGGCGCAAGTGCTGATTACATCCCTGCTGATAACGCTGCATGCTAATCATTGTAAACATCATGTTGAGCTTTGACACGCTTAGGCTTATCTGTAATTGTTGTAATTGTTACGAGCGTTTAATGAGATCGTCTTACAGATATGCTGAGTGCCAACAGGGCCCGGGTATGGGGATGTGCTCCTTCAGATGTGCCTGCTTGATGGGGACATTAGATAGACGCTAACTCCTCGTGCTGTGCTGTTAATGAAAGACAGCCACAAGCCAGAGTGCAAATCAGATAAAAGGGTTTGGAGTCGAGGCGGTCATGAAATATTTAAATATACGGGGCTTCAAAGCAGATGAGGCCTCTCACTCTTGTCAACAGACAGACCCCCTGCAGTCCAGTCATGGACCAAGTCTTTGGCCCACAACCATCTTCACATGTAGGTCACAAATCATTGTCTGACATTAGTGTCACCAGGGGAGAAGAGGGAATTCACAGAGGAAATTTTTCCCGTCTCCAGATGGAGAGCGGATGATTTTCCCCGTTATCCAACTGGTCTCCTGTGTTCTAGTGTTACAGACAGGGAGAGATGTGCAGCAGAAGTGTGGGGCGAGGGTTAGACCAGGAAAAGATATTTAAGCTCTTTTCACATAAACCCCTCATCACATACATGCTCACAAACATATGCTTTGACAGACATAATCATCAAACACACACGTCACAGAAAGAGAAAATAAAGCCCCATGTTTATTGTTGTTTGTTGGCGTGTGAGGTTATTTATTAACAGAACCCCTGTTGATTTGTTCCACAAAATATTTCCAAGTTCCATTTGGTTAAAAAGCTGTCAAGCTAGACACTTCTTGCCTCACATACCTGTTTTATGACAAATGTATCTCTCCTTTATCCTGATTATACTGTATCTGCCAGTCTGTTGGCTGAAGAATCACTTTTTATTTTGCACAAGCCTTGCAAAATACAATTAGATACCCCTCAATTACCAGTAGGGGTCTGATGTGATATCAGGAGGGTGTACATAAAGAGAAAAGAGGGAAGGTTGGGGGAGTGCGGGTATAGACCTCCCTGCTGGCTTTCAATGTCCATGGCCCATCTTGTGTCCCCCTCGAGGGACTATCATGAGGCCCCACTCTGGAGTTGTTGAGTGCAGTGAGAGGCAAAGTGAGAGTGAAGTGTTAGGGCGGGGGGTGCCGTGGGATGACAAGGGCTGTCTCTTGTGATGCCGGACAGAATGGTCTTGACAGAGCGATTCAGAGGCCTAATCCCTTCGCCTGTGCTGCTCCAGCCGGGTGTTGCTCAGGGGGTCTGTAGGAGGTCAGACGGGTTTTAATAGAAGGTCTCAGTGGTGATTTCCTCGGCGCTTTCCTGTCGTCATTCCTTTTTAAAAGACACAGCAGGTTTTCTCTTCCCTGCTACCTCCCTTTTTGGTTTCTTGCCTGTCCTGTCTCACACTCCTATGTCTCCTCCTGTGTTGTTTTCTTCTTCGCTCTGTACCCCTCTGGTTCCTGCTCCTTTATCCCGCTGCCTGCCCTTGTCCTCTTGCTTCCCTTTATGCCTCTGAGAAAAAAATTAAACAAAAAGGGAAAATAATATCCCTGCCAGCACAGTCGCTCTTAGTTGGTCTTAAAACAAAGCCCATGGGGTAGAGGTGGGGGTTCCAGCACGGGTTTTGAACGGGGGTTAGATATGTGCTTGGTCCCTGCGGATAGAACCACGTGCTTTGGAGTTTTTCCATGCACTGTGCAATGTTTCCTTTTGAGGATGATTATAATGCAATGCTTCAAGGGGAAAACTGTTTGGTAAGGTTATTAATTCTCATTTGTTATGACCGGAATAAAATGATGTTGTAGGTCAACAAGGTCAGGCTGAAGAAACCTAGAAATCTATCAACTATCCGTCTATCTCGCTATCTCTCGATCTGTCGGTCGGTCTATTGTATAGCACTTATCAGACAAACATGCCATCACAAAGTGCCTTCCACACTAAATGCAGGGTCAACTGACATAAGACGTGACATTGGCTTTTTGGTATGCATTTCCCTTTGTTTGCATGCGTGTGTGTGTGCGTGTGTTTGTGCGCTTGCCTGTTGTTCACCTTCACCTTAGTTCCTGTTTCCTAATAGAACGCTTGCTGGTCACAACACAGTCGAGCGACTCGAAAACGTAATGTTAATGCTACGAGGCATAAATGACTGCAGGATTTGCCTCTCTATTTTTAAAGCTAAAACATTTATAAATGGGCTCACCTTCCTGTGCCTCGGCTGCTGCGGTGCTTGCCGTGCATTAATGATAGCAACTAGGTGGTGACTCGAATATAGAAACGAATTGGCCGTTAAAAACGATTGCCGAATAAGAATTTTCAGATTCGAGTCAGGACGGGTCACGGCAAAACAAAAAAGCTCATCGGTGGCTAGCTTACGGTATCATTTCTCCCTTCGCCCAACCCCCGCCCTCCAACGTCCTTTCTCATGTTACCTTCTCGGCCACAAAGCTTACCGCAGTATCTTTGAGGGGAGTCCATGTTGCGTGTGAAAGCATGCTGCATTCAAACGACTGAATGATACTGTAAATTCAAATTCAACTATTAAGCAGTCCGTCAATAAAGCCCAGCTAGGCAGGGTCTCAACGCCTTTGTTTACTCGCTTGATCCCACGCCGACCTAACAACGGAGACAAAATGTCCAAATATCCAGGTTAGCTTAGCGCTAACTAACAGCTGGAATGGCACAAGTGGATGCATTTCAAATTGAACATGAACAAGTTGGGTTCTGCCGTTGGCCAGTGTACGACAAAGTATCCTGGAGGTTCAAGTAAGTTATTTTAAACTAAAAAGATAACAATTATAATAGGCTGATGTGGTTGCATAAGCATGGCAGTGTAGATTCTGATGTTTTCATAAAGTGACGATAAAAAAATAAACTGTAGATAAAATGCACTCCATTTACAGTTATGACCAAATTGGATTCTTTATTTTTATTTTTTTATTTTTTTTTACATGTTTTTTTTGCCAGAAATACAATTCGTACTCTGTAAACGAAGAGCAAATGTGGATTTTGGGTATGGCAACACTTAGATTTCAGGACCCAACATTAGACAATAGAACAAAAAGGCTATTGAAATTATTTTTTTATTAAATATGTTGTATTAATGCGTGCACTAAAAATGCTGTTTTTGATGATAGGCTAAATAGATATGTAGTTAACTGTGTGAGGAAAACAGTTCATGTTTGTTCAGTTATATTTGTGTGTGACTTCATCGTGCAAACAGCCTTTGTGTGTTTCTTCAGTCTGGGTTCAGTTGGAGAAACACAAAAGTTAGATTTTCTCTCATAATTGGTCAACAAAAAATCGACACATCCTTGTTGTCACAGAATTTAAAGAAAATGACTGAGGAAGGAATCAAAGCTGTTGGGATTCCTACCCACAGATAATGTCATCACAAAATTGGACCGTAACACGCTTTTGTGCTCTGCGGCATTGTTTGTCATTTTAAGAATTTGTTTTCAGATTACACACTGTTGTTGTTGTCTTACTGTCATGTTCTATCACAATCACGCCTACACATCCCGCATTATAATTGCTGGGCTGATCTGGATTTATAGTTCTGAACCGTACCGTGGCAATCTAAACTGAATTGTATCCCCGGAAACACATGTATGCAATGACATACAGTCATAAAGATGGAGATGTGCCCTTTAAAATAACATTACCTTCGATTTGCGAGTCTGTCATTAAAGGAATATGAAGCGAAAATCCTGCCTACTATGCATGATGCTGTGTGTTTTGAGGCGAGTTGAAAGGGGAGTAAATGACTGACTGGTCTGAAATTATCGACAAAATCCCGGCCCATTGGCTACATTCCACAGCAATGTCTATAATTTAGGCAAAAGGGTCTCCCATTTCTCTTGCAATGAGGCAGAGTGCGTGGATGGGGGGGGGTGCATGGGAAGGAGGCAAAAACCTTTGAGGAAGGGAAGGTTAAACCAATTTTCTTGTCGACGTTGTTTTTCCACAGCGAGTCCCATGGCAGCGACATTACACTGATGGTCAGTGAAGTAGGTTTGTTTCTGCTGACAGCCAAGATCTTTCTGCGCCCACAATGTCAACTGGATCTGATTATTGCCTACCAGATCCAGATAATGTCGACCATTGATCAGGCTATTTATCTTGAACCCCCCACAGCGCTGGCTTGCTTTCAGAGACCACGGACAGATAAGCAGATAACACTGTCTCTAAAGGCTTTTAACAAACGGAAGAAATACTTTCCACCTAGTTCCATGGCTGGCACGTGATGTGAGTTTTGTATCTTTTTTCTCTCCATGCACACACAAAGAATGGACTTTTAGAGTAATTGCGGTTGAATTAGACCCTCTTTCACCTATGAGCAAATGCTGTTTAATAAAATTAATAAAGTTGTGTATAGATGATAAATTTAGGTTTGATACAAAAGTCAGTTTGGTAGTTGAAAACAGATTTTAACAAAGAAATGTTTTTACATCTTGTCAGAATGTTTGATTGAGACAGTTGAATAAACAAAATGTCAGGGTTTTTTTTTTCTACTTTTGGCATGCCTTGGTGTCCCAGTTTGGGTCTGAAGGCGGAATGTACTTGTCTCTTTGTGCACGAGTGTGTGTTTGCTTGCACAGCCGTGTGTCCTCCTCACATTAATAATAGTAGTGAGTGACAGATTAATTTATGTCTGGCTGTGTGTCTGAGGAATTGGGAAGAAAGAGCCTGTCAGTGCTGCTTGTCGGGAGGAGGTAGAGATTAGAGCCAGTTGTCGTTGACAACCGAGCGCGAGCTTTGCAAGATAAGGTTGGGTGAAATGACTATAAAAAATAATTTGGACAAAAAAAAAAAAGAATCACAAGTCATTATTCATTGCATTCATTGAAACTATTGCGAGAATGGACGAGGAAGACTTTGTAGGTTTGTGCGTGAATACAAATTTAGTTCTTAGTTATTAGTATTCATTCACCACAAATAACATTTATGTTTATTATATCAAGATTACCTTTTAAAACAGGTTTTATTTAGTTTAGACTGTTTACAGAGAATGCAGTAATTTTCTAATACAAATAATAACATATTCTACTGAAAGGAATATGATGTAATATAATACAATACTTGAATTTGATGTGAGGAGGGCTGATTGCTACTTTGGATGTCTGCATCAGATGAATCATACAAAAAGGAAAAGTCCAATTTCACTGACTTTGGCCAAGAGGCGCACCACACCCAGGAATGGTCGCCAGCCAAGTCTTGAATAACCACTGCTATTTTCCGAGTATCAGTGTCGATTAAACAACAATTTGTGTGAATTCACATAAAGAGTTCTGATGTCAACTCGGTGGCAATGCAGGAAACAGAGATTGTTTTGGCAATGTGTCCATACACCACATGCACACTGTTCCACTAATATAAGATAGTAAGCAAGTCACTGCAAACACTCACCGCCGAGCGGGTCCTATGAGAAAAGATAGCTCAACATCAGCCAGATCGTCGCCGTTCTAATGAAAGTCGCAGAAGGATGAGTAGCATGATGAGGTCTTTTTCGCCGCATGAGAGTCTGTAATTCTTTATCCTTTAAGGTATTTTGTTGAAAGCATTGCACACCATTTGATCTGTGGGTAAAAACACAATATGTCTCAATTAAGTCTTTTTGTGTTCGAATTCCGCTTATGTTGTGAATTAGTGGCGTCGTTGTAGCACGACCATCTGTGCTCATGTTTCTGTTCTGCGTTGCTTGGAGTGGGTGGACAAACATAGGCAATGCTAAAATTTTCAGGTTTTTCTAAACACATTATTATATAATATATAGGGGTGATTCAAGTGAGGACATTCACTTGGTTTAGAAACTCTGATTGTCTGCTCAATAAATTGTTAAATGAAGGGTCGGTGACGGTGTGAAAGGGACATTGTAGCAAGCCCAGAGTTAGCAGACAAATGCAATAAGAGCTTTTAACATATAAGATTGTGTGCAGTGCTGCGCTCTCAGGTTTCACTTATCACTAATATTTCAAATGAGGATGCATTTGATGTAATGGCAGAAAAGCTCCTTAAGCTTTCCCATGTGATTGCAATCTAGGACAGAGTTCCTGTAAAAATCTAAATCTCGGTTGTTTGTGAGGGGGAGGATGAACAAGCCGCTGTTTTCGGCATCCAAAAAAAAGGAATAAAATATGACAAAATGTCAGCAGCCGACGATGACAGATGGCATGTGACCTGACAATAATAAGTGAGACACATTGAATCCATCAAGACATTGCGTTTGATGCGCGGAGGATTTTTTTGAAAGGAAGGAATCCGGGAATGTATAATGTGCTGATCTCTGTCAGAATTTCATTGGAATTAAAAATAATGTGCAGTTGGGAATGTGAACGCTGGTTGTTTGGCAGTGTGTCTGTAATCACAGACTGGTGGTTGCACTCAAATCTTATAAGCGTTTCAAATAAAGAACAGCAGCTCATTCATAGTTGTTGTTGCTCCGGCTGCTAATGGACTGCTCGACTTTTTCTAGCTGTTGAAGTTATGCAAATACATTTTTGGGAACCACCCGTCTTGTGTTTGAGTCCAAATCATGATTTTTGGTTATGTTCTTGTTTTTGCACTCCGAGCACCGAAACTACATGAATGACTACATTTCGATCATTTGTGCATGATCCTTCTTGCCATTTGGCCAAAAGCTCGCACCTATCTTTCTGCACGACCGACAGTGCATGGGCAAAGTGACTTCATGATAAAATCTCTGAAACAAGATGTACAATACACAAGCATGTGTGCAGGATAACACAATCTGTTGATGTAATAATGTCATGAGCACATGGTCATGCGGTCTAGACGTTCTCCAAAGTCCTTTATTCGCAATGCCTCTCTCCTCTAAAGGTAAACCAAGTCGCTGGAGTTTAACTAGCCACCTGAGGCCAAACCTCCCTGCCTCTGGATGGTACTTAACATTCTTTGTTCTGTGTCATCCACAGAGCGCATATCCATACGCTACAGCCTGAGCAGCTGACTGCAATTTTTGAGAAATGTTGCCTCCACTGTTTCAGGATTTGGTTGGCTGGGCCGTGTTAAGCGCATTTCCCATGACTTCATGTTCATCAGGCCAGTTGCAGCCAATTTGCCCTCTTTTTGTGTTAGCAAGAGTTGGATTATCATCTCGTGTGTTAGCTGAAGTCTGTTTTATGCTCTGTTGTTGCTAAAGCTGAGTTGACAGGGAAAGACTTTGCACTGTGACTCTATTGTCCATTCATTGACCTCTCTGCCAGTGGGTTAATACTCATTAGACAAGCTATTGGTGCAAGGGTTTGCACCATTAAGAGGCTTATGTCGGAATGTCCAGCTTTTGTTTAGGATTTAAACAAGGAAAAGTGTCATTGCTGCTCACGTAAAGATTACATTAACTCATTGACTACCACCCGAGTTAAAAAAAAAATGGATCTTTGACGTCTTCAGCCGTCAATGGTAGTCAATGAGTTAAGAATAGTTAAACAGAATTGGTCATGTGATCTTTTTAAACACAACCCATATATAAACCAAACTATGATCGGCGTTTGCACCAAGCAGGGAAGTTCAGCTCAGCTCAGCTCAGCCCATATGTGAAAAACGCGAGGACCGCCAGGTAAATAATTTGACATCATACAAGCCCAGCAGTGTAACACACCAATGAATTCACCAGAGAAACTCAACACAATGGACATTTGGTTTCGTTTTGCTCCACTGTTCTGAGGTTCTGGGTTCCAATCCACCTTCCCGTGTGGTGTTTGCATGTTCACGCAGGTTTTCTCCTCATACTTTGACTTCCTCCTATATATATATATATATATATATATATATATATATATATATATATATATATTCGCCAGTTTTTTTACCCATGAAGGGCACTGTAATTCTTGACCATATGTGGGAGTCTAGAAGTGAGTAAAACCACCTGTCCACATGACATGTGTGTATTGCATTACTCTAAACAGCTTGCTACAGCCATGACCAACGGAGACTCAAAAAAAAAAAGGCGAGACTCAAACCAGCATAACAATCAAACTGCACTGCTTTGTGGAAACATAGCTAAAGTGGGCCCCTTATGGCCAACTACTGAGCTCTGACACCTCTGGCAAGATTTTGTTCCGAAGTTGACTTTGAGCAAATAAACTGAGGTATTTTTTTTTAAATCCCTCTGGGGTTCTATAAAGTTATCACGTAATTATAGACTCTGTAGTTCAGTTAAGTAGCAGCTTGTGAGGTTATAGTGTAAGCCTTGTCAGGGTGGGCACAGAGCGCGCTCAAAGCTCACATTGAAGGCTGAATGACCTTAAGTGCTTTTTATATTAACAGTTGACCTCCCTTCAGGCCGGCGTAGTGGGAGTTGATCCAAGTGCAAGACATGGCCCGTGGGCTGCAAAGAGGTGCACGCTGCTCATGAAGGAGCATTTTGTTTTTCTTCCCCTCGTGGTAGCAGCGGCACCCTTCTGGGGAATTCATTAGTGTCTGACATCACCTCACCCAGGCTACCGTGGAAGAAAGCATATCTTTCTGCCTGGCTCTCCCCTCCCCTTATTTTCCTTCTTCCCTCACCACTTGCTCACCTCTCTTCCTCGCAGTCAAGCCGTGCTCTTGTGTCTCACGTCAGTTTTTATTTATTATTATTATTATTATTATTGCGCGCCGTTTTACGCAAAAGGTAAAAGGCGTGATGTGTTACCCTGCAATGAAGCTTCTCTAGATCAGGAAGTGGGTGGGCGCGACCGACCGTGAAGGCAACGCCAACAGCAGCAGGCAGCTCTCAAGCAGCCAGTCGCCGGATGAATGAGAGTTTGTGTGGTTTGCTTTGGATCGGGTTAGGAGAGGCGTGTGCAATGACCACGGAAATCCACGACAGACACCCTCCGCAAAGCTGAATACAGCGAGAAAATAAGCAGTCTTGGCTTTCGCAGCTCACTGTTTGAGCGCCTCTTTTCCTTGCGCGCCTTGTTGGATTGTTTCTCTCGCACAAACCCACCGGATCCCGTTCTTTACCTCTTTTGGATATTCTGGAGAATATAATTGAAGTGGGGAAACAACGCATTGATCGACCAAAGGGATTTTGCTTGTCCCCACTCGTCGTGCGCTATAGAAAGAAGCTCACGGCACCGCGACACATGGTTCCCTTTGTCCAAAAGGCGCAGTCGCTGAACGGCTTTTTTTGGAATCGTTCTCCTTCTTCAATCACCTTTTGCTTCCCCCGCATGGCTGGCCTCAATGCAAACGGAATAGACTTCGTCGCCAGTTGTGTGGATTATACAATTTAAAAACAAAAAACACAGAATGTGAAACGAGGTCACATTAGGCAAAAGTACTTCTTTTCATTGCCACATTCAAGGTACGGTGGTCGCTTATATCCCGTTTCATTTGCGTGATGGTGCACTATTGTCTGCGTATTTATTTTCTAAATATCCACAGTTATTATGCCGTCTGCGAATGAATAGCAAATGTATTTCGTTGCAGTGTAATATATGGCATTTGTTTTTTGTCATTTCATGCATGCACGTTTTTTCTTCTGTCGAACTCATTGAAGACGCGCATACTAACCTGCGCATTCCTGAAAACAATTGCTCGAAATGCTCCCCTGTCAACATAACGAGCATCTATTTACACGTTTCTTAATGAGTGAGTTTATATCTTTGTGGAATTGCATATATATGGTGATGTCTGCCACACGTGCAGCTTTTAATCGAGTGTTGCCTCTTTTTTTTTTAAGCGTCCTTGACCAAATCCAGGAGGCGCTTTCACTACAATAATCTTTTACACCAGAAAGTCTCAGTTGAAGTTAATTCTTGGACTCGATCTTTAAAATATGCTTTCTTTTATTATCTCTGTTGAAATCGCACACCCGCATATTGTATTTGGACTGTAAAGATGCTGTCGGTGCTGCGCCTAGTCGGCTTTTGGTTGTCGAGTCGCGGACCAACAGTGCCACCAAGTGGGTGGAAACGACGTGCTGTTTGAAACCAACATCCAGCAGAGCACTGGATTTTGTTGATAATTGTGGCACGGCAAGGTTTGAACACTTTCTTTGTTAGCTTGAAAACGATAATCAGAAATATTACGTATTTTCTAATGTAAATGTATAAATTCGATCCGTAACAATGGGGTGATGTTGGTCCTGCCGCTGAAGAAACTACAGTACAGCCTGTACTGTGTGCCTATTTTTTATAGCATAACAATGTGTAGACATCTCAGTATTTGCTTTGTTAATTCATTATATGATGAAATATATTTTCTGTTTTCTAGGTTTCCGATGCCAGCTCAGAGAAATTTTTCAGCACAGCTGCACTTAAAGGTATGTGCATTTTATTTGATTTGTGTATTGTGCTGAAGCAATGTTTATGTGTGTGAGGAGGGCGCAGGTGTCTTTCTTGTTTTTTTATATTGGCCTTGCATTGTACCAGCCTGGTGACAACTGCATGGTCATTTGTAATCATAATGTAATAGCACATGCACAAACAAATGTTAGCACTGAACCGTCAGTCTGTCTTTCGTACCCGAGGCTTTTGTCTTGTCATAAACGCATTGTGTTATATACCAGTGTTGCAATTTAGTGAGCCCCTTGCAAGGTTATGGCAAGTGCGCTATAACTTGCATGCTGGGTTAGTCGAGGAAGATGTTCTCAGCGTATAAAACAAGGGCAGGAAAGGCTTCTATTTCTGGCCTGGGTGTGCTCACACCACATGTGACCTCATTATCAAGTCACTAATTTGCTGTTAAAGGCAGACTCATTTTCTCTGGCTCAGGGCTAATGGAGGTGTCCCCTCGTGAATGGACATTCCTATTTAATGTGGTGGTGGATGGGGGCAGGGCCGAAGGCGACGCTTCAATTCGAGGATCATGACCCCTTTAGGGCCGTGGCAGAAACCGGGCCGGTTGCTGCTAATGCGTCCTCGTACCACCCTCTCTATCGTCTACCTTATTCTCCTGCATTTTTCCTCGGCGCACATTTCCCACATTCTGGCCTTTGATTCCCTCCAGGGCTTGATTTGTGGCATTCATTGGGGGGGGGGGGTCTCAATGGCCTTGACAGGGAGGCTTCCTTTTGAACGTGCTTCTCCACAGACTTATTTGGTTCCCTTGAAAGGATTAGGGCCTCCTTTGTGCAGCTTAAATCAACAGAGGGCCACCCTCTTTCCCTTTCTCTGAAAGGACCTGACCAGGGGAAACAGTACACAAAATACACGTATTTTCTGCTGCATGGTCGTTTTCCCACTCTCTTGGCCCCTATTTCCATTTAAACGTCCCCTTTTCATCATCGCCAGCCCTTCCTCCTCCCTCTCCATATGTTAAAGCCTCTTGCAATAGGCGAGTAAAAGAATCCAGGTGCAAAGGGAAGAGGGACCGTTGGTATTTTTATGGTGTTGGGATTAAAAGATTGGGAGTGTTTTTGTTGGACGGGATGACCATCAATCCAAAGGATCTAAATCACAGCACAAATAACACATTCAGATGAAAAATACTTGTGAAGGACTCATTTGTTAGACAATGAATGCCGGGTGTTTGGCTGGAGGCAGGTGCAAAAGGAGTCTTCGTTTGTTTGATGCTGATGGTTGGGCTTAAAGCAAGCGTATTTGCCTTTCAAAAAATAAAAATGCCGTCAAAACCGAAAAAAAGAACGAACGATTAATAGCAGGTAATACACGGCAATAAAAACAGAGTTCATCTTTCATCTCCCCATTTTCAACAAATTAGATGCCAAGCAACCCTTGAACGAATGTCATTTCAATGTAATACTAATAATAATCCCAACAAAAGACATCCTCGGGTGTTTTCGATCTTATCCCTCAACTGTTAATTTCAAAGCCTCAGACGATGAGGACGTTTATCATGCATCCTCGAGAAGTATTCTCGTCTTTCGCCGTAATCCTTTGCTGCATTTTTCAAATGACAATAAACCCCCACGACACCTCACTCTCTCTCTCTCTCTCTCTCTCTCCACCCTAATCACTCTTTTTCATTTTACCCAAGAAGGGAGTTCATTAACTAAGAGTCATTAAATGTAAGCTCTCATTAGCGTGGCCGTCAACGTCTCTGCAGGTGTACTCTCGCATGTTCACCTGATAATTTTGCTCTGCAAGACATTTAGCTTAAATCAGATGGGAAAGAAAAAGAAAAAAAAGAAAACATCATTTTCTAGGATGTCGGTATCCTGCCGAGAGTACTATCCAGGGATTGACGTGCTGTGTTGTACATATGCCGGAGATGACACAAAAGCACAGCTTGTGTGGTCACAAGCTGTGCTGACAGATCCATGAAACAATTTAAGTGGTTTCCGAGAAACTGCAATTCTGAATTTGATCACCTGGTCATTTTCGCAGCCATCATGAGCAGCCACAAGGCTCCCTACGTTTATTTTGAGTTCAGTTTGAGTAGTACGATTAGGATGATTTCTCTGCATAACATAAACCCCTTTTTTTTTTTCTTTTTTTTTTTTTTTTTTACAGCCGTGCTGAATGTGCTTCATACATTTTATGAAAGGTTTGTTGTTGTAGATTACCGTGGTTTGAAACTGCTTTGTGTTGTACCTAGAACTGTTTGTCTATATGGGAAGTGAAAAAATGCACTTCAGTATGATTTCTACACCACTACAAACTCACTATAATAATGGATATTACGTATGTAATGTTTACCTGATGATTTTTTTTTTTTTTTTTTTTAGATTATTTTATGGGTGTGTTTGATAGGTAGAATATACCACAATGTCCCTCAACTACATTCAAGTTCCCTGTTATGCTTCAGATTAACCTGCAATTTTGCAATCGGCGTTTAATTCCTGCAAAATGTCCATATATTTCCATAAATTAACATTCATTCTCATGCAGGTTTCCTGGAATTTTACAATCTTACAACAAGGGCATACATTATAGCTACAAGAATCATTATTTGCTGCACAAACCACATAGCACGTAATTATGTCATCATGCAATTTCAGTTTAAGGTTACAAAGATGTCTTCTTGCAAGAGCTCGTCCCTTGAGATCTTTCCTGCAGCTGCGTCTACGGCGCGAGTTCGGTGCAGCGTATACACACCGTGTAGTGATTCTCACCCCCCCGCCCCTCCCCACCCTCCGCCATCTCCACCTCCACCCACAGCACAACACTGATTTCACAGCGCTTTACTGGAGTTAATGTGAAAATGAAGCGAGTGTCGCAGCAGCGACGCCAGCGTGAAGAGTGCCGTCGGTGAAGTGTGTCGGGCTTGAGTGCTTCTGTCGCTAGGGGAGAGAGTAATGTGCGATGTGGAAGGTGTAATTTGCAGTGCTGATGGCATTGTTTAAAAAAAAAAATATAGCCAAAAGAGAAAAGCAGGGGTGAACTTACAAGGCAGATATCAGAGCTGAAGAGCTCCCTGGATTGTCATGGAGAGCTCTCCAAGCTGCAAAATGGCCTGTGAGCGTATTACTTGTGTGTGGGAGGCTTGTGTCTCTCTCACCGCGTCATTCTCTCCATTTCATGAGAGCGAGGTGGGTGATGGAGCCGTGTCTACTTCATGCCTGGGCAGCCACCTGCTGTAATCTCAAGTGATATAGAGAGCAGCAATCACACTGCAAATCACCTCGCCGCCTCTGGAAGCCATTCAGTTGACTGGAAAGAGAAGGTTGGCCTTTCACAGCCCGAGTGTCGCTTTACTGCCTCAGGCCCCCCCAATCACTGCCCTCGCTCCGACCTCACGCTGACCTCCGGCGTCTGTCCGTTTTGGGTGTCGAGAAATCAGCACTGTTTGTGGAACTTGACCTGATGTGCAGTGGAAAGATGACCTGGCCACCATTTTGCCTTTTGAGCCTTCTGAGGAATGGCTGCAGTCAAGGACAATCTCTTTTTCCCCAGCCTGGGGCTTGGAGGTCACCAGGAGGTCACTGCCCCCTTCATCTTATATCTATAACAGTCGCAACAAAGCATTCCTGCTGCCACGACTGGACCGAAAATGCAATTGTGCTTCTACTGCACTCATTGTCATCAAAAGTTACCCCAAAGTACTTTTGCTACTGAGCAGGTTTTGGATGAAGTTTGGAGACAACAGGAAGAAAGACAAAAGTAGATAGATGCCCCCTGGTAACAAAAGTATTGTAGTCACTGAAGGTGTCGTGGTTCTTTCATCTGACTTTGAAGTAGGTTTTATTGAATATTTATTTGAATTTGTTGCACATTATTGAATTAGTTTAAAACTGGTTGTACCTTACTGGCTGATATGTTTAATGGTATGCAGTATATCTGGCCACTGGATATGTGGATTGTATTTTATTTTTATTAAGCTTTTGGACATTTTCCAATATAACAGGCACTGTATCTTTTGAGTCCTAAATGAGCCTAACATTGTTGGACCACTTCCAAACCCTACACAGGTCAGGATTCGTACCCCCGACCTCAGAACTGTGAGGCGGATGTGCTAACCGCTCGTTCATTGTGTTGCCGTTGAATAAGTGACCGTAAATGAATAGATAAATAAAAACACATCACGCGATAAACTCAGCTGTTTGCTTCTGGGTCAAATTGGAAATTAGTAAAGAAAGAAGTCAGCCGAGATAACGAAAGAAGGCAAACGATTCAGTCAAAGATAATGATGTTGCCAATTGAAGTGTCGTGTTATATTTTCCTCAAGGTGGGCAATTCTTCGGAAACCCAAAAAATCTTGCTTTTGCGACATGGCCACTCTGTTCAGTCATCGACTAAATTTGAGACTGGAGGTATAGTTGTTGCCCACTTGACTGAAATTTGTTGACAGAAGATCCTGTTTAGACGGACGGGCTGCAGAGCGGGTCTGTTGCTCCTTGCCTGTTCCCTTCAGCAGTACAAAGAGGTCATTCAGAGTGTGTTGCTCAAGCCCAGAGGTTAGAGACTAACTAAATCCATCCATCTTAATGCATTTATTTCAGCACCAGGAGAGCTGCAGGGAGTCTGTGTAAACACTCTCTATTTCCGACATGCCACGGTAAACCCAAAGAGCCTGGAATCCATCAGACCAAAATTAAAGGTCTACATCTCAAACACAAACATTTAAATGGGCTGCACTCCAGAGATCAAAGTCAAAGGCCTTATGTTCCCCCCCCCCCCCCCCCCAAGTCTCTTGTCTGTTTGTTTACTAGTTAGGCTTGAATGGGCAGCAACTGTATGGGACATACAAGGACAAATCTGTCCCATACTTTTTGGATTGGTATAGTTGATCTAGTTATTCAAATTAGATCCCACACTTTGTGCTACCCACTGTATATCTCTTTAAGAATAGTGAACCTGTCAACACATAATTAAGCAACATGACTGACTACCTTTACTACTGTTTAACTCATTCAGTGCCATTGACGGATAAAATTATGTTCATTTTACCTAGGCTGGCAGTGAATGTAAATTAGCAAAAAAAAAAAAAAAAGAATTTCCTCATTAGAATATGTGTTCCTAATATTGTGGCAAAATGTCCATATCTGGAACGGTGACATTTTTTAGGTGATTTATAGTCACAGTGAGGGTGATGGATGTGTATTGGAGATGCGCATTGCGTGATGGAATAAAGGATATGGAATTGTGGGAACGGAAAGTATTTCTCTCCTCATCCCCAGAGAAATCCTCTCCATCAGCATCACCAGTGACCATTGATCCAATGCGACATCAGCCACTCTCCTGCCAACTGTGCCGCATTAACAGGGTCAGAACACTACACACATGCGCACACACCCCCACACACACACACACACACTACTTATCAAGAAACGGGCATTCCCAGTGCTCGTTGTTGGTGTGTTCAGGCCAATTATGCCTGTGTCAGTCTTATGTCCCCGCGGCAGAGGTGACATTGCCAAAGAGGGAAAGAGAGCAGACCTCCTTAATGAGGCCTCATGGTGGCTCACACGTGTATGCACATTAGTGTGTGCATGCATAACAGTAGGACTTCGGGGTCTCCAATGATCCAATGCTCGGTCCTAATCTATCCTGTGTGTCGGTGGTTGGCTTTTTTCACCTTGTCAAGGTCTTCAGCCCCAAGCCATTTAACACTTACCGCCTCCCTGATTTGTCTTCTTACATTTGTAAAAAGTGAGTGCTGTTGCCCAATGATGCCACTTAAGCAAACAAAATTGGGTGCTGCTGAAAAATGTCAGGGCTTCATCAGAAGAATACACTTTCGAATCTTTGCAAATTCTCCTTATTGGTGTGCGAAAGGGAAAATAAAAATTTTCAAGGCAATAAAAATAAATAACAATCAAACAATCAAGTGAATTCAATGTGTTTTTTTTTAATCATTATTTTAAGAGGAAGAAATCATGAAGATTGCATTTTTAATGTGAATCAGTGAACATTGCCTCTGCTGGTGGAAGCCAAGTACTGCATTCCTTTTGTCTTCTGTTGGGATAAGATGTGACTCGTCAACAAACATAGTTGAGTTGATAACAGTCAAACATTTTATAAATGAATATGCCCATCTCTAGTGGTCAGTGTCCCCTTTTTTTAATGTGATGATGAACGACACACTGTGCCTCATCAATAACATTTCATGTGCCAGAGCTATTCAATAGGAGTTGTATCAGATCTTTTTCTTTTTTTTTGGGACATACTGCTGTTAAACAGTTATGCGACATAAACTGTTATCATCATCCAGAAAGTATGCTATTTAGTGCTCAAATGAATTGGCAGTCAAGATTTTTGTCTCGAAAAGTAAGTAAACTGAGAAAAATGCCCAAAAATACACTTGAGCAATATCTTAGTTTGTGAAGCTTTTAAAGAAGAGTTCCAGTCAAAGAGTCTTTTCTGTGTTCTGTCAGCTTCCGTGGACCCGGAAGAGGGTCAGTGCTGTGAAAGTGTAAACATCCCCTTTTAAAGAGACAAAGAAGCTGAAAGAGAAAAAAGCACAAGGGCTCTGATCAGGATTGATGAAAGCAAGGATTTAATTGCTCCCACAAGAGAAGGGGTTATCTTCCCCACCCTCCTCTCCTCATGCACTCTGTGGTTCTCATAAATATGCAGGACAGAAATAAAGCTCTGATGAGCCGCAGGGCGGATTAGAGAGAACTGCAGAGCAGGATGGTGGTTTGTTAGCAGGACTTCACAGATCCTTTGCATGTGTTTCTGCTCTGTACACACATAGCCTGGCTTTCATTTGCCTCAACCCACATTTTATTATATTTCCACAGGCTACTATTACATACAGACCCGGAGTGCGAGAAGTTGTTTTAGGGGCTGCCAGGGCTATAGGGCAAGATTGCCTCCTGTGTTTGATGTGATCTCGAGATAGAGTGAGTGTTGTTGAAGATAAATTGTTGTATGTTGAGTGCTAATAAAGGTAAACGTTGGAAGATTTTCTTTTTCTTAAGTAAACACTGTCCATTTTTTTTTACTTGTTCTAGTCTGGCGCGAAGCCACATTTCTTCTATAAGCCTGCCCAAACTCATCAATGTCCGCCGGGCTGTCACCATCTGCTAGAGATTAAGCTGCTCCTGGTGGGAGCTATTTGATTTCAGGGTTTCAGCATCAACTGTCGAGCTTGACTGTAAACACTTGTAGAAAAGAAAAATCCCAGAAGGGATTGCATTTGCGGGCCTTTCAAGCCAAAAGCAAACAGGCAGTTGTGTCTTTACACGCTGTATGTTTTGTGGAGCCGTCAGCATATTGAGACCGGGGGGTTTTCTGGCGCATTTAATCCGGAAAGCCATGTTTGGAAGCGTTTTCCCTAAACTCTGCTCAGTCAGTGTGCCGTGTGGTTTTGTGATGTACGGATCCTCTAGCCGTGTCTGACACTAGCCAGCTTGTCTGAGCCCGTGTTCTCTCTGGATAGGAGTCCGTGCACAGAGGCTGCATTGTTCCAGTAACCTAAACCTCGACCAGCCGCTGCCCAAAGGGGGATATCAAGTTGTGTTCTCCCCACAATTCTACAATCCTCACTTAATCTCCGAGTCTTGACAAGAAAGCAGGGAGGCAGCTGACTGTTTAGATGGCAGGGCAGTTCAAATAAACAGCTCAAATCCAAATCTCTGAATCTTATAACCCCCCTCCAATACCCCCCCCCCCCAAAAAAAAATAAGTAATGTAGCCCAAAAGCCACGATTCGTCACACTCGGGCCTGCCAACAGCCCTTAGCTAATTTGAGGTGTTATTTTGAAACGCGCGTTGATGTGGCCTTGCTGAGGTTTCATACAGAGAAAGCAAGCTCAGAGGAGGGAGTAAGGATTCAAAGTATGGAAAAGAAAGCGAGACGGGTGAAAAAAGTTTCTCCTAAGTGTGTCTTGCTAATCCAACGGCCGTGAAACTTGACCGAGGGCGTAATGGGACAGCACTTGACATGCTCACAAACACATGCACAAAAAAAACGCAGCAGCTTCTGCAGACTTATGAAGCGAAAAGGCTACATGTAAATTGATACTTTGCAAGATCTTTGGATATTTGATCCATGCTGTCATGCTATTAGCACTCTGGTATGAGTTGCTCTTCGAATCGACACGGGCGGTAAATCTAATCCTCGCGAGTTGCTTGAATGTGTGGTGTGGATGTGTAAAACCAGTTGGCTCCATTTGAAAGCCAGTGAAAGAAGCCTGAGACTGATGGCTCTCCGGGGACACATTTCTCTTTTTCCAACCTTCCAAATGCTTTTCTCCCCGGCGAAATCACGGCGGTGTCAGCATGTCAGTTCCAGCTGTCACTCAACGTATCGCTGCAAGCCAGTTACACTCACTCTGCCTGATGGCTCACGAGAGGCAGGAAGGAGCTGGAGAGTCAGGAAAGGAGGCTTCTACATTCATCACACGAGATTAACCGTGTCTCGACACCCTTAACTGCAATTGGAGACTCAAAAGAACCAAAAAATTTGTAACTAAGGCTGCCGTTACCCTGAGAGGAAACAGCTGTGCAATTAGCCGCCCTTTCCTGACCAGTGCGCCGGTGTCATTCAGGCTTCTAGCTGCATGGCGCACAGGACATCATTGAGCAGAACCAGGCAGAGGACTTAGACCTGCAGTATATGCGCCACAGTCAGGTTGGCACCAGACCTGTTGCCTGGTATTTTTTTTTCTATGCATGCATGTTTGTTAAAGGAATGAGGAGAGAAAAAGAGCATGTGATCGTAAATGCAACATGGCATGTCTTTCGTTTGAGGTTTGTTGGCTCAACGACAACGTCAGACATATGTCATTACACACAGCCACTGTAGTGACGGAAAGGAAACGCATTAGTGTCCAATGGTGGGGAATGATTGAGTTGTTCTGGCATGTAGTTACGAGTTTCAGTATTTTGAGTACTTTGCATTAGGGCTGTCGCTTTTGGATATTTTGGTATTCGGATATCCTACTGAAAATGTGATAGAATAATCGTATTTACACAGAAATAAAACTTCGATTTTTTTTTTGTTGTTGTTGTTGTTCAAGGTCAATTACAAGAAGAGATGACAAAAAAAAAACATTTTTTACACTTGATAATGAATGACCAAAATCTTTTTTTTAAATAATGACCTTTTTTTTTTTTTTACTTAAATTGAAACTGAGCTTAGCTGCACACCTTTTCCATTGAAGTGATGAAAAAAGCAGCGAATTTGCTGGTTTAAGCATCACATTTGAGTTATACTGGGTTGTTAAAAAGTGACTTGTAGGAATGGTGACCGTGTCGGGCTATCAGCATTAATTTTGTCTTTTAAACTCCCTTCGAAAAGTAATCTGATGGCTCTCACCTGCGTATATGGGGCACTTGCTCAGCTGTTAGCTGCTAGCTAGCCGCTAATGCAGGAGCTGCCACTAAACCCTTGGAACATGCGCCATATAATACTTTGTACAATGTCAGCATGCAAGTAATTAATAATTTTTTTAGCACCCTTTATTAGCGGGTGAACTCGATTTCAGGATGACGTGTTGTTGATGTCGGTGGCAACAGGAATATAAATTCCCTAATGACAGTCAGGAAGATGAGTCGAGTTAGCCGTTACGCTGCGAAACGCTGCCAGGAACTACTTCAAAATAAAAGCGTACCAAGGTATAGATGTTGATACATTTGGGAAAGGGAAAGGTTTATTGCACGTGTGTATGTAATATATGTACTCAAATTACTCCTGAATTTCAACCACACTACATTTTATTCGAACCTTCTGCCTCATATAACAGAAGCAATAAGCAGGAACAATGGATGCGAATAATGAGCGAAATCTCTGACATGCAAAAGGTTTTACAGATGTTTTGTGTGGGAGCAAGTCGAATAAGTCAAAACAAAATGTTTGCCCGAAGCTTAGTTAGCACTATTGGCGTCATCCATACACATATTTCTGGTCTTCATAAACATCCATCTCCTGTTTCTAAAGCTGAGCCATGATTTGTCGTTACCTGAGCCCTGAGCAACTGTGATGTCATTTTCAGTCGACACAAGTGACAAAATGGCCACCACTCAGATTGACAAAAATAGGTGATTTTTATTGCTTAACTCATATTCCACATACGCAATATTAATCAGAATGCCGTGTTTTGACTTGTGGGCCTGCATACCACATATTCTTGTAAAGAAAATTTTGGGGTTGACGTCCCCTTTAAGGAAAGATAATGGCTGTGTGGAGTCTGGCGAAGTGGCAAGTCAGACGCTGTCACACATACTTCTCACTTCTCACCAGTGTGGTGAGAAATGTCATCAGATGGTGTATGTACATGTGACATCTTGGGAGTCAAATAGTGCGACACAGCTGCCCTGTCTCTGAGTATAGATTTACACCAGCGCGACAATGTTTGCCAGCTATTTGCAAGTGGTCAGAGTTGGGTCCTTGTTACATGCCGATGTTATTTCAACACCGGAGTATGACTGCGTTAGATCCTTCAGTTGTGGTTGACAAGTCCCCAGACGCTTCACACTTGGGGGGGGGGGGGGTTAGCGTTATTGCCGTGCCCGTCTGTGCAGCCACACATTGTGGCGATCACCTGTGCCAACTTGCCTGTCATCGAGAACTTGCAATGTTCCTTCCACGACTGTTTGGGATATAAGAGCCTCTTCATCAACGTGCAATGAGAAACTTCCCACCAGTTTGGTGTGCAGTAAAATGCACCCGTAAATAAAATAGCGCAAGTTGCGTTCAGTATTGAAGAACCTGACCTTAGTCCCATCTAACACCTTTGCGATGAACTTGAAGAAAGAGTAGCCCCTCTCTTCATGTATGAAATCATCTCCAAATTTATTGCTCTTAAGGATTTGGTTATTGTATTGAGGAATGGCCAGTTGTCCCACTGTGAGTATCCATATCGTATTTTCTTTAAAGGGGCTCAAGCGGAGGACTTGGAAATAGGACACTCACCCCAACCTTATGTGCTCATAAAGATACGGCTGGGGCAAACATTAAATGCCACTGTCAAAAGCAGACGATTTTCTAATTGCTGCTGGCAGACGCTGATGTCGTTAGAAGCCATCGCAGAAGAGAAGCTGTAATCGGAGCATCTGAGGCTGGAAGAGTTTTGCTGCTACACCACATGACTTCATTTTGACTTTGAGAGAAGACACAGTTACTCCAAATAGACTATGTATGGATTTCTAATTAGAAGGATACTCCAGTAGAATATTTTGGCTATTTTAACGTCCTCTGCATGTTTTTTTTTCCCGCGTATCTTTGCAAACAAGTACCGGTATGTATATGTTGTCTGTGGTACTTTCATGCACCCTTAGACATATTCAGAGCTGTTAGACGAGCTCAAAACCTTCACTATTTTATCGAGCCCAGTTTTTTCATCCATCCATTATCTGTTGCGCTTTTCCTCATGAGGGACGCAGGGGTGCATATCGCAGCTCTCTTCAGGCATTAAGCGGGTGAAGCCAGTTTTTGAAGTCGTTAATGTCACCATATGGTAACACAATATATACACTTGCTTTTTGTTTCATCGGTTTCAGGACTAATCTGATCTATGGGATTAATTGTGAATTTAATTGGCATATATGGGAATTTACAGGACCTTTCCTGGATGTCAGGTTTGTTTTTAAGGGAACTTAGATGATGAAACGTCAATTGACAGCATTTGTGGAGGATATGGAACGAAATCTGTTGTGAATAGTGCAAGTAATTGACACCCACTCAAAAACGCCGAGAATTTCTTCTAGATGGTACAGTTGGTTGCAAAGAAGTTTTTTTTTCTATTAGACGTGGTTTTGGCCTGAGCTCAAAATTAGTTAAAACGAGTTTATCAGTTAATAGCAAAGGTTTGCTAATGCGTCTTGTTTCATGGTATATATTTGATCCAGAGTGTCACCAAAAATAAAGCAGATTTTAAATTTTTGCATTATCTGCATAAATGGTCCATTTAAAGCGTTTAACAAATAAGAAATTAAAAATAAAATAATAAGAAATTGCCCACCTCTTGCAACACCAAGTAATTCTGTTTTTTGACATATCCTTTTCACAAATGACTACCAAATCAAAATTTTATATCTCACCTTGTGTAATTTGAGTTAAATTACTGTAAATATGAACACCACCACTGCCCCCTATTGGCATTTTGCTCAATCATCACTAGTTATAACGGTGGTTTGTGTTACTGTGAGCCAATAGCAGCATGCTGCGATATCCTCACTGAAAGACTGCACATGTCAGACTCTCCCATGCGGAATATTTGGCCTGCTCCCTCTCCGTCACCCCTAGCCCCCCAAATATTTTTCTCGGATTAACTTCCCCCCCTTTCTATCCTCTCTCAGCCACCCCTGGGAGTCTCGTACTAATAAAACATCTCAAGTCAAAGACCCTACACATTGCGGGATGTCCAAGCTGTGTAATCCAACACGCCTCCCAGCTCTCGCATTAGAAAGCTGCTGACATGATAGCAAGTCTGGGAGGGCCAGCAGGGGAGCGTCCATCATTGCTGCACCTCAGTGCCATGGACCCCATTCTGGGGCAATTCTAGTGTGCCTGTGCACTGAGAATGCAATGCGGTGACGCACTGGAGAAGTGTGTTGCTCTCAGAACAGCTAATGCTGTTAAAGGCTTCTGAGATAAGGACGGGGGGGATAAGGAGCTAATAGTCTGGACATTCCCCGGAGGCTTTGGCTATGAGATCAGGGAGCAAGCTTCTGCAGATAATGTTACTGACACAGGATTTCAGCTTCTCGGGGAGCTGATATCACCAAGCATGAGTGCATCGTTTAGCCGCGGCGTTGCAAATATAAACAGTCGTAGCTTTTAAGCATGGCAGGCTACTTAGTCGTGAATCACGCCCAAACCTGACATGTAAAAGCTCTTAAAAGCCACGCAGTGCGTCTAAATTTAAGGGAATGAATACCTCAGATGATTTGCGGATTTGGGCGACATGGACCCTCCCCACTTTGGGCACCGGAGAGGAGTATTATAACATCAGGGGTCTCAAAACAACTTCCAATCACAGCAACATGGGAGCTGAGCTCAGCTGTCATCCACTAATATGAACTCCGGGGGATTCCACTCACTGCTGTATGCGAATATTTTTGACTCACATACATTAAGTATGCATGCAAAAGCTTTTTTTTTTAACGGTTTACGTTCAGAGCTAGTAATTCACAACTACTTAATTTCTTTACCTTTCTTAAAGGGTTTTAATGACAAAGACCTGCATAAAAGCGGTGATATGCAACCACAGTTGTCATTTTGTCAAAAGAAACCAACTGCTTATTTACTAGGAAAAGTGTCTTTTGGATTTCAAAGACGCAAATGTGCCGGGGTAATGAAAAATTCTGAACTTGGAAGTGCCGCAGCAGACTGCGGACAATCTGCAGCACTCAACAGAGTTCTGTGCCAACATAAACTATATGAGCGCCTAATACACTTTTTATTTAAAAAAAAAAAAAACTATGATATGCTTAAGAAATGCCATCTGCTTTTGTCTCTCCACACAACACCTTGTTGTAGCGCCTCGTGCTAGGACAAATCAGTCAAACTTACATCTCTTCCTTAGATTTTGGAGAAAGGATCAAGGAAGTTAACTTATGTGTGAATTATTTTGAGTGTGGGTCACTAAGAATTTTTTTTAAGATTGTGAGTAAGGAAAAAAGAAATCTGCATCGATTTAAGATACATTGTGTGAATCTGAAATGCTATAGATTTATTCTTTTTAGCATTTACATGGAAATTCAGTGTTTTCAGTTACAAAAATGTCCACTTCTGGTAATCCTACAAAGCAAACCAAACATTTCTGTGAATACACACAACGTGCTCAGTAATGCATGTTGGCTTGGCTGACTTATGCATGCAAGGACTTGACAGAAATTAGCACCTGTTTGTTATTGTTCTCATCTACGTGGGAAAGACTTTTAGCTCTGCCATGAATACATTTTCATACTTCATTAAGCACTAATAAACAAAGGCCAATCATTCACCAAAGTGACCCTGGAGAGCACATGCTGCTGTCGAAAGCACTGTCAGGACTTGCAATTGAACCGTATTATGGTGTCAAACACAATATGGAAGTCGTTTGCCATGTAAACGCTTTCCAGACAAAGCCCCAAAACGTTTTTAAAAACATTCTGCATAACAGGGGATTTGGAACGTATTCATTTTTTTCCCTGCCAAAATCCATAAACCCTGCAGAGTGCAGAGATAGATTAGAGTTCAAATTTACTGAGACATGCGGGATGGAATCTTCAGTAATAGCCATGAATCATTTTCCACAGTGCGAGGTGTAATAAATTCATCTTGACCAAACAGTCTTGGTCTCTTTGCTCATTGTTTCAGTTTTCATGCTGAGATGCAATCAAAGAAGACAGTGAAAAGCTGATGAATAGTATTTTGGTTCACAAAGCCACCATTATCAGGATGAAATTCCTATAAATGGTCATGTTTGTTAGAGTGCAGTAAAGCATGTTGATGAGAAGTGGAGTAGTAGAATCTGTAGGTCAGCTGTCAACGTGTTTGCCTTTTAGGATTGGTGACTTTTTCTTCTCGGGTTGGCCCAATATTTCATTTGTCGTGCCTCTAGGTTGTCATTCAAAGTCGGGAATTCTATTGCCATAATTACACAACATGCAGCACATAAATCCCGTGAAGAATGTACCTCACTATGTGTAGTATTTAATCCATGTGCCATCTCTACCGTTTGCCAGTAGTTTTTATTCATTTTCATTTTTGCAAACCGCACTGAAACATGAAGCCGGCCAGATTCTCCAACTGTAAATAAACTGCCAGTTGACCCTTGCTCTCTCAAAGGCTTACCTACAAATGATGGCCTCTGTCAGCAGGTTTAGTGGCATACCACTAAACTTTTTTTGTGGACGTGAGACTGACAGGGTGCGCAAACTGTAATAAGAATAACACACACATACACACACGCACACGCACGAAAAAGTTGTTTTTCTCTCCCTCTACACCAGGAGTGTCAAACTCATTTTTAAGGACAGGCCACATAGTAGTTATGGTTTACCACAAAGGTCCGTTAGGACTGTGAACCCATATAAATATGTGACCACTTTTTCGTTCTCACATGCAGACAACAAATTGATGGAAAGCCCGTTTTGAAATCAGAAGCCAGTTAGTAATTGTTTTTTTAACAATTTGTCTTTTTTTTTTTTTAAAGAGGAAGATTAGTAACAAATAAATGGCAATACCTCATATTTCAATGGTGTTAAAAACCGAAGAAAATGTAAATGGAAAATAGAAACAGGGAGTTGATGCACATGATTTGCCCTTTGCGGACCACATAAAATGAGTTCGCAGGCCAGATCTGGCCCCCGGGCCTTGAGTTTGACACCTGTGCTCTACACCTTTCGCAGTCGAATTGGGAGCAGTACTCAGCCTACCGCGATCAACTGGTTGGGCTCTCCTGCTTTAGTGTGATATTGTTGTTTAGTTGTTAAACGATACCAAATAAACAACAAAAATTGGTTAATAAATGGAAATCAAGAAAAACACGCTTTTGCAATACCCTTCCACAAAATAAAATTTTATTCGATTATCCGATCAATCGAGACTATATCGAGTAATAGAGAATGGATTCTAAAAATAGTTGACAGGCACAGCCCTTAGCATGTGTTATAGATCATTAAATATATAAATGTTATTCTATTCCACAGTTTGTTTTACACGACTGAATTCCGTGACTGTGTTAAATTAGTCTACATGAATAGATCAATAGAAATGAAACAATTTTCTTGCTACTTCAAACCTATTACTGTTAGTGTTTCCCAATAAATTACTTGACAAAACCAAATTTGTATGGCAGCTTCAAACGTTTGATTTTTCTCACTTTTGATCAAACAAATTACATGGAGTTTTTGCGGGTCGAATTTAGTAGGTGCATTAATAGCATAACAAGTTCCTGAGAGGATTTCATCGGTGGAGTGCGAACGAATGGAAAAGCCTTTTGGGGCGTATTTTGAGGTTGGACAAGATCCCTGAGAGCAAAGGACCGAGGCTTATAATGTCACATAGGTCTTTAGAGGCATCAATTTGTGAAGATGTCTGCAGGGCAATGTCAGTTGTCATGTCCACCCGCCCTCACATAAAAGACAAACATTAGCAAAGTGGTTTTGGCTCATGTTGCTAATGTATTTTTCAAAAGGACAGCTGCTGTCCTTCTCGTCACGCCTTTATAACATGATCGCTTATTTGTCAATCATTTATACTGGCTGAACTATATCAAGTGAGGACAATGTAATAGGATAAGCTAGTTTTATCCCCCTCGAGTTCCGCACCAGTGAGCTAAGATTCCATAGTATGCGTCTCACTTTTGTCTCTGGGTCACAATAAACCGCAAAGTTTATTTGAAATTGTTGAGCTTTTGTCCATAAATTACTGATCAGGGCTGTTCTCGTTAATTATCTATCATATGTGCTAATCCCAAGAGTCATTAGACCAGGTGTGGGCAAACTACGGCTCGGGGGCCACATGCGGCCCAATAAACGTTTTAATTCGGCCCTCCGAACTTGAAGAAAATTAAATGAATAAACCTTGTTAACGTTTTATTTTCTAAATATTGTGGTTTTTCAAAGTCATATATATTGTTGAATTGCTTTTGTTCACTTTCATTAAAAATTAAATGTATTTATTTTCTCAGATGAGGGGAGGTTACCAAAACACTCCATCCATCTGCTCCTGGTCTGACCCCTCTGTCAAATTTTAGAACCCATTGTGGCCCGTCAATCAAAATGCTTGCCCACCCCATGCGCATACACACTTTTGCATACTCTCTTTATATGCCCATACATAATTTCATCCTGCCTACAATCACGAGGGTAGAGACGCTTGCCTAATAAAGTTTTAAGTGCTTTGGCAAATAGAACTGAACAGTACCGCTTGGTGGAAATGAGGCTTAATGCAGTTTCAACGGCATGATCTTGCACTCAGTTGGCTATTGAATTACCGTCTTAATCACTTGCTTGGCCCTGACTCTCTGACAGGCCAACACGACAAACCCTCACAAAGTGTCACACTCAAACTAGATCTGAACCCGAATGAAAGACGCAGAACTCCGAAGTAACAAAGTTCAAAATAATTTGTTTATTGAATATAGTAGAACAGAAAATCTCTTGGAGGAAAAAGCCAACTATTCCAAAGAATATAACATCACAATTATTGAGGAAAAACAAACAAGACAAAAGCCATTTCTCCGTCAAGAACGCGGAATATGGTCTTGTGAACTCTGCAGTTACGGTTTCGAAGAATATGCACAAAGACTTTCTTAGAAGGCCAATCTCCTTTTAATTACAACGGTTGTCTTTGTGAACCTCCTCTGACGCATTTTGGTGAACTAAAGAAAAGGACGGGGTAATTACAAAACGTGAGCCCTCTCCTCAACCAATTTGATACCAGCACTAAATGTTCTTGATATTTTCTCAGCCAAGTCTTCACAAGTCACCGAACAATGCACCCTTGGTTTAAGCTAGCGGACAACAACGGCATCCGGGTATTCCGTGCATTCGTGGTTTATGCACACTTTCAATCGGAACTGAACTCGTGCCACAACTGATGACGTCTCACAAAATCACGAAGACATAAGAACAGACATGAACGCAAATTGAGAAACGGCTCATGTTTCAACAAAACACCAACCTTAAAATAAGCACAAGACTTCACACTAAACTGAATGATTAGACAAGACATGATCAAGGGACACTAGAAAGCAAGACAAAACGAACTAAAAGTAAAACTTAGTCAACAAAAACAGATCAGTCAACTTCAGCTTTTGCCTCCCCAAAGTCCCGCATTCATTCTCCTGTGTGACGCTCCACCAAGCAGTGCTAGTTAAAAATGCAATGCCGCTGAAATGTTGAGAAACACCACCGAGCCAAATGGGAATTGATCTTATTTGTTTCCAGGGATAAAGAAGACCAACAAATGAACCCTTGTGGGAGAAAAACTGCAGCACGGTGCTCTTGTTCTTTCCTGCTCCGCCTGGCCCTGGAGTCTTCATTATGGACAGAATAGACACCGTCTTTGAATTAGCACATTCTCAAAACAAGCTATAGACCTCAAGGGGTTTGAAGGTGCAAGCAGGAGTCTTGAAAATTGGGGGTATCCCCACGTTTAACGTTGTTTGCCAGTGATGTCTTCTTTTGACCCGCTATTGCATTTGTATGTGGAGTGCTTGTCGATTACAAAAGAGATTTCGTTGTCAGTGCTGTTGAGAAGCAGGTGGCTCTGAGTACAGGTGGCCAGAGAGCAACTGTAGTTGCATTCTTCCATTTTGAAGTGGTGAGAGACGACGTCAAATCCACTTGAACTTGTCACAATGTGTCATTTTGTGTGTTTGATCTGGATAAGTGTGCTGGAATGTTTGATCCTTTAGAATGTCAGACATTTTATAAAGACATCTGGGAACTGTTTCAACTTGTGAATATATAGTGTCTCTTTTCAAGGAACTTACCTCCAGAATATTTCTAATGACGGATGTGCCTGGGGCATACCTTGCATTTTGAAGCTAATGGAAAGCGCTTATGTCCTTGTTTTCAAACATCCTGTTCCTGGTAAAGCATAGTTTGAGTAACCACCACGGGAGGAGGCCCGTTTGTGACAGGCGCCACCCTCAGCTCAGAACAACTGGGTTGCTGCACCTCTTTGTCAGCTAAAGGCTTTTAACAGGTTGGGCCAAGTGGGAGGAGCCCCCACTAGTCCTGCCACTAGCACTCCCTCAGGCCCAGAGAGAGCTAATTACTACTTGTGTATGCACTGTCATCTCCCACGAGCCTCCGGAGCAACAAATCTGACTGCTGATGTCTGGCGATGCCTTCTGTTGGAGGAGATCCCTACAGACAAACACTCTATTAGCTAGCGTTCTCTGTGACCTCTTCTATAATGGCGTGGTCGACACTAAAGGCAAGACCTATTCGTGTCCCTTAATGTGTTTTAAATAATGATTCAGGCACAATTGTACCCTGTATCAGGATGTAGCTTGCTAGCTTAAACAAATAAAGACAAATACTATTTGTGATACCCCCCCAATTATGTTACTAGTTCATACTTGTCAAAGTTGTTTTTCTTATATGCTGTCTTTATAGCATTGCTAAAACACCAAATCTAAATATGATCTAAGCCTTTGGCACAATTCTGTGCAATCCTATATTCAACCTTACAGCAATGTCTGTTTGGTGTGGGCCGCATCATAGTTATGCTTTCCCTCTGAGGGTTGTTATGACTGTGAAGCGATATACATTTTTTTGTGTAGCTAGTTTTGAAATGAGAAGCCAGTAAATAATTGTTTGGCCAAATTAACTAAGCAATATGTTATACCTGCCTTGTTAAAAGTGAAGAAAACTTGCAATCACCCTGAAATTGATGCCAATGCGGGCAATATAGCCTCAAAAATTCTATTAAAATATTTGGAGGATATTTGCTGCAATGATTTATCCGACGAAATGGGGAAAAAAAATTACTCAAAAATGACTGCTGCTTCAAAACAACAACATATTTATTGCACACTATTTAAGCCACCCTTCTTTTCCAGTTGAAATGTAAACTAATACTATAAAGCAAAAGAAAGTGACTTAATTTTTTTTCCCAGTGAGGTCTAAATGTTACATTACTGCTTACAACTTAAACAATAAATAAATAAACAAACAAACATTTTAGAATAATTATTTAAAAAAAAAAAGAAAAAAAAATACCTGTTCAAAAGCCACTGGCCCCCGTTGTCTTGATTGCGCTCTTGCTGACTTGCTATTTTATTGTCGTCATCGCCAATGTAATGAACCGTCAGGTTACCTAGTACCAATACTTGATAATACCATTTCATCATGGAATTGTGATGAGAATGTGTTTTATTGTGATAGTTTTATTCCAAACCCCAAAATATTCTTGAAAGTGACATAGGGTACACTCAAATATCATACTTTTAGAGTAACAAATTGTCATTTATCATCGAAATGAATGTTTTTCAAACAGTCTTGCCACATACTTCACTTTAACGTAGTCTGCTCTCTAAGTCTCACCAGTAGGGGGCACCATGTGAAAATATTATGTGTAGACATGTACATGCTACATGAAGCTTCTGTCGCGTGATGGTTGTTGATACCTCCGGACAGTAGAGGGCATTCGGGTTAGAAGGAGCAGACTAATGGTGGAGCACAGTAGTGTTTGGTATGTTCCTGTCTGATTAAGACAAAGGACATGACATAACTTCTGACTCAATTTAAAAGCTTAGTTATTGAAAATCCACAACAAAAACAATACACCATCTTACTTCTGTGTGTAAAAAAAAAAAAAAAAAAATACAAGATGTTTTGACGAACTATGACAGGGTAACAGTGGTAATGTCGCTTAACTTCTCTTTATGTATGCTGGGTGGTGGCTGCCTCTGTTTCCACCCGAGCGGAGCTCATCATCCTTTTTTGCAGACGCCTTAAAGTGTTGAAATATACTGCAGGTGCATAGTATTGGAGCATTTATAAGTGCTGTGAAGACGTACAGTATCGTCACCCAGTATCGGTGCATCCCTATTTGCTTGCATTGGATATGTAGGGCTACTAACGTAAAACAATTATCTGATTCCCTTATTACTGCATAGTATACAGTTGTAGTGTCATACAATGATGCTGCTTCTTCAGCCGGATGAGATTTGGAATATCAATTTAATTCTTCCTTAAAGGACCGCTATTGAATTGTTTTGTTTTCTACTTTTTACACAGTTCCAGATTTTGGCATCAATGCGCTCTCCACCAATGGCAGCCAGGTGCCTCGCGGCCCAGGCCTCCTCAAGGTGTCAGGCCTAGAGCGCAGTCAAGAGAGGAGCCAGGAGAGCTGCAGGGACTACCAACCTCCTTCATCGAGCACCCCTAGTCTGCCTCTGCCCCCACAATCCCTGCCTCCACCTCAGCCGCCGCCACAACCTTTCCTCCCAAAGTCCCCATCCTCACGGAAGTCCCAGGCAATCAGCTCTACTCAGGCTGCAGCCTCCAGTCATCCACTCCCACTTTCGGAGGCCCCGCCCAGGCCTCAGACTCCGGCAGCCGTGCCGCTCGCCCAGGGCCGTAAACACTCGCCGACCCCCCCTCCCCGTCCCCAGCACCACTCAGAACTTCTATCCCAACCGCGGTCTCTACACACACCCGGGAGTCATCCGCACCCACCGTCGCCTGCACCTCTGACCAACCACATTCAGCAGCAGCACGCCAGCCAGGCAGGGCCTCACCGACCCCCCTCACGCTGTCACCCCCGGCCCCTTTCTGCTTACAACGTCCTCAACCTCAACGGCCACAGGTAAGCCGACTCTTCTGACCTCACCAACGTACAATATTTGTTTTAAAAGTGTTCACATCTCTCAAATCCTTTGATATGCTGTGAAAGTATAAAAACTGCACATTCACTCACTTGAAAATCACTTCAGCTGAAATTGCACATGATGTCCGATTATTATGTCACCATTAGTGAGAACTTAAAGGCAAGAAGCTTATCAAACTGCAGAATAAAAGGGCCACATTGAAGTTGAAGTGCCTGCGATTTTATCTCTTTCCACCTAGTATAATGGTTTCATTCAGTTGACTTTAATTTTTCTTTCCGTTTCAAATTTCCATTGCCAAAAGTGTGATTATAAAATAAGGTACCACTTTTTGACAACTTATGTACTACTCACTGGGCGCTATCGCCAGTCGAAGCTCACCATTATAATCCATAAATTTGTTACGTAACATGCAAAGAAATGGGAAGAAGTAACCTAACGACGCTTGTTAAAGGGCCATATGTCGTCAAAACAGAACATGAAATGCTGAATATCTTTCGTAGTTCTCAGGTTAGTTGCCCCAAAAATTCCATAAGTTGGGGTTTGAATCGCAGAGTAGGTTGAAATGGCAAGATTTCTACTGAATGTAATTCAAGAAGGAAATACTTTCCAAAATGGGAACATTATGGGAAGTCCTTCCTTTGTTTAGCGTTCCGAAATGTTATTGAATTTGACGCAGTATCATCTGATAAAAAGGTGACATGGCACGATTTAACATCCCCCCCCCAATGGACTGGTATATTTTGGATCTTACCATAAATATAAAAGTCGATAAAGGGACGTTTTTCATCTTGATTATTTATTACCCTGCTCCAAATATTATATCTAATAATTATCACGTGATAAAGATTTTGACTGTGATGTTCTGACGTACTTCGTATGAAGTAATTAGGGCCACTGAGACTCGAGAAATGCTCCTGTAGAACCAATTTAGTCCCACCCAGGATGTCAGAGCTTTGGCTTGACAACACTTCACCTTGTGCCAACCTTGCTGGTCTGCCAATGCACCAACAGGGCCTCATGGGTAACTGCTGGCAATAATGGCAGTCAGCACCTGCAACCGAGCGCCAGTATCGCAAATGAGCTTTTAGGCTTAGTGCATGGGGCTTTGGAGGCGGAGGCTGTGTGACTGCCTCTGGGGAACACCCACACACGCTACACATTGTTTGCATACAGAAGGGAAAACTACCTCGCATCCTATTTCCAGTGCATATGTTCACTACCGGGACAGATGCTCATTTGGTTACGCTTACCGTTGGAAAAATGTATTTACATGCAATGTTGTGAATGGACCATGTGAGGGGATGTATTTGCAGATGTAGGACACTTGAGGTGTAAAAATGGAGATGAACAAGTGTTCAGCTTACGCCTTGCTGCTTAACGTTCCTCCTTTCACCACTTCGCTCTCTTTTTATTATTGCAGCAGCAGCAGGAGTAGCACCCCAGGGAGCAAGCCCCAAGGGCCTCCTGATCCTTCCTCTCAATTCCCCCACCACCCACCTCCTCCTGTGCCAGGCGCCACCGCGTCAACCTTCCCCTTGCCTCTGGCGGCTAACCACAGCACCCCCCACAGCTTCCCCCCTGCATTGCAGTCCTCACCGCACCCTCATCACCCCAATATGTTCGCTCCTCCAGCGGCTTTGCCTCCACCACCACCGCTGACATCTAGCACCCTGCCAGTACCGGGACATCCTGCTGCTGGGAGTGCCTACTCGGGTAAAAAATAAAGAAATATAGGATTTATTTTCCACAGATGCATATATGTTTATGAGAGAGAGAGGGGGAGGGGAGAGAGAGAGAGAGAGAGAGAGAGGGAGAGGGAGAGAGAGAGAGGGAGAGGGAGAGGGAGAGGGAGAGGGAGAGAGAGAGAGAGAGAGAGGGAGAGGGAGGGAGAGGGAGAGGGAGAGGGAGAGGGAGAGGGAGAGGGAGAGGGAGAGAGAGGGAGAGAGAGGGAGAGGGAGAGAGAGGGAGAGGGAGAGAGAGGGAGAGGGAGAGAGAGGGAGAGGGAGAGAGAGGGAGAGAGAGAGAGAGAGAGAGAGAGAGAGAGAGAGGGAGAGAGAGAGAGAGTATGTATTGTTGCCTTAAAATGCTCCGCTCTGCATATATTGTGTGGATCGTAAAGTTAACACTCAGACACGGTCTCTCTCTCATGCTTTTGTTGAATGACATTACACTCTAGTGAAGCAAGGCCACATTACAAAGGCAATTACCACCCGCTGCACATTTCGATGCATTGCCAGTGAGCTAAATGTCAGGGTCAGTGCAGAAAGGGGAATAAAGTACACCTTCATCAGTGTTTTAAGACCTTTTAGTTTTTTTCACTTTGTGTGGGAGAAATGGCATGCGCTGCATTTTGTTCAGAATGTTGATGATGAAAAAATTCCATCTCCTCTCCCAGTTCAATAAAACTTGAGAGTATGTGATTATTTTTTAGCTTTTTTTTTTTTTTTTGCCACGGGGATAAAAAAGTAATTACAACAACAGATCACTCTGAGGGATTCTTAGGGTATCAAATCTCAGCTCAGCATTTCAAAGATCCAGCTGGCAGAGATTCTAACTATGGGAGTCTAATTTAGTTTACTTTAGTTGACCAAGTTCAGTTTCATTGTTAACACATGCCATTAAAATCAAGCGTCAAGAGTACGGGTGGGTACTAGCCCGGTGATGAGCTTTCGTAACCAGTAAGGTACAATTTATGAGTGTTGTGGAATGTTGTTGAATCTTGATTAATCCTCTTTACAATAGTCCATAAATGCATTCATATACTGGAGGTCCGTACAAGAAATAAATTTTTCACAATGCTTGTGTCGTCCAACGTTCGATTCACCATTCCTTCCCGCTTGTCTTTTGCAGAGCAAGACATTCTGCGTCAGGAGCTCAACACACGTTTCTTGGCCTCTCAGAGCGCCGACCGCGGCGCCTCGCTTGGCCCACCGCCCTACCTGCGCACTGAGTTCCACCAGCACCAGCATCAGCACCAGCATCAGCACCAACACACCCACCAGCACACGCACCAGCACACCTTCACGCCATTCCCCCACGCCATTATGCCCACCCCAGCACCGTCCATGGTGCGTACCCCTGCCAGAAATGTGAGGATAAGTAGAACACAACCGTGTTGGGTTCGGGGGGGCTGAATGGGGGAAAAATGAGTTTTTCTGTCTTCGACTAATATGTTTCACACATGTCGACGATTGGGTGGGCGGCCATGGCGCTGAAAGTGTTTTCCCACTGGGTCTATGATCGGGCAGATTTTACACAAACTGGCGTGTGTTTAAGCAAGCACGCACTTGTGGCTTTGTGGCGACTCTCAATGATGATCATGTGCATCTGTCCATGCCACAATGATACTTTTATTCAGAAAGCCATTCTTGTGTTATTTCTGGAACCCGTCTTTCCATCTTTGAATGTTGTTATTTTCTAAATTGGCAATAACTTGCTTAAAGCATATCCACAGCCAAGTTTTAGAACATAATACACTTAATTCATCGTGAAAGTAATGACAGCACATGGCGCCGTGAGGGTGTTTTCATTACTGACATAAGCCTTACATTAAGATCCTCACTGTTGGTGAGACCACAGGCAATGAGTGGCTAGACCTAAATCTTTAAAACACACATCCATGGACACTCATTTTTGCTTGGCTCTGGTGATACCTCAAAGGCAGCAAAGTCTTGGCCTCTGACAGCTAATGAGGCCATAAAAAGCCTCTTAATAGCGGCAATGTTTGGTCTTGACTGGGGAAATATTCACCCTACGCCTGCCCTCCACCACTAAAACGAGACCGAAGGAGATGCTGTTTTACATGATCGTCACATGATCACCAAAGGGGGGTAATCTGTTTTGTGCGGAAATACCCCAAAGTGGTCAATCTCTGCTTCTTGTTGTCTTTAAATGTCGTCCTTAGCTTTATTTCCTTTCTCTTACAGTTCGACAAATACCCGACGAAAGTTGACCCCTTCTACAGACACAGTGTGAGTTTTCCCTTTCCGCAACACTTTGCTTGCAGACTCTGCCATTCACGCCCATATGAGAGGGCGCTAAAACTTTGTCCACGAATTTGTGTCATATTTCATGCAATCATCATCCTCCGCCGCTTGCTAATGGATGTTATAATCATTTCACCCATCAGGAAATGTGATTGTGATGAATTATTGCCTCCGTTGGCACAAAATGTAATGTTGAGAGATTTCATGGCTCCATTATAATTTTTCAAATGTAACATTCTAAACAAGTTTAAAAAGAAGTCCACGGAATGGACTCATTCACTGCCATTGACGGATATTGAAGCCAAAAAATGACATTCATTTTATCTGGCTTGACAGTGAAGGAGTTAATTAGCGTACATCATTGTTCGCCAATCACCGGCCCGTGGTCCGGAACCACAGATAAAAGAAAAAAAAACGTACAGTACTTCTGGTTTGTTTGTTATTCAAGGCTGAAAAATATGTTATTTTGAAGTGACCAGCTTCTCTCCGTTACATCCATCTATGATGGACTCTTGACGCATGTCAAGCTGTTAATTGTCTCGGTGGCATTATGTTAATATTAAAAAAAAAAACATGATCACATGCTTCTCTGCAGGATAATTTATGAAAGCCTTGAACACTTGTTTACTCGGTTTACATTAGCCTTGCACACGTTGCATCATTCGAAACTGTTTTTTTTTTTTTAAATATATATCAAAGCAAGCTGGAGTTAGCTAAACCTAATGAGGGTGCAGGGTTCTACTTTCATGTCTTGTGCTTTTTTTTGTAAAAAAAAAATAATCACAATTATAAAGAAGCCTTTTTGATTTTTGAGGTTGATGTTTGCACATTCTCTTGCATCTTGCTAAGTGACGCCTCCCGTCCATCTTTTCATCTTCAGCTCTTTCACTCGTACCCACCGGCGATGTCGGGCCTCCCTCCTGTCATCCCTCCAACTGGGCCCTTCAGCTCACTGCAGGGCGCATTTCAGCCCAAGGTAACCCCCCCCCGCCCACCTTTTATTTTCATATTACCTTTTTATTGATGTAATTTTTTTATTGATGTAATTTTTCTTTTTTCTTGTCATCTCTAGACCTCGAATCCTCTCGATGTGTCCTCGAGACCTGGCGCTGTCCCACATACATTCTTACAAAAGGACCCAAGGGTGAGGATTTTTTTATGTTTTGGTTTTTCAGTCAAAAACTTACCAAGCATTGAATTAGGCACACATGCTGAATGATTTTAAGACAATCGTCATTTAAGATGGAAAAAATAGTTTTGTCACAAATACTGGTAAATAGCATGTTCCATAAGGTGGATTAATCATGAAGTGGATGCAGTACTTTATTTAGTAAATTTATTCAAATCATTGACTGCACTGACTTTCCAGCTGCAGTTCCGCTGGTTTTGTACTGCACAATTTGACAGTTCTGTTAATTTCACGAGGCAATTGTGTTGTTCCATTAGTCTCTGTGCAATGTATTGATTCTGAGTAAAATATCTCCACCCGTTTTCCTCCCCGCTGCCTCCTGTGTAGCTAGCGGATCCATTCCGGCCCATTCTCAGGGTGAGTAATCATTGCTTTGTCCTGGTTTCACACATACATTACACGTACCACGAGTCTTTAAAACCTCGGTATCCACACTGAAAATTGTATTCTCCATGCAGACCAAGAGAAACTTATCCGTGCTTTTATATCCAGTAGACTTGATTATTTTAACAGTCTCCTTGAGTTATATAATTGTTCCAAGTGAATTGCAATGCTTCTGTCATAATAGGCGTGAGTCATGTTGTGTGACCATAGTATATTTCTGTCTTATGTTTTCAGAAGCCAGGAAAGTGGTGTGCTATGCACGTGCATACTGCCTGGCAGATATACCACCATCAACAAAAAGTCAAGGTGAGGATTCTTTGGACTTTCCTTTCAAGACCAGGCTGAATTAATAGAAATATTTTTATAAATAGACTAATATACTTGCATATAAAACCACTATAGGTCCAACTTTACTCATCATATTTAAAGTATGGGAAGATGGATCTTGCTGCCGCTTCAAATGTTTTTGTCATCCATTTTAAAGAATGAAATGAGAAAAAGAATGAAATGGCATATTGTTCTTTCTTTTCTTCTTCTTTCTTTCTTTTTTGTTTTATTATTTTAGTAACTTATAATGGCATGTCCTTTATCCATATTTTATTGTAATATTGATTTAGAACAGGGATTTTTTTTTTTATTTCTTTGTTTGAGCAGGTCTAGTACTGTCGATTTCTCAACTTCCTTTACACCGCCATAAGATGCATCTGGATTGTGCCAAAAATTTGAATCGCGTCACTTGAATCATGCAGTGTAAAACCAGCCTTTAGTTTTGCTTTCCGATTACGTTAAGCGTTTTACATATGTTTCTCTGTGTTGGTTTTGGTGTCTTCCAGCAGCAGATGCAGGTCGACCCTCACAAATTAGACTTTGGCCTCAAGCCCGAGTTCCTGAGTCGACCTCCGGGCCCAAGCCTCTTTGGTGCCATCCATCACCCCAGTGACCTTGCACGGCCCGCCACACTCTTCTCTGCTGCAGGTGAGAATATGTTACAGTCCAGGTGACATAATACATAGTGTCATTATTGACTTTTTTTTAAAAATAATTACAATAACGATCGAAAATCAAATTACGAGGTTAATAATAAATAAATAAATAACAAGCCAAGCTCCAAAAGGGGGTGTGCCAATTTGTCGTAAATTTCATCACTAGAAAAACCTGTCATTTTTATATGCTAACCTTTTATATAAGTGCCAATGTTAGCGTCAATCAAGCATCCCTTTCAGAAAAAAAAACTTTGGAAAGCTCACATTTGAAGTCAACTGAAAGATAAAATGTTGTTACTTTGCTGGAACAATATATTCAAACGCTTGAAAATGACACTATCAGTAATGAAGTCTAAAAATAATAATTTGTTAGCCTCAGTAATGCTAGCAAATGCTGTGTGGCGTTTATACGTTTGTGGAAGACATGTTGATGATTTTATCTAAAAACAGCACTGCGGAGTGAAGTAAATATGAAGACTGGTTTACATAAACACACAGCTTGACAGACTCGAAGCTTCTTCTTCAAAAGGTGCCAAGAATTGCAAACATTTTCCTCGTCTGCGTCTGCAATCGACAAACTATGTGGTGGGCATGCTGTCTCCGAATCACATCTTTTCTGAAGTGGCGTTTTTAGATTGGTATGGTGCTTTTCAAAGTACGGAACAGTGAGAATCAGTCAGTCATCAGTCCCATATTACTTTAATGTCAATAAATTTTTCCCCTCACCTGAAGGAACTTTATCAATTTTTGTCTTTATATTGAAATTGAAGTTAACGCAGGTTTAAAACAAAAAAAAAAAATCTTGTACTTTCAATGATGGGAGTTAATATGCCACTTAGATGTTCTCAAACAGTCACCGTTGACATTTTCAACTGGTCAAAAAGTTGCCCTGTAAAAAACTTGAATGGTGAGTATTGAAACACAGAATTAAGATTTGTTGTTTTCTGAGAAATCAAGGTAAATCTTGAAAAGAAAAAAAAAAACAACTGAAGTTCTTATTTCCCTCCTCAGGTCCAACACACCCATCAGCCGGTCCCTTCAGCCATCCTCCCCACCACCACGGAAACTTCCTCACCCCGGCACCTCATTTAGGTAGGAGTGCCTTCTGTCAAAAATATTTCTTCTGAAATAGCAGAATTTGCTAATGACATCACAGTCAAACTAATGTTTCATCTCTTTTCAGAACCTTTCAGTCGGCCGCCCTCCTTCGGTGGGCTGGGAGCTCTCAGTTCATCGGCGTTCGGAGGACTGGGAAATCCAGCACTAAGTGAGTTTTAGCCTCTTGAATGTCCATTTCTTTAAAGTGTATTTTAAAAGAAACAAAGCTGCACAAGGGTCGAGATACGCATTTAACTTGCGTCCTGCTGTGCTTTTCCGTGTGTTGAATCCCTGACAGCGGCCAACTCGATGTTCGGCCATAAAGATGGCCCCAACTCGCAGCAGCACTTTGGAGGCGGCGCCAACAGCAACCACCAGGAGCCCTGGAACCGCCTGCACCGCACCCCACCCTCCTTCCCTACACCCCCACCTTGGCTGAAACCTGGAGACTCGGAGAGGAGCGCCTCGGTCAGCTCGCACGAGAGAGACAGGGATTCTGACAAACGGGAGTCGATTAGCAGTAAAGAGGACAAAGACAGGTGGGTTTCCTGCCAAGTAAAGCCTGATTTTTAAGGATCTGCCGATCCGATTCTTGGGCTATGAATTAAGGAGGGGAAAAAAGGCCGCATCCAAATTGTCTTCATTATTTATTTTATTTTTTTAACTATACGAACATGACATATTGAATATGGCAAGTGGAGCAATGCTTTAAACCGAGTAAAACATCTAAATTATTTTTTTTTCCTTTTTGGGCACTGCAGATTATCAGGTGGTGTATTAAATTAGTTGTGTTCAATCTATATTTTCTGTCACGCAAAATGCTCAAAGTCGTCGTTGCTCTAGCTCCGCTTTCCACATTAAAATATTTCCATTCTGCAGATATTTTCATTGTTACATGACACTAGCTTCACATTGGCTTCCCCCCCGACAACGACCAGAATGTTCTCTCACTTTAACTAAAAAATAAAATAAATAATTTGGGTTGGAGAGGAATCCCATGCATATTTGATAGAACAAACTAAAACTAACAATAATTACAGCAAAAATGTCTTTTTTTTTTGACTGTCATTTTATTTAATCCATAAACTTTGGGGATTTATTTTAAATGCATTTATGTTGGTGTTACTGTATGGCTGTATGGCTTGATTCCAGCTGCATAATATTTATGTCCTAAGACAATGACCTACAATCAAAACAGCCCTCACTCACATTTATGCTTGGAAGAGATAAAGACTGCACGCTCATAATAGCGAGGTATCTGCTTTGTGTGTTTCTAGGGAATCTGTGGAGAAACGTCACCCGAGCCACCCTTCCCCAGTTCCGGTGAACCCCATCGGTCTTCTCAGTCACAGTCGTCCTCCTGAGCACCATCGGAACCACCTGCCTCCTTCCTCGGGAGACCCCCAGAGAGACAAGGAGAACAAGGCCAAAGACAGAGAAAGGGAACTCCCAGACTCGTGGAAAGAAAGCAGCACAGACGACCACAAGCTCAAAGACAACCAGCACTGCGATAAAGACACGCCCGCTATCCATGACGGGAGAGTATCAGAGGACAAAGTGTCCAACCGGGGCGCAGCCTCGCCATATATCAGGCAGACGAGCCTCGAACGTCCCAACGGCGGCCTGAGCAGGGAGCTTGTGGAGAAGAAGGGAGAGCTGGCGTTTGAGCACAAGAAGAACAGTGAGGTCAAAGTGAAAGAAGAGCGAAAGGAGGACCAAGACGGAGTGGCGGAGAAAACGAGCGAGCACCCGTTGGTGTCGTCCACCCCGAGCCTCCATCCTCCCTCTTCCATGGCGATGCCCATGGGCATGGCGGGTGTTCATCCGATCAACAACATGAGCAGTCTTGAGAGAACTCGAGTGGTGGCGCCCTTCATGGGTATCAGCCCAATCCCTGGCGCAGAACGCTTCCCCTACCCCGCCTTCCATTGGGACCCAATGAGGGACCCTTACAGAGGATTGGACATTCACCGACGGGACCCTCTGGCTAGGGATCTGTTGCTCAGGAACGATCCCCTCCACCGGCTGACGGCGCCGCGCCTTTACGAAGCGGAGCGTTCCTACAGGGAGCGTGAGCCTCACGACTTCAATCGCGACCACGTGCATCCTCTCGCCTTGGAGCAGAGGAGAGAGCACGAGCGCGCTCAGTTGGAGGAACGCGAGCGCATCCTCAGAGAGGACTACGAGCACGGGCGCATTCACCCCGCCATGCACCACCCGGCCCTTGACGGACATCTACCCCACCACGCCCAGGGCCTCATGGGCCCGGGACTTCCGGGCATGCACTATTCCAGAGTCAGCCCCTCTGCCGCTGCTGCCGCCGCCGCTGCAGCTGCTGCCCACCAGAACAGTATTCTGAACAAAACTCCGCCCACCGCCTCTCTCAGCGCCCCGCCTCCACTCATCCCCACGCTCGGCGCCAGGCCGGGCTCGCCTAGACGGACTGCTCCCCTGGCCACCGATATCAGAGACAGACCTCCTCACAAGGACATTGAGGCACGGTGAGCCTGAGCCGCACTCGCGGTAAACTCCCACCCAGCACTTAGCTTCGGGCAAAGCAAAACTGTAACATAGCTGTGAATAACTTATGTGGGCGGACACATGCCCACGCAAGGAATTGATTTTGTCAAGACACTAAATCACAGAAACAAACTTTTGATTTTTCAAATGTTGCTCCAGCTTTTTGTGTGTGTGTGTGTGTGTGTGTCCAGTCTTTCTATTGTATAGCAAAGTGGAGTGAAGTTTTGGAATGTTCAGATACTTTAGCACTGACAGACAGCAAAGTGTGTAGATAATATGTACAGTCACTGTGCTCGCTTTGTATGGTACAAATATGCAAAAGGGTGATTTGAAAGCTTTACTTTGGACAAATGTACATAAAGAAGTATTTAGGCAGTAATTCAGAATGTGCTTTTGCAATTATTATTATTTTTTTTTGGATTGACGCAACAGATTAGCATTGTACCAGAGACCCCATGTTCTACTATGCAACAAAGTCTGGCCTCCCTCCGTCACCGCCACTCTTTTCTGATAAAGATGACAACAAAGACGCTGTATTCTCTCCACAACTTTACCCCACTTTTCAAATTGCTCGCTCGATGTAGACACAAGCTTTAAAATAAGTTATACCTAACTGATATTGTTTTGAGAATCACTTGGTACTTTGTTAGGACAATCCAAGAGACAATATTGTATTTAAAGAACTTTCTGTATGAAAGAACCGGCAGCACAAACGTGAAGGCCGTCTTAAATTCACTCGACTGCCTTTGGTCTTGTTGTGGAGAGAATGCATCATTGTAAACACAAAAGGCAGTCATTTGCTCCATTGAAGGCGTGTAAAGTACATGTTTTGGAACTACATTCTGTTGGTGTATTCAAAGTTGCGGTACCTACAAAATCAAAAAACAAAAAAAAGCAAACGATGGACATTTTGTTTCGAACAAGCAGAGCTCTATTTTAGTAGCCCACCGAAGGTTTAGTTGTGCGCTTCAAATTCGGTGAACATTTCGTGCAGTGTTATTTTACTTCAACATAAAAATGTACACCGGAGCCATAGCGGTTAGTTGATGCGTATTGCAAAGATTGTTAAATGAGATTTTTTTTTTTGTTTGTTTGTTTTTTGCTGTTAACATGTACAGGTGAAAAAAAACTGAAAGTCTTTGTAGATCATGTACAAAATTGTCCAAAAAAAAAAAAAATAAGCGACTGAATCTTCAGCATGCCCCTCATTTAAACATGTGTTATGTAAATTGTGCCATGTTATTAAAAAATGTGTACTGAATTTGTCGGGAGTTTGAGTCACATTTCCGATTGTATTTCTTCTGATTAATCAGTTCTTCTGATTAACTAAAAAGATTTTCCTGTTGAAGTAGAAGACCACGAATTGGCAACTGTTGAAAGGTCTTCCTGGAAAAAGTGTATTGCAGGGTAGCGGAGAGGAAAGTCCAACTTATTCAAACCTCGGATCCATGTTGCAAGTACGTTTCATCCTGGTCAAGGGACACTGGACTAGCTCCCAGGGTACGTACTTGACAATCAAGAACTGGAATTTCAAATGATTAGAATGACCGTTTAAAATTGTAATGATATTTAAAACTATTCAGCGTAGTGGATTAGCTGACTTTGGGAGGGTTGCAGGACACGAACTAACAAGATGGGAGAACATGCAAAGTCCACACAGGAGGACCTTAGCAAAAATTCCAACTCATAACTTAACGGGCAGGCAGAACTAACACTTGTCTGAAATATAAAACTAGCATTCATTTTTCTGTTGGCGGTAAAGGAAAATGTCATGGATACAAGCAGTAGAAATGAGATCCCACTACAGGGTGCTTGGGCTCACCCTGAGCGGGAGAACGCGAACGAAGAGCTCAATCATCCTGAGAGGTTGAGGACGAGGCACCAGTGGCTCGTGCATTTATTCCAGATGCCTCCCTGATGAGGTGTTCAGGGCATGACTCAGTGGGAGGTGAGCTCAGGCCAGACCGAAGATACATGAGATGACTGTGTGTCACTGCAACCCTGTTTCAAACTGCTTTCAGAAATCTGCACCTGGGTGATCAGTGGGAAATAAATGGATGGGTGGATTATCTACATGCTTCACTTTTTTGAATAGTAGTTTAAGAGGGAAAAAAAAGAAGGTACGGTTGACAAAAGAAAACACTGACCATGGATCTTCAAAAACTGCTTGTCACACGCTGACAGCCTTCAGATGGTCAATCCTTATATTGTGCTTGTGATTTGTATTTTTTTATTATTATTAATCCCTCATTATTCTTTGGAACTTCCATAGGCCTCTGTGATTAAGGTTAATAACCGCTCTCACATACCAATGCCTTGTATTTTAATTATCAAAACAATAGGTAGTAGTGGCAACATTTGACCACTTGGGGGAGACAACGTGCCGCAAATACAGGCGACTTTGAACAGGACGTCTCTCTCTCTCTCTCTCTCTCTCTCTCTCTCTCTCTCTCTCTCTCTCTCTCTCTCTCTCTCTCTCTCTCTCTCTCTCTCTCTCTCTCTCTCTCTCTCTCTCTCTCTCTCTCTCCTCTCTCTCTCTCTCTCTCTCTCTCTCTCTCTCTCTCTCTCTCTCTCTCTCTCTCTCTCTCCTCTCTCTCTCTCTCTCTCTCTCTCTCTCTCTCTCTCTCTCTCTCTCTCTCTCTCTCTCTCTCTCTCTCTCTCGCGCGCACTCTCTCTCTCTCGCGCGCACTCTCTCTCTCTCGCGCGCTCTCTCTCGCGCACTCTCTCTCTCTCGCGCGCTCTCTCTCGCGCTCTCTCTCGCACTCTCTCTCTCGCGCTCTCTCTCGCACTCTCTCTCTCGCGCTCTCTCTCGCACTCTCTCTCTCTCTCTCTCTCTCTCGCACTCTCTCTCTCTCTCTCGCACTCTCTCTCTAGCACACTCTCTCTCTCTCGTATCTGCCATCTAAAATATGTACAAGTCATTCACATTTTTAATATTCATTCATACTCTACAACGCTACAGTATTTCTGAAGATAATCCAAAGCGACTTTATCTCACCACTGGCCAGAAAATCCTAAATTTCCTAAACTACTTTTGTGTGTAGAGACAAATAATTTTTTCCACAGCAAAGCTGACTTATGCATGTTTTGAAGCTTCCTGCCCAAATCTGCTGCTGGCTGGATCTGATCCCGTCCACAATACAAACTCCAAGGACAAATGCAATGAAATGGATTTGGGTGTGAAAAATACTGTAACTAGTGTTAAACTCGACAAAGCTGGCAACTCACTGAGCAATGTAATAAAAAAAAAAAAAGAGTCATGCAAATGACATTTAGTCACACAATTGCTTTTCCACAAAGTAATGCAGTTCCTGATATTTCCAGTAGGATTTAGAAAGAGAGCAAGACAACAAAATAGTTTTGCTCCTTGAATACCCTTCATGCCTGCCACTGGAGGAATTAAATGCTCCTCTATGAAAACTGCAAATTAATGATTAAACGAACATCTTATGGCTTTATTTATCAACCCTGCAAATATTCTAAAGTAGATGTCATTCATACTTTCACTGCTGGTCATATACGTTCCACAGGTCAGTTTAGAATACTTTTGTTTCAGGATTGTTTTTTAAATATCATTTATTGGCTATGGAGCGAACAGGGTCCCTCCATCCTCAATGTGCATGCACAGCAACTCTGTCACGTTTGATGACTGCCATGCATGTGTGACAATGTCATTCGAAAGTCTCCCTCGACACACACCAGTGGGATTTAATTGCTTGGTTTGGGGCCACTCTCTAATTACTTTACACAGCTCTTGTGATTAGGCTTCTTCAAACATTGTCCTCTAATTTGCAATCAAATTCTTTACAAGAGTGATTGGCACTGTTAAGTCACCACACACTCGGCCGTGCACTAGTCCTATTCCGTCCTGTCCTATTTGCTCCTTTTGTCTTCATTCCGCAAGTAAAAGTTATATTCGTGTCTGAAATGAGGAATTCCAGTTATTCCAGTTTATTGGGTCACTCGTGTTTTGTGCCACAGAAATATGTTGCGCTGTAAACATTCAAGTTCTGTTTTAAAGCACAACATTTTACCAAGATGGGTTGGGGTGGGCTAATCAATTATTATTGAAACTGCTGGCCAAAAGAATAACCTGCACTGGATTTCACTTAGAAAACGTGTCAGCTGGCAACGAGATCCACTCAGATTTAGTGAATGTTAAACAACCACTTTAAAACTCTTCACTCATCTCTAGCCACAATTTTTTTTTCTAGGGTAGTTTTTATGTGGTGCTGCGTTTTTTGATTTCTCTTCAGAAACTCCAACGGTAGCTGGAAATATGTAATATAAAGGGACCATTAAAAAAAGAAAAGTCCAAACAGTTTTACCGCTTCCAGACTTTAAACACACTTTTGAAGTCATTGCTAAGCACCTGTTCTCTTCTCTCGCTCACACTGTTGTTCATTAAAGGCAAAGTGTGCTTATGTTTATTCGTCACTCCCCCGTTGGGGCTTACTTGTGAATTAAACTTTATATATATTTAAGCACCAAAATCTTCAAACACATGATATGATTTCATTAAGCAAAAGTCCACTAAATATAATCTTAATGCAAGCCAAAAAAGCAACACGGACTACAAAACCGATTATACAACAATATTCTAATGCATATATTCTCTCTCTGCTCTTTGGGAACTCAAATATTCTTGGAGATTAGTTGGGGACTCTCTCTGCCTCTTCTTCTTCCTCTTAATTACACTGCATCACTTCCACAGATCTCCAAATGAGAGTGTAGTGGTACTACACTAAAGACACACAACTCTTCTGACTTGCTTTATAAATAGTTTTGCCGTGATGTTATGCAGGGGTCTATACATTGTTTTGTTCGGGTGCTTTTGATGGGTTTCATGCCCCCATCGCTTCAAAACAGTTATAGCCCCGGGTTCGAATCACATCGTGGTGACCCTTTTCATCCTATATACATTTTTTTTCTTTGTCTTGTTCTTGTTATGTATATAATGTACCGTATGTTCATTTGAGTGCATGTTTTGTCAATATTGGTGCTGACACTGTAATTTCTCTTACATGATAAATTTGGTTTATCTCTTCTGTGGTTGAGAGGTTATCACGTCTTTCGCATGTCTGAGATTCGAGGTCAAAATCTTGGCGCAGGCCTTCCTGTGGTGAGTTTGTCTTGTGTGCGTGTGTGTTTTTTGGGCACTCCAACTTTCTGCCACATTCCAAAACCATCCCTGTTCGGTTAATTAAGTACTTGAAATTCTTCATAGTTATGGAAGGATGTGAGATTATTTTCTATATGTGCCCTGTGATTGGCTGGTGACAGGGTGCACCCGACCTTCTCATTTAAAATGGATAGATGGCAGGCTTTCTCCATTACTTTATGCAAATAGATTTCAAGTTTCCCTATATCTGTTTGTACATTTTTACTGATGTTTAATATTATAATACTTTCATAAATACAGTCCGTTACTTGCGATTTGCCTTTTTTAAATTGATGCTCTTGTTGTACTTATATTTCTGAACACCAGGTGGCGTAAGTGCACGATGTAGACGAGACAGTCATTGGGGAAGGACGCCAGTGGATATTCTGGCAGGTAGGACTTTCATGTCACCTGACCTGATGAGAACCAGTCTGACTGGTTGACTTCCTGTGACCCATCAGTGCAATGCTCGCTATTCGCCCGGACTGACAGAACACCGCACATGTGGTCTGACTGGAAGAACAGCGCAGTGTGTGGCAGACACTCCTTTTTCTTGTGTGAAGCTCAAAAGGGAGGACACAAAGCCTTGGATCCCCGCAGCCTCACATGTATTTACTTTTAAACACGAGACGTCATCTGTTTACACAGACACACCTTACGCTGCATCACATTATATGAGCTAACAAGATCATCTGATGCTTGGGTGGCATTGCAAACAATAACTGCATCATGCAAAGAATCCCTGGATAAATATGCATCGTTTACCACCTTAAGGGTCGGCATGCAGCAATGCACTGCCTGTTAGGATGGGGGGCGGGGGGCAATTATGAGAGAATGCCTGGAGTAGGCCAACACCCCCACCGCACCCCCCGCTGACAATAAAGCTAATCACATCCAAACAAATACGCTCCTAAAAACACTTTGAAGTGTATAAATGCATCCCATCCTGAGCAGTAAAATTCTCTTGATGTTCCTACACCCTTAAGAAAAAAAAAACGCACGCACACACACACGCACTCACAAAACAAGAAGAGCACTCCTGGTTCCCCAATAGCCGGATTATGCTCAGGCCTCTCAAGCGGAGTTCATCGTTAGTTGAATTGTTAAGAAGGGGTAGAACATCTAAGAGGCAGAGGGTAGGGTGGAGGAATGGGGAGTGGTGGTGAAGAAGGTCGATTCTAGGAAAGACTGAGATAAAAAAAAAAAAAAACATCATAAATCCCCTGCTGAACCCAAGCAACTGTACACCACATTCGAAACAATCTATTCCAATGATGAGTCCAAGTGGGTGAGTAAAAGATACATGTAATCTCAAATCTGTGCTGACGAGAAGTTAAGCGTCTGATATGCTTTTATCTGTTGGTCGTCAGCACAGCGGAAACATACTGTGACGGCCAACTGGGGAGCTGAACACTTTCTTCCAGAGTGAGAATTCCAAGATTCCTTTTTGATCCTCCCACATCGCTGTTTGTTGATAATGTTGCACATTTTGCTAAACGTTTAGCAGGGAGGACTGACTCACGTCTTGCTACATTAAAGATTTCACTGGTGATGAAGCACAACATTACGATCACTGGGAGTGAAACTGCAGGGAAAAATTCCAGATGGTCTCCTCCTCAAAGCTATGAGTGCTTCCACTCCTGTGCTAACACTTTTACAACAAGGTGTGATATTTGTATGTATTCATCCAGAAAATATTTCTGTAGATGCAATCGTGTCATCGCCTTTCTAGTTCATCCCAAAGGTGCGTGATGGGGTTAAGGTCAAGGACCTGAGTTTCTTCGACAACAGCCAGCATGTGCAGGAGTCCAACGGCAGGAGTAAAGTAACAGCTAAACGGACAGTATGTTTTACATACCGAAACCTGGGGTCGAACCAGGGAACTTTAGAGCTTCAGTCTAGCGCTTTATATATCAAAAGCTAGCTCTCTCTCTCTCTCTCTCTCTCTCTCTCTCTCTCTGGCTCTCTCTCTCTCTCTCTCTCTCTCTCTCTCTCTCTCTCTCTATATATATATATATATATATATATATATATATATATATATATATATATATATATATATATTTAGAGAGAGAGAGAGAGAGAGACTCACGGTGCAGAGGTTTGATTGTGGGTTTGATTCCGGCTCCGGCCTTTCTGTGTGGAGTTTGCATGTTCCACCCGTGCCTGCGTGGGTTTCCTCCCATATTCCTAAAACATGCATGGCAGGTTGATTGGACACTCTAAATTGCCCCTAGGTATGAGTGTGAGCGCGGATGGTTGTTCATCTATGTGTGCCCTGCGATTGGGTTGCAACCAGTTCAGGGTGTACCTCGCATTCTGCCCGATGACAGCTGGGATAGGCTCAAGCCCCTTTAGCACCCCCCTCTTCCCCCGACCCTCGTGAGGAGAAGCAGAACAGTTAATGGATGACTATATATATGCTTTGCTGTGCCACATAACGTGTTCGTACGCTCTCCTCAGTACGGAACCTTGAAATGTCCGATTTGTCAGGACAGCCAAGGACCTCCTGTATCATGTAAATGCAGTATGTGAGGATGTCCAGTTGTGGAAGAAAAGCACAGGAGTGTCCTCTGTGTAGGCAAGAATAAAGTGAAATATTCTCGCACTGCTCTGACCTTCAGAGACACACAATGTGATCGGAGTGTGCAGATAATAATTGGATTCTCTGTTTATCACACTTGATTAAAGTAACCTTTCTAGTCATCATGTCTCTTCAGAAATGTTGTTTTATGACGACTCATCCTACTCGTCCTCTTAAAAAAGATATTAAATGTGCATCTCAAATATTATCAGACAATGAAATGCAGCTTAATCCTACAGGTTTTTCTTTAGAGCCGTCCGCACGGTTTCGTTGGAGTGACCTTCACCGACCCGATGTAAGCGGAGCCTCATTAGTTCCAAGTTTCAGCTCAGACCAGACAAATGAGCTTTAATTACTGCTGCGGTGCCTTTTTTCTTCCCCTTGCAACTAGTCAGCCCACTCACGTGGATCCTGCTGTTATGAGAATGAGCTTGTGTGTACAAAGTTGACATTTGGTGTTCTGACCTTCTCAAACAGCTCCTGAGACAAACGCGACTTGGGGGAGGGATAGGAGTGAATTCATCCTGCAACAACGGCCGAGATCCAAGCCGGATAGCTCTGATTATATCTATCTTGTATTTGATGTGAGCTCAGTTATGGTGCAGCTATGGCCAGAAAATGCGCTAGATAATATATTTTACTTCACTTAAATTTATATTGCATTAATATATCATAAATATAAATCACTGTAGTTTAGGCAATATGGCTCAAACTGATGTTTCCGTTGTCTCGAAACTAACAGATTCCCCAGCCACAAAATAACATCAGTTTGAGACAGAAAAAAAAAAGAAAACTGTCCCTGCTTAATACTGAGAGGTGATTTATAATTATACAATCATTGCTGAAGTAGCTCAGTTGGGAGTGCGTTAGACTGCCGATATAACTGGCCTGGGTTCAACCCAAGGTATCGACATTTAAATGTATTCTGTATTTGGCGGTTGTGGGTACATTACTCCTACCTCTCCTATCACTCCTCTTGAATATTGGCGATACATACCCTTTGATTAAATCACGACTGGACACTCAATACCTCAGTTCTGTGCCGAAATAGCTCAGTTGGGAGCGCGTTAGACTGAACCTCTAAAGGTCCCGGGTTTGACCCCAGGTTTCGGCATGTGAATGTACTGTCTATTTGGCGCTTGTATTTACTTTACTCCTACATGTTGTGAGACGACGCTTGTGTAGTGTCGATACGTACCCTCTGATTAAATCGTGACTGGACACTCAAGACCACTATTCTGTGCTGAAACAGCTCAGTTGGGAGCGCGTTTGACTTAAGATCTAAAGGTCCCTGTTTCAAACCCGTTTTTTGGCATGTGAATGTACGACGTGTTTAGCGGGTTCTGGTTACTTTACTCCTACATGTTGTGAGACGATGCTTGTTGTCGATAGGTACCCTCTGATTAAATCCTGACTGGACACTCAAGATGAGTATTGGGTGCCGAAATAGCTCAGTTGGGATAGCGTTAGACTGAAGATCAAGAGGTCCCTGGTTCAACCCCGGTTTTCGGCATGTGAATGTTTAGCGGGTTCTGGTTACTTTACTCCTACATGTTGTGAGACGCCTCTTGTGTACTCTCGATAGGTACCCTCTGATTAAATCGTGACTGGACACACAAGACTGTTGTACGGTGCCGAAATAGCTTAGTTGGGAGAAGTTAGACTGAAGATCTAAAGGTCCCTGGTTCAACCCCGGGTTTCGGCGTGTCAATGTTTAGCGGGTTCTGATTAATTTACTCCTACATGTTGTGAGATGACGCTTGTGTACTCTCGATAGGTACCCTCTGATTAAATCGTGACTGGACACACAAGACCATTATTCTGTGCCGAAATAGCTCAGTTGGGAGAGCGTTAGACTGAAGATCTAAAGGTCCCTGGTTCAACCCCGGGTTTCGGCATGTGAATGTACTGTCTATTTGGCGCTTGTATTTACTTTACTCCTACATGTTGTGAGACGACGCTCGTCTACTCTCGATACGTACCCTCTGATTAAATCTTGACTGGACACTCAAGAACACTATTCTGTGCCGAAATAGCTCAGTTGGGAGAGCGTTAGACTGAAGATCTAAAGGTCCCTGGTTCAACCCCGGCTTTCGGCATGTCAATTTTTAGCGGGTTCTGGTTACTTTACTCCTACATGTTGTGAGACGACGCTTGCAAATTGACGATAGGTACCCTCTGATTCAATTGTGACTGGACACTCAAGACTATTATTCTGTGCCGAAATAGCTCAGTTGGGCGAGCGTTAGACTGAAGATCTAAAGGTCCCTGGTTCAACCCCGGGTTTCGGCATGTCAATGTTTAGCGGGTTCTGGTTACATTACTCCTACATGTTGTGAGACGACGCTTGCTGTCGATAGGTATCCTCTGATTAAATCGTGACTGGACACTCAAGAATATTATTCTGTGCCGAAATAGCTCAGTCGGGAGAGCGTTAGACTGAAGATCTAAAGGTCCCTGGTTCAACCCCGGGTTTCGGCATGTCAATGTTTAGCGGGTTCTGTTTAATTTACTCCTACATGTTGTGAGACGACGCTTCTATATTGTCGATACGTACCCTCTGACTAAATCGTGACTGGACACTCAACAAGACTATTATTCTGTGCCGAAATAGCTCAGTTGGGAGAGCGTTAGACTGAAGATCTAAAGGTCCCTCGTTCAACCCCGGGTTTCGGCATGTGAATGTTTAGCGGGTTCTAGTTACTTTACTCCTACATGTTGTGAGACGACGCTTGCAAATAGTCGATAGGTACCCTCTGATTAAATCGTGACTGGACACTCAAGACTATTATTCTGTGCCGAAATAGCTCAGTTGGGAGAGCGTTAGACTGAAGATCTAAAGGTCCCTTGTTCAACCCTGGGTTTTGGCATGTCAATGTTTAGCGGGTTCTGTTTACTTTACTCCTACATGTTGTGAGACGACGCTTGCAAATTGTCGATAGGTACCCTCTGATTAAATCGTGACTGGACACTCAAGACTATTATTCTGTGCCGAAATAGCTCAGTTGGGAGAGCGTTAGACTGAAGATCTAAAGTTACCTGGTTCAACCCCGGGTTTCGGCATGTCAATGTTTAGCGGGTTCTGTTTACTTTACTCCTACATGTTGTGAGACGACGCTTGCAAATTGTCGATAGGTACCCTCTGATTAAATCGTGACTGGACACTCAACCCCACCATATTGTGCCGAAATAGCTCAGTTGGGAGAGCGTTAGACTGAAGATCTAAAGGTCCCTGGTTCAACCCCGGGTTTCGGCATGTGAATGTACTGTCTATTTGGCGCTTGTATTTACTTTACTCCTACATGTTGTGAGACGACGCTCGTGTACTCTCGATACGTACCCTCTGATTAAATCTTGACTGGACACTCAAGAATACTATTCTCTGCTGAAATAGCTCAGTTGGGAGAGCGTTAGACTGAAGTTCTAAAGGTCCCTGGTTCAACCCCGGGTTTCGGCATGTCAATGTTTAGCAGGTTCTGTTTACTTTACTCCTCCATGTTGTGAGACGACGCTTGCAAATTGTCGATAGGTACCCTCTGATTAAATCGTGACTGGACACTCAAGACTACTATTCTGTGCCAAAATAGCTCAGTTGGGAGAGCGTTAGACTGAAGATCTAAAGGTCCCTGGTTCAACCCCGGGTTTCGGCATGTCAATGTTTAGCAGGTTCTGTTTACTTTACTCCTCCATGTTGTGAGACGACGCTTGCAAATTGTCGATAGGTACCCTCTGATTAAATCGTGACTGGACACTCAAGACTACTATTCTGTGCCAAAATAGCTCAGTTAGGAGAGCGTTAGACTGAAGATCTAAAGGTCCCTGGTTCAACCCCGGGTTTCGGCATGTGAATGTTTAGCGGGTTCTGTTTACTTTACCCCTACATGTTGTGAGACGACGCTTGTATATTGTCGATAGGTACCCTCTGATTAAATGATGACTGGACACTCAACCCCACCATATTGTGCCGAAATAGCTCAGTTGGGAGAGCGTTAGACTGAAGATCTAAAGGTCCCTGGTTCAACCCCGGGTTTCGGCATGTGAATGTACTGTCTATTTGGCGCTTGTATTTACTTTACTCCTACATGTTGTGAGACGACGCTCGTGTACTCACGATACGTACCCTCTGATTAAATCTTGACTGGACACTCAAGAACGCTGTTCTGTGCCGAAATAGCTCAGTTGGGAGAGCGTTAGACTGAAGATCTAAAGGTCCCTTGTTCAACCCCGGGTTTCGGCATGTGAATGTTTAGCGGGTTCTAGTTACTTTACTCCTACATGTTGTGAGACGACGCATGCAAATTGTCGATAGGTACCCTCTGATTAAATTGTGACTGGACACTCAAGACTATTATTATGTGCCGAAATAGCTCAGTTGGGAGAGCGTGAGACTGAAGATCTAAAGGTCCCTGGTTCAACCCCGGGTTTCGGCATGTGAATGTTTAGCGGGTTCTGGTCACTTTACTCCTACATGTTGTGAGACGACGCTTGCAAATTGTCGATAGGTACCCTTTGATTAAATGATGACTGGACACTCAACCCCACCATTTTGTGCCAAAATAGCTCAGTTGGGAGAGCGTTAGACTGAAGATCTAAAGGTCCCTGGTTCAACCCCGGGTTTCGGCATGTGAATCTTTAGCGGGTTCTGTTTACTTTGCTCCTACATGTTGTGAGACGACACTTGTATACTGGCGATACGTACCCTCTGATTAAATGATGACTGGACACTCAACCCCACCATTTTGTGCCGAAATAGCTCAGTTGTGAGAGCGTTAGACTGAAGATCTAAAGGTCCCTGGTTCAACCCCGGTTTTCGGCATGTGAATGTACTGTCTATTTGGCGCTTGTATTTACTTTACTCCTACATGTTGTGAGACGACGCTCGTGTACTCTCGATACGTACCCTCTGACTAAATCGTGACTGGACACTCAAGAACACTATTCTGTGCCGAAATAGCTCAGTTGGGAGAGCGTTAGACTGAAGATCTAAAGGTCCCTGGTTCAACCCCGGGTTTCGGCATGTCAATTTTTAGCGGGTTCTGGTTACTTTACTCCTACATGTTGTGAGACGACGCTCGTGTACTCTCGATACGTACCCTCTGACTAAATCGTGACTGGACACTCAAGAACACTATTCTGTGCCGAAATAGCTCAGTTGGGCGAGCGTTAGACTGAAGATCTAAAGGCCCCTGGTTCAACCCCAGGTTTCGGCATCTGAATGTTTAGCGGGTTCTGGTTACTTTACTCCTACATGTTGTGAGATGATGCTTGCTCATTGTCGATAGGTACCCTCTGATTAAATCGTGACTGGACACTCAAGACCGTAATTCTGTGCCGAAATAGCTCAGTTGGGAGAGCGTTAGACTGAAGATCTAAAGGTCCCTGGTTCAACCCCGGGTTTCGACATGTGAATGTTTAGCGGGTTCTAGTTACTTTACTCCTACATGTTGTGAGACGACGCTTGGCAATTGTCGATAGGTACCCTCTGATTAAATGATGACTGGACACTCAACCCCACCATATTGTGCCGAAATAGCTCAGTTTGGAGAGCGTTAGACTGAAGATCTAAAGGTCCCTGGTTCAACCCCGGGTTTCGGCATGTGAATGTACTGTCTATTTGGCGCTTGTATTTACTTTACTCCTACATGTTGTGAGACGACGCTCGTGTACTCTCGATACGTACCCTCTGATTAAATCTTGACTGGACACTCAAGAATACTATGCTCTGCTGAAATAGCTCAGTTGGGAGAGCGTTAGACTGAAGATCTAAAGGTCCCTGGTTCAACCCCGGGTTTCGGCATGTCAATGTTTAGCGGGTTCTAGTTACTTTACTCCTACATGTTGTGAGACGACGCTTGCATATTGTCGATAGGTATCCTCTGATTAAATCGTGACTGGACACTCAAGAGTATTATTCTGTGCCGAAATAGCTCAGTTGGGAGAGCGTTAGACTGAAGATCTAAAGGTCCCTGGTTCAACCCCGGGTTTCGACATGTGAATGTTTAGCGGGTTCTAGTTACTTGACTCCTACATGTTGTGAGACGACGCTTGGCAATTGTCGATAGGTACCCTCTGATTAAATGATGACTGGACACTCAACCCCACCATATTGTGCCGAAATAGCTCAGTTTGGAGAGCGTTTGACTGAAGATCTAAAGGTCCCTGGTTCAACCCCGGGTTTCGGCATGTGAATGTACTGTCTATTTGGCGCTTGTATTTACTTTACTCCTACATGTTGTGAGACGACGCTCGTGTACTCTCGATACGTACCCTCTGATTAAATCTTGACTGGACACTCAAGAACACTGTTCTGTGCCGAAATAGCTCAGTTGGGAGAGCGTTAGACTGAAGATCTAAAGGTCGCTGGTTCAACCCCGGGTTTCGGCATGTGAATCTTTAGCGGGTTCTGTTTACTTTACTCCTACATGTTGTGAGACGACACTTGTATACTGTCGATAGGTACCCTCTGATTAAATGATGACTGGACACTCAACCCCACCATTTTGTGCCGAAATAGCTCATTTGGGAGAGCGTTAGACTGAAGATCTAAAGGTCCCTGGTTCAACCCCGGGTTTCGGCATGTGAATGTACTGTCTATTTGGCGCTTGTATTTACTTTACTCCTACATGTTGTGAGACGACGCTCGTGTACTCTCGATATGTACCCTCTGATTAAATCTTGACTGGACACTCAAGAATACTATTCTGTGCTGAAATAGCTCAGTTGGGAGAGCGTTAGACTGAAGATCTAAAGGTTCCTGGTTCAACCCAGGGTTTCGGCATGTGAATTTATAGCGGGTTCTGGTTACTTTACTCCTACATGCTGTGAGAGGATGCTTGCTCATTGTCGATAGGTACCCTCTGATTAAATCGTGACTGGACACTCAAGAATATTATTCTGTGCCGAAATAGCTCAGTTGGGAGAGCGTTAGACTGAAGATCTAAAGGTCCCTGGTTCAACCCCGGGTTTCGGCATGTGAATGTTTAGCGGGTTCTAGTTACTTTACTCCTACATGTTGTGAGACGACGCTTGCAAATTGTCGATAGGTACCCTCTGATTAAATTGTGACTGGACACTCAAGACTATTATTCTGTGCCGAAATAGGTCCGTTTGGGAGAGCGTTATACTGAAGATCTAAAGGTCCCTTGTTCAACCCCGGGTTTCGGCATGTGAATGTTTAGCGGGTTCTGGTTACTTTACTCCTACATGTTGTGAGACGACGCTTGCAAATTGTCGATAGGTACCCTTTGATTAAATGATGACTGGACACTCAACCCCATCTTTTTGTGCCAAAATAGCTCAGTTGGGAGAGCGTTAGACTGAAGATCTAAAGGTCCCTGGTTCAACCCCGGGTTTCGGCATGTGAATGTACTGTCTATTTGGCGCTTGTATTTACTTTACTCCTACATGTTGTGAGACGACGCTCGTGTACTCTCGATACGTACCCTCTGATTAAATCTTGACTGGACACTCAAGAATACTTTTCTGTGCTAAAATATCTCAGTTGGGAGAGCGTTAGACTGAAGATCTAAAGGTCCCTGGTTCAACCCCGGGTTTCGGCATGTGAATTTTTAGCGGGTTCTGGTTACTTTACTCCTACATGTTGTGAGATGATGCTTGCTCATTGTCGATAGGTACCCTCTGATTAAATCGTGACTGGACACTCAAGACCGTAATTCTGTGCCGAAATAGCTCAGTTGGGAGAGCGTTAGACTGAAGATCTAAAGGTCCCTGGTTCAACCCCGGGTTTCGGCATGTCAATGTTTAGCGGGTTCTGTTTAATTTACTCCTACATGTTGTGAGACGACGCTTCTATATTGTCGATACGTACCCTCTGATTAAATCGTGACTGGACACTCAACAAGACTATTATTCTGTGCCGAAATAGCTCAGTTGGGAGAGCGTTAGACTGAAGATCTAAAGGTCCCTGGTTCAACCCCGGGTTTCGGCATGTGAATGTTTAGCGGGTTCTAGTTACTTTACTCCTACATGTTGTGAGACGACGCTTGCAAATTGTCGATAGGTACCCTCTGATTAAATTGTGACTGGACACTCAAGACTATTATTCTGTGCCGAAATAGGTCCGTTTGGGAGAGCGTTATACTGAAGATCTAAAGGTCCCTTATTCAACCCCGGGTTTCGGCATGTGAATGTTTAGCGGGTTCTGGTTACTTTACTCCTACATGTTGTGAGACGACGCTTGCAAATTGTCGATAGGTACCCTTTGATTAAATGATGACTGGACACTCAACCCCACCTTATTGTGCCAAAATAGCTCAGTTGGGAGAGCGTTAGACTGAAGATCTAAAGGTCCCTGGTTCAACCCCGGGTTTCGGCATGTGAATGTACTGTCTATTTGGCGCTTGTATTTACTTTACTCCTACATGTTGTGAGACGACGCTCGTGTACTCTCGATACGTACCCTCTGATTAAATCTTGACTGGACACTCAAGAACACTGTTCTGTGCTGAAATAGCTCAGTTGGGAGAGCGTTAGACTGAAGATCTAAAGGTCCCTGGTTCAACCCCGGGTTTCGGCATGTCAATGTTTAGCGGGTTCTGTTTAATTTACTCCTACATGTTGTGAGACGACGCTTGCAAATTGTCGATAGGTACCCTTTGATTAAATGATGACTGGACACTCAACCCCACCATTTTGTGCCAAAATAGCTCAGTCGGGAGAGCGTTAGACTGAAGATCTAAAGGTCCCTGGTTCAACCCCGGGTTTCGGCATGTCAATGTTTAGCGGGTTCTGTTTAATTTACTCCTACATGTTGTGAGACGACGCTTCTATATTGTCGATACGTACCCTCTGACTAAATCGTGACTGGACACTCAACAAGACTATTATTCTGTGCCGAAATAGCTCAGTTGGGAGAGCGTTAGACTGAAGATCTAAAGGTCCCTCGTTCAACCCCGGGTTTCGGCATGTGAATGTTTAGCGGGTTCTAGTTACTTTACTCCGACATGTTGTGAGACGACGCTTGCAAATAGTCGATAGGTACCCTCTGATTAAATCGTGACTGGACACTCAAGACTATTATTCTGTGCCGAAATAGCTCAGTTGGGAGAGCGTTAGACTGAAGATCTAAAGGTCCCTGGTTCAACCCCGGGTTTCGGCATGTGAATGTACTGTCTATTTGGCGCTTGTATTTACTTTACTCCTACATGTTGTGAGACGACGCTCGTGTACTCTCGATACGTACCCTCTGATTAAATCTTGACTGGACACTCAAGAACACTGTTCTGTGCCGAAATAGCTCAGTTGGGAGAGCGTTAGACTGAAGATCTAAAGGTCCCTCGTTCAACCCCGGGTTTCGGCATGTGAATGTTTAGCGGGTTCTAGTTACTTTACTCCTACATGTTGTGAGACGACGCTTGCAAATAGTCGATAGGTACCCTCTGATTAAATCGTGACTGGACACTCAAGACTATTATTCTGTGCCGAAATAGCTCAGTTCGGAGAGCGTTAGACTGAAGATCTAAAGGTCCCTGGTTCAACCCCGGGTTTCGGCATGTGAATGTTTAGCGGGTTCTAGTTACTTTACTCCTACATGTTGTGAGACGACGCTTGCAAATTGTCGATAGGTACCCTCTGATTAAATTGTGACTGGACACTCAAGACTATTATTCTGTGCCGAAATAGGTCCGTTTGGGAGAGCGTTATACTGAAGATCTAAAGGTCCCTTATTCAACCCCGGGTTTCGGCATGTGAATGTACTGTCTATTTGGCGCTTGTATTTACTTTACTCCTACATGTTGTGAGACGACGCTCGTGTACTCTCGATACGTACCCTCTGATTAAATCTTGACTGGACACTCAAGAATACTATGCTCTGCTGAAATAGCTCAGTTGGGAGAGCGTTAGACTGAAGATCTAAAGGTCCCTTGTTCAACCCTGGGTTTTGGCATGTCAATGTTTAGCGGGTTCTGTTTACTTTACTCCTACATGTTGTGAGACGACCCTTGCAAATTGTCGATAGGTACCCTCTGATTAAATCGTGACTGGACACTCAAGACTATTATTCTCTGCCGAAATAGCTCAGTTGGGAGAGCGTTAGACTGAAGATCTAAAGTTACCTGGTTCTACCCCGGGTTTCGGCATGTCAATGTTTAGCGGGTTCTGTTTACTTTACTCCTACATGTTGTGAGACGACGCTTGCAAATAGTCGATAGGTACCCTCTGATTAAATCGTGACTGGACACTCAAGACTATTATTCTGTGCTGAAATAGCTCAGTTGGGAGAGCGTTAGACTGAAGCTCTAAAGGCCCCTGGTTCAACCCCAGGTTTCGGCATCTGAATGTTTAGCGGGTTCTGGTTACTTTACTCCTACATGTTGTGAGATGATGCTTGCTCATTGTCGATAGGTACCCTCTGATTAAATCGTGACTGGACACTCAAGACCGTAATTCTGTGCCGAAATAGCTCAGTTGGGAGAGCGTTAGACTGAAGATCTAAAGGTCCCTGGTTCAACCCCGGGTTTCGACATGTGAATGTTTAGCGGGTTCTAGTTACTTTACTCCTACATGTTGTGAGACGACGCTTGGCAATTGTCGATAGGTACCCTCTGATTAAATGATGACTGGACACTCAACCCCACCATATTGTGCCGAAATAGCTCAGTTTGGAGAGCGTTAGACTGAAGATCTAAAGGTCCCTGGTTCAACCCCGGGTTTCGGCATGTGAATGTACTGTCTATTTGGCGCTTGTATTTACTTTACTCCTACATGTTGTGAGACGACGCGCGTGTACTCTCGATACGTACCCTCTGATTAAATCTTGACTGGACACTCAAGAATACTATTCTCTGCTGAAATAGCTCAGTTGGGAGAGCGTTAGACTGAAGATCTAAAGGTCCCTGGTTCAACCCCGGGTTTCGGCATGTCAATGTTTAGCGGGTTCTGTTTAATTTACTCCTACATGTTGTGAGACGACGCTTCTATATTGTCGATACGTACCCTCTGATTAAATCGTGACTGGACACTCAACAAGACTATTATTCTGTGCTGAAATAGCTCAGTTGGGAGAGCGTTAGACTGAAGATCTAAAGGTCCCTGGTTCAACCCCGGGTTTCGACATGTGAATGTTTAGCGGGTTCTAGTTACTTTACTCCTACATGTTGTGAGACGACGCTTGCAAATTGTCGATAGGTATCCTCTGATTAAATCGTGACTGGACACTCAAGAGTATTATTCTGTGCCGAAATAGCTCAGTTGGGAGAGCGTTAGACTGAAGATCTAAAGGTCCCTGGTTCAACCCCGGGTTTCGACATGTGAATGTTTAGCGGGTTCTAGTTACTTTACTCCTACATGTTGTGAGACGACGCTTGCAAATTGTCGATAGGTACCCTCTGATTAAATCGTGACTGGACACTCAAGACTATTATTCTGTGCCGAAATAGCTCAGTTGGGAGAGCGTTAGACTGAAGATCTAAAGGTCCCTGGTTCAACCCCGGGTTTCGGCATGTCAATGTTTAGCGGGTTCTGTTTACTTTACTCCTACATGTTGTGAGACGACGCTTGTATATTGTCGATACGTACCCTCTGATTAAATCTTGACTGGACACTCAACCCCACCATAATGTGCCGGAATAACTCAGTTTGGAGAGCGTTTGACTGAAGATCTAAAGGTCCCTGGTTCAACCCCGGGTTTCTGCATGTGAATGTACTGTCTATTTGGCGCTTGTATTTACTTTACTCCTACATGTTGTGAGACGACGCTCGTGTACTCTCGATACGTACCCTCTGATTAAATCTTGACTGGACACTCAAGAACACTGTTCTGTGCCGAAATAGCTCAGTTGGGAGAGCGTTAGACTGAAGATCTAAAGGTCCCTGGTTCAACCCCGGGTTTCGGCATGTGAATGTTTAGCGGGTTCTAGTTACTTTACTCCTACATGTTGTGAGACGACGCTTGCATATTGTCGATAGGTACCCTCTGATTAAATTGTGACTGGACACTCAAGACTATTATTATGTGCCGAAATAGCTCAGTTGGGAGAGCGTGAGACTGAAGATCTAAAGGTCCCTGGTTCAACCCCGGGTTTCGGCATGTGAATGTTTAGCGGGTTCTGGTCACTTTACTCCTACATGTTGTGAGACGACGCTTGCAAATTGTCGATAGGTACCCTTTGATTAAATGATGACTGGACACTCAACCCCACCATTTTGTGCCAAAATAGCTCAGTTGGGAGAGCGTTAGACTGAAGATCTAAAGGTCCCTGGTTCAACCCCGGGTTTCGGCATGTGAATCTTTAGCGGGTTCTGTTTACTTTACTCCTACATGTTGTGAGACGACACTTGTATACTGTCGATAGGTACCCTCTGATTAAATGATGACTGGACACTCAACCCCACCATTTTGTGCCGAAATAGCTCAGTTGGGAGAGCGTTAGACTGAAGATCTAAAGGTCCCTGGTTCAACCCCGGGTTTCGGCATGTGAATGTACTGTCTATTTGGCGCTTGTATTTACTTTACTCCTACATGTTGTGAGACGACGCTTGTGTACTCTCGATACGTACCCTCTGATTAAATCTTGACTGGACACTCAAGAATACTATTCTGTGCTGAAATAGCTCAGTTGGGAGAGCGTTAGACTGAAGATCTAAAGTTCCTGGTTCAACCCAGGGTTTCGGCATGTGAATTTATAGCGGGTTCTGGTTACTTTACTCCTACATGCTGTGAGAGGATGCTTGTGTACTCTCGATAGGTACCCTCTGATTAAATCGTGACTGGACACACAAGACTATTATTCTGTGCCGAAATACCTCAGCTGGGAGAGCGTTAGACTGAAGCTCTAAAGGCCCCTGGTTCAACCCCAGGTTTCGGCATCTGAATGTTTAGTGGGTTCTGGTTACTTTACTCCTACATGTTGTGAGATGATGCTTGCTCATTGTCCATAGGTACCCTCTGATTAAATCGTGACTGGACACTCAAGACCGTTCTTCTGTGCCGAAATAGCTCAGTTGGGAGAGCGTTAGACTGAAGATCTAAATGTCCCTGGTTCAACCCCGGGTTTCGGCATGTCAATGTTTAGCGGGTTCTGCTTAATTTACTCCTACATGTTGTGAGACGACGCTTCTATATTGTCGATACGTACCCTCTGATTAAATCGTGACTGGACACTCAACAAGACTATTATTCTGTGCCGAAATAGCTCAGTTGGGAGAGCGCTAGACTGAAGATCTAAAGGTCCCTGGTTCAACCCCGGGTTTCGGCATGTGAATGTTTAGCGGGTTCTAGTTACTTTACTCCGACATGTTGTGAGACGACGCTTGCAAATTGTCGATAGGTACCCTCTGATTAAATCGTGACTGGACACTCAAGACTATTATTCTGTGCCGAAATAGCTCAGTTGGGAGAGCGCTAGACTGAAGATCTAAAGGTCCCTGGTTCAACCCCGGGTTTCGGCATGTCAATGTTTAGCAGGTTCTGTTTACTTTACTCCTACATGTTGTGATACGACGCTTGTATATTGTCGATAGGTACCCTCTGATTAAATGATGACTGGACACTCAACCCCACCATATTGTGCCGAAATAGCTCAGTTGGGAGAGCGTTAGACTGAAGATCTAAAGGTCCCTGGTTCAACCCCGGGTTTCGGCATGTGAATGTACTGTCTATTTGGCGCTTGTATTTACTTTACTCCTACATGTTGTGAGACGACGCTCGTGTACTCTCGATACGTACCCTCTGATTAAATCGTGACTGGACACACAAGACTATTATTCTGTGCCGAAATACCTCAGCTGGGAGAGCGTTAGACTGAAGCTCTAAAGGCCCCTGGTTCAACCCCAGGTTTCGGCATCTGAATGTTTAGTGGGTTCTGGTTACTTTACTCCTACATGTTGTGAGATGATGCTTGCTCATTGTCCATAGGTACCCTCTGATTAAATCGTGACTGGACACTCAAGACCGTTCTTCTGTGCCGAAATAGCTCAGTTGGGAGAGCGTTAGACTGAAGATCTAAAGGTCCCTGGTTCAACCCCGGGTTTCGGCATGTCAATGTTTAGCGGGTTCTGTTTAATTTACTCCTACATGTTGTGAGACGACGCTTCTATATTGTCGATACGTACCCTCTGATTAAATCGTGACTGGACACTCAACAAGACTATTATTCTGTGCCGAAATAGCTCAGTTGGGAGAGTGTTAGACTGAAGATCTAAAGGTCCCTGGTTCAACCCCGGGTTTCGGCATGTGAATGTTTAGCGGGTTCTAGTTACTTTACTCCTACATGTTGTGAGACGACGCTTGCAAATTGTCGATAGGTACCCTCTGATTAAATCGTGACTGGACACTCAAGACTATTATTCTGTGCCGAAATAGCTCAGTTGGGAGAGCGTTAGACTGAAGATCTAAAGGTCCCTGGTTCAACCCCGGGTTTCGGCATGTCAATGTTTAGCGGGTTCTGTTTACTTTACTCCTACATGTTGTGAGACGACGCTTGTATATTGTCGATACGTACCCTCTGATTAAATCTTGACTGGACACTCAAGAACACTGTTCTGTGCCGAAATAGCTCAGTTGGGAGAGCGTTAGACTGAAGATCTAAAGGTCCCTGGTTCAACCCCGGGTTTCGGCATGTGAATGTACTGTCTATTTGGCGCTTGTATTTACTTTACTCCTACATGTTGTGAGACGACGCTCGTGTACTCTCGATACGTACCCTCTGATTAAATCTTGACTGGACACTCAAGAACACTATTCTGTGCCGAAATAGCTCAGTTGGGAGAGCGTTAGACTGAAGATCTAAAGGTCCCTGGTTCGACCCCGGGTTTCGGCATGTCAATGTTTAGCGGGTTCTGTTTACTTAACTCCTACATGTTGTGAGACGACGCTAGTATGTCGATAGGTACCCTCTGATTAAATCGTGACTGGACACTCAAGACTATTATTCTGTGCCGAAATAGCTCAGTTGGGAGAGCGTTAGACTGAAGATCTAAAGGTCCCTGGTTCAACCCCGGGTTTCGGCATCTGAATGTTTAGCGGGTTCTGGTTACTTTACTCCTACATGTTGTGAGATGATGCTTGCTCATTGTCGATAGGTACCATCTGATTAAATGATGACTGGACACTCTACCGCACCATATTGTGCCGAAATAGCTCAGTTGGGAGAGCGTTAGACTGAAGATCTAAAGGTCCCTGGTTCAACCCAGGGTTTCGGCATGTGAATGTACTGTCTATTTGGCGCTTGTATTTACTTTACTCCTACATGTTGTGAGATGATGCTTGCTCATTGTCGATAGGTACCCTCTGATTAAATCGTGACTGGACACTCTACCGCACCATATTGTGCCGAAATAGCTCAGTTGGGAGAGCGTTAGACTGAAGATCTAAAGGTCCCTGGTTCAACCCCGGGTTTCGGCATGTGAATGTACTGTCTATTTGGCGCTTGTATTTACTTTACTCCTACATGTTGTGAGACGACGCTCGTGTACTCTCGATACGTACCCTCTGATTAAATCTTGACTGGACACTCAAGACCTTTATTCTGTGCCGAAATAGCTCAGTTGGGAGAGCGTTAGACTGAAGATCTAAAGGTCCCTGGTTCAACCCCGGGTTTCGGCTTGTCAATGTTTAGCGGGTTCTGTTTAATTTACTCCTACATGTTGTGAGACGACGCTTCTATATTGTCGATACGTACCCTCTGATTAAATCGTGACTGGACACTCAACAAGACTATTATTCTGTGCCGAAATAGGTCCGTTTGGGAGAGCGTTATACTGAAGATCTAAAGGTCCCTTGTTCAACCCCGGGTTTCGGCATGTGAATGTTTAGCGGGTTCTGGTTACTTTACTCCTACATGTTGTGAGACGACGCTTGCAAATTGTCGATAGGTACCCTTTGATTAAATGATGACTGGACACTCAACCCCATCTTTTTGTGCCAAAATAGCTCAGTTGGGAGAGCGTTAGACTGAAGATCTAAAGGTCCCTGGTTCAACCCCGGGTTTCGGCATGTGAATGTACTGTCTATTTGGCGCTTGTATTTACTTTACTCCTACATGTTGTGAGACGACGCTCGTGTACTCTCGATACGTACCCTCTGATTAAATCTTGACTGGACACTCAAGAATACTATTCTGTGCTAAAATAGCTCAGTTGGGAGAGCGTTAGACTGAAGATCTAAAGGTCCCTGGTTCAACCCCGGGTTTCGGCATGTGAATTTTTAGCGGGTTCTGGTTACTTTACTCCTACATGCTGTGAGACGACGCTTGTGTACTCTCGATAGGTACCCTCTGATTAAATCGTGACTGGACACACAAAACTATTATTCTGTGCCGAAATACCTCAGTTGGGAGAGCGTTAGACTGAAGCTCTAAAGGCCCCTGGTTCAACCCCAGGTTTCGGCATCTGAATGTTTAGCGGGTTCTGGTTACTTTACTCCTACATGTTGTGAGATGATGCTTGCTCATTGTCGATAGGTACCCTCTGATTAAATCGTGACTGGACACTCAAGACTATTATTCTGTGCCGAAATAGCTCAGTTGGGAGAGCGTTAGACTGAAGATCTAAAGGTCCCTGGTTCAACCCCGGGTTTCGGCATGTCAATGTTTCGCGGGTTCTGTTTAATTTACTCCTACATGTTGTGATACGACGCTTCTATATTGTCGATACGTACCCTCTGATTAAATCGTGACTGGACACTCAACAAGACTATTATTCTGTGCTGAAATAGCTCAGTTGGGAGAGCGTTAGACTGAAGATCTAGAGGTCCCTGGTTCAACCCCGGGTTTCGGCATGTGAATGTTTAGCGGGTTCTAGTTACTTTACTCCTACATGTTGTGAGACGACGCTTGCAAATTGTCGATAGGTACCCTCTGATTAAATCGTGACTGGACACTCAAGACTATTATTCTGTGCCGAAATAGCTCAGTTGGGAGAGCGTTAGACTGAAGATCTAAAGGTCCCTGGTTCAACCCCGGGTTTCGGCATGTCAATGTTTAGCGGGTTCTGTTTACTTTACTCCTACATGTTGTGAGACGACGCTTGTATATTGTCGATACGTACCCTCTGATTAAATCTTGACTGGACACTCAAGAACACTGTTCTGTGCCGAAATAGCTCAGTTGGGAGAGCGTTAGACTGAAGATCTAAAGGTCCCTGGTTCAACCCCGGGTTTCGGCATGTGAATGTACTGTCTATTTGGCGCTTGTATTTACTTTACTCCTACATGTTGTGAGACGACGCTCGTGTACTCTCGATATGTACCCTCTGATTAAATCTTGACTGGACACTCAAGAATACTATTCTGTGCTGAAATAGCTCAGTTGGGAGAGCGTTAGACTGAACATCTAAAGGTTCCTGGTTCAACCCAGGGTTTCGGCATGTGAATGTTTAGCGGGTTCTGGTTACTTAACTCCTACATGTTGTGAGACGACGCTAGTATATTGTCGATAGGTACCCTCTGATTAAATCGTGACTGGACACTCAAGACTATTATTCTGTGCCGAAATAGCTCAGTTGGGAGAGCGTTAGACTGAAGATCTAAAGGTCCCTGGTTCAACCCTGGTTTTCGGCATGTGAATGTTTAGCGGGTTCTGGTTACATTACTCCTACATGTTGTGAGACGACGCTTGCAAATTGTCGATAGGTATCCTCTGATTAAATCGTGACTGGACACTCAAGAGTATTATTCTGTGCCGAAATAGCTCAGTTGGGAGAGCGTTAGACTGAAGATCTAAAGGTCCCTGGTTCAACCCCGGGTTTCGGCATGTGAATGTACTGTCTATTTGGCGCTTGTATTTACTTTACTCCTACATGTTGTGAGACGACGCTCGTGTACTCTCGATACGTACCCTCTGATTAAATCTTGACTGGATACTCAAGAACACTGTTCTGTGCCGAAATAGCTCAGTTGGGAGAGCGTTAGACTGAAGATCTAAAGGTCCCTGGTTCAACCCCGGGTTTCGGCATGTGAATGTTTAGCGGGTTCTAGTTACTTTACTCCTACATGTTGTGAGACGACGCTTGCAAATTGTCGATAGGTACCCTCTGATTAAATCGTGACTGGACACTCAAGACTATTATTCTGTGCCGAAATAGCTCAGTTGGGAGAGCGTTAGACTGAAGATCTAAAGGTCCCTGGTTCAACCCCGGGTTTCGGCATGTGAATGTTTAGCGGGTTCTAGTTACTTTACTCCTACATGTTGTGAGACGACGCTTGCAAATTGTCGATAGGTACCCTCTGATTAAATCGTGACTGGACACTCAAGACTATTATTCTGTGCCGAAATAGCTCAGTTGGGAGAGCGTTAGACTGAAGATCTAAAGGTCCCTGGTTCAACCCCGGGTTTCGGCATGTGAATGTTTAGCGGGTTCTAGTTACTTTACTCCTACATGTTGTGAGACGACGCTTGCAAATTGTCGATAGGTACCCTCTGATTAAATCGTGACTGGACACTCAAGGACACTGTTCTGTGCCGAAATAGCTCAGTTGGGAGAGCGTTAGACTAAAGGTCCCTGGTTCAACCCCGGGTTTCGGCATGTGAATGTTTAGCGGGTTCTAGTTACTTTACTCCTACATGTTGTGAGACGACGCTTGCAAATTGTCGATAGGTACCCTCTGATTAAATCGTGACTGGACACTCAAGACTATTATTCTGTGCCGAAATAGCTCAGTTGGGAGAGCGTTAGACTGAAGATCTAAAGGTCCCTGGTTCAACCCCGGGTTTCGGCATGTCAATGTTTAGCGGGTTCTGTTTACTTTACTCCTACATGTTGTGAGACGACGCTTGTATATTGTCGATACGTACCCTCTGATTAAATCTTGACTGGACACTCAAGAACACTGTTCTGTGCCGAAATAGCTCAGTTGGGAGAGCGTTAGACTGAAGATCTAAAGGTCCCTGGTTCAACCCCGGGTTTCGGCATGTGAATGTACTGTCTATTTGGCGCTTGTATTTACTTTACTCCTACATGTTGTGAGACGACGCTCGTGTACTCTCGATATGTACCCTCTGATTAAATCTTGACTGGACACTCAAGAATACTATTCTGTGCTGAAATAGCTCAGTTGGGAGAGCGTTAGACTGAACATCTAAAGGTTCCTGGTTCAACCCAGGGTTTCGGCATGTGAATGTTTAGCGGGTTCTGTTTACTTAACTCCTACATGTTGTGAGACGACGCTAGTATATTGTCGATAGGTACCCTCTGATTAAATCGTGACTGGACACTCAAGACTATTATTCTGTTCCGAAATAGCTCAGTTGGGAGAGCGTTAGACTGAAGATCTAAAGGTCCCTGGTTCAACCCTGGTTTTCGGCATGTGAATGTTTAGCGGGTTCTGGTTACATTACTCCTACATGTTGTGAGACGACGCTTGCAAATTGATAGGTATCCTCTGATTAAATCGTGACTGGACACTCAAGAGTATTATTCTGTGCCGAAATAGCTCAGTTGGGAGAGCGTTAGACTGAAGATCTAAAGGTCCCTGGTTCAACCCCGGGTTTCGGCATGTGAATGTACTGTCTATTTGGCGCTTGTATTTACTTTACTCCTACATGTTGTGAGACGACGCTCGTGTACTCTCGATACGTACCCTCTGATTAAATCTTGACTGGACACTCAAGAACACTGTTCTGTGCCGAAATAGCTCAGTTGGGAGAGCGTTAGACTGAAGATCTAAAGGTCCCTGGTTCAACCCCGGGTTTCGGCATGTGAATGTTTAGCGGGTTCTAGTTACTTTACTCCTACATGTTGTGAGACGACGCTTGCAAATTGTCGATAGGTACCCTCTGATTAAATTGTGACTGGACACTCAAGACTATTATTCTGTGCCGAAATAGCTCATTTGGGAGAGCGTTAGACTGAAGACCTAAAGGTCCCTGGTTCTACCCCGGCTTTCGGCATGTGAATGTTTAGCGGGTTCTGGTCACTATACTCCTACCTGTTGTGAGACGACGCTTGCAAATTGTCGATAGGTACCCTCTGATTAAATCGTGACTGGACACACAAGACTAATTTTCAGTGCCGAAATACCTCATTTGGGATAGCGTTAGACTGAAGATCTAATGGTCCCTGGTTCAACCCCGGGTTTCGGCATGTGAATGTTTAGCGGGTTCTGGTTACTTTACTCCTACATGTTGTGAGACGACGCTTGCAAATTGTCGATAGGTACCCTTTGATTAAATGATGACTGGACACTCAACCCCACCATTTTGTGCCGAAATAGCTCAGTTGGGAGAGCGTTAGACTGAAGATTTAAAGGTCCCTGGTTCAACCCCGGGTTTCGGCATGTGAATCCTTAGCGGGTTCTGTTTACTTTACTCCTACATGTTGTGAGACGACACTTGTATACTGTCGATACGTACCCTCTGATTAAATGATGACTGGACACTCAACCCCACCATTTTGTGCCGAAATAGCTCAGTTGGGAGAGCGTTAGACTGAAGATTTAAAGGTCCCTGGTTCAACCCCGGGTTTCGGCATGTGAATGTACTGTCTATTTGGCGCTTGTGTTTACTTTACTCCTACATGTTGTGAGACGACGCTCGTGTACTCTCGATACGTACCCTCTGATTAAATCGTGACTGGACACACAAGACTATTATTCTGTGCCGAAATAGCTCAGCTGGGAGAGCGTTAGACTGAAGCTCTAAAGGCCCCTGGTTCAACCCCAGGTTTCGGCATCTGAATGTTTAGCGGGTTCTGGTTACTTTACTCCTACATGTTGTGAGATGATGCTTGCTCATTGTCGATAGGTACCCTCTGATTAAATCGTGACTGGACACTCAAGACCGTTATCCTGTGCCGAAATAGCTCAGTTGGGAGAGCGTTAGACTGAAGATCTAAAGGTCCCTGGTTCAACCCCGGGTTTCGGCATGTCAATGTTTCGCGGGTTCTGTTTAATTTACTCCTACATGTTGTGATACGACGCTTCTATATTGTCGATACGTACCCTCTGATTAAATCGTGACTGGACACTCAACAAGACTATTATTCTGTGCCGAAATAGCTCAGTTGGGAGAGCGTTAGACTGAAGATCTAAAGGTCCCTGGTTCAACCCCGGGTTTCGGCATGTGAATGTTTAGCGGGTTCTAGTTACTTTACTCCTACATGTTGTGAGACGACGCTTGCAAATTGTCGATAGGTACCCTCTGATTAAATCGTGACTGGACACTCAAGAACACTGTTCTGTGCCGAAATAGCTCAGTTGGGAGAGCCTTAGACTGAAGATCTAAAGGTCCCTGGTTCAACCCCGGGTTTCGGCATGTGAATGTTTAGCGGGTTCTAGTTACTTTACTCCTACATGTTGTGAGACGACGCTTGCAAATTGTCGATAGGTACCCTCTGATTAAATCGTGACTGGACACTCAAGACTATTATTCTGTGCCGAAATAGCTCAGTTGGGAGAGCGTTAGACTGAAGATCTAAAGGTCCCTGGTTCAACCCCGGGTTTCGGCATGTTAATGTTTAGCGGGTTCTAGTTACTTTACTCCTACATGTTGTGAGACGACGCTTGCAAATTGTCGATAGGTACCCTCTGATTAAATCGTGACTGGACACTCAAGGACACTGTTCTGTGCCGAAATAGCTCAGTTGGGAGAGCGTTAGACTGAAGATCTAAAGGTCCCTGGTTCAACCCCGGGTTTCGGCATGTGAATGTTTAGCGGGTTCTAGTTACTTTACTCCTACATGTTGTGAGACGACGCTTGCAAATTGTCGATAGGTACCCTCTGATTAAATCGTGACTGGACACTCAAGACTATTATTCTGTGCCGAAATAGCTCAGTTGGGTGAGCGTTAGACTGAAGATCTAAAGGTCCCTGGTTCAACCCCGGGTTTCGGCATGTCAATGTTTAGCGGGTTCTGTTTACTTTACTCCTACATGTTGTGAGACGACGCTTGTATATTGTCGATACGTACCCTCTGATTAAATCTTGACTGGACACTCAAGAACACTGTTCTGTGCCGAAATAGCTCAGTTGGGAGAGCGTTAGACTGAAGATCTAAAGGTCCCTGGTTCAACCCCGGGTTTCGGCATGTGAATGTACTGTCTATTTGGCGCTTGTATTTACTTTACTCCTACATGTTGTGAGACGACGCTCGTGTACTCTCGATATGTACCCTCTGATTAAATCTTGACTGGACACTCAAGAATACTATTCTGTGCTGAAATAGCTCAGTTGGGAGAGCGTTAGACTGAACATCTAAAGGTTCCTGGTTCAACCCAGGGTTTCGGCATGTGAATGTTTAGCGGGTTCTGGTTACTTAACTCCTACATGTTGTGAGACGACGCTAGTATATTGTCGATAGGTACCCTCTGATTAAATCGTGACTGGACACTCAAGACTATTATTCTGTGCCGAAATAGCTCAGTTGGGAGAGCGTTAGACTGAAGATCTAAAGGTCCCTGGTTCAACCCCGGGTTTCGGCATCTGAATGTTTAGCGGGTTCTGGTTACTTTACTCCTACATGTTGTGAGATGATGCTTGCTCATTGTCGATAGGTACCCTCTGATTAAATGATGACTGGACACTCTACCGCACCATATTGTGCCGAAATAGCTCAGTTGGGAGAGCGTTAGACTGAAGATCTAAAGGTCCCTGGTTCAACCCAGGGTTTCGGCATGTGAATGTACTGTCTATTTGGCGCTTGTATTTACTTTACTCCTACATGTTGTGAGATGATGCTTGCTCATTGTCGATAGGTACCCTCTGATTAAATCGTGACTGGACACTCTACCGCACCATATTGTGCCGAAATAGCTCAGTTGGGAGAGCGTTAGACTGAAGATCTAAAGGTCCCTGGTTCAACCCCGGGTTTCGGCATGTGAATGTACTGTCTATTTGGCGCTTGTATTTACTTTACTCCTACATGTTGTGAGATGATGCTTGCTCATTGTCGATAGGTACCCTCTGATTAAATCGTGACTGGACACTCAAGACCTTTATTCTGTGCCGAAATAGCTCAGTTGGGAGAGCGTTAGACTGAAGATCTAAAGGTCCCTGGTTCAACCCCGGGTTTCGGCATGTCAATGTTTAGCAGGTTCTGTTTACTTTACTCCTACATGTTGTGAGACGACGCTTGCTAATTGTCGATAGGTACCCTCTGATTAAATCGTGACTGGACACTCAAGACTATTATTCTGTGCCGAAATAGCTCAGTTGGGAGAGCGTTAGACTGAAGATCTAAAGGTCCCTGGTTCAACCCCGGGTTTCGGCATGTCAATGTTTAGCAGGTTCTGTTTACTTTACTCCTACATGTTGTGAGACGACGCTTGCTAATTGTCGATAGGTACCCTCTGATTAAATCTTGACTGGACACTCAAGAACACTGTTCTGTGCTGAAATAGCTCAGTTGGGAGAGCGTTAGACTGAAGATCTAAAGGTCCCTGGTTCAACCCCGGGTTTCGGCATGTGAATGTTTAGCGGGTTCTAGTTACTTTACTCCTACATGTTGTGAGACGACGCTTGCAAATTGTCGATAGGTACCCTCTGATTAAATCGTGACTGGACACTCAAGACTATTATTCTATGCCGAAATAGCTCAGTTGGGAGAGCGTTAGACTGAAACTCTAAAGGTCCCTGGTTCAACCCCGGATTTCGGCATGTGAATGTTTAGCGGGTTCTGGTTACTTTACTCCTACATGTTGTGAGACCACGCTTGTATATTGTCGATAGGTACCCTCTGATTAAATCGTGACTGAACACTCAACCCCGACGTTCTGTGCCAAAATAACTCAGTTAGGAGAGCGTTAGACTGAACCTCTAAAGGTCCATGGTTCAACCCCGGGTTTCGGCATGTGAATGTTTAGCGGGTTCAGGTTACTTAACTCCTACATGTTGTGAGACGACGCCTGTATATTGTCGATAGGTACCCTCTGATTAAATCGTGACTGGACAATCAAGACTATTACTCTGTGCCAAAATAGCTCAGTTGGGAGAGCGTTAGACTGAAGATCTAAAGGTCCCTGGTTCAACCCCGGGTTTCGGCATGTGAATGTTTAGCGGGTTCTGGTTACTTTACTCCTACATGTTGTGAGACGACGCTTGCAAATTGTCGATAGGTACCCTTTGATTAAATGATGACTGGACACTCAACCCCACCATTTTGTGCCAAAATAGCTCAGTTGGGAGAGCGTTAGACTGAAGATCTAAAGGTCCCTGGTTCAACCCCGGGTTTCGGCATGTCAATGTTTCGCGGGTTCTGTTTAATTTACTCCGACATGTTGTGAGACGACGCTTCTATATTGTCGATACGTACCCTCTGATTAAATCGTGACTGGACACTCAAGACTTTTATTCTGTGCCGAAATAGCTCAGTTGGGAGAGCGTTAGACTGAAGATCTAAAGGTCCCTGGTTCAACCCCGGGTTTCGGCATGTCAATGTTTAGCAGGTTCTGTTTACTTTACTCCTACATGTTGTGAGACTACGCTTGCCAATTGTCGATAGGTACCCTCTGATTAAATCGTGACTGGTCACTCAAGAACACTGTTCTGTGCCGAAATAGCTCAGTTGGGAGAGCCTTAGACTGAAGATCTAAAGGTCCCTGGTTCAACCCCGGGTTTCGGCATGTGAATGTTTAGCGGGTTCTAGTTACTTTACTCCTACATGTTGTGAGACGACGCTTGCAAATTGTCGATAGGTACCCTCTGATTAAATCGTGACTGGACACTCAAGACTATTATTGTGTGCCGAAATAGCTCAGTTGGGAGAGCGTTAGACTGAAGATCTAAAGGTCCCTGGTTCAACCCCGGGTTTCGGCATGTCAATGTTTAGCGGGTTCTGTTTACTTTACTCCTACATGTTGTGAGACGACGCTTGTAATCTGTCGATAGGTACCCTCTGATTAAATCGTGACTGGACACTCAAGACCATTATTCTGTGCCGAAATAGCTCAGTTGGGAGAGCGTTAGACTGAAGATCTAAAGGTCCCTGGTTCAACCCCGGGTTTCGGCATGTCAATGTTTAGCGGGTTCTGTTTAATTTACTCCTACATGTTGTGAGACGACGCTTCTATATTGTCGATAGGTACCCTCTGATTAAATGATGACTGGACACTCAAGGCTATTACTCCGTGCCGAAATAGCTCAGTTGGGAGAGCGTTAGACTGAAGATTTAAAGGTCCCTGGTTCAACCCTGGGTTTCGGCATGTCAATGTTTAGCGGGTTCTGGTTACTTTACTCCTACATGTTGTGAGACGACGCTAGTATATTGTCGATAGGTACCCTCTGATTAAATCGTGACTGAACACTCAACCCCGACATTCTGTGCCAAAATAACTTAGTTAGGAGAGCGTTAGACTGAACCTCTAAAGGTCCATGGTTCAACCCCGGGTTTCGGCATGTGAATGTTTAGCGGGTTCAGGTTACTTAACTCCTACATGTTGTGAGACGACGCTAGTATATTGTCGATAGGTACCCTCTGATTAAATCGTGACTGGACAATCAAGACTATTGTGCCGTGCCGAAATAGCTCAGTTGGGAGAGCGTTAGACTGAAGATCTAAAGGTCCCTGGTTCAACCCCGGGTTTCGGCATGTGAATGTTTAGCGGGTTCTGGTTACTTAACTCCTACATGTTGTGAGACGACGCTAGTATATTGTCGATAGGTACCCTCTGATTAAATCGTGACTGGACACTCAAGACAATTGTGCCGTGCCGAAATAGCTCAGTTGGGAGAGCGTTAGACTGAAGATCTAAAGGTCCCTGGTTCAACCCCGTGTTTCGGCATGTGAATGTACTGTCTATTTGGCGCTTGTATTTATTTTTCTCCTCCATGTTGTGAGACGACGCTCGTGTACTCTCGATACGTACCCTCTGATTAAATCGTGACTGGACACTCAAGACAACTGTTCTGTGCCAAAATAGCTCAGTTGGGAGAGCGTTAGACGGAAGATCTAAAGGAGCCTGCATACACCCGGCTTTCGTCATGTGACTGAACTGTGTATTTAGCGGCTCTGGTTACTTTACTCCTACCTGTCCTGTGACTTCTCTCTGTCGATAAGTACCCTTTGATTGAATCGTGATTGGACACTCAATGATGCTGCTCTGTGCCGAAATAGCTCAGTTGGGAGTGCGTTAGATTGTGGATTTAAAGGTCCCTTGTCCAACCCCGGGTTTCGGCATGTGATTGTACAGTAAATTTTGCTGTTGTGGTTACTTTACCCCTACATGTCCGATGACTGCTTTTGTTTGCGCTTTATGTGTACCCTTTGATTGAATAGTGACTGGACTCTAAACAACTCCATCCTGTGCCGAAATTGCTCAGTTGGGAGAGCGTTTGACTGACCATTTAAAGGTCCCTGCTTCAACCCCGGTCTTCGGCATGTGACTCTACTGTGTATTTAGCGGTTGTGGTTACTTTACTCCTACATGTCCTGTGGCTGCTTTACTTCTCTGTATGTACCCTTTGATTGCATCGTGACTGGGCACTCATCCTGCCTGACTTATGCTGAAATAGCTCAATTGGGAGAGCGTTTGACATCATATACAGGTCCCTTGTGCATCCCTGGGTTTGGGCATGTAATTGTACTTTTGCGCTCGATGTTACTTTACTCCTACCTGTCCTATGACTCCACTTGTCATATTCTTTATGTACCCTTTGATTGAATTGTGACAGGACACTCAACCACTCCAGCCAATGTCAAAGTAGCTCAGTTGAGAGAGCGTCCGACTCAAGATCTAAAGGTCATAGGACAGGTCGGAGTCAAGTCACCACAACAGCTAAATACAAAGTACATTTACATGCCGAAACTGGGGGTTGGACAAGGGACCTTCAACTCTTCCGTCTAACTCACTCCGAACTGAGCCATTTTGGCCTGGTGGGCAGTGGCTGAGGGGAAGTAAAACTTACTGAGTATTTGCTTGTTTTGGTCACTCCTACCTGTCCTGTGACTCCTCCATCTTGTGGTCTATTTGTGCCCTTTGACTGACTGGTGACGAGACACTCAGCCACACCTTACCAGGCTGCAATTGCTCAGTTGGGAGATGAAAAACATACTGAACAATTTGCTTTGTTTTTTTGCTTCCTGTTCCGTGACTCCTTAAAGGTGGAAAAGGGCAGTATGTGACATTTGATTGACTGCTGACGAGACACTCGGCCACCTCACACTAGGCCAAAATAGCTCAGTTGGACTCATTGGTGTATGTGGATTTCGACATCTAAAACAGTATTTTTGCATTAAATGAGGATTCACAATTATCAATGCATTGCATGCGTTTTTATACTGTATATTCAATGTGATTGGCTGACAACCATTACCTGTGTATCCCCCCTCCCACCTCCCCCAAAGTCATCAGGGTTCGCCTCATACTTTCCCACGACCCAAATGAGGGCAAGTGCTGTAGAAAAAGGATGGCTGTTTAATGCTGATTAAAGTGAGAGAATGTCAACAAGATTTCTCACTCTTTTTTAGTCATAGTGACGTACAATTATGCTATTGATTAAAAAAAAAAAAGGAAAAGAAATCTCATGGTCGCCTAAAGCTTTTGCACAGTGTTGCATAAATCACATTTTATGCTGAAGATGATAATAGGTCATAGCAGGCTGCTGCTTTGCTATTGTTAGAACATTAGTGTTCTTTAAGAATTGTTATGGCAGCGTTCCATCTCTAATGGTAATGCTTCTAATATGCAGTATTTTTATATAATCAAATAACAGCAGTGTCATTTTCACAGCCATTATTTGTGGTGCACTATAATGGATAACACCTTCCTGTTATCTTATCTGTTCATCGTAACCTTTATGAATATTATTTCCAGGACCTGCTCGGCGGCACAGTCTGGGAAAGGTAATTGGAATCTATATTGTGTCCTGTGTGAGTTCTATCACACCGGTGAGTACAAATCACTACCCAAGGACTTTAATCATACATGGGCCCTGAATTTGTGATTTCTGGAGCAACTATAGAGCATTTCCAATTGCCCATTGTGGAACCTCCATGTCATTTAGTACCTGTAATGTTAAAAGAACTGCAAGGATTTTTTTTTTTAGTCTGTGAAGGTGGCATAGTCCAGGGTACGTGTCCAGAATGGAAAACAGACACTAATTGCTTAGCTAGAAATAGCCTAAGGTCGTGCGCGTGTGTGTGTCTGTGTTGGAGGAGTATTGCCCGATCCTGTTAAATCACCACCCTGACCTATGCCCTCGCTGTGGCCACTCAGAGTGATTCTATTGCACATGGATGCACACGGCCAGTGCTAATACATACTGTATGAACGCAGGCGGGCACACACACACGCACACACACACCATGTATCACTGACATCGCTGTGGTAATAAGATGAGATGACCCCAATCATCACAGGGAGCAAAAAAGCGAAACTGGACCCCATTCCTTCGCCAAGGCTATACGTTTTATCCCTGGCCTCCATTGTACACTTCTGATGACACGGTATTGGAGGCTGATCACCTGTAATAGAGTCGTGCCCAAGTTCAAATCACATTGTACAAAACAAAACAGCTGGACGGCACTGTGTAACCTACATCTTGCCGTAGCATGCAGGTTCCAGTATGGCTGCTTGAAGCGGCCATGATAAGCAGATGACGACAGAAAAGGGGCCTGGTTATCGTGTACTAATTAGTATATCATGCAAAGTGCAACACGGCATGTACTGTGATGTATTGTGCTCATGGTTGGATACATACAGCAACATGATCGCCAAAACAACTTTAACAGCAGGACATGGACAAAACTCTGGCACCTTACATGTGGGTGGATGTTAATGTTTTTTTTACCCTGGAGTGGGGAAGAAAAATATCTGTGCATGTGTAGACTTGGCTTAAAGTCAGACACAAGCTGTTCTGATGTTATTTGACCTCTGATTTGTTTTCAAGGAGGCGAACTGTATTATGGAAATTTGGCTTTTAAATTGCTTGTGGAGACCATTCTGTACGTTTTGTATAATAATAAAAGTTAGGATACTTCCAACTGGCAAAAAAAATATTATCACTGACCTGAACAGAAACCAGGACAAAATATTGTTGTGTTTGAGGCTGTCACAAAAAGGTGATTTTTTTTTTTTTTAGAGATTTCCTTAAAGGGTAAGTCAATTAAAACACGTTTCTACAATAATGTTGTAAGCACCCTCATTAGACTAAACATGACATTCTGATTAATACTGCATTTGTGGAATATGAATTGAGCAGAAAAATCCACCTTTTTATCGATCATAGGGGTTGGCCATTTGGCCACGTTTTGTGTTTATCCACATAATGATGTAACAATTCTGATAGTTTACATAATACAGCCTGCACACTGAGTTTCTCCACCCATGATTTGGGAGGTAGGCCAGGTGAAGAGCCACTATTTTCAAGCACTAGGGAAGCATTATGCCAAAGTTAAACGGTAACCAGTGAGAGCGTTAGCACGGACTACCATTAGCTAACAGCTTTACCAAATGGCACAAAAATGATTAGCGTTGGTAGGTGCAGCTATAAAAAATGAGTGATTCCAGCAAGAAAATGTTACGTGTGTTGTTATTTATTATTCATTTTCTCGCAGTTCTCTTTACACTTGCGTCTACACTATCCCAGATACGGTAAATTCATGGTGTTATACACAATCAGAATTTATTACCGCTATTCAAACCTAACGGTCATATTGGCGAAGAGGTCATCCATTAGTGCATGTTTGATTAATGAAAAAAAAATACAAGAAGAGCGCCGAAGAGGATAGCTGTTAGTCGCGCTAACATGCTGCCGCCATTTTAGCTAGCATTAGCACTACTGGGCACAGCTGTGCCTCTTTAATAAATGAGGGAGGAAAGTGTATGAACTTACAGGGCGCAAAGAAACCGAACCAAAAGAGTCGAACCAAGCCCTTGATGAGGGGGAAAAAAATCACCATTATACCGTATACGTTTTTATGATCTAGCATGTCGTATGACTCGACTGCTTACTTACCACTGTATGATGGATTGCTAGACACTTGAAAATTAAAAAACGTTTTGTGCCATACACGCACATGACACTCTAAATAGCTCAACGCTCCAAAAACAGCATTAAAAGAATAATGACATGAAGTTTATTTGTAACAATAAAGCACTGCTCTGTATGAAGCATAAAATACAGTTACAGAAAAAGAGAAAAACCACAGCCCCGCTTCTTCGCGCCCCCCTCGTTGCAACTCTGCGACTCTCCAACAAGGTGCTCTATGACTGAGCACTTGACAGCTTCCGAGCAATTGCATGGTTGCCGCACTATTTTCTCTTCCACCTCCGTCAATTTGCCCTCACATGACACAAGCGTCTCCTGGGTCTCTTTCACACACACGATGTTCCCGCCAGTGAATGAAATGTCACATCCACTGATGAGCATCACCTCACTGATCCATGAAATTCACCAGACTAAGTCGTCCCTGCCCCTGGAGTCAGAGGGGGATCTTGAAATAACGGGATGCACTTGGGCTGAGTATAATCTCAGCATGCTGCTCCACGCATCTCCCTGAAGCACAGAGGGGAAGGTCATTCACCAAAAGTCACATATTAGTCATCGCGGAGTGTGGTGATGGTGAGGGGGGGGTCGATACAGTGGCCAACTTTGTCACACCAGGCAAAGAGGTGCGCCCTTAACGCCTATAACTTCATATCGACCAACGGGGTAGAGATGAGAGAGGTGGAAGTTTGTTAACAGCTTTTCATCCTCTCCAAGTGAGAGTTGAGGAAGAGGGACAAATGAGAGAGCAGCAGTAAGCCTCACGGGAGGGAAAGCTGTGCTGTCTGCAAGATTGCAGACAGACAAGCATGATTGGATCATTTTTGGACTTGCTCGCTCCAGAATTATCCGTGCAGGTTGTTCGAGGTAACATACGGTTGAACGCCACGAGCGCTTTGCACGGTGACACAACGTTATTCCCGTTTCCTTTTCATTTGACGTGGCACAGTGACTGTGCATTTAAAGTTCAGACTGTCAGCTTTGATTTGATGTTTTTCTCAGTCTGCTACAGGCAGCTACTCAATTAACCACCACCGCCCCTCCCTTTCCCTCACATTTAATATTGCCTTTATTAGTCCCACAATGGGGAAATTCGAGATTCGAACCCAGGCCTCCTGGGGAGACTGGGTCCTGAACGCGGCGCCTTAGACCACTCGGCCATCCTGGCATTCATTAGCATGATGGTATACAACGACGAGAAATTCAACAAAAGAGTATTTAAGACTTTACGGTGGACTAAAAGAAACAGCTACTGTGTTTCTTGGACCATTTTGTCTATGGGATTTTTTTCCCCCCATTTGTCCGCAATTCTCCGGCCACACCTCTTTCTTGCACTTTCATTCAACCATCAAAGCAAAAATGATCAATCATATTTCGTTTCAGATTACAACCTGGATTGGTCGCTAGACAGACCATTCACACTTACACTCACACCTGCACTCATGAGCAAAGAAAGTTTGAGCCGTGTGAGCTTGTCATTCGGTAAATTAAAAAGACCCGATAGTTTTTGCCGACGCGAAGACTTGTCAGTCACATGCGTTTGTTTCTATAGATCATCAAAATGTGGTTTTCCTCACTCGTTCCTTCTCCTGTCAGTCAACTTGCTTCACGCTGTGGAAGGCGGGGCTCAAGAAGCACAAACAAAAAAGACAGACGGCGTTGAGACAGAGAGAAAGAATCGAAATTATGTTTTCAAACGGTTGTCGTTAAATCCATTAAGATGAGTGTCGTAAATGGAATTAGTTCCAAAGCCCCAAGCCACAGCTTCAGTGTGGGAACAGTTTAGAATACAAGCTGAACATCTAATATCAATGAGTTGGTATGTCGCATTTGTATGAGGAAACTCGCAAAACAACAAACCTCAAAGTCCATTAGAAACATAGCCATCACATCCAATTTCCTCAGGAGGGAACAAAAAATACAGTAGTGTGTGGAGGGGAGTCCACACTCTTAAAAACACATGTTACATTTAATTAAAATAGGAAAGCTGTATTAAACTAAATTTTCCGTCTGTATCAAAATTATTATTTATTAAATCAGAATCAGAAACAGAAAGCCCTTTATTGGCATTGTACTCAGTGTGCAACAAGATTAGAGAGCTCCCCTCTCCAGTGCAATACAACAATAATTTAATGAAATATATAAATTAGGTTGATTAAAGATTAAATAATTAAATAGAAAATAAATACAAAATTGGATAAATAAAAACACATTATGTCGCTGCTCTGCAAGGTAAGGGGAGTTGTGATATATATATATATATATATATATTTATATATAAAATACTAACGCTGATGGCAATAATGTTAGTGCAACAAAGTAAGCAAGTTATTTTTACTTGTAAACCATTTGCAGCAGTAAAAAGTTCATATTTTCTCTATGATTTACTTGATGAATTCATTATCTTTTTCATGTACATTAAAAACCTTTAAAAAGGATTTTAAAAATAGCACAGCTGGTCGTCATCTTCATGAAACATAACCAACAACCGGTCACACCAAATAAAATCTATTATCTATAGCATTAATCCTCAAAGAATGAAGCCATATCGTTTCAAGCCAATACTATGAAATACATTTACCGAGTGACGTTTTTCTTTTGATGTAATACAATTTGGAGAACGAGTAGAGCAGGAAGTGTAGCAGACCTGGTGCTCATTCACGATGCTGGAAATAATAACGCCCTCCTACCTTACGTGCATGATGAACTGAGTGCTGCTTTCGTCCGGTGTCTCAGCGGCTTAATTTACGAGCGCGGACTCTGCTCGTATAGTGGATATAATGACCCAGAAGCCGCCCGCCTGTGTCGTGGATGGCGAAGTCTTACAGCCAGTTTATGTCTCACCTCGGACTAATTAAAAATACTCGACACGGCGTTGGTTTTTAATGTCACCTGTGTGGCGTGTCCCATCTCAAACTGTGAACGACTCAATTTTGCTGAAATATTCACTGCACACGCGTGACTGTCTGCTTGTCCTTGTGCACACCGCAGTCTTGATGAAACTTGTGTACGTTTACTTTTTGTAAAAATGTGCAATAACATGCCTGTGTGAACCTTGAACCCCTTGCAAATGTAAACTTTTTTTTCTCTTTTTTTCCCCTCAATTCACACAACAGCAAAACTTAAAAGATTTAGTTGAATTTCCCAACTTATGTTATTGATTGTTTATTGCCTTGAATTTTTTTAGCTCACCCCGCATATTATTTCTAGTGCATTTCCCGACAGCTTGCAATTATTAATTATATCAGTGGCATAAAAAAAAAGAAAACATCAACAATACTTTAATTCATCAGAATAGCGCCCAGGAAATGTGTTTTATTGTGACAGGTCTAACTTGCCTCGCGACAATCCAAAGTGCGCCCTTTTGTTGTCAAGTCAGCTGGAATAGCAACCGGCTCCCCACCACACCTAACGGGAAAAGCATTTCAGCAGAGGTGGCAAAAGTACATACTTGCTGTTTTTGGTTGCAAAAGTAGAGATTGTACTTAAGTAAAACTATAAAGGTAGACAAAAATAAAAAAAAATTAAAAAAAAAAAAAGCAGTTCAGCGGCAGTTTGAAAAGCTTCATGTCCATGACACTACGCAAATCTACACTATCCATGGCAAATTTCCTCGAACAGCAGAAGGCCTCCTACTACCGCCTTACAACCTCGACGTGCAGGATCATCCAAACGGCTCCAACAAAGTTGAAAGATTGACATAGTGAAAACTATTTTGGCAGGCTGAAGAAAAACGATTGACGAATAACAATGAAGACTTAAAAATGCAAAGCCCGATTGATTCATTCATTGATTAAAAGCCAATTCACCACCATTTACTATTAAGACAGAACGATTAGAGGTCCAAAAATAGCTGACGTGACATTGACCCAGTGTGCCGTAACAGTTCTATAAAAACTTGATTCCCATAATAATCTGTCAAGTGCTAAGAGAGCGGAAGCAAAATGTTAATGCACTGCTGCGCCACTGGAGCCGATGCAGCTCAATCTTCATGCATATGCATATTCCACTATCCCTACCCAGAATTCCCCCCGCAACCCCACTCCAAACCTGAGTGAGGTTTCTAAAAATGGCAGCCGGCTTAACGCCTGTGACAGCCGACGTCACGCTGGAGGAGAGCGACTTTGATGAGACCCGTGCTTTTAGAGGCCTCTTTTGTTAGCAGGAGAGCGCATCACACTTTACTAGATAAATCATCCCGCTAGCAGGCGGCTTAAACTGTGTACCACCGGATAAGGTTGCCAAGGAAACCCTCCTGGAGAACCAATGAGAGTCCCCCCACCCCTCTCTCCTTCTGCCACGGCGTTCTCCTTGATCTGTGCAAACAATTAATACCTTACATGGGCAAAATTGAGTGTGCAAACTGGGGGAGGTAAACACAAATCCCCAGGTGCACTGCAAAACACATTAAGGGAAAAGGAACATGAGGTGTTGAGGTGGGGAAAAATGGGACACAAATGGATACGAGGCTGCAGGATATTTGTTCAATCACACACGCCGGCATTTTGTTTGTAAATCTGAATTTGTAGACATGCGCTGCTAACGTCTTTTTAAATGCGTGTTTGGAATGCGCGGCCATAAAAATACCATTACATCCCAACATATCCATTTGCGGGGATGGCGCGGTGTAGCTGACACGCGCTGCCAGGGAGCCATTAAACTCCATGAGTGACTTCGACTAGCCACAGATCAATGCTCCAGGGTCCTATCTATTACTGACATCCAATTATACCAATGGATGTCCGCTTTTCGCTGCTACTAAGTGCTTTCGTCTCTTTATTGACAACCTGTCAACGGCCTGCACACAGCGGAGCTATTGGCTAATAATATCTTATTGATCCAGATGACCAGCATGCTGTTAAGAGTTCTACGACAGAATCGGTGGTCACAAAAGTGAGACATAACGCTCGCAAAAATGATCCCACGCATTAATAAGGTGTCTCATTTAATTCAGCATCTTTAAATGAGAGAGCTAATCCAGCGTGACTTTGATTAGTGCTGGCTGGCAATAACGACAATTATCCAGTGCATTAACTAAGTAAATAGGCTGCTGCTGTAATTGAAAAAAAAAAAAAAAAAAAGTCGAACCAATGCAGGAACAAACATCCAACCTTCCACTGCAGCAGGTGACGGACAAAGAATCAATAGTAGACATAATGAGCGGTTGGTTTAACGGTGCTGGTTGGCAAACAGAAACCGTGGTGCGTTTATGCGGCGGCTGAGTGGTGAGTATTAAAAGAAGCCTGCCCCTTCATTGATTAATTAGTCATTAAGTGCCTCACCTAGCGTCTGGGAGTGGAATTCACGGAGCGATTAGAATTAATCATAGGAGAAGAAGCGGCGGGAGGCCGACACACTGGAGAGCACGCGTCTTGAGAAATTAAGCAGACAGATGCTACCGGTTCTGTGTGCAAACATTAAACAAAGCTCTTCATAATTTTTTTTTTTTTTTTTTTGTCCGGAGGACTTTATTTATTCAAAAAATACAGCACAAAAATACACACAAAAATGGATAATTAGATTTCAGACAGAGTGCAAAACTCAAAAGATCTTCATATAATATTAGTATGCAGATTAAAAAAAAATACAGTTAATATTGTTAATATTAGTTATGAAAGTTCTGAGCGTATAGAGAGACACGACTACCCACTATGACCTCCATAGTTTGTCAGCAGGTGAAACTAGCATTCTACTTTGGGCCACATTCAGACCGCAAAACACACTCGCACACATTTGCACTACGTCGATTCATCAAGCGCAGCAGATTATCACTCATACAAATTGAGATTAGACACAAATACTTTGACAAAATACAGCCACGACTTTCTTAGAAGGGGAAAAACTAAATCACACACTTTTAACCAAATTGAAAAAAGAAATACAAATGTTAAGGAAAAGTAAATGCAAAAATGAAAAACCTGTTTTAAGACAATGAATCAGTTGTTGAACCTGTACGTACTGAGTGGACGTGAGAAATGCTACACTTGACCTGATTGGACTGATAGCATTCGCAGTGGAGAGAATATCATTTTGTAGGACCGCAGCGGCCTTTGAGGACTATGCGAGTACACGCGAGCGACCACAGTGGTGTGGATGTGCTACAACGGCGGCAACAAGGCACAACAGAAGCCAGCAGTCGGGCCTGTGCAAAGGGGGAACGGTTCGAAAAGAAGGAACAGAGTAAGGCTCTGGAGCAGAAAGTAAACAATTCGCCCACTTAAGTATTCCAACTTTTCTAACATAATATTGGCCCCCTTTTTTTTTTTTTTTCTTTTTAATCTGGCAATCATATACATATGGACTAGACAGGTTGAAACTAAAATATGAAACCAAAATGGATATAACGCCTGCTGTAATCTTATCACACATATTGCTCATGGTGGAAGTGTTCCAAGGGTGCGCATGCTTCATTTAAAAAAAAAAAAAAGTTTAATTTAAGCTACAGAAGCCATGACAGGTTTCATAATGAGCGTGGAGAGAAGGTTAATCAAGATGCTGGCTCGTTGGAACGTAACTGCACATAAGGGGGGGATTACATGTGCTCGCGCACAGACGGGGTGGTTGCTACTGCAACAGATGATAATGAATACTGGTTTGTCAACACACCTAGTGTGTGAGTGCGTGTGTGTGTGTGTGTGTGCGTGCTGGCCAGAGGAGTTATGGTCCTTTGGCCGTCAAACGCATTCAGAGCTAATTGTTCAGTGAACCTCGTTGTCCAGCTGCCCCCCAGGCTCTGGAGGAGGTAATGTGTTTCTGTGCACTAGGGGGGGATGAAGACAGCACTTATTGTTTTTTTTTTCTTTTTTTAAGCCGTTTGAAATGCAATAATCCCGCAAATCACAAAGTGAGGACGCTCGAACCCCCCCACTCACAGAGAGCCTATTGTTGCCCTTCTCATCCCAGATGGGACATTTCAAACTGCTGGGGGGGGGGGGGGGGGGGGGGGGGAATTGTAACGCCTGGGATCCTTTGATCACAAACAATAATTGAAATTCTCCAAAGCGTATAGGATCTGATTTAGTCGAAATTATAATTACAAGTTAGCCTTAAACTACAAAAGACGTGATTGCTATAAACATAATAAAATCGTGTAGGCAGTAGGAGAAAACAAACGAGCGATACATTTTATAAACTCAGACATACATGAAGAGAAACACAAAATTGTTCATACCTAAGCACATTGAGTATCTTTTTTTCCCCCTGTGTGCTACAATAGTATCTTCTGGCTGGAAATGACACACAAATAAGACACAAGACTGCAATAATGGTGGAGGAATGAAACATTTCCATTTCTTTTTGTTTTGTCAAAATGATCTGATCTTGGGCTTTGCGCAGCTTTTGTCAATTCTGTGTCATTTGCCCACAGCTGCCATTCCGCAATTCAATTTTGGCCAAGGTATGAAGTGGTTGAGCTGTTCAACTAAACCATTCACAGAAACATAGTTCTATACACACATGCATTCATACTGCTGTACAGATGGTCTGGATCTGTTCGCAACATACAGTATCTTTAAACTGTGGGCCAACGACAAAAAAAAAAAAAAAAAAAAAAATCAATTATATACAATAAATTTCTATATTGACCACTCTGCTTCAAGTTCTTATTTCATCGAAAAAGTCCAGGAAAGTAAAATTCTTAAATGTTTCTAAATTGTGATTGATTTTGGAAGGGGGTGGGGGGGGGGAGTCTATGTGCTCTGGCGTGACTTCAGTAAAATTACATTTTCTTCTCAGCACCACAGCAGTCGGGTCTTCATTGGAGGAGTAAGTTCTCATTTTGTAGGAAAGAGCAAGTCAGGTAAACTCCTGCTTCATCTTCAGTGGCTTTCGCCCCACTCCCTTCATCTCTTCCCTCCCCTTTGTTGTACTTTGCAGGAGGCGGCCGTGTTAAACGATTGAGCCGTCCCTGTTCTGGGCCGGGATCATGACGGGGATGGCCCCCATGCGACTGAGGTTGGGCCCCGCCATCCTGGGAGCGGTCGGCGGGGGCAAAGGGGTGTGGCTCGGAGGTCTGTCTTCTTCCGACGAGGGGATTTTGTCGTACTGGGGCTTCAAGGCGTACTCGTGCAGGTTGGAAGGTGACATGGAGCCCAGAGAGGAACGCTGGCTGCCCACTGTGAAACTGCGCGCCGTTGAAACGCGACTCTTGGGAGGCGGCACGTCCTCTCTGAGGGGGTTAAAAAAAAAAATACAAATTCAGAGTCAGCGGCACATTTAATACAATAAAACAAAACTAAGTCGCCCCCAAGTGTTTACTTTTACTAATAAAGTCATATGGAAATGGAAATGTATGATAATTGTTTATACTTTGCCATTATCAAATTGCAGAAATTACTGATGTTTCGGGGGAACTTATTTGCTGAAAAACTCACTTATAAGCTGTTTTTGTGCTACAGCCAAAGTCATGTGTAGTATAAAACGAGTGCTTTGGTGCCATCTTGGAACTAAGTCCTGCGTGAGGGTTGAGTGGGGGAGCTTTATTTATGCAGACCTTTTCTGTCTAATAGATAAAGTGTGTTGCCGTCGTTTTGTGGCATCTACTGGCAATCACAAGTTTTAGGTTGGAAGCGTGAATTACTTGGAGCGGGACTGTTACGATTTGTATGAAAAACACCTTTAGGCTATAAAAGTAAAACCATTGAATTGAAAAAAAAAAAAAAAACGTACAGCAGTAACTGAACGGACCTTCTCGTGCGGTGTGAGAAATGGAATTTTTCTGAACTCATAAATGAATATAAAAAATATTTTTAAAGACGTGAGCATGAACAGGGATCTTCAATCCTGTTCCTGGTGTGCCACTGTCCTAACTTTTCTTCATCTGTCCCAGCTGCAACACACCTGATTCAAATGATCTAGCTTCTGCAGACCTTGCGCAATAGCTGATCATCTGAATCAGGTGTGTTGGTTAGGGCACCGGCCGTCGAGGAACGGGGGTACTCAACCCCTGTTGTTGAACATGCATGAAAACGGACAACTGTCATAGTGACACCAATTTCAAATGTTTTTTTTTCTTTTGTTAACTTTCCACAAAGACAATCATGCAAATGTAGTCAACCGCTCATCCCCAACAGCAACCATAATGCTAATGCGTCCACGATGAAAATGTGCTTGACACCGCTGCAATTCGGTGCGCACCTTCTACTTTCATAATAAGGACGACAACTGAAGATGGAGTCATTTCAAGAGCACTACGGCCTGACTCATTTAAGACAAAAGAACAAATCATTGATTAAATAATTAGTTGATGAGTACGTTTGGATGGGGAGGGGGATGACGTCTGCACTGCTTAGCCGAGCTGACTGCGATAGCATGTGGAGTCTGAAGCGAGCGACCAAACACAGCAATGCCCTCGCCTCCCTCTGCAGCCACATTAACAGCTAATAAGCAGCATTAATCCAGTTAAATGCTCGACCAAACTGAGCCGGAGGGGCCGGAGCTTGTGTTGTCCATGGCGTCATGGGGCGGTGTTTCAGCAAATGTGCGCCTGTGTGTTCTAGACAGGACCAGTGGTCTAATCCTCTTTGTCCTACAGCGTGAGCAGTGTCACATTGTGGTCTTAGACAGATTCAGTCCGCAGCAGAGTGATAGTAAGCCCGCCGGTTGCACAGCGCCCGAGGGCCGGATGGAGGGGTGGATGGTGCTGGGTTGAGAGGGGGAGGGGAGGGGGGCGCCGCAACAGACATGACACAGGATCCACAGAGCAAACAAAGCTTTCAAACTGATTACCACAGCTGTTAATTTGAGGAGTGGTGTAAAAAAAAAAAAAAAAAAAAAAAAAACGGAAAGCGCTGATGTAGAAAAATAACATTTTCATGGTAGGTGGAAGCATGTTTGCGCGCGCCTCTATGTGTTGATGTACAGTATCGCTGTTAACCAGAAGCCTCTTTAGGAGCTGCTGTTTCAAGACAGCAATATGCGCCTGCTTACGATATTGTACGACTTCTACTCACACATAGTATGACAAACGATGCTTGTCATAGCGACGTGCATTTGAAGTCACTCCCATTTCACATATTTCATTTCATTGTACTTCATTCCGATGTTTACTCGTCATAAATTCATGTTCCCTTGTCATTTTCACACCACATTTGCAGCAGAAGCGTTTGCATTTTTGATGTTATACAAGATTGATTATATTCCACTTTTCCCCCAATCGCTGTGATTTATATTTCGTAGCATATATTAAGTATTTAAATTTCAGGATGGATAGATCTCCCGCCCCCGCATCTGCAGTTTCACAGACTGCAAGATTATATATTATCTGCACTTATCAGTGAGCTAAATGTTAAAAGTGTGGCTGGGTACCTTATCTCATTGCAGATTTCCTTCTCATACTTCTTCCTGTGTCGGGCACGGCAACAGCAGAAGAGTATGATGGCAATAATGATGAGGATCAGCAGTACCGCAATTATGGCTCCTGCGATGATGCCAGCAGTATTGGGAGCTGAGCACAAAGGAGAGGAGTTCAAGGGTTTGATTAGACAAAATAAATACGGTGCATCTTTTAGTCATTCATACATCTTATTTGTTTTTCTTATTAATGGAATAATCCCAAAACATTAAGTCTAAAGTGTTTTCTATGTTATCTGCCCTGCAATAACGCCAAAGACTATGTGGTAGAAGCTCACAGTTATTTCCCCAAGTTGCACATACCTGCACACCCATTCTTACTCAGCTATTCTATGTCATATGCTGCTGTCTGAGAATCAAAGTTTCTTGTCTATCCAGGTATCCATCCATTCACATTTTATTTAAACCATTTCTCCTCACTGGTGTTACTGGTGAGCTAGCACCTATCCCAGCTAACTTTGCAGGATTGGGCATTAACAATGGTTTACATTAAAATAATCATTGAAATTTATCATATTACATTATGGATATACGGGGCCAGTCCCAGTTCTGACAGGGCCACCACAACTTGGTGTCGGGCCACTCAAAGATGTAGTAGTTACAGAATCATGGCTGTAGAAGTATCCTTTTATAAATAAATAAATAAATGCAATATATACATATTTTTTTTAATACTGAAAATAACAACATGCAAAAAAAAAACATTAGAAGTAATATTTTCTTAAAGGGATAAATAATACAATATAAAGATGCTAAATATGAAACTTATAGTACATCATGATTTTCACAGAGCCAGGGCCGGTTCTGGCAGGGCCACACCAACATGCCTCAGTTGTCGGCACCATGTAAATCCCTGCTTTGGGCGGAAGGTGGTGTACACCTTAGACTGATTGCCTTCCAATCACAGAGCACATATAGTATAGAACCCGAATGTTCTATGCAGCGAGAGTAAAAGATTTTGCATGCCAGCACTGCAATTCCGCCCTTTTCTTAACCACCCTTTTAAAAGAGACGACAAGCGAAAGAACGTCATTCATCTGTATACTTACGAGGAGTGACATTGAGATACAGTATACAGTCCTCAGCCCCGACCCGGTTGGTGGCAGTGCAGCGATATGTGCCAGATGCGCTGGCAGATGCGTTCCTGACATTAATGGTACCTCCCACTGGGTCTGTAGCAAGGGCAAACCATCACAGAAACACAGTTGTAACAGGACACTAAATGGTGTGAATGCAGTTTCTATTTTTTGGGATGGTGCGTTCCATAAAAGCCTTACCTATCACACCGGAAGCAGGCAGCACTTTTCCGTCACTGGTCTTTTCCCAGCTGTACTGCATGGGTTTGGTGCCCTCGTTAGATGTACACCTGAGAACAATGTCTTTGCCCTCCTGTGTGAGTCCTTCAGCGTAGCACCTGGGCTTGGATGGCTTCACTATGGGGAAAAGGAAGGGATGTAAAAAAAAGAAATAAATATGTGAGGCTGAATAATGCATTCTTAAGTTGATTTGTTCCATCAGTCAAAGCAGCAGTCATCAGCATAATGAGAGTAGTAATCAGAGTAATTGATACAGTTGCTGTCATTACAGGAGATGTCACTCAGGATAATGGTGAGGAAGAAAAAGCCGTGTGACATTGGACACATGAACGCACGTGTGCCCACACTTCAGTTCAGGATCGAAGCACAGACTTTCATCCGAAAAGCAAAATGCGCGCAAACACTTCTTGGTCAGTCAGAGTGTTGGCAGGAGATGAGATAGAGGGAAGGGGGAGGATTTTAAAACAAACACCGCTTCAAATTAAAAGCAGACCAACTCCGGTGAAACCCAGACACACTGTCAGCCAGGCGCTGGGGGGGTGGGGTGGGGAGTGAACGAGAGAGAGAGAGAGAGAGAGAAATGGCCCATGAGGGCCACGATCCAAGCCTGTGGAGTTTTTTTCTGACAGGACTGACATCATGGTGTGGTAATGGGTTCAACAAGAGCATGAAATGGGTCCCTCCAGATGAGAACCAGGTGTCAAGCGGAAGGGCGGAGCCTCGCTGCCAGGATTAACAGGAGACTGACGGCGCTTGAGTGCTCGTAGTATTATTTTAAACACACATTGGATCAGGACAGTGAAATAAATAAGCATGAGCTGATGGACAGATGGTAGTGTGATGAGGGCCAAGGCTGAGCTATTCCTATCTGGCTGCTCTTGCTGCTGTTATGTTGTACCTCCGCACACACATGGAGACAACACACGGTAAATGTCAGAGAGTGATGACATTCAGAACGCATCTTTTAAAAGGTGAAAGTGGATGCGTCAAAGGGTCAGAACAGGCAGCATCTCGCATTAGGAATGCGATAGCAACGAGTAGATTTATTTGTTTGAAGGATGAGGTTAAAGGAGAAGGTGAGAGAGGATGGAGGGCAGGGTATAGACATATAACCTAGTAGGGTAAAATGAATAACGGGTTGGAATTTACGAGTTTCTCAAGGCTATCATCTGGGATAGATAAGCAAAATATATACAGTATATCCACTGTGGCGTATATTTTGTTCAGGAGGCGCAAAGCTTCAAAAACCCACAAAAATAACCCAAGCGTTAGAACAAAAGCCAGGTAGAGTAAATCAATCAAGGTTGTCTTGAGATTTGCCGACATTTTTAATGTAAGGTTTAACAGCTTGATAAACCACGCATCTGGGAAGAATACACAGTGCTTCACTTTGCCATTTTTGTTTTGTTACAGGCGTAGTACAAAATGTATTAAGATAAACCGCACGCACCTCTCACCAAATTCAACACTTCATAAAGACAACTAGATTTTTATTTTCCCCAAAATTGATTGAAAATAAGAACTCACATGCTCAGTAGTTCGTTGCCATACCTATGACAGCAATTCCAGCCTTAAGTGTTTTTCAAAATGATGTCACCAGCTGGGCACACCTACCTCTGAGCATTTCTCTTAGCATCACCTATCAAGCTCAATCAGGTTAGACGGGGTGCGTCGGTGCGCAGCCATTTTCAGATCTCTCCATTGATGTTCAATTGGATTGGGTTTTGGCTGGGCCACTCAAGGACATTCGGAGTTGTCCTGAAGCCACTCCTTTGATATCTTGGCTGTGTGCCTAAGGTCGTTGTCCTGCTGAAAGATGAACCGTCGCCCTAGTGTGAAGTCAAGAGTGCTTTGGAATGGGTTTGAATCCGGGATGTTGCTGTATTCATCTCGACTTGAACCCTGACTATTCTCCAAATTCCAGCTGTTGAAAAACATTCCTAGTAGCATCATGCTGTGTGAGTGTTTTGCTTCACTGTGGGGTTGGCATGGGCCATGGTTTTATCAAAGATAACGTTTGGCTTTCACAATAAACCGATGTCAATCTGTGCTTCGTCGGACATGAGAATTTTGTCACCTATCGTCTGAGAGTCTTTTAGGCGTCTTTGGGATGGTTCTGCTCTTCATGAAGGAATGCTGAATCTCGGACACAATCATCAGCGGGACCTTGGGCACCTCCTTGACTAAAGCCCTTTTCCCCTGATAGCTCAATCTAGACAGGTAGCCAGCTAACTTCGATGATGGAAGCTAATAAGGAGCTTCAAAGCAGCAGATTTTTTTTCCGGAACCTTCCCCACATTTGTGCCATTCGACAATCCTCTTTGAGGTTTACAGACAGCATGCTTGGCCGGTACTCAGAATTCCACTGTCAACCGTGTGACCTTGTATCCCTTTCTATAGCATGTCCAATCAACTGAATTTACCATAGCTTGACTCCAATTAAACTGTAGAAACATCTCAATCAGATCACTTGAAACAGTATGAACCTGAGTTCAATTTTGATCTTCAAGGCTGTGAATAATTACACACATGTGATTTCATATGTGATGGGGTGTTGTTCCTATACCATTAAGGGAAAAGTTAACGTATTACATTTTGGAATACTTTAACAACAAAACGTGTGTGTGGTGGATAATAAAGTGCTATGAACACTTTCCGTATACACTGTGTGGAGTGCAGAGAATGAGTCGTCAGAGAAAGCAAACAATCATGTTCCTGACAGGCATTTCTGAGCTGCAGGTGGATACTCTCCTCCTCTCAACTTCAATGTCCAGCTACAAGCTAAGGAGAACACAACAGACGCTACCTCCGGTTAAGTAGCTGAACACATTACGCAGTGTGCTCGCTTGTTGTCAGCGTCCATGTATTTCTAAAAATAGCAGCGTATGTGACAAGGCAAAGCAACACCTGGCCGGCTGTATATATTAGTATAGACGTTTGTTTGTGTTCCTGGTACCATCCACTTTGTGACAAGATCAACGTAAGGTAAAACGCAGAGCAGGCAGCAAGTTGTCCTCGCTTCTCCTTGCCGATGTGTCTTTGCTAAGAACATTCCTGGCCCCGGGGGTCAATAGCGAGCAACCTGTCAGAGATGTAGCCTCCAGCTATTTCCCTCCTGCTCTCTGCCACACACACTATAGCTTGATATGTCAGCATATTAACCGTGATCAGAGCTGGGTCACATAAAGTCTGTTAGCTGATAGGAATTTCTGTCAAAATGTCGAACTAAATCCAAGGGCATAAGATTCAGTAGATAGTGATGGGAAATAGCACGACAAATCGGTCTCCAAAGCTATCCAAGTATGTATATTGAAATGTTTCAGGGTGGGTGTTTTATTATATTTTTGCCAATTGACTGTGCTTCATGCTTCAATACAGAGTAATGACATGCTCTTATTTTTTCAATAGATAACGAGTAGACTCAAGTGACTTAATTTTATTCAGTGAGCCAATGAATTCAAAGTACCAAGGTTTTTAAAGATAACTTGATCAAAACAGTCTTCATTCACACACAAGGGGAAATTCATTTTCCCAACAGTCTCCACAATGACAACAACATAGGGCAAATCAGAGACCAAAATTACTGATATTAAAATGTATGAAAAACTTTTCAACACGGAATGTAAAAAAGATTTCTTTTTTTTAATCCAGTGTAGTCTGAAGGACCGGAATATGATGCATGGGACTCAGCATGCACCATGTTGGCAGTACAGTACAGATTTAAGGGAATGTGATATTGGTGTTCCCCTTCTAGGTCAAATAAAAAAAACAAAAACGCATGAGGGTGAGGACGGCTTTCCTCAGTCTGTCAGTGGAGCAGGACAGTGACAGCAGCCTGTCAATTGAAACTGCTTCTCCGCCTGGACCAATAGTGATGCTCATGGCCTGAGGATGTACAACCTACACCAGAAATCAGTCCATTGATCAAATTTTATCCGCTTAAAGTAACTTCATAAAAAAATAATCAATATCTGATTTTCCCCCCAAAATATAAATGATCAACTTCGTTTTCCAAACTAACAGACTGTAAAGTAGAAGCAAACTAATTGTCTACGTGTAGAGTAACAGCCTTCTAAACAGCTTTGCCAACAACAGTTCTGTGGTCAGCTGTAGCATGCACAATAGCTTGAGTATTTCTGGTTGAACTGGTGGGAGCAGTGCAGTCACATTTGTGTGGGAGAGCAGCAGCCATTTTTTTTTTAAGCGGCGTATTGAAAAAGCGCAGATAACATAGCTACGATAAGGCCACAGTGCAGAGCGTATCTCACCATGTTGGTTGTTTTCGCCTTTGCACAAATTCACTTTCAACATCATTTGCTCAGCGGACCAATCATCAACATTAATGTGCATGAGTATTGTTTACTGGAAGAGTAAGAACAGATTTTCTATTCTGAATTCATCTAAAAAAAAAAAAAAAAAAAGCATGCGAGATAAATATTAAATAATGACCTCAATACTGAGGTAAAAGATGATCACTTTTGACAATCAGGGTGGGTGAACACAGAAATTTAACACGAGGAGGTCAATGGTCTACAGCCTCTGGGAAGGGTATGTTCTCAATTTTAGTGGGGATTAAATCAAAACAGCCAAGCGAGGAAAAGAGCATGTGATTTGGAGCATTTCTACTGCAAAAAGAGGAGGGACCATGCCCGGTGAGAAAAAAAACAATTTTGAAGGTACCTACAGTGGCAAGCTTTTTTGTTTTTGTTTCACTCACCCATGACAATCAGCAGCATTTTTCTGCTGCGGATGCCAGGAGCCTTCTTCACTTTACACTGGTAAGTGCCAGAGTCCGATGACTTCAGGCCTGTCAGGTTGATGGAGGCGTCGCCATTCTTGGGGTCAGCTGAATTGAAGTGTACTCGACCCTTCATAGGAGCGTAGTAGTCCTCGTAAGCCCTGTCGCCCGAGTACAGGATGACCTGGTCATAGAGGAGATGTACAACAGTAGTTGACGTGGGACATCCATTTGTTTATATGAAATCAAGAAAAAAAAAAAAGGGCAAATAGTCAAAAATGTTTTTAAGTGTAAACATCAATGATGTGCGTATAATGGTCTAGGCACCACTGTTCAAATGTCAGATTTTGTTATATATATATTTCATATACATTTCTTTTTTTTTTTAGTCACATTGTACAGCACCAGTAATGGTCTGCAATAAGCTTCCACCGCATCACGAGGGTGCAAAAGAATTTCCAAGGCAGTACAAGACGAAGACCATCATCAACAATTGGAGAAAATGTGGCACATCGCAGTCATCCCCTAGAACCAGATGTCCCTACAAAACTGATTAAAAAAAAAAAAAGAAAGACTAGACGAGACGAGACGAGACGAAAGCTGGTCAGGGAGACTGCCGAGAGACTGAAAGCAACACTCAGGGAGCTGCATGAATTTCTGACAAGTACTGGTTGTTTAGAGCATGTGACAACAAAGATCCATCTTCTTCAAATGTCTGGTGCTATGGAGTAGGCACGGTAAAAAGCCTTTTCTTAGAAACAAAAACATCCAAGCCCAGCTAAATTTGCAAAAACACACACATGAAATCTCGGAAATGCATGTGGGTACTTTTTGGCGAGAATCCCAGAAGGAAGCTTTGGCACGAAAACAACACCGCTCATCACCATACACACAGAGGAACACTTTTCTTTTTCAAATTTGTTTTTATGCTAAATTCAGCTGGAGTATTATTATTATTATTATTATGAATCTAAGTAACAAGACAAAAAAATGAATCGGGCGTCCCATTGTGGTGTGTGGTGGTCAGTAATGCATATTTATGGTCTAATTATACTAAAGTAATATTTGTGAAAAGCATATAATGAAACAAATTATGATAAACATTTACAGCGTCAGAAACTGTAGAAATGCATTTGTATGCATAATTCACACTGAAAGTCAAAATCGGAACAAGGAGTACAAATTGAGAGGTATAAAAATGGATAGAAATACAGATAACAGTAAAAAGTGACTAGTGGCACATATGTTAACATTTATCATACACACTGCACATCTATGTAACATGTCGAGTAGTCATTGGTCAGCGTATAGAGAAAGCTATCCCGAGGAGTAAAAGTAAGCTCTTTTATATTACAATGTCCTTCAGTCTTCCCCTACTGGGACCAAGGTGGAACAAACAAAGCGGCCAGTGTGGAGTCAAATCAACACCTGCTGTGTCAACAAAGGACAGGAGACCACAATTATGTCCACTCCCCCATCCACCAAGACAAACAGACCCACACTCTGGGTCTTAAGAGCAGCAGAAAAATGAAGGCCAGGTGGAGCCAGAAAGAAGACTTAAAGTTAATTCTACGAGGTGAGACAACAACGAGGTTTTTTTTCTGCCATGTTGAGCACCAGACAAAATTCATAGCAATACCCCAGGGTGGAGAGAAGGGGAAAACTAAACATGGCATGCGAGAGAGAATAATGAAGTTCTTGATGGAGGCAAAATTCTCAGAGAACGTGAGAAGGAAAGCAAGTAAATGACGCGCCAGTTTTTTGGTATTTTTGTACATTTTGTGGTTCTGCTAAGTATGAAATGGAGTGGTATGGGGAAAGGGTCAAGGGGGGTTGGGGGGTCACGGTGCTCATCTTGCACATATTAACCTAAACAGGTAATTCAGTTAAAATTCCACAACGTTGTCAAGCGGGAGGGAATTGAGTGTTTCAACTTTCACTGGGGAACGGGAACGTGGGCAGTAATAACAGCAATATGTGAGATGAGACCACAAAGAAGAGGAAATTAAATGGCCCCGAGCTCGCCCAGACAAGAATTCTTACTCAAATATTTACAGGTGCACAGATGGGACTATTTTTACACACCTCGAGCCATTATATAGATATGTTTTATTTTTTTTATCTGGAAACCAGTATGACTCTGAGAATCATGAAGTCCTACAAAGAGCATTGGGGAATTAAAATAAAAGCACATGACAAGACAAGCTGGTGGAGAGACGATGGACAGAGGAGCACCTCAGCGCTTAAACTTCGAGCAAACAGGACACTACGATAAAAATCACCATCTGGCTCGGGCACTTGGAGACATCTCAGAGTTAAAAAAAAAAAGTGTGGTTTCACCTTTATTAAGTATACGGCACATATGAGGTCATTGCTTCATCCGTTGCTGCGTGAAGAAAAAAGGGAAGCGATGGAAATACGTTGGGAGGCAAATCAGAGGACCACAATGTTGAATAGATGTATAAAACTGATTTTATGGCTGAGAGGCTTCAGTGTGGCTGCAGTGTTCTCTGTAGTTGTTTGTCACTTTCGAAATGGGAACATTTCCCTGCCATGTTTCCTGTTAACTAATACTGGCACCAAGTAAGATGTCAACGTTATATAAAGACTTTTCTTTTTCTTTAATTAATTGGAGAAGTAGTTACTGTCTCGCGGGCTGATGTGTAATAACCTCAAACAATTGATGTACCGTAGCTCAGAGACCCAAGTCTAAACAAGGTTTACTTGATCTGAGCCAACTGCTTGGTGGAAACTGAACATAAAAGCAACTGAAACAGAGAAAGTAACATATCGTTAGCCTAAGTTAAAAAATGTTCAAATATGACTGTCTTTAGTAACTATGCTATCAGCCTGCTAACTCTGCGACAGTACCTACTCGGCCCCACATGGTACTCTCTGTGGCTTAGGATACATCCATCATGGTTGTTCACTCGCTCTGGTCTGAATTAGTTGATGAGTTTGTAAACAAAGCTCATGTTTACTGAAAATTATTAACGTCAATAGGAAGATGATTTCATAAAAGGATTTGCAAGTCAAACGCGAATGAAGAAGCACAAGAGCAAAACTGGCATTAGTCTGTTAAATCTAATAAGCAGCATAAACCAGTGGCTGCACAAATGAAACCACAAAAAAAACAAACAAAAAAAAAAAACTTGCATTTGATGTATGTCAAGATCGGGGGTGGGCAAACTTTTTGATTGGCGGGCCACAATGGAGTGTTTCGGTAACCTCACCTCATCGGAGAAAAAAACCCCAAACATTTCATTTTAAATGAAAGCGAACAAAAGCATTACAACAATATGTATTGTCTTTGAAAAACCACCGTATTTAGAAAATAAAACATGAACAAGGTTTATTCATGTAATTTTTTTTTTCAAGTTCGGCGGGCCGGAGTAAAACGTTTAACGGGCCGCATGTGGCCCCCGGGCCGTAGTTTGCCTACACCTGGTCAAGATGCTAACAACTGTGCAGTGGAAAGCGGCAATAGTCAAGATCACTATGAAAAAAAAAAAATTAAAAGAAGCTATCCGTTTTTTTCAATACTTGGCTTTATACGCGAAAAGCTTGCTTAAAGAACGTTATTCTTCTGCTCTGCTCAAGAGACTATGAATGGCATTCAATGTAGTCATGCAAGGAAGTCATTTTTTCTGAGATAATTGCCCTCCTTATCACAGTAGTCCTGTTTTTTTTTTTTTTTCACCCCGCAATTGTTCTCCTGGTACTTATGACAGGCGGTAACCAGTCAGTTGCGGTTCCATTCTATAAGCTGGCAAGAAAAGCTGAAATGCACATGGCTGCTATTAACGTATCTAAGATTCATTTTACCAAAGAACCTGGGGGTATAAGGGTAACAATATATAAAAGTGAGTTTGATAATTGTTGTACTTCTTCCTACTCCCTTTGAACATGTAAACCGAGTTGAACTATGACATCTACTGATGATTTTGTTTTTATCTTCTGTTCATATGTTCAATAAAATCTATCAATCACTTGATTCTTATTTTCTCAGTTGACTTGGAAGCCTCGGTCAAAGCGGTTTTAGCACATACCAGCTCATACTTATCAGGCCTTTAAAATATTGCTATCATAGCGCTTACAATGTGAATGAACTCATATTGGTTAACGGCAACACCAGAAGGAGCACGAGGGATGAGCCGAGTTTGAAAGGTCCAAGGAGAACAAATATATTTCTAACCAGTCAAAATGTCTAAAAAGGTTTAGCAATAGAAATGCATTTGGATTCCAGTTTGTCCGAAACAGTGATCTCGCACAATTTAATTGGCGTTACCCAAATTCTCTACAGCTATACCAGCCTTGAGGGCATGTGGGGATCCATTGGAGGCCTGTGGTTGTGTAGTTCTCCCTTTACATGGCTGAGCGCCAAGCTGGAAGGGAAAGACACTGGCTGCAATAAAAAGAGCCTCCATCACTCCTACTGAGTGTGTGAGACACAAAAGTAAAAAGCGAGAGAACAAACTCACTAGGAATGAATGTGGCTCAAATGACATGCGCTCATACATACTGCATATATTGAAAGCTCTTATAAAAATACACAACTCGTGTTTAGATCTGTATTACATTTCACCGCTTGTTTAATAAAGCGTGCAGGCAGGGTACGTCGATGCCAAATCCCACACACTGGCCAAATCGTTACACCGACAAGACTGAGTTCACTTTGTGGGGCGTACACACATTGACTAAATTCCTGGCAGCCTTTCAGTTGAAAAAAAAAAAATAGAAGCTAAAATGATCACTGAAACACCTCGGAATTGATAAAAAATAATGAGACATTTAAAGACAGAAAATTAATAAAAATCAGGAATTGCTTTTTTTTTTTTTTCGGGGTGGTCTGACAGAATTGCTTCAAAACAATCATGAACCTGGCTTTGATACAAATTATGGTACCTTTAATGCAGCGCTTCTCAAATAGTGGGGCGGGCTCCCTTGGGGAAGGGGGTGCAATGCTGAGGGGGAACATGTTTTTTTTTTCCTGCCGGACTACAATAAAGTGTAATTGCACATCCACGCCAGTAGTTGGCAGTGGTGCTCTCATTGCCGTTTTGTGCAGCGAGTATTAACTCTATGGTGTAGGTTTGTTTTGCAACAAAAATGCTATTTTCCATAGTTGCCACAGAGAGTGGGGGGTGTGGTGGGGGTGTGAATTGTTTTCTTCTTGCTGGGGGCGAGGTGGCGTGAGAAAATAATTGAAGAGCACTGCTTTAATGTAAATTTTTGTTGCACCGCCTTCTGAGGCAGTCGTCGCAATCGAACCATTTCAGGACAAGCCTTTTCGGCCAATTTCATCTTAAGCTGTCTTAGATTTGAACGGTGACTACAAACGACATGTTTTGACTCCCACAAAAGCGTGCAACAATTTTGTCCGCGTGTGGTCGAAAAAAAATGTGCAATACCAGGTTGGAATGATTCTAACCATTTGTAAAAAAAATAAATAATAATAATTAACAATTAACACCCAAAGTTTCAAAATAATGTTCACGTTTGAGGCAAAAACTTTACACGTACCACTTTATCTTCCTTCTGGTTGTCCGAGGACAGGAGGCTCCATTCAATATCCAGCGGCCCAGAATCCTCAGGGCTTAAACTAAACATGCAATCTAGTTTTACACTTTCACCACTGGCTTTCTCAAGGGATGTGGATGTCGACCCCGAGGATGTTATCTCCAGTCCAATGGTCGAACCTGTATGGAAAAGCAAAAAGAGAATAAATATCAACAATTGCATGCAGTGCAAAAACAGTACATAGTTTCAAACACTTTTAAATGGAGCATAATTAGTTTTTGTCACCGGTAGAATCTGCATTAATTTGCACAACAGACATAAAAAAAAGAGGAAACCGGGAAGCTGTCAAATGTTTTGGTGCAAAGAATGTTGCACTCATAAAATAACTATGGCTACATCTCGTTGTAGCAGTGAAGTACCTCTTAAAATATGCATAGTGTAAAACACACAGTGAAAAAAACCCCACAGTAATAGAGCATGGCTTAACTGAGGGAAGGGTAATAATAACCAAGGCATGTTGCAGCCCTTCTCAAACTCAGCAGACTCCTCTTATTAAGCATTTATTCTTAGAACAGGCATAATTTCCTGGGCACAGCAACTGGGCTAATATTCTCTATTCAATAAGAGATTTAAACCTCACTTAAAAAAAAAAAAAGGGTGCGTAGAGAATGAAGTTGTCACGTGCTGCCTCAACACATTAAAATCCATCTGACAGCCATCCACCTTTGAGTCAGTGGGTGGTGACAAAAAAATAAAAATGAAGCCACCGCCATATGTCACTGCTAAAGTGCGCTGTCAAGGTGTAATAAACAGTCAACAACAAAACAAAGACAGATGTCACTTAAATTACTTCATTAAAAGAGTTACCCTTGTTGAATAAAATAAAAAAAGGATCATTTCAAGTCGCATTTCCATCTTATCGAGATCCTACACAAAGGTGGCTAACTTGCGACAGTAATTAAAGTAATTGCGACAGGAGCCAAAGGATGCAACTGTCAGCGCTTCATAGACAACATTTGCATACGCTTTCTAGAAGGTTTTCAATAATTACGAGACTATTTCCATCCAACAAAGATTTTCCCCAAACACAAGCACTTCCAGTTTTGCGCAACATCCTTTCAAACTCCACACTTGCAATACCTTCTCCCAAGCCATTGAATCACTATGCCCGTTTTATTAATGTGACAGACATAAAGGGGGTGTGAATGGCTGTCTCAGCATGGCAGTAGGCAGCGCTGTTGGTTGTTTTCACATTTACATAACACGGCATGTGCAAGGTCAAGGTGACCGCCAACGTATCAAAAATGCAAATGTAATTATGATTGGAATTTTTCCTCTGAAGAAGAGTTGGGTTTTTTTTCCTGGTTATTTTAATACTCAAGACGATTGTATAAGAAAGTCCAAGCTCCTTGCCCTGTGGGTATGAACAGTGGTAGCTACAGGTTGAGCTCTCTGCCTCATTTCACAACCATCAGCTCAATTTCATGCTGGATCTGGGCCATGTTTGCGCAACTGAATTAAAATACGCCACACAAGTGTACAGTCACAAACGCTGTTGCTGAGGCTTAAACCCGTAGAGCATTTGCACAAACATACTTCTACATCATAGCCGTCAGTGCTCCAGCTGGCCGTTTGAACATTTTGACAGACTTTCATGGGCGCCAGCCGTTGCCTTCGGCCAAAGACAAGGGAAGAAATATCGAGAAAACTGTCACTCCGACAATGGATAAAGAGCTTTAAAAGGTGGTGACATGGTCATTTGTCAAAAGTGTTTGTAAGGGGAGAAAATTGCATTCTGTGACCAAAATGTTTTCTAATAAACCAGTAAATCATTCATAAATCATGTACGGTTTGTCTCAACAGTCTGTTTTCGCCCACGCAAATGTGAAAGAGTGTCAAACTATGACATCATGTCAGCTTTGTGTATGCAAAGGCTGCTTGGCTAGTGGCTCAGGTGACAGCAGTGCCAGGGCAGAGGAACACAGACAGTGTAACGATTGATTCCAAATTCAGTCAGCACATGGGAAGTATAAACCTGTCAAATCCGGCTCGTGCAAAAACAACCTCGACTAGCGGAACTGTGCTAAATGCAAATGACTTCTTCTGGGAAACAATGACCCAAACCAGTAAACGGAATAAGTCTGAAAAGGGTTGGCGAGTACAACAGCAAACCAACTTGTGAGACATTGCTCAATTGTTGTCTAGTTGTCTAAACAACACCAAATAAACAACAATAATTGGTTCATAAAAAGTAATTGGAAAAATTATTTTCTTAAAATTTATGCAAAATAAAATATCTGATTATTCGATTAATTGATGGAATAACGATAGAATAATCCTCCAAATATTCTTTAGTCACAGCCCTAATTGTTACTTTAACTATAATAAAAACAAACGCATTCTCAAATTTGAGGGTGAAACATGACGCCTACAGTACTTGCACAATAGCAATTGGTAATTTGCATCTCGTATTCAAAGCTTTAAAAGTATTTGCAAAATCTCAGATGCTAGATTTGTCGCTGCGTGACTTAAGTTTTAGTAGGACCCTTTAAATAAATCCAGGTGGCATCACTTATATCGGAAAAACACCGTGAACTAATACTAAATGTTCATACTCCGAGTAAAATTTTGCACGAAAAGCCTGTGGCATATCAGAAGTCGGTTCCCGTTTTGTATGACTACACCAAAGTAAAAGTAAACTCACCTTTGCTTTGTAAATATAACTGCCAAGAGGCCCTTATGTCACTAAAGTAAAGCAAAATACAGCTGGAAACCAAACATACACGGTAGGTAATTAGAGATCAAGGTTTTATACAATACAGAGAAAATGCCTACGTCTCACCATAGAGGGGAGGCTACATATGATTGGTGGCTCATTAAAAAGTCACTCACAACTATGTACATATGGTGGACTGAAAGTGCTAAAATTAAATTAATAAATATAACATGAAATGTTTAATTAAAAGCGTCACTAATTAATAGTTCCAATCATATATATGGAATTAAATAAATCAGATGAATAAATAAATGCACCATTGGATAGTTAAATAAAAGTGTCATTCTTTATTCATTAAATATGGAATTAAATATAGAAATGTGTCATTAAATAATTAAATATAATATGTTAAAATATATATACATATAATTGTTTCAAAATGTAATTAATTAATTCTGTATTTAATTAATTATTTCTGTTTCTAATTATTTCATGGTCCCACATTGCAGTGTTTCTTGAATTAATTTTATCTATCAAACTTGCTCATCAAAGTTTGGTGAGCAGGACCCGCACACTAACTTTGAAGGGCAAGTTTGACAGAAAAAATAAATTCATGAAACACTGCAACGCGGGACCAGGAAATAATTAATTAGAAACAGAAATAATTAAGTAAATACAAAAATAATTAATTAAATACCGAAATAATTATATATATTTTTTTTACAAATAATCATTGGTAATTTAATTAATTAATGAAACATTTATTTAATTAATGATAATTTGAATTAAGGATTTCATTGTGTATTTATTTATTATTATATTATTATTACATATTATTATTATTATAATAAAGGGCACTTTCAGTCCTCCATATGTATGGCACAGTGTGTCTTTAATAATTGTCAAACCAACTCCTGATTCGACTGCATTGGAAATCGCTGCATGGTTACCGAGAGACGGGAAATGAGCACAAGGAATTGAGGGTGTCAGCACGCCCCATTCAATGCACCCGTTTCCACTCACCCACTTTCATTCAGCAATTATGCCAACACTATGTGGCTATCCCCTCCCCTGCCCTCCAACTTGTGGAGTGACTGTGGAGAGCCGACATCCCCAGACCTCCAATTCTCTCCGGTGTTACCGATTGCAACTCTGTTCACCCCCTCCACCTTTGTCGGCATACAATGGGGAGTGAATCCTGTCTCCTGGCAACCAAACCCTTGGAGAAGGGTGGGTTGCTGTGGCGATTGCGAGACCACGTTAAGAGAAGGACGGAGAAAGGGAGCGCTTGAGTGACAACCAGCAGCGCAAAAGGTGCCATGTAGGTATTGTGCCATGAAAATTACAATTCATTGTCCATTCATTCTTGTCAATGCTTTAAAACACTAAACCGGATTAATGCCGCCGTTTTGACTGATTGATGTACGGGCAGTAGGAAACTACTTTCCTACAGCAAATAATGCTTTTGTCTTTTAAAGTTTATGTTGAATGTTGTAACTTCTGCAGACAGCAATAAAGCCTGAAAGCAGGACAATCTAACAAGCTAACCTTTTGTGGCTCTTGTCCCGGTCGAGCCAAAATGTCCTGGCAGAGGCCACAGAGGAGCATTAGCTCCAACCTTTGACACGAAAGTGCATGAGTCTAAAACTTACGCCCGAGCATTGGGAGGGCTCACAGGGGTGGGGGTGCAAGTCAACAACAATGGGGGAAAAGCTCAACAGTGAAAGAGGTGACCATGTCATTGTATGTCGTTTAGTTGCCTTAACATTCCTGAATACAATTAAGTTGCCACTGGAAAGAAAAAAAATGTTTTTAATAATTTCAGCAATTAATTCATCATTTAAAAAAGAAAAATCACAAAAAAAAAACCCTATCCAAACACAGCCTCTAAAAGAGCGTTAACATTTTCCTAAATAGGAAATAATGATGGCATAAACACTACATTGGTGATTCATGATTGTAAACTTTCAGTCTAGGAGCAGTGGAATGAGTAAATTAAATAGCTCAGACACTCTCGCCATCACAAACAGTTAAGCGGGTCCCCTGTGACTGTGCCGGCGAGAACATCAATTATCTTGCTCACAGCACAAGATAACTTCTTAACTCGCTTGCCGCTCAGAAGGAAGCCTCTGAATACTCGGGCCAAGTGTACCCAGAGGAATTTAAAGCGATGTGTGTGCCCTGTGTGCTTTGGTAGTGACGTTTATTTAGTGTTGCGCAGGGCAGGGAATGTTGAAGCATTCTGATTGTGCCTGTAATGCAGCCTGAAAGCTCCACTTAGCGCACAGTGCAGCCATCAATTCCCAGTGAGGATGACCTAAAGGTCGTTATGACATAATTGGACATTAAATGATAAAAGGGTGACAAATGGCACGCACTTTACTTTGCTGCAAGGGCATTTGACAGCTTTTAAAGGGGGGCCTGTGGCTGATGTTTTGATGTCATTGTCGTGGACATGGACAGAAGAGATTGTTGACTGGATACACACATTGACAGATATAGTAAGTTTAAAATAAAAAAAACGAAGACTTGCTCTAAGTAACAACTCACGACTTCCTTGCAAGCGGCTGCTGTGATAAACTATCATTAGTTGGGATAGGCTCGCAGGCCCGTGACCCGAGTGAGGACAAGAGGTTCGGAAAATGGAAGGATAAAAAAAAAAAACAAGTGGTGACTTAATTTTAATTCATGAATTTAAATGAGTTACAATCCTACCTGTTAGAAATAACTGGCGCTGCTGAACAAAAGCGGCAACAGAGGAGCTAACGTCAAGAAGGAAGGAGGAGACGCGCAGAGGAAGAGGGATTGCAATTCCCATTGGTGTATATTTAATAGTCCGTTAATGAAAAACTCAGCAAGTCTTAATTGCTCTCGTTACGTCATAGTCAGGGCAGGTGCAACTTTTAATTTCAACTTCATACTACCAGCAGGTTTCCGAACCTCTCTGCCAACAAGGGGCTTGATCAGCAGCAAACTAAAGGTGGTATCTCAGTGAGCGGAGTGTTAGCAAGCACGCACACAGCTAGCAAAAATGTGATCACTGCCTGTGCCGTAAAGCTGATAGGCATGGCACCAAGCCATAGAACAACAAAGATAATGTCCTCCTGATGGGGGGGGAAAAACAGGAGAGACAATATAATCTTAGAGGAAATTAAACAAGAACAAAAGCAAATAGAACATTGAGATATAAACGGCTTTACAAAATTGAATGATACACTGTACATAGCCAAAAAGGGGGGGTGAGAATATATTACAGACACACTTCAGTCAGAGATGCTGGAGAAGTACAAAATCATGTCCTCCAGATTTTGCAGGGGAGAACACAATTCCCAGGGTGCAATTAGAGAGCATGTGAAAGGAGTTTGCACGACTTCGGAGCGGTGCAAAATAGATGTGTACATCACAAATAAATACGCGGAGCTCCTATCTCATGGATGACAACACTGCAGAGATGAGGCTTATAAAATACTGTCATTTCAATTTAAGAAGGTCACAAAGACATGTATTATGTAAGTGTTGGTTTAGGGCACAGGTGTCAAACTCAAGGCCCAGGGGCCAGATCTGGCCTGCGACCACATTTTATGAGGCCCGCGACTTCCTGTTTCTAGCACATTTTCTTCACTTTTAATAACATTGAAACATGAGATATTGCCATTTATTTGTGACCAATCCCCACCCCTTTTAAAATAAATTAAAGAATTGCTGAACAAACAATGACTGACGGTCTTTCCATCAATCTGTTGTGTGTGTGCGATAACGTAAGGTGATCATACATTTATATAGGTTCACAGTCATAACGGCCCTCTGAGGGAAACCTTAACTATGATGTGGCCAAGCCACAAAAATGAGTTTGACACCCCTGGTTTGGGGGAATCCGGTTGGGAATTAAGTCAGTGTTAAAAGGGCCAAAACATTATCAACCATGGCAGGATTTACACAACATGAGTCAAGTGATATCATTATCATACTCATGTGTCCAATTTTGATATGTGTCATGGGAGCCCAAAAGCCGAAAAAAAAAAATGTATGAAATCAGATATCCCCTTTCACGAGAAGACAAAACTCCAATATGAATAGGATATCATGTAATGCCACTCCAGTGTACGTAGACAGATCAACCTGATCATTTGACCCAAACAATAGGGCCATGCATCGGGCAATCAGACCTGCAGTGAAAATCCAGCTCAAAACAAAAATAATAATAATAATAATAATAATTTGCCCTTTATTAGTCCCACAATGGGGAAATTCGAGATTCGAACCCAGGCCTCCTGGGGAGACTGGGTCCTGAACGCGGCGCCTTAGACCACTCGGCCATCCTGGCCTTACACCAAAAGAGAAAAAAAAGCCACAAAGCTCAATGGGGTGGAGTCACGGGGTGTCTCCTCATCTCTCCTGACACAGAGGTTTCTCTACATAAAGGGGAGGCCTATGCTGCTGCCTCTATAATACCTCCAACCCCCAAAACAAATACAGTGGGCCTGATACAGACCGGGCCCCTTCTGGCGCCCCGAGCCTATCTTTTGTCAGTGCCCCAGGGCACACTGCCAACTGTGATCAGGAGGCAGCAACACTGATCAAACGCTCAGACTTAAATACAGCACAGAAAATCGACATCATCCAGACTTGTGATGGACTAAAACCAAGTTGCTTTGGCAAGTCAAAATTACATTCAAAATAAAGACTTGGACTGAAAATTCCAGCGCCAAGCACTCGAGATCTACCATGTTCACACAACTGATAAGTCAATAAATAAGCTCCGTGAGAATGTACCGGGCGAGTAGTCACATATGAGTCAGTCAACTACCTTCAGTGAACTTCCACAGAAACTTCCTCATATCACCTGAAACGAATGGCAAGAATTTAACAGCAATGGTATGTTCATTGTGAGAGCCAAAAACTCTCAGTTAACTTTGGAAAAAAAAAATGTAAAAAGGGTGCAGAGAAAGTTCCGTATCTCTATTCATACGGAGTGCACTTTAAATCCACTCTAAGGAAGCGCTAGACTAATAATGAACAACCAAACAGATCAAAGTAAAATGCCTGATAGCAGCAGGCAAGTTTAATATTAACAGAATGGCCTCAATGAATTCAATGCTTCCCATGTTTTTTGTTTGTTTTTTTGTGACAATATACAGCTTAATACGAAGTAATTGAGTCAATTTTTGGCCATTAATAAACTAAATATTTATTTATACCCCACTACAAATATTTCTGGAAATTATTGACTCTCCACTAAAAGTGATTATAATTTCCTGGATTAATAGTTTAATCAATAAGTATACCTAAAATTATGACCCCTAGATTTTCAAATGCTTGCAAACATTTTAAAACTCTTTAAAAAAATGCAGTACAATAAACTACTGGCGGAAAAGGACGCTCTCAGTCTTGGAACGGCACTTGTCTTCCCACTGCCAACTTTTGCTTTCCCTGCTGTTATGTTTGTCGAGAGTTTGGTGCTTCCAATGTGTCATCTTGTGTATGAAGGGGTTCCATCAGTTGGCATCGCATATTCCACAACATGCCACAACAACCCTTTGAGCGAAGCTAAAGGCTATAGCTACAAAACGATCGCTACGTAGCCGTCGCTTCATTTAGGTTTTGTTTTTTGCTGGGTGAAAAAATTGGAGAAAAGAGCACGCTTCAGACACGCTCAAGCAAAGTGAAAAATAAGCCTGAAAGACAGTTGCCATTTGTTGAACATAGCAAACAGACAAACGCACAAATGGATGCAGCTGCAGTTAGGCTAGGCAATTAACTCATTTCTCCAATGAGCCGTCGAACAAATTTTTAAAGTAAAACCTAATCTAAATCTAAAAGTCTGTCTTTGCGACGGAAACTTTCTTCTAAGTTTGACTGCAAATGAGTTAACTGAGTTAATTATTTTTAGTGCATCATAAAATTTAAATTACCATATTTTACCGCACCCGCATATAAGCCGCAGCAACTTTTTGGGGAAAACCACAACAACAAAAAAATGATATAAAAGCCGTACCAGGCTATAAGCCGCAGTTTTCTATGTTGAAAAAAAAAAAGATTGTTTACTGCATGTACAGAATGATTTTTGTACTGTGAATGCACATAAAGGTACAAAAACAGATTGTTAAAACAGTGCTTTTTAACACGGCAACAACTTTGCTCATTAAAACAGAACAGACACAAGAGAAAGAAAAAATTTTAAAAATCAAGATTTATTTAGCGTATTTTCAGAACGATAGAGAGCCCCTACAGGTGAACGAAAAATCCACTGAAAAGCCGCACCGTTGTATTAGCCGCACGGTTCAAAATCTAGGAAAAAAGTAGCGCCTTATCGTGTGGAAAATACGCTAATCTCCATAATTAATACTTTAACTTTGACGGCCCCAAAAGTTTGCATTCTATAATATTGTATGAAATTACTGGAGGCATTGAATGACAAGTTCTTGTCTAAAATGAGGGTCCCTGTCTAATTTGCCATGATGCTACTCGTGTATATGGTCATAAATTTAGACGATTTCAAACCTGAGTTGGATAACTCGCATTTGGAGAAATGGGAAGTGTTGTTTGAGTTTCAACACAGATCAAGGCCCAATTATACAAAGAGCAGGTTGCTTCGTTGCCTTTCCGAATCCACAGCTGAAATGCAGATTTGTTTTGATTTTCATCTCAATTAGTTTAACTGTTGGCAACAGTTTGAAATGCACTCTTTGGGAATTAAGTGGAACAGTGTTGACCCAAAAGCAATGTGCATACCAGTCATGGCTCTTAAATCGGTCCATATGCTGAGAGCACTTTCCGTCACAGGCAATCAACTTTTACTCAGACATTAGTTGGCGTTAATTACGGCTCCAAGCTAGCAGAATCTGCGCAATACAATCAATATCGTGTATATGCATGAACGAATTTTTCCTTCTGCATCTGCATAATGATGCGCCAAAAAAAACAAAAACAAAAAAGCAGTAGTTTCAATGTTTGTTGTGCTGTGTGCAATTTACGGCCAAATCATGCTTCATTCTGTCACAGGCGCTAGCACATCATTTCAATGAAAAGACCCGTTTACTGACGAAGGCCTCGGAGAATATGGGCAGAGACTGTGAGTACTTTGTAATATCTGCTAAAACATCCATTCCTTTTCAAACACATTCATGGCATCCCTTCTTTCTAAACGCTCTAATTCTGCCAAAAGCATTCCCACTAGCCAGAATGAGGACTTGCTAAGAATGTTTCAACACAGACTGTGCCTTCCTGTCCTCTGTGTGAAGAGGGAGACACTACACCAGGACATCAAGATAAGAATGCTGCTGACAGATAAGATGGATAATCCCTTTTTGACTTCTACAATTTATCTTGGCACAGACGGACAGACAAACCAGATGTTCCAAAGCTGGAGTCTCCTCGACACTAAGAGGTTCTTGAAGGCCAAAGTAGTAAACACACCTGGATGTTGAACCCTGTAGGACGCCACAGGCAAAGACTGTCAGTTGTTGTTACGGCTTAAACGGGCCCCCCCGGGTTTACTCATGCCTCCAGCTCGCACCCTCAGCACAGACACAAGGAGGAGGCACCAAACGAGGACTCCGCATACAACGTTAAGTGACAAGATGCAATTGGGAGTGTTAAAAATAACCCTGCTGAACTAGTTGAGATATCCCAAACAAAGCGGCAATCCAGTAAGCCATGGCACACTAGGAAGACATGTATTCTACACGCTTCTCAGATATACAAGAGATTTTTTGTTATGGAGAAATAAGAATGAGGACGAGTCTGGAGGGGTCTGGAGAGTTGAAATAAATGCACTAAGCCCATTAAGATGTAGAACTACAAACTATAGTAGGAATTTTAACACTTGTCATTTCATCTAGGTCCGTCCCAAAAATTGTTAAAAAAAAAAAAACATATACATAACATCATGAATGTACTTTACTAATAAATCGTGAAAGTGGACAATCATCTGGGCCGAACAGCTAATAAATAAATTCAAACCTTTACTTAAATCTTAAGTGGAGGAAGCGGCTGGGGAACGGGATGTCTGAGTTTCCTTGCTTGGCCTGCTGCGACGTAACCCGATCTCAGATAAGAGGAAGAAAATGGCTGAATAGATCATGGGGAGCAAAGCCCTCATTTTCAATGTCAAGAGGACAAACAACAGAAGCAAAACAATAAAGCCAACATTATTGCCTGCCACGCAAGCTGACCTCCAGGTGACTCGGATCAGAATCAGAAACATCTTTGCTGGCCATATAAGTAAAGAAAAAAAAAAATTCATATAATATAATACGGTACGGTGAACACACAGCTAAGCTTACAGATAAAAATTGTACTACGTGCTGTTACAACAACGGCGCCGCTGCTTCGTAGGCCAGTGTTGTCGATCATTATTGTGAGAAATCACACGCTCATTCATGTATCAACAATAACGTGCAATTAAGAATAATTTGAGCAAATTTGTGATTTCAGAAGGCAAGGCAAAGCAACTTTATTTACCCAACACAGGGCATTCGGATTAATAATTAGTCATACCTGCTCGTTGAGAGCATTTTTCAACATTTTGTTTCCCCACAAATGATGGAGAAGTTAAAAGAAATTAAATCAATGAACAGGTAGATTTGCGAATGGCAAACCACAATAAATAATGCTCAAGCAGCACATCCGCATTTCACTTTGTGAACCAGGACAATCTGCGAGTAATTTGCGACACACTGTTCAAACACACTCGAATATCGGCTGCTATATGGCAACCTGGCATACTACCAAATTATTCACGTAATCCAAAAATTATTTGGTTTATTAGCTCAGTTTTACTCACTAGACTGTCAAGCAAACTTACTGTTTACATTCCGGCGCGCACCACCGTCCAATAAGGAATAGTGTGTCATGCGGATTGTGGTGATTCAGTTTTATTGTTTACTGCGAGAAAAGAAACTGTATCCAATGATTTGGACCAGAGAGAGTGAATTATTGGTGTGGGGGGGGGGAAGCATATATGGTTTTTATCGGCCTTGTTCACATTTGCACAAAACCGAATCAAGCGGTTTGTTATAACACAAGTGAATGCGTATTAATTGCAGGCTAGTCTCTTTTTATGCCTATGGGTCGTCAACCGCAGTTCAACAAGCTGCTTTAAAACAGTAACCATTGAATCATCTCCTCACTTTCATCGGCTCGATAACAGGCACCGAAGGTTTCAACGCATGGCTCTTGTGCCCATAACCTTGTGAGCTTACGTTTGACATTGTGCGTGGCAATACAGCTGAAGATGGTATAGGGCCTTCCTATTCGACCGCTGGCCTCTGGAAAAAAAAAAAGCTCTGTGACTTCGTCTCCATGAATTTTGTATGACTTTCATTAATGAACTTAACAGATGGTGTCTCAAGATCCTATTAGTAACCACTGCAGCAGAATTGCCACATTGTGCCCGTTTATTGGAACGGATATTCGTCATTGGGACCATCACAAATAAGAACGTCACATAAATATTCTCTGGTAAAAAATAATAATAGTAATAATTCTCCCATCATTATACCGATTTCCCTACAAAGATGAAGTGTCGCATTTCCGCTGCTGCGGTTTAGGCACAGTTCCATCACAATTCCCAACTCAAGCAGATGTCTCAATCATCAAAGCTACAGCACAGATCCACTGACAGCAGGAATGTAAAAGCGCACGGGGACACAATTTTAATGTGTGTTAATGATGACAGTAGAAGCATCGAAATAAGCTGTGAGGAGACCTGGGTGCAAAATGCAAAATACAACCGTTTGGTTTCCAATACTGGAGTGGCTCCGAATGGAGGAAAAAAACAAACTTAAAGCGTTTTGTTTCAGTTCCAAGAAACTGTCATGAAGAAGCATACAGAAGTGTGAGCGCAGGACAAAAAAAAAGTACAGGCAAACGTTCTGGTGATATGAACGGGCATCCCAGGTGACTGCGATGTTTTTCACCTAGAAACTGGACTTGGGCAGAAGTAGAGTGGTATTTTAAATTTTTTTCAAATGCAAATTAACATTTTAATTAGGACACTTCACCTGTACGTCTATCCATGATCACAATCAATTTACTAATTAAAGTAAATTTTGTGCAGCTCTTGCATGCATGAAAAAAATTATTTTGTTCGGCGCCATTAATAATGTGCAAAAACTGAATAACCTTGCAAAGCTCTCAATGCATGTATCTGTATTTATTTATTGTTCTTTTTAACATGTATGGTAACTGTACTTTGCCGGTGATTGGCGAGAAAAAAAAAACCTATGTTAAAAATTTTTTTTAAAAAAAGGCTCCAGTGTGTTTTTAATGGTGACGGATTTGTATTATACTTGCGTTACCGATGGGAAACAGACTGCTGAGTCACCCGATTCCAAAGCCCTATGCTGCATATATTACTGGAAGGCGTGCAGAGGTAAAGAGGATGGCCAGCCTTATTAAGTCGTTCGTTTTTGCTTTGCAACGGCTAATAGTGATTGATTCCTCCCTCGGCTGCCAAACGAGATTAAAACATAAATTGGGATCTTTAATGTGGTCGATAGGGTCACAAGATTTAAATTACCAGGCCGATGCTGAAAAGGCGACAATTAAATTGTGTTGAGATTCTGCATTGTGATGACCGACAAAACATTCATAGGCCACATTCTATTCTTGGAAATAAATGTGATAACGAAAATGTTACTCTTTTTGTTTAGTTTTTTCCTCATTAACGCAAGACAGCCAGAACATGAACACAGTCAGGACTCCTTGTGATATACAATTTTTGCGAAAAGGAGATTTCAGACAGATAACCAGGCAAAAGGGTCAACGCAATATCCCGAGGAAGGATATGAAATGAACACAAACAAATCAAGTGACTGCAAAAGAAATCAAAATGAAAACCAAGGCATCCAGATCTTAATGATTATGACTTTATGTGTCAACATTTTTGTCCACAGTGCACTTCGTAATAAAAAAGATTAAATAAAAACCCTCCAGGACAAATTAAGGGAGACTCAACGGATATATTTGCCCCCCCCCTTCAACGTGAACAATGTTTTTTAATGAGCTAGATGAGCAAAAAACGTCTCCATCAACAGCAGCTTTACCCACTCCTCCTTTCAAACGCCCCCCAACCGTCTTATAGCCGCCCTTTCAGAGCCACAATATTTTTCAAGATTACACAAACAATTAACTCTAATGTTCTTAGAAGGAAGAGCTCGGGGGTTTATTGCTGGACGAGACAATGCAATTATCTTCCCACAACTCAGCTCTGAGAATGAATGCCTGGACATAAACTGATAATGTGACATGGACAATAATACGGAAAGCTTGTCTGCAAAATAATTTGTCCAATGAGAGTCGCAACGAGCAGCAAAAAGATAGGATGTCATAACAAATTGTCAAGTTTGTAGCATATGATGATGGGGTTCTTCTCTCTAAAGACTAAACCCAGTTTTTTTTTTTAAAGAAAGCATGACAGCTAAACTGACAGATTTTTAAGATTGTGCACAGCTGTGCCAACACCCACCTCACAGCATCGTGGGCGCATGCTTCACCTATCAATCTAATGGTGCAATGTCAATAAAAACACACTTCACAAATGTTTTCCAATAAACACATTTAACAGAATGTGTTATAAACTCCAACGAGAACCTCAACAATCTGGGAGACTGTAAAATGACAATTCCAAACGATAAATTCAGAAAACACCAGCGCTCAGCCAGTTTACGGTAAATAACCGAAAAATGAGAGTTTCACGTTTGTTATTATTTATCATTTAATAGAGATTGGCATTACGTCCCAGGGACGGAATGGTCTGTCGGTCCGGTTCACTTTGGGGACGGATGACAGAGGAAGAGAATTTTATTTATTTATTTTTTTTAAAGGACGGAAATGGGTTTTCATCCATCCATCCATAATCGTCCCTAATCGGGTCAACTACCCACGGACGCCCATTTCCCCGACAGAAACAAGTCCAGCCTTTATTGCGTGTTTAATCAGCCAATACACTATTTCAGATCGAATGTGAAATATGACGTGGCGTGACGCTCGTGTGGGTTCACAACGTTAGTTAGCAGTAAAGAGTTACTTCACCTTACTTCAAGCCGACGAGAGGAGGAACACTCATCCCTCTGCCGTTAGCCTCGCTTACTTTTTTTATTTAGACTGGTGAAAAGTAAGAACAGAAGCCCTTTAAAAGGACGAAGACGAACGAGGACGGAGGATGATAGTTTTGTTCGGAGGGACCATGACGGAAGGGTGCCTAGGTCGCCGACGGAGAATGGAGGACGGAGCGGCAAAATGGAGTAAAGTGCCCATCTCAAGCTCGTATATAATGCTTCCCATTAAAGTGACTCGTGTGAATGGTCAGAATGGAAACACCTGAACCACAAATTGAGTCGGGCAAAAGCGATTTTTTTGTTTCCTTAAACATCACGAGCCCCCGTAGCATTTAAAAATATCGTACATATTGTTCATGTTCATTTAAGAACGTGTACAAAGCCCCTTTTACTCATCATCGCAGCTCCATCATATTTGTCCCCAAGCTCATTATTATTTCCCATTAAGAGCAAAAGGATCTGAGGGGGTGGGAGACGTCGGGCATCAAGTGGCGAAGTGATCAATGTGCTTTACGGGCATTCATCACCCTTGCAGAAGTGTGGCAAGATAACCGATGGACCCTGGGAGGGGCTGGCAGATTCAGTACTGCAATGACCTTGTGTAAATGGATATGTTACAAAGATAAGCGGAGGAAAATTCATCCTTTTCACCCGGATGTCCTAATGTTTGAACTGAGATTTGATATGAATTTTTTTTTTTTTTTTTACGTCAAATACTCATCACTCTTTTGTCATTTATGAATACAGAACGACCATTAACTGAACCAGGAAATAAGTACTGCTATTAATCAATTAAATTCATTCAATAGTATGCAGCAATTTGTTCATTGGGTAACACTAAAATGAAATGGAGGGGAAATAAAGTCGAGGTAGTGTCGGGAGGTGTGGTCATAAACAGCCGGATTTCACATTCCCATATCGTTTAACAGGAGTTGGCACCGGGCGCCTAAGGCACAAGCATGCTAAAATATTAAGGCCCAGGGACTGTGAATATTCATGGGGCGATCGTCCCCATCCTCGGATTGTGGAGGACGCAGCAGTGCTCCCGAGTGTAATCTAATTCCACATGTTCCTGCTTCATTTTCAAGGACAGGGTGAGAGCGAGCGGCGCTTACGTGCAACCTGTTTCGGGGAGGGAAGTAATGGCGATGGACGGCTGGGTCGCGACCGCTGGATGTGACCTGAAGTCATTACGAGCCTCGCGGGGCCAATGACAATGGCGAAGGCTGTCATCTTCAGGCTTCTACCAATCTTTCTCGCAAATCCTATGAACCTTGATAGGCTCTATTACATTACAAATTCATAGCCATTTGATAAAAAATGGCCAATTATTCTGAGAGAATTTTTTTTTTTTTTTAACCCTAATCACAAACAAGCTATGGAACGCTATTCATAGCATCCACAACATTCAGCGTTTAAAATAACCGTTGTTTGTTTCAAGCTGAACAGAACATGTGTGTGCGTAAAGGGGGAGGGTAGCTTTGTGCAACAAACAACATGTATGCACACACACAAAATGCATCCACAGGACCAGTGTGTGTGTGTGTTTGTAAAAGGTAACTAAGCAACCGGCTCTTGGCCACAGACTTCACTTATACTCTTATCAGGTAACTGCACTCCGCGCTTGCTCCATTTCCTCAGGTTTCTGTTTTTCCGAGGGCAGTGACATTGTTCTAGTATTGACCTAAAGCGCCGCTGGTAGACATGGAGGGGACAGCACGTACTGTAGTAGGGCAAATGAAGGCCAGCTATAAGTGGTGAGTGTCAAAACGGTGGGAAGAAATGACCGAATGTTTGCATTAAATGTTGGCCCTGCTACTGATAGCACAGAAGGTGCTGGGTGAGGTTGACAAAATCAGAAGTTAGCGTAAAATTACAAAAAAATAATGAGGGAAAGACCGATTAATTAAATCAGCCGAATGTTGGCTTCAAGCTTCACATATAACATACGATATGAAATACAGTATTTACGGTTGAACGTCGTTAATCGCGGGAAATAAGGACCAGGTCGGCCCGCGAATAGTGAAAAATACGCATATAACTGACATCGAATAAAATGCTTTGGTGGGAAGGAAATTTTGATTCATCCATCCATTATCTGTTCCACTTTTCCTCAGAAGGTTCGCAGGGGGTGCTGGAGTCTCTCCCAGCGGTCTTCGGGCAGTAGGCGGGGTACACCCTGAATTGGTTGCCAGCCAATCGTAGGTCTCACAAAGATGAAAAACCATCAGCACTCACACGCATTCATAGGACCAATTTAATGTGCCCAATCAACCGGTGTCTGGAATGTGGGAGGAAACCGGAGTACCCGGAGAAAACCCACTCAGGCACGGGGAGAACATGCAAACTCCACACATCAAGCCCAGAGCCAGAATCAATCACACGACATCTGCACTGTGAGGCCATCGTGGTAACCAGTCGCTCGCGTGCCACCCTTTTTATGTGCATTATATATATATTTTTTAATTAATTGGCCAATTAATCAATTAATATTTTATTTCTACCAAAAAAAAAAAAATCGGGCATCAGCTTCCCAAAAAAATCCCTGTTGGTCAGTAAAATTAAGAATAGAATTTATTTTACTGTCCGTCTGTCGTCCACATTTTAGAGCACTTGTTCTCATTAAGGTCACGAGTGAGCAGGAAGCTATGCCGGCTGACTTTGGGCTTGACGTGGTGTACATTCTGGACTGTTGTTAGGAGATCACGAGCCACATTAAGAAATAGAACCACGACTAATATCAACCTTTCACACACATATTTACATGGACGATGTGGAGTCTTTTATCATATGTCAACCTCATGTGCAAGTGTTTGGAACATGAAAGGAAGCTGGTGTACCTGAAGAAAACCTAAACACAAAAACACTAAAAAATAAAAAAAAAAAACTAAATCCACCCAGGAAAGCCAAAAGCTGATGAAGAAAAATTAATCCAAAGTAAGTCCCTAATAACAAAAATATATCTGCAACAATGTTTTGTTTTTTGCTTTATATAGCCCCTTGAATTGCATCGGTCAAATTGCACAAGGAAAGTAGAGCAGAAATGCCCTTCCTTGTTATTTCACCATTAAAGAGCGCTTCACAGATATTATTTACTCCTGAAGACAAAACTGTCAAAAGAATGCTACCAGTCCAACAGATACTGTTCTTGACTGCTGAAGTGGAACATTGCCCAAATGATGAGGCCACGCTGCCATTACGATGTTAATGAGCCCAGTCTAGCACGCACACACACAAGCACAAACAATGTGAGCCATGAGACAAAAGAATTGCTAAAAAAAAAAAACATAATCTAAACATTGTGTTACAACGCATGACCCCACAATCTCAAGCATTTCTTTATAACACTGCGGCTCTAATCCTGATCAGCAAATTCCACTGCCCCGTAGCATCTTTCAATAAATGTTAACCCAAAACACAATGAAACCAAAACACAATCCCACTTCAGTGACTGTTCAGAGAGGGAGGAGTTCATATTGTGAGTTTCAATGTAAATTCCAGGACATTAAGCACACCCATGTAGTTATCAGAAACACATTATGTAGTTGTAAAGCAATATATACACAAACAAACAAGCAAAGTATGTATGTTGACAATCAACACTCAAATATTTAAATAGAATGAAGTGATATTAAAAAAATAATAATAAAATAAGTAGTTGGGAAAAAAATACTGACTTTTGATTTATTAGCTTCCATCGGTAGTCTTTAAGTTAAGGTCACGTGGGCTAAATAGTAATTAATAGCCATCACAACTAAATCAGAGGTTTTATTCCATTTATTTGCAAGAGTGACCACTTTTGAAGCTACAGGTTAAAAAGCCGCTGTGTTATCCAACGGAGGACAAATCAACGTGTGCATAGACAGTTTCATTTTGGTATATCAAACTCATAATATAATATGTAATTCATTCTAAGTTCTTGAGACAATTCAACGCAAGTATAGTTGCTTGGCTTTGTTTCTGCTGCGTTAGCTTTCGAAACTGACCTTGGATCAGATTTTGCCCCAGTTGTGCATTTCTTTTGAAAATGTTTTTTTATATTCTATATCTACCGAGTGCACATATTACTACTCGTGAAGGTCGTGAGAATGGGCAACAAAGTTATCAGCACTTTAATTTAAACAAAGCAAATGTCTAGTCACTGGTTTAGCGTTCCAATAACACGACGAGGCTGACCGCTCCGTGGTAAAAAGCATTCGCCGCCGGAAAAAATATCGTCGGAATCAAAGTAGCGTTTCAGCAGAGAAAACTTACCCTGCAAAATACTGAGCAGCAAACAGCACAAGCAGGCGCTCGGTATCTCCATCCCCGTTTGCAGTTTACTTTCAGTCCAAGTCCTTTCAGCAAAACTTTGCTCGGGAAAACTTGTGGTGTGTTTGAAGAGGGGAAAGGCGGTAGTAGTGCTCTCGCCAAGCATCCAGACAAGTCCGCTCCTCCTCCTCTCTGCAGGTGCACAGGGAGCCGCAGGATGTCACGTGACCTGTGGTCAGCCGCCCCTTGATACAGTGCCGCCATCTGGCGGTAGACGGCGTTATTGCGTTATGTGATCATCAGAGTGAAAAGGCAACGCCTGAGCATTGGCATTAGCAAAGGGCAAGAATTGACCCCTAATTTTGTCGTATTTGTTCATTGATTTATTAATCACGCTTTAATTTTATGCCACAAAAATGCAGCTAAAAACAAGTTTAAAGTGAGGAAATGCGCAACATATTCAAAACGCTCATAAACTGACTAGGAAAAAAAATGAAAGAAAAACACACCAAAATAAAAATGTCAACCTGGAGTAAATTTAAAAAAGTCACATGACACTCTCAAGCAAATATTTGTATTTGTATTAATAATTTACTTAAATCGTTTGGAGGAGCTTGTACAAAACAGGCGTTCAAATACTTTGGATCCAATTGGAAAGACAGGAAATTACTATTTATTTTTTGTCCAAGAATAGTAAAGTTGTATTATTTGGTTTAATATGTCCAAGTCTGTGTGCAGTTTTAATTGTGAATTTTTTGTTTGTTTGTTTGTATGTCGTTTTTTTTTATTCCTTCTGATATAGCCTGTGAAGGAAGCTTTTGCGGTCAACATTTGCATTTACGTGCACAAATATTGCACTTTTTTTAACAACTCTAATATATAATATGATAAAATCACTACTTTCAGTGCCAAATACATAATTTTTCGGACAGTACACAACATTTATGCGCTTAAATGCAACTTCTTCTGATCAATTGTTGCATTTTTGTGGGCAAATATTATCCCTTTGTGTCCAAATATTGAATTAGTTTATGGGAAAATGTTTTGGCTTTTTTTTGGTGGCCTAATATAGATGTTTCCTGAGCCAATAGTATTTTTGTGTGCAGACAAAACCTGATGAGCTGTAATTGTGTCATTTTCCCACTAGATAGCAGCATGCAGCTCCTCCAAAGAGTTTTTCACAAAATAGTAAACTCGTGGTAGGGGTTGTAGAGGTCAAGTGAGTCTTATTAGCACGTACTAACCCTAATATACAAAAAATATTGATATAAAACAATAACATGAATTAATAAACATTATATAGCGTATAGTTGCTCTTGGCTGAATCTTCTCCTTATTGATTTAAATGAAGGTGACCTTCACTTTAGGCCTACTCCACTGCCTTCCGCAATAATTTGTCTTATTTAATGATGGACAACTAATGTAGCACATCGTGGTTATGGCTTCACCCAGAAGGCCATTATGACTGAAAAATCATACCAATGTATAATGACATTATTATACTACTCTCTATGCACAATTGCCTCTGCATTTCATTATATTTTTAACCAACTGAATGTGAAAATTAAAAGTGATGGAAAATAGTTACAAGCAAATATTTAAGTGTACAACAATGTTCACATCATTTTCAGAAGGGATTTAGAGAAAAAAATATATCTCTATAAAATTGAAGGAACATGCCCATTTTGCTACAGATGTTCTGCCAAATAAAAACAAATTACCGGGCAATTAAGTGGACACCATTTGCCTCAGTTTCCCTTGAATCAATTAATCGCCATATCTTGTTGACATTTAATTCAGTTCGGCCACATATAAGCCAAACATTTACCTACTAAAACTTAGATAAATTAAGTTAGAAAGTGACCAGTCATCAGTTTGGATTAAAATATGGGCAATGTTCATCAGGACATGACAAAAATAGACCCTGACGTTAGCACAGGTGCATCAATTAAAATTCACCTTGCCAATGCAATAAATGAATGCAACCACAGTAGCAAAAAAAAAAAACCCAGTCATTTTATTGAAAATGAAAAAGCATAAATTACACAAGCTATAACACGCCACAAAATAAATAGAAAGTAAAATATTATACAACATAAATGTGGTTTTGTTCAAAATAAAAGTCAAGAGTAAAAAAAAAAAGGTTACGGGTATATGCAAGTCTCCAGTCGAGGAATTCTGCTGAACAAAGGCATAGATGTGCACAGACATTTTTCCGCAAGGTACAAAAATACACAGCCTCCATTTTCAAAACATTAACACGCCACAAATTCTAGACACACCCTCTTCATTAAAAACAGAAATGTCAATCCTAAAACTTAATAAAAAAATATATGTTTGAGAATGGAGCCAAACCCCAAAAAGGGTCAAATAAATGGACTCTCTTACAAAGAGAGAATGAAAGTGACACACAAACAACTTGAAAATCTTTCTAATCATGAATCTTCTACTTTGAAAACAAATTATTTGGATTAGGCTTTCAATGGTCTGCCTCACTTTTGCATAGACTTTTTATTTCATTAACTAAACAAAACATTGTAGTATTACATGAATACACTTCAAGTCTACCACACGATCAGAAAACTTCACATGGACAATTTTTTTTTTTTAAGTATCAGATTGGTCTTAAGAACAAATTCTTAATTGGTAAAAAGTAATACTCAGCGGCAGAATTGATTTGAACATCAAAGCACAAGTAAAACACAGTTGAGTGTTGCAACATCTAACTTTGGCTTGACAATGGAATATATTTTTAACATTTTCTCATGCATCTCTGTACTACAAAGGGAGCTTGAATAAAATAATTGAAGACGCATTCTTTTTTGGAAGGGATACCCAACAGGGCATATAAGAAATACGGATAAATTATTAGAAGGTCTTGGTCTATCACTCCTCTCTTCGGTTGTGTTCTCCATGTGCCTGTGCTCTTTTCTGGGTTACACTTATATCATCTTATTGCAATAATCTGAGGTCCTTTGTGATATAATTGTGTAGCCTTCGCCTGTTCAGTGTTTTATTACTATCTACTCTACTGTATATAAAAGTTATATACCAGAGAAGAAAACAAAGCAGTTAAAATGCCACCGAGCAGCTTCCGACAAACTTTTGAGTGCAACAAAAAATGTCCGCTATTGTTGCGCAATAAAACAGAAATTCAAGCAAGCCAGGTTTTAAAATGCTGACAGAGATGATCACAGAAAGTAACAAAAAATACAAATAAAAAGAAAACAATATAACTGCAAAAAATGAAACAAAATTAAAAGAAATCGAGTGACTTAAGAGATATGGACTTTGACAAGTTTGAGTAAAATTCTGCCGTTTATCGCCAGGCAAGCCCTTAGAACTGAACTCAGTGCTATCCCCACAGCATCGCGCAAATGAGGGCATTTTGTTCTCACATAGAAAAGCGTCCTCAAGGCGCATGTCGCGCACGCCGTCACTCCACGGGGCCTCCGACGCCGTTGCTGCTGCCGGTCTTGACGCCAGCCCTGCTGATGTGCAGCCAGGGCAGCTTGCCACAGTTCTTGAACAGCTGCTCAATGGCTACGTGACGCACGTGTAGCTCGGACGCCAGCGAGTCTTTCTCCTGCACGGCTGCAGTAAGCTCCTCGAAGACCTCTGTGGACAAAGGATGCAAAACGGAAAATTTCACATCAGGCACTTTAAAGCAGAGGTCATATGCAAAAAGCCATTTTATATTCCAGTGAGTATTATGATCTAGAAATTACGTTAATTAAGAAATGTTTTGCACAGACTAGAAATGGCTACAAGTGAATTTTCATTTTATTGTCCCTGGATAGAAGCAGTGACAGCACAAATCGAGCAAAAATGTCAGATAAATGACAATTGGAATTGCCGGATGATACCGTTTCGTTTCTACAAAACATAAGGTCTGTTCAACACAAAGAAAGCTGCGGTTACAGTACTTATTTATTCATGCCATGAGCCTAGATTGCCGCCCCCATTTGGAATGCTCTCAAAGCCCCGCAGCACCCTCGGCTGAAATACAACCCTGCAACTCTGACGGAATGCATTTCTTCAAACCATCAAAATAATTCAATCGTATTAGCTCGTTCACTCACTTTGAATCTTCATGAGAAGCTGGGTGTTCAAGTGATGGAGCTCATCCACGCACATTTCAGTCACTAAAAGGAAAAAAAACATTTATATTGTGATTAAAAAAAAAAAAAACAGTTAAGCATTTTGAATAAATCCAATAAAAATGTAATATGTGAACTGAAAACGGAATTTTTTTTGACTTGACACACTCGAGAATGCAGTTTAAGCAGTGTGTCAGTTTTCCTTTACACATTTAGCTCACGTAATGAAAGTGCAACTTTGTGTCAGTTTCACACAGTAGGTAAATTCCACATTGGCTCACATTCATCTCTGCTATGGCCCTGATGCGTGCGCTCGGTCTGCCCTCCCACTGACGGTGCAGTCCGGATGTGAAGAGCTTTCCTTCCGTCACCAGGCCATACATCCCCCGGCGAGTTCTCCAGCATCCTCAATTTATGGGCTGTGTGGCACTCCAACATCCCCACGGTGTAGTCGGGCAGTTGCGGCGCTTCCACCGGTTCCCAGCGGGGGGCGTAGCGGGGCACCTGGGCTTCCGACTGAGGCAGCAACTTGCGGTCGCTTGGCTGACTGTAACAGAGAAGCTTGGACCCGCGTCTGCTGAGGCCATTGTTGGAAGGGACATTGTCTTTGTTCTGGGCGTATTGGATGATACGATTCAGTTTTTGGCCGAGGGCCAGTTTCATGCCCTCGTAGGCACTTCGGGAAACTTTGGAGTGCGACAGCTTCTGGTTGGCGATGAGGTGACATTTTTCGAAGCAGTCTCTGTGGCCGCGCAGAGATTTCGCATGTAATAGAGTGGCAGCAGCAACACCTGTAAACACACAAACAATAAAACTAAATAAAAGGAACACACACTAGTCCCATCTATCACGAAATGTATTTTGCATTAGTAAAAAACAATTACCAATACAAAACGTGCATGCCAGACCAATACGAAATATGCATGTGACGTAGAGCTATTATTTCCCTCACATTCTACTCTGCAGCATCTGTAACTTTGATTGTGTGTGGTTGTAAAAGGTGGGGCCTGGCCTGGTGAATAACATGCAAGGAGAATTGGTTGTTGTGAGCTCAGGTTAGCAGCTGTCTGTTAACCAGTCTGAGACTTGGGTGCAGGGGCATTCGATTGGCTCCAAAAAAGTTTGCGGCAGACAATGTTAAATATGTTCAATATTTATGATGGTAAATCCTTGTGCACAAGGTCGAGCCAAGGACTCCGTGATTTTGACAGCTCTGTGATTGGGACACCTTGAACCTTGCACTTTGTCCAGACACAAATAGCAAAGCAGGTTGAGTATGAGTAGTCTTCGTCAACAATTCAAGCTATCCACGACAATAAAATTAGCAACAGCGATTAAGCTAACAATTAGCCAAATTTCTTCTATTTTATCCTCAACTACTCATATTTTGAGGATTTTGCAGCAGTTGGATCCCATGCTATCTCTCACAGGTCTGATTTGTGGGAGGACATGCTGGTGATCCCAACTAAATACACCTTACTACTGTAAGAGGGTCTCTAACCTGAAAAATCGTGTAAGAATCGATGTTAAAAAAAAATCTGCATTTCCTACATGATACCAGGTGTCAAAACAAAACTGACAGCCAGCGAAGTTAAACAGTACTTGAGTACTTGAACTGCCAGCATGAGTATGAATGGATGCTAAAACTGTCAGGTTGACCCATCACATTCTGTAAAGCTGCTTATGGTGCAGGGGATTAGCAAGTGCAGCCTTTAGATTGCAGCCGTAATAGAAGAGCGCAATCTCAATGCAAAGAAAATGAAAGATGAAATGAAACTGTCTGTTTTGTTAATTGCGTTGAGTTTTTGTTCCGCTGTTTTGCTGTACGGAATGGGGAGGCACGAGTCGTCTTTGCGCATTCATTTACTTAACCAAAGAATATTCTGGTCCAGGGCAGCCCTGGCAATGACAGCAACATATTCTTTATTTACTAGGAGTGGTTAACGGGCCTGACTGCATAAGGCTAAGTCGAGTTTTTGGACCATCACACAGGTCTACTATTTTTAGCTTTGCATACTTAGAGCCTGACTCACGTTCCTCCAGGTCACAACTTCATAATGAATGGATTAGTCTCATGAAAAAGTCACACAGAAGATTACCAAGACATGAGTGTGTAAATAGGTATTCTGCATTTCAAATGCTAAAATGTGTTTTAGTGACAGGCCGCCAGTAAAATATATTTTGGTCGCTAGATGCCATCTGTTTGGTGTAGCGCGCAATGTCGTAAAGTCAGAGGCGTTGTTGGGATGTCACGGGGGGGGGCGTGTTCGGTCCATTCAACATGCAGAATTGAGTCGGGCTGTCGGGGTAAGTGAGCACTGTGATTGGCTGTTAGCTGGCAAATGAGTGCACTGGACACGAATCGGAAGTGACAAAAGCGGTGAAAATTGAAGCCATCTCTGAAGAACTAAATTAACTTTGCTTATTGTCACATGATCACATCTCCTCTATGGACATCATGGCGGGCTGGACAGAAGTAATTACTCGCATTCACGAAAGACCGCCGTCATTCTACATCTGCATGCATGCAGTCCCAAAATACATGCAAAAATAATGGAGGGCAGTCTATGTCTTAGGTGGCAACCACTTGTTTCGAGCGGTTCAAACAAGGGAGAGGAACCCGCAGTTGCTACTTTCCAGCCGGTACAAGCCAAGTGGTAAAAGGCATAACTTTCCACTTCTGTATAACTTATAAAAACCGGAACACTTTAAACTCTTACGTCAAAGAGATCAGCTTTTGTGGCCGTGGCACTGCTGAAAGGCAAGGCAACAAAATTTGCTCAATACTCCTGATGTACACAAGTACTGAAGTAAGCAAATATTCAGTAAATATCGGATGTCTATCAAAGGTCTAGACTGGTAAAACAAGAGTGGATTAAACACGGCGGGCTTTGTTTAATTGAGGCCATCATCAAGGCATTCGTTGATTAGGATGATCAAAATAATGTCTCTGGTATTTGGTTATTTTTGGGTATTCTTAGTTGACTGAATAAAGTTTGAATAAATAGCTAATCTGTACTGTGCTTTTCCTGCTTTTGGATGGTCATGTAATGTTTGAGGGGTTTTTGGTAAGCCAAAAAAGCAACCTTTTTTTAAAAATGACCATAAATTGTCTGCTGGTCTCCTCTTTTTTAGTGTCTCTCAGTTTATGACTATATGCGGGAGTTGATAATGTTGCCACAACTAATTACGTAAGCTGCTCTATTTAACAGACGTTAACAAACTTGTACAAAAATCAACCTTCTGCAGCTGCCTACTTTACTTTAGAACTTTAGAACCAAGAGCTCTGCAACGACATTTATATAGTGACACGCTGGAGAGCCACTTTTCGAGCCATGTGGGACGGAGGTCATTGGCGCGAAGGTGCCAAACAAGCTGCATGGCAACAAATGGAAGAATGTTTCGTCAGCAGTTGTGTGGTCTAAATAGACAACATTGAAGTTAAGCGAGCAGTAGCAACGCACTGGCAAGCATATATATGTAGATTTAAAAAAAAAAAAAAAGTTTAAAAAAAAAAAAAAGCTTGCCAGATGACAATTTTCTACTTTTATACAGTTTTTACTATCAATAGCGAATGGACAGGTATGCAACGGACCGCCGCTAAGGACCAGGTCAGCCCACAAATAAGGTATAATTGACACAGAATAAAAATGTGCTGGCTGCTTCACCCCACAAAATGTGGAAATATTGAAAAAAAAAAAAACTGTGAGTCATTGTCATTGTGTATGGGCAACGCAACACATTCACCAGGTGTAACTGCCTCAATTACAAAGGGAAAGTCAACAAAGAGTATAAATATCATCATTAGTGTCATTAGGTTATTACTTTCTCCGAACGTTGTTACTTAAGTACAATACGACATTTGCTGTAACGTTAATTTTTTTGGGGGGGGGAATGTGTGATCGAACCCAAGTGAATGTTCTGGCGTATTTGAGATTTCAAATATACAACTACAAGCATCTCACAGCAGAATCAACCAGCAGGGTGAAGAGTTCACTGCCAGTGAATGAAGGAGCACGTCACAATAGCCACTCTCGGGCAGCAAATGAGAATCAGATGCATCATTCTGACAACACAAGCCCAGCTGGTAACATTAGCAGGCCTCAACCGAAATGTATTTATGTAATCAGATCAAGGAAAGCAGCAGTGGTTAGCTGAACATGGAGACTCAGGGCCAGTCGGCCGGAACAGTTTTTGTAGCACATCAGGCAGATGCAAACGGTGTGTTTCCTGTGTTCTGCAACAACGAAGCAAAACTGAAACAAGTTGACATTTTGAACTCAACTGCCTTACCCCACGATCAAAGTTGCCTTGATGCTATTTGAACACTGGTTATTTTGAATCTAGTGTTGACAAAAAACCGAGATCCCACACCTAAGCTTTCTGCACCCAAACAAATACATGACAACAAGATTGGCCAAATTAAACAACACACAATATGGCTTCCGCTAAGCGCTGATGTTTTGGTTTGTTATTCTTTTCTGAGACCACAGCCGCTTCGTTGTTCTCTGCTGGGCTGATGCTTCAGGCTATGTAAACATGTACTGACCACAGCTCACATGGTGCAGTGGAACAAAACAATGTGCCTCACAGAAAGATCGAAGAACAAGTATCAAGTAGATTGCCGCAATTCTAAAGAAACACTGGCTAAAGCACTTTTCTCAGGAAATGCCTACTTGGAACTCAAACAAAGGCTGCACTTCCTGACCATTCAAAATATCTATATACATCAAATTAGTTTAGGTTTTTGTTCAAATCTGTGTCCACGCTCAAATATGGGTAGACTGCGCCACTTATTGTGTAGATTTTGCTGTGGTGACGTATCAAGTTAAAACACTGCGCGTGCAAGTCGTGGACAAGTCTCAACATTTCATGCAAACGTCAAAGTAGCTTGTAGGGAGGAGAGGCTGCAGGCGGAAATACAGAGTAATACTTTGATTACAAGATCATGTAAAACAAATATGGCACCGTCCTCAGCCACAGCAGCTTGTTGACCACTGAATTTAATATTTGTAAAATGGTTCGTCAAGAGCTTTTTGATGTTAATAAACGGGACGATTGGAGCTTCAAGGAACCTTTTGCATATTCCACAAACATGAAATTAACGGGACGCTTGATTGGGTTTAACATTGGCACTTACATAATAGGTTTGCATGTAAAAATGACATCAGTACGAAAACACAATTTTGAAATAACAAATTTGCTCAAATTACCTAAAAGTATATGTTATGTTATTATTAATAATTAACAATCTTAAATTACGTGAAGGTACTGACCATGTTAATGATTTCTCCAAATACGTAGGGTGAAGATAAATACCAACATGCAACATTTTATTCCTATAAATATCTGTTGGCAATGATGAAATGATTCCAGAGACTCCAAACACTTTGCTTTCTAGCTAGTTCTAAGTGAGACACAGGTGGCCACGCCATTTTTTTGGGGGGGTGAAAACTAATGTGCATTTTTGATTGGTTAGTAAATCTGCAAAATTGCAATGCTGTTGACCAGCGATTAAAATTTAAAACTGCGGCAAAATGGCCAGCCGCTAATTAGAATTGGCTGCTGAACCCTGCATGCTATGCAACAATTCAGCTGGTTTCGGCCACATCGCTCGGTGTACGGCTCGCCGAACAGAGACGCACGCCTGCGTCAAAACTATTCCACAGTGCTAGGACAGACACATACTTCTCCAGCGAAATTGTAAAAAAAAATTAAAATAATAAAGTGCCTGTTCAAGGTATGTCCTCCATGGAGACGTTCTTAAGGAGTATCCTACCTTCAATGCTGAGTTCAAAGCAGACGTGGCAGAAAGATAAGGTCCCTGTATCTGTCTCCAGCTTGCAGACACTGCAGATATTGTCATCATTCAGATCAATGTTCACAAACTGCTCCTCTTCATCCATGGCACTTACGGCAACACAGCTGTGAAATGGATTGCATGGCTCAATATAAGAAGCTTGCAAATGATTTTTTTTCTTTGATTCTTTTTGCTTTGCATTGCATTCTTTTGTCTGTGTCACTTGAGAGAATCTTTTTGTGGTTTTGTGGATGCAATAGAGTTAAAGGGCAGACGGTTACAGATAATATGGAAATACAGTTGACAGAAAGGTGGACCAAGGCTGGATTTGGACATTTCACTTTGTTTAATGATTGAAACACCTCCAATGTTGCAAATGTCAACCATATTTCATCCACACTTATTTGAGATTGGTGTATTCCGATTACATCAAGCTCACATTGCGCGGTTTATCTGGTCTAAGAATTTAAGCTGCACTCGCAATGGCAGATATCTGATATGCCTAATTCCAACCTGAGGATATACAGTTCCCCATCACCCCCCCCCATTTAGACAAGTATGACGCATATCCAAACTGTGACACAAAAATTGGAATTGGGTCACTTTAACTGATCCATATGGTACTTATCCTCATTAGGTTTGCGACTCAGTCAGGCTTTAGGCGAGAGGAGTTGTACACCTTGGAGCGGTTGTCAGCCATTCACAGGGCACACAGAGAACTATTCAAACTCGCACTCATTTGATTTGTAAACCAGATGGATGGACCAGGTCATTGGGAAAGAGGGGGGGGGTTCACCTTTGACTGGTTGCCAGCCAATCGCAGGGCATGCATAGACAAACCATTCACACTTGCATTCAGACAAGGAGAATTTAGAGCAGAGGTCACCAACCTTTTTGAAACTGAGAGCTACTTCTTGGCTACTGACCGGTGCGAAGTGCTACCATATTGATACACACTTTTGAAATAACACACTATGTTACATTTTAATAATAATAATCAATTATGTGAAGATACGGATATTATATTCTCCCAATAATTGGGGAACAAATATCCAAATGCAACACTTCAGTTCCAAAAATATCTCCCAGTGTTTGCATTTTCAAATAATCACTTCTACAAATGCATCACAAAAATCACAAAGTCCCATCACTGGTTAGGTATTTTAGGAACAGACCTGCGAACTGAGGCAACCTGGGGCTCATGACCATCTAGTTGTTGACTCCTTACTTAGACTCTTCAATGAATAACTAGATAAATGTTTTGCATAAATAAATGTAAGTAGTTTATTTTAAGAAAATATCAAATTGCATTTTTTCTGTATTATGTATAATACATGTAATCCTAAACCAATTATTAAAAAAAAATTCAAACACAACACAGTACAACGCAGTACAACACACACACGCACACGCACACGCACATATACATACATACATATATATATATATATATATATATATATATATATATATATATATACAGTAAATATTGACTTTTTTATTCTAATTACTAGGCTAATTTTTCATTAAACATAAACAATTAAATGTATCACAAAGTTTCAATTTACCAGAAACTTTTTCTCCCAACATAAAAAAAAAAAGTTTGGTTGTTTGGACGAACGATACATACTGTCACTAACAACGTTGTATTCGCATTAGCAAATAGATGAATACGTCGATTATCTTAATTAACACTCGATCAGATTCCTTGCTGATAACAAGATGCCGGTTAGTGTACAAACATGATTATCGATGTACTATTTGTGTCCATATCTTATATCGTTCAAACAAAGTCTCGCTAACAATAAGTAAAGCTAGTAACAGTAGCTAAACTAGCATCCCCTCGAGTGGTTACAACTGTATGATTCGTGACCGTTATTCGGTGTTAATGAACACAAATATGTCTTACCCAACGAGTGTCGCCAACTCCTCCTTATCTTAAGGAGACTGTCCTCGGACTCGTCGCCGCTTATGTCGGGTCGCACAGCGATTCTTTTTCGCTCGAGAAAGAACCCAAACATCACATAAGAACCACGCGTCACGGCAAATCCCAAAACACTTAGCAGAAACCTCTTGCCTCCCACCGGAATGTACCACTAGTTTAGCTCAGGGAGTGATAGAAAAACTGCTTCCTTACAAGAATCGTTAACACACCGTTAATTAAAAATGACTAATTCAAGACACATGATAAAAAATGTGTATGGACGTGCAAGTGTGTATATATATTTTTTGTCTCTTGTAACAAATATTTTTAACACACACCCACGAACGCAACATGGTATGCCCTGCAGATGTCGTCAACATGTTTCCATATGTTTCACTGCCTTCTAGATAGTCACAAATTAATAAACTGATTATAATAATAACAACAATAATAATAATAATAATAAGAACAACAACAACAAGAAGAAGAAGAAGAATATGGCGCTTTCCTTGATTAGTTGCCAAGTAGTATTAATGAGTTGTATTATTTTATCGGTTTTCTCTTTTGAGTGGCTCATTCCTATAAAAGTTGTCATTTATTATTGTTTGGATTGCTTTATATCTCAATGCTCAATTCACAAGAAATGTGTGCAAAGGAAAGTAAAGTACTTGTTGCACATTTAAATTTGTGCTGATAAATGTCTAAACTGAGGTGAAGGATCAGTCCATGATTCATATATACGGAGTGCAATTTTTATTTATTTGTTATTTATTTATTCATTTACAAAAAAATGTTTAGCATCAATACTAGGTCTTGAAGCAACTCTCAAGGTTTAGTCATGACGAGTTAGCGTCATCTTGTGGCTAAAAAGGAAAACTGCAATTTATTATTTAAAAAAATAAAATACAAACGTCATACTCATTAAATAGGGTTAAAAACATAACATAAATAATGTATCTTTTTTTTTTTTTACATTTTACTCGTCTGTCTCATATGACCCCTTTTTATCTCAAAGGTTTCTGTGACGAGAATTATTTAATGTAAAAGAAAAGCCCAGATCTGGCCCCAGCCACTAGAGGACACCCAAGCGCAATTGTTGTCAACCATTTTTCCACATTGTTTCAGTTACATCAGTTCAGTTGCTTGACATTATTATTTTATTTAACACTCTGTTTCTGAGCGTTTAATTTACTGTTTCTACATTCTTGCTGTTGCAGTTTTTTTCTTTTTAGCCCAAGATGATATTCAACGTCTACCTGTACTTAAAAGAGGGCTTGCTCAGGGACTCGATAGAAGCTTATGCTGGCTATGCAAAAGCCTAATTGAATGCCAAAACTTAAACAACAACAAAATTATATTTATGAAATGAAAAGTCAACTTGAAAAATGTGTTACGTGTCTCTTATGCTCGACACTATCAACAAAAAGGAGACCTCTCATAACTTATAATTGTGCTTCTTTCCCAGATCCCTTCCATCCCCCTGCGTCTGGGTTATTTATTATTTTTAATTCCCAGGGTGTCGAAGTGATGAATGCACTCCTGTTATGTTGGCAAAGTTTTCTACTTTTGTGTTAGCTGGCAGAAGTTACATGTGTTGACTCAGTACGAGCACACTGTTTACCTTGTAGTGACATCATAGAGCCTCTTCCCGCCCCTGTGTGGACTTTATCCCCATGACATCTCCAGGAAGGTTTCTACTCCAATGTTCAACAACATTATGCATTGTACCATAAAAAAATGGTTGGCTATAGAATACAAACACATTCATTTGCCTGTCATGTGTAAGATAATTTCAAATCATGTCTTCACCTTTTGCCCAGTTTGCCATGATGCAACTTCATTGTCATCGTTGCAAGCACAAAGAAACAGGCCATAAATCGTGTATTCCATTAATGCTGTATGAGTGCGCCCACGTCCATGTGTTCGCCTGGAGGAGAGGTGCACATGTTGTCGCACGCCTCGTGTCTTAAGAGGCGAGCTCTCAGATCTTGCTTAGCTTGTTCCGTGAGGTTACAATAAATGAAGAGGACGGGACAAGAAAACAGCTCACGGGATTCGCTAAGATTTCTTTTTTTGCTTAGTGCTGAAATATGAGCAGTTGTACAGTATTTCATTTAAAGAGAAAGCATTTAAAGGGGACATGGAGAGTGGAATTACAACACCAACTAAATAGTGGCGTGCTGAAAAGCTAATTTAGGTCTTGATTTAGGGTTGCCACACGCACCGATATTCTCCACCCATGACTTCTCAGCTAGGGAAGATCCAGAACCACTTTCAAGCAATGACCAGGCTACAGTGTCTAGCTGTCAAAGCCAAAGAGTAACGAGAGAATTACTAGACATCCATCACATGACCAAATACTTTTGTCAAAATATTTCTTGAACTTTGCACCATAATGGGTTGAGCACTATTGTTAGTCTGTCACAGTACGGAAATGTGTGACTCAACCAAGGTGAAAAGTTTTGATTGTACTCACGCATAAAAACACTGTTAACACGAAAGTCATGCAATGTTTTAGACGCGAGCAATTTCGAAATACCAACAAAACACACACATTTTTTTAAGAAACTGATTTTTTTGTAAGTTCCTAATAACCAGTACTATAATATCATACATATTATTCAGCAACATTTTTATTAGCATATGATTATGGGCCCATTACTGATTTGCCCCACTTCATGCTGATGTACAGTCCATTTTATAATAATAATAATAATAATAATAATAATAATAATAATAATAATAATAAATAATAATAATAATAATAATAATAATAATAGTAATAAATAATAATAATAATAATAATAATAATAATAATAATAATAATAATACAAAATGTTTTAAAACAAAAAAACAATTATGTACAGTATAATGACAAGTGCCCGAAACCCACGCAAGGCTTTCCGTCTATCAATTTTCTACAAATCTGATCCTCATCACTGGATGAGCTTCAGCCTATCCCAGCCAATCAGATCCCTAATCTTAGGGCAAATCTAGACAAATATTCCAATTCACCGTCTTCAATGAACCGGCATGCATTATATACATTTAGAAATGTATATCATGAATAAACATGTTTGTTCTGAAAAGCTGTGGCTTCTTGAATATTAATGTCGCGGTACTAGTGAGTGTAATTAAAATCTCCCCTCAGGGGAAGTACAGTAAAAATAAACAATGATTACAAACAAACCATCTGGCATCTCATGTCATTGCTTAAAAAGCAAACTCATACACACTGTAATAAGCTGTGTCATACATTCCATGCTCTGTAATTAACACCGTTTGGTTTATGACAACAGAAGTCTGCCATTAGCTCTGTGAATGCGGCTCCACAGGCTTTCACACCCGGATGTACCTTACACAAACAAACATAGTCACAATCTACAGGGAGTGACGCTCATCATTCTTCGGGGAAGCAGCCAAAACGCTTAGTGGGAAGAGAGGGAAGTAGAAGATGCTTCATGAATAATTATAATATAAGCTCCAAAGACACATTTTTCGGAAGCATCTAAAACATTCATAGCAACATTCCCTCTTTTAACAACAGACCATCTGTTACTGTGAAAAATCTACTGTACAAAGTGCCACATCCATCCTCATTAGGGTTGCGGGTGAGCTGGAGCCTATGCCAGCTGGCTTTTTGCAAGAAATGGGAATATGCAATTTACACATCAAGGCATGTTTTTGTGTGGAGGCTTGAGCACCTGAAAGCTTTTTCCTATTGCGGTAGGGTATATTTTGAAAATATAAAAATTAGGGTCCGACCAATGTTTCACAGTATTCTGACCTTTAGCATATTTTTTAACTTTACAGTAGAGAGATTGTTTTCAAGTGCAAAAACATGCAAAAAAGCATTAAGTGATGACTTTAAATTTAAGATTTAGGCCAGGGGTGGGCAAACTTTTTGATTGGCGGGCCACAGTGGATTCTTAAATTTGACAATAGGGCCGGACTAGGAGCAGATGGATGGAGTGTTTTGGTAACCTCACTTCATCGGAGAAAAAAAATAAATTTCATTTTAAATGAAAGTGAAAATGTGAAATAAAACATGAACGAGGTTTATTCATTTAATTTTTTTCAAGTTAGGCGGGCCGGATTAAAACGTTTAATGGGCCGCATGTGGCCCCTGGGCCGTAGTTTGCCCACGCCTGATTTAGGCCATACATGTATTATGGAGCAAAATGTCTGCCTTTAACCATTAAAGAGCGTTTGTCACTAAGTGATAACGACAAAATGAAAATAAAAAAAAACAGAGACGCCTCTCTCACATGTCTAAATACGCCATCTTGAGAGAGTTATATTTAAAATGTATGATGTACTGACAGTGTTCAGCTGCAATTGGAGAAAATGTTAACACTAATAGTAATTTTTAATCTGATCCGGCTTTTTGTGTCCCGAAACGAATTGTTCATACTGATGTAAAAAATGTCCTACCTTTTTTTTTCTTTCATATCAGGTTTTTGAGATATTTGCATTTAGTATTTGTTTTTAAGTTAGACCTATAAAAGCTTGCACAATATATACTATTATCATAAATTGTAATTTACAGCTATGACATGGGAACTGAAGTTTTGTATTCATAATTTTAATTCTCTTCCCATTCTTGCTTGATGCACACCTTTGTCATATTTTACGCTTCATAATGCACCACATATTTTCAATGAGAGACAGGTCTGGCCAGTCGAATACAAGCACTCTTATACTACTATCAAGGCACTCTGTTGGAACACGAACAAGACGTGGTTTATTATTGTCTTGCTGAAATAAGCATGGGCATCCATGAAATAGACGGAGCTTGGATGGCAGATGGCAGCACATGTCCCCCCAAAACCTGCATGTACGTACATTTCAGTACTAATGGGGCCTTCACAGATGTGCAAGTTACTGTAGTCATGCCATTGGGAGCAGACGCTTCAAATTACACATCTTACAAATTTTTAGCTTCTCTGCAAACCCGACTCCATAAACGGGACAATAATGCATTAGAAGTGCCAAGTCTTGAGGGCGCCTGCAATGAGACGGGGGTTTGTGATGACACGTTTTAATCAACAGGTTGAAATTGCAGGTAGAACGTCAGCACCCTCACTCATTTCTTAATCACGCGCACATCATGTGATCCTCCTCGGGGGCAGTTCCCATGATGCTTGCCAACCTGAGCGTGATCTCTGAAGTCTGGAGAGGAGACAACGCTGTGATTTAAGTTGAGATGTGGGTGCAGATGCAGACACGCCAGCTCGGCCTCTTGTCAAGGGCGATGATTGTTTTTGACATGCGGGTGGTGAGAGCGCTTGTGAGAACAAAATCTGGGACACATGAAACAAGATACTTTATTGGCTATGATCAGGAATTTTAGTTTGTTTTTCAATCTGACTACTTCCTGGTTGATTGAGGATGGTTCAGTTGGTGAAAAAAAATTGTCTTAGTGACTCATACGCAATGTGAAACAGAACTTCAAAAAAGATTATTATAAGAATATTATAATTATATTCAGCGTTTATTTATTTATTTTTTTTAAGTAGCTCTTGTTGCTGATTTGTGAGAGGCAACATGGTGCCACAGTGTACCCAGACTGCTGGGAATTACAAAGATCAAGACCGTAGTAGAAGAAGAAGTAAAAAAAATAAGGCATACTAGCTAACTGTTCAATTGTCTGGTAACTGCCGTAGATATGAACATAGGTGGCTAGGACACACCCTTTTTCCAGCTACACGTCTACGGCAAAACAAAGCTTCTAGTCGGAGCAAAGGTGTGAGCGCATTTTTTTTGTGGACGGCAATAAAACGCAAAACACACCAGTACATTGTGTTGCAAATGGTGGCGCACAATGTCGTGCAATTATGAGAAGGGAACTGAAAATCACATTTCAAAAGTTAAAAAAAAATTATAATAAAAACTACGGGGATAACCAAGCATAACGTAACCTCAAAATGTCCGAACTGGAAATTTAAGACCTCCAGTACCAGATTAACATGTCCCAGTTGAAAAAAAAAAAATCCAGAAACTAAATTACAGTCAGGATAAAGGTGTTTTAATTGCTTCCCTGATATGCAGCAGGCACAGAACATTGGCAATAATGGCACTAAATCAATAACAAATGATTCGTGGGCCAATATACGTGACTATGTACAGTCTAGTATGTACAGTGCAACATTCTTCAAAAAACAAAGTCCACAAATCTGTGTCTCCGAACCAGATTTCATGTTACCAAATGCATTTATGCAGTAAAAAAGAAGTCAATTCTAAATGCCATAAATAAACATTTACATTGAAGCTTATCTAAGCATGGTAAAATGCTAACAGCAGGTGTTTGGCATATTCTATTTCATCGTCTAACTGTGAAGCTCCAGATGGGCATCAGCAATTAATCCAAATATATCTCTTTTTTTTTTTTGACAATTTCAGCCGTTTCTTTTCTTCTGTTAGCACAAAGCTGGTGCACACTGTGAGGTGGTCGCCTGCGGATTGTCTTTATGCTCCGTTAGTTTGAGAATGACGACCCTCCTCTGGAGTGATTTAACCTCTGGCGGCTGCTCGGGCTCAGGCGGTGCCAAGCTGGCGCTAATTAAGTCCTGGGGGTCCTTTGGCAAGTATCGGCCTTCGTCTGGCAGGCGCAACGGGCTGAGCTCATCCGATAGAGCGCCCCCATCTGGACAGTGAAGGAGCAGTTCTCTCACAACTTCGCAGTGTCCGCTCTCTGCCGCCAGGCGGTATGGGCTGCATTGGGCCTGGGTATGTTTTTGTGGATCAGCCCCTTCTTCTAGTAACATCTTGACTGTGGCCAGGTGGCCTCGCTGGGAAGCCAAGTGGAGAGGAGTAAATCCTTGGCTGTTCAAACCGTGGATATCCGCGTGGTGTTTGATCAGGAGGCGGGATGTGCTGGTGTGACCGGTTTCTGCCGCAACATGCAAGGGCGTGTTTAACTCCACGGTTTTCATGTGAATGTCTGCCTTTAGTTCGATTAGGATTCGGGCCACTCGGTACTGCCCCCTGTGGCAGGCTAAATGCAGTGCCGTGCGGCCATCCGTCGTCTGGCCGTTGACGTCGGCGCCCGCCTGCTTAACCAGCAGCTTCACGATTCCCAGGTGACCCTGCCAGGCAGCCAAGTGCAGCGCCGTCCAATTGTCCTTGCCCTTGATCCGGACGTCGGCGCCGTGCCTCAGCAGCACACGGACGACATTCTCCTGGCCATGTTGGCAGGCGACGTGAGCGGGTGTGCGCCCCTGACCGTCGATCTCGTTGATGGCCGCCCCCCGGTCGAGCAGCAGGCGCGTCATGGCCTCGTCGCCGTTCTGGGCCGCCCAGTGCAGAGCCGTGTACTGGTCTTCATCCTTGGCATTGACGTTGGTGCTCCGCCGGCCAAGCAGAAGTTCCGCCAGGGACTTCAAGTGGTTCTCGGTGGCCATGTGAAGGGGGGTGGAGCCACGTGCGTTGGCGAGGTTGGGATTGGCGTTGTTCAACAGAAGGAACTTGATGGCTTCCTCATTGTCCAAGGAGACGGCGTGATGGAGGAGGCTGCCTCCACCGTCGAGGCAAAGGTCAACATCCTGCGGCTGGAGGATCTTCATCAGCTTTGCAATGTCCTTTGTTCTGATGGCGTCGCATAACTTCCTTTTGTGGACCTCAGAAGAATCTACGTCGTCGGAAGAAGAAGCTATTAAACACCCACTCCAACCCCGGTTATTCTATGGTTGATCTTCGACTAAGTTTAACTCTTACCAATGGTGTTTTCCTTCTCAAAAGAAAGCGTTATAGAGTCTTGCGAAGAGAAGGCTGAATCCGCAGAGGACATGCCAGACAGCCTCTTGCAAGTATTCTCTTTGCTGTGGCAGCTATCTTCCTTCAGTCGATCAAAGCTCCTCGAGATCCCCGAATCCACCTGGGTCAGTAGCTCGGACAGACTGTAGTCTTTTTCAGGCAACATGGCCGAGATTGGACGCACCGGTTGCTTACTGCTTTTAACCTGAGGAGAAAATAGACCAAATAGAAGTTTATGGACGTACTGTTCTTTGACACACACACACAATTTCATTCCATGTAGTCTTCGGTTGGGTGTTTTCGTCCAATGCCACAATCGCAATGTCGATAGAATACAATTTCCAATTGAAATTTCCGGCCCATGACTTTATCAGCTCGGGTGGGTGAAGATCAAGAGTCACTTTCAAGTGGCAGCTGGACAACACTGTCTGAAAAAGCATCATGCAGAGCTGCTGCCTCCACAAGTAAAAATGCTTTTGTTATTATTATAATAAATGTTCTCACTTTTTACATTGAGCTCTGTGGTCAAAAGTAGAAGACCGGACGGGGCCACCTTCTGAAACTGGTGATTTCAGCAGGACAAAAAAATAGTTTGTCAATTGCACTAGAATTCTTGATCTTTGGTTTATGGAAAAGAATTTTAAATTATTATTATGATTATTATTATCTTTACATATTCCTAGCTCAGTTAAAGACTAACCATGTCAAAATGACTCACAATCAAATCCAAAATCTATCATTTTAACAGAGAAATAAATATTTATAGCTGTCTGGTCCCGGCCACAATGTTTATCATGCCACAAAATCAACAGTGCGGATGTGACACACAGAAGACAGGCTGAGCCATCCCATCAGTCAACATTCTTCTTGGGTCATGTCACTGTTGTTCTAATCAAACATTTACCCTTAAAAAAACTCATAAGGGAATAACAGCGTCTGGAGCGCCTTTGCAGATAAACTTAGCCATGAAAATAAAAAAAATAAAAAAGGGAATCAAATCAGTAAAAATATTTACACTTTTGAAAAGTGGCAAGTACAATTTATTTAATCCCGCCACTTTCCCATAAAATATCAAGTTATTCATAAGCCTAAGCATTTTGTTGCTTATTTCTTATTTATCTATGCATATACATACATGCATAGAGCATTTACGTATATAGATTCACACACTAACATATACATATGTAAAAACAGTACCTACCAACAAATAAATATTATACTAATTTAATATGAATAGTAATACACTAAAGAAGAAGAAGATGACATGACGCCAGCCGACGAGACACCTGCCCTGTATGCCGGATGGCCAGTACAGCCCTGATCCTGTCTCCTATCCTGCACCTTCCACTTCCATTTGTGAATCTTTTCAATTATTTATAGTGACCATTAAGTTACACTTTGTTCAAAGCACTGTTAATTAAATAACGGGACTCAACACTTACCGGGTGGTGAAGGGACAGCCCGTCACTGGAAGTAGACTCTGACTCTGGCAAGGTCGGAGTTTTGGGCTCGTCTTGAGGTTTACAGCACAGAGCTTCAGCTTCGGATGTGATGTCTGAAAGAGTCGTAAATCATTAGTCAACATTTCGGAATAAAAGAGATGATGTTCGAGATTACTCGGATGGAGAGTCATATTTATGATACACTTGACTGTAACATAAAAAGTGTGTGTTGTAATTTTAACTTTTTTTTTTTTTTTTTTTAAATGTAATTCCTGCCATTTAAGAGTCCTTCTAACAGATGGGCTCGAAAAAGTAAAATTAAAGTAAAGTCGCAACTTTTGGCTTTGGATTTGTATGCCCCAGCTTTTACACAATCGATTGACTTTTTTTTCTGGGGTTAGGACCGTTTGGTATTTCACTCCCACGCAGTTTTTGCAAAAGGCAACGGCATGTGTAATTTGTGTTCTAATTTCCTGCTAATTTACATTTCACCATAATATATATACAAATTATATACCAATCTAAAGTGAGCTGCCTGCTCTCTTTGATGCTGGAATGTTAATGGTTGAATACCATTTTTGGAGTCCCCTGAAAATGAGGATTTTGGAGAGACGCAGATTCCGCCCGACAGCAACAAAATATTTTAAAATGAGAATAAAATAAAATAACTGTTTATCAGGGGTGTTATAATAACCACTGCAACATTAGCCACAAAAAAAAAAAAAAAAGACAAGAACGGGTTGAAGTCTTGCCCAAAAAGGAGGAGCGTATGAGTCAACTTTACCCTGGAAGCTGGGCCTGGCCTCAGGACTGGTTGCCCAGCAGCGTTGCATTAGACTCAGGAAACCAGTGCAGGTGGCAGGGCGACTACGCGGCACTGCCCCAAGATCTGGACGCACCCCTTTCACAACCTTCACCATGATCTGCAAAATGTTGTTCTCTCCTATGGGAAATTAGACACAAGAAACAACTTCAACATTTGCTCCCTTTGTGAGGAAGAATGTAACGTTTTAAACACAGTTGTATGTAATGACAACCATTAAATTATCCTCATTTTGGTCGCACGTGACCTGGAGGCTATCAAGGTATACCCTGGACTAGACGACAGCCACAGGGCACATATAGAGAAACAAGCATTCACATACAGACTTCACGCAGCAGTCGCGCAAACAACTAGCATGCTGCTTTATTTGACGATAAAAAAGAATTTAATTCCATACAAAAAAATGAAAATATTGAAATATAAATAATCATAAATAATAATAAAATAATATTAATTGAAAATGGGTTACAGAACAAGTTGATGCAAATAAAGAGAGGAGCATAGAATTTGCAGATGAGAAACTACTGTTTGTAATCTGTCCAGGAAGGGGAAAAAAAAGCAACCGTATCAAAATTTCTGGCTTAGTCTCTAATTGATTGTGATAAGCCAAAAGTAGGCCAGTAGTCACTTATTCATCAGGGCCACCATGTAAACAACTTTGTTCTGTTGGAGGTACTTTAACTACAGTATGTTGCCCCCTGAGAAATAAAATGTCAATAGGCAATGAGCGAAAAAAATATATATTTTATGGTAGCGACTGTCGCATTCATGTTTTGGGCATGACGACACATGTTAAAATTAAACTTCATTCTAATAAGACTGGAATTGGAGGTTTTGTTACTTCCTGGCTGTATTCTGACGATGAATTTTCTAGGAATTGTTTTTTTTTTCTCTGTAAGAATACTTTTTCTGTATAATTCAAATATTAGATTGATCTTACCTTGATAGGGTTTTTTCTGCGTGAGAATTCCCCAGATGACAATGGAAAAACTGGGGGGGAAAAGTAGTACAGGTTTTACATTTCATTGTTAAGAGAAGTCGGCATATACTTAACATAAGACATTAGACTAACAGTTTTTTTAGAGGGTTTAAAAAGAAATCCAACCTGTATATGTCATGTTTGGTGTCAGACACTCTGTCTTTCTCAATGATGCTTTCAGGTGGCAGGTAGGCGATGGTGCCGCAAAAACCGTCCCGACTGATGTCATCGGCGCGTGACAGGCCGTTCCAGCGAGCCAGGCCAAAATCTGAAATCTGAGACAGACAGAAGAGATGTGGAACATTAAACAGAAGACCATGACTCGCCATCTCATAGGGTCCTTGTGACTAAGTTTCCTGGCGGAAAGCGGGAGCAAAGCTCTCGGGCCAAGTCCCGGCATGCAGCAGAGGCAGGAGAGGCCCATCATAGTGGAGTGAGCACGCCCACGCACAGTCACACACGCATACACAGATAGAGTCACAGGGTGCTTTATACAGGGACTAAAGGAATCTTGTAGGGACAAGTCTGGAAGAGGTGTTTACATGCAGCTATTACAGTTAAATTGATGGTTCCCACCTACTGCATTTATTTCAGTTGAGCTGCTCAGTAAAAAGACTGTTAAGAGTGTAGGCCGTCATTTTCAAACAGATGAACAGGAAAGGCAAACCCGTGTACAAAACAACTGTGGTTTTTTTTGAGCGAGGGTCAAAAACAGGGTCAAATTACTAACTATTTTGTTGACGAAAATAACGATTTCATACCACCACAGGCAGCTCATTGATTTATTCAAACTTCCTCTTCCACTTGTTTTTACTTTAAAACGTCTCAGCAAAAGTATCGTTTGCAATCTGGAAATGAAGAAAATGCATTTCCTTTTTCATTCAAGTGAGAGTATACACTACCACAATGGTGACAATGACGGGGTTTAAACGTTAGTGTTTGATGTGATTGATCATAATTACAGCAGAAAATGTTTTCATTGTACTTTGTTACCGCAGCATTATGTGTAGACAGGTGTGGCATGGGAAAAACTACAAGAATTTAATTCTACTTTCAGGGTATATCGGAACTAGGCTACAAAAAAAAAAACCCTGAATAAAATCTGTGTGTGCAAATAAAATATATATATAAAATATAAATAAATATATATATATATATATATATATATATATATAAATATATAAAAATATATATATAAATACATATAAATATACATATTTACATATATATATATAATGTGCATGCATGACGGGGCCGCGGAGGGATGCTAACGGCAGAGGTTGATTTAAAGATCATTGTTTGTGTAAGAAGGAACGTGAGACCGCAGCATGCGTTCAAGCGTGCGTGTATTTCCTTATTCTGAGATCACATAACCGCGCCTCCCATCTGCTACTGGAGCACACCATAACAAGTGGTGGGGGGGGGGAGGCAATACCTAATCCCTGTAAAAATCATTTGCTGACTAATTTATTACTTTATTACCGCTTACCTTATTATGGGCTTATTATGGAGACACTAGGGCTAGAGTAAAATCCACCTCCGGCCTTGCTTAATAGGGCCCTTTTTTAACAATTTGACCGCCGCCCCTGCTAAACTCAGATTTTTTTCCATCAGCGTGGTTGTGAACAAACTGAAACATACCTTGACGTGGTAGTGTGCATCCAGCAGGATGTTTGCAGGCTTCAGGTCCAGATGGAGCAGGGGTGGGTTCATGCAGTGTAGGAAGTTCATCCCCACAGCTGTCTCGTGGATGATACGGAAGCGGAGCTCCCAGGGTAGCGGCTCTGTAGCCAGAAGGGTTTCCAGGGAGCCGGTCTCCATGTACTCCATGACCAGGCCCTGAGGATCCTCGCAGATCCCATACACAGGCAAGATGTATCGGAACTTGGCCGCTTCCATTTTCTTGGCCTCCTCCAGCAGCTCTGATCGCTCCCTGAGCAAATCAAAGTGAAAAGGCAACATTACAAAAGACGTTTCAATGGCTTGATTGAAAAGGAAAAAGTCATTCCTCCTTTATTTACAAACCAAAAAAAAAAAAAAGAACTAAATCACTGGAACGCAACCAAAGTAGGATTAAAATAAATCCATAATCCAAAGCCTCATGAAATCAAACATCTTTAAATGTGTTTTTAATGAATAACACTGGACAACAAATTTAATTTTTATTATTTTTTTTTTTAAATCAGGGATGCAAGTAAAATTTACTAGATTTTGTTTCGCTGATTCCAAATCTGCCCTTGTTTTTTGTCTAGCACTGTAGGTTTTCATTACACTAATATAACATAGTAATCTATTTAATAATTATCTATTTAATAATTATATATATAAATATAAATATTAATGATTTAAGGATGAGATTCAGCAACAGGTTTATACATTTTTTTTCTTGAACATCATAGCCATAAATTACAATGCACGATAAAATCTGTTTTGCATAAGTTTGTTCTATTTATTTTTTGTCAAACTTAAACCCCCCCCCAAAAAAAAATTATATTTCAAAAACCTAATTTGCTCCAAAAAAGGTAAAGAGATTTTTTTTTTTTAAATCCGCGTCGCAAATACATTTAGGGTCACATAAGGCCATAGCTGAATAAAATTTGCTGTTGACCACTGTAATCTTAAATATGGCTCAAAGCCCAGTGAGCATTAGGTTATTATATCAAAGCTACATATTTGGACCAAAACAAATCTAAATATTATACAACATTATACATTATACTGTATATCCATCTGTTTTCCAGACTAATTATGTCGTTAGAGGGAGAGGAAGCCTATTCCTGCTGACTTCACATAAAAAGCACACCGCGTGGCAACTGAACCAACAATTGTACATAATATTGCGCAATTATGCCCCAAAAAAAAAAATTCTCTTGGGTTTTTTGTTTTTATCCTCTATATTCTTTCAAAACATTTAACTCAACATATAACTAAACCTGATATGCTCCTTACTCACATATTTGAGTGACACTCTGAGAAAAAAAAAAAAGACCAAATCATTTGGAGGCTCACTGACCTGTAATAGAAGACCTGTAATCAGAAGCCTGCATGTCATGCTGACTGCACAGGCAGTTATGGTAAATATTTACTACCATTAACTTTGGAGTCATGACCTTGGAGACTTTTAGAGTGTTTCAAGAATTAACCAGTGGATGCACGTGGATAAGGGCTGAAAAATGAATCCAATTCAAAATGACAGCACAATATAGTAGAATGCAATTTTTTTTTAATCGGAAAAGTAACAACATCAAATGGCTTCATTTTGGTCGGTTGGTAAACTTACTTACTTTTTATATACAAGTATATTTTATCCATTTATGTAGTCTAGATCAGTACTTAAAAAGTACAGTCCACATGTTTACATAATTGTGAAATATGAAAAGTTAAAGCGATAAAGTCAAAGATTTGTTTGCATTATTGTTGTAATCTGACTTCTGACTTCCTCACTAAATACAGTCTTTTCATGTAAATTCACCCTTCAGGTACCTTTATTACAGCGTAAATCTAGTTTATAACACATTTATATACAAGAAATCTTATGTTTATTGTTAAACAGATTTGTTTTTAAATAAAAATGTGGGAAGAGAACCTTGAAAAAAGAAAACATGAAATCGCAAGCACAAGACTGAAGGGGAATAAAAATCTGATTTAAATTATAATTCCACTTTAACATGGGTTGTGATTTTCACTGTCTAGTGGCTCTGGTAAGGCCTTGAGGACATTCCAGATGAGCCCGGAATGCAGCAGGTGAGTGAGCGCTTGTTCTGTATTGCTCAACCTTTGCTCAGCTGCCGTTATCAGCCCACTGGCCCCGTTGACATCACTGCAACAACTGTGCGGGTCATTCATGCGCCCAGGGTACATATCTCAAGCAAAAGCCGTTTTAAAAATACAACCTCGTAATGGGGCTTAGATAAAATAAATTCTTGCCTTTTTGGAATGCGTGGGAAAGGCCAAAGTAACTTAGTAAGAGGTTTGACTTTAGTCAAATGCAAGAAGCTTGTGTTCAGTGCAAAGTGTAGCTTATATACAGTGTCAGGATGTCCTACAGGTAAGAAATTCACATTCAATCAGTAAACCACAGTGGGAAAAAATACTCATGAATAAATTCTCATTATTCTCACTGTGTTTTTTTTTTTTTTTTTTTTTAATAATTTCCTACATGTGTGTCTCTCCTTGTTCCTCCTCTGCTATGTGATTCAGGGAGCCCTTTGCACCAAGTTGCCAATGAGACAGCATAGCGGACATGACTGGCATTTTATTATTGGGCTTGGTGGCATACAAATTCTGTCTGGCGCATCAACCCTTTGCGCAGGCCACATACCAGGAAAATTACAGCCCTTCACTATTGTCTCATGTGTTTTGTTTAGTTTTTTTTAGAATTCGAAGCGTCATTAAACAACAATGTCATTGATCATAGACAATTGTAATAGACTACAACTTGTTGTGTTCACAATCACTCGCGAACTGAAGAGTCTACCAGCAGACATTTGTAATTATGAAACTGTATAACTACTATCTATGGCAGGGGTGGGTAAACTTTTTGATTGGTGGGCCAAAATGGGTTCTGAAATTTGACAGAGGGGCCGAACCAGGAGCAGATGGATGGAGTTTTTTGGTAACCTTACCTCATCGGAGAAAAAAAATACATTTCATTTTTGATGAAAGTGAAAATGTGAAATAAAACATGAACAAGGTTTATTCATTTCATTTTTTTCAAGTTGGGCGGGCCGGATTAAAACGTTAAACGGGCCGCATGTGGCCCCCGGGCCGTAGTTTGCCCACGCCTGATCTATGGGATACAATATTTTTGGAGTGTCTAGTACAACTAATAAATACAAATACTTGATGTAATCTTTTCATTGATGTTTTAAATTCACAACGGGCATTGATTGCATTCTTGTTTTACATCAGGATTAAGGTGAAGTCGAGGCGCATCGATTTTGCGCGTTAGCTTGAGAGGTCTACCAATTTTTTTTTTTTTTTTACAGGAAGATTGGTTATTTCTGAGTCTGCAGTTTTTTTGCAACATATCATTGGACACAATTAATTGTTGCTCTGTGTTAAATGTAAAATACAGAGAAAAAAATCTAAAGCAGAATGGAAAAGGGGAAAAATCCAGGGACTTTTTGAAAAGGAATTCAGTACAATTTTAGAATGTTGGATGAGAAACTGAAATTATAGAGGGCAAAAAAACATCTCACCGGATGTTTTCTTTAAGTCTAAGCAACTTAAGTCAGCGTGTTTAGTGCAATACCATATTATGTTAAAAAAAAAAAAGGTGCAGATATATTAGAAGGTGGGCAGTTGCATGTTGCTCAATTCTTCGCTTATCCAAATTGCAGCCACCAAACAACGTCGGCACACTTTAAGAGCCAAGCCCGGTAAAACTGGTTTTACAGCTTCTATTATTGTCTGTGCCACACAGCGGCAGCCAGCAACTCAGGAACACAAAAGGTGCCTTTGAGCCCTTGTGTGGGTCACTGAAGTCGCGGGCGAAATGACTCGAATATGTACTTTGGAGATGTTTGGGGATGATAACATCTAGGCTTCGGGTTCAGCGCATGCTTTGGAGTTGCGCCACAAGCTTGGGGTTTGAAAAAGACTGCCACTTCTCTGTGGGCTAAAATTGCGACTTCCCTTTAGTTATCTGTTTGGATGAGCAGGTGAAAGATTGAACTTTAATGATACTGTCTGCGTCATCACTTGGATCAGAATATGTATTGTCCAATTAGGAAAGAGGACACGTACAAACATTTGAAAGTAATATTAGTTATATGATACCTCAAAGTGTTGATGTGTGTCAAGTGCCATTTATATCTGCACACCTCAAATTGGCTTGGCGTATTCTACACCTTGAATGAGGGTTGATGTCTTTGCAACATCAATTAGCTGATTAACTACCGGTATTTTTTAATGTGAGATTGGCTCTAAATGTTCTGAACTCCTGCTTCATGACGGTGCAGTATCAAGGAGAATAATGTTCAGTTTTGTCTTAGTCGCTGTAGTATGCTGTTTTCCTTTGGACCGCAAACTGGTTGAAAATGAATCAACAGCTGCTGCTGTTGCTTTAAGATGTAAATTCAGCACCACTGGAAGGATATTTTAAAAGAAATTTGTTTGCCAGTACTCTTATTAACAATCATTTTGGACAGGAACTTTATAAGTGATTGCTTATTTGCAATGTTTATTCATTTAAAAACAACCCCTCCCTTGGATTGGTGGCTGATTATATCATTGTTAATCGGAGGCAAACGTTAGCATTTCTATAAGGTATTGATTGCGCAACTGCGATCAGGGAAGATAACTTTCAACCCATTGTCGAAGATCAGCATGTGAGTGGTGCACATGCATCATACACAAAGATATGCTAAACATGCAAAGGTACTGCTGCATCAGGTCCCCCAAAGTCATAACTTGGATCACTAAAAAAGACATTGACTTCAATTGATAAACCTGATAAGCTAAAAGTACTTATTTCTTTTTCTTGCATGGGAACAGGCAATTAATCAAATTCAAATCAAAATCGTAGCAATTTGGTAAAAATAACTGCTTCATTTTGGTTTGTTGGTAATCTATTTATGTACACAGTGTCTCGATAGGTTGAGTGCTTAAAAAGTGCAGTTCACATGTTTACATTGTTTCACGAAACATGAAAAGTTGAAGTGATAAAGCCGCAGATTTGTTTATGTTGTTATCTGACTTATGATTTCCTAATTTAAGTTCACGCCACACTTGTTTGGTAGAATTTTGTAACGTTGTCATTGGTAACACCTAAAAGACTGCAAGTCAAAGTGTTTAGTAACAACTATTAATAAAGTAGCTAAACTGCCTTTCATATTAATTTATGGGTCATTTTCCTACCTTATCTACAAAACACAAAATATTTATGTATGATGAAGCTGATATAGTTTATTGTATACAGATTAATTCATGGCCTGTGTTTGTTGAAAAAAAGTGAGAAAGAGGACCTTGAAAAAAAAAAAAGAAATCGCAATCACAATAACGAGCTAGAACAAAACAACAATTGTATTATTTTTCAAAAACATTCAGCCCCAATATGAACCAACTTCAGAAATGTTTGACATCAAGCCAATGTTTGAGGGACTTACTTGTCATCCACATGAAGGCAAGGAGCGCACTTCATAGCGAGCCATGTTTTCCACTGAACGTGCCTGACTTTGTATACTTGTCCAAATCCACCTGAGCCAATTTTTTCCCAGCTGCAGAACTCAGACGAATCAAAGGTCCTAAGCAGTCCCATATTCCCATGCGGTGAATCAGGAACATCCATACCCGTGCTGGCAAACCAACTGGAAGGATCAGCTCCCTTTTTTCTTCCCCGCTAAAAGTGTAGGAGTGATCACACACACCAACTGAACGACTTGTGAGCACTTCCTTGTTTTACTTCTTATCTAGCCCAACCTGGCTCCTCCCTCTCTTCAGGTGTTCAGGGGGGTTGCGCTGTGACATCATTTCCTACTTTAGCTGGATCACTCCACAAATGGAATATTTCAAAGGATCCAACATGAGAGCTGCCACTTTACCACCAATCGACATCTTCTATTCAATCTGGCAGGAAAAGGGAGAATATATTTAAAGCCAATAAAGACAGAATTGTGTCACCTCACAAACATCATTTTGCATCATTGTAGGTCGCCCCAAGGTGGGGGTTCAGTCAGAACAATGATATGTCATTTGATAACAGTCGCCCCGATTTCAGAATGTCGTCGAGCACAGCAGCAGTGAGAATCAAGTTACTTTGTCACTGTTGCCTCGGGTCAACTGTGCCAGCTATGTGTGGCAAGAAACAGAACATGACTTTGACTAAACTATGACAATATGTTAAAAAAAAAAACATACTTTCAACGATCCTTTTTATTTTTGTCTTTTTCGAAAGACATTTTATCATTGTTGTGACTTTATTTTTTATTTTATCATTTATACATTAATTAAATGTTGGGAATTTAATATATTGTTTTATTATACCATAAATAATCTATGTAATTTATTTTTTTAAATAAAATCACTCAAAGTAGCCACATAGCTTTTACAATATTTGAATGATTCCCAATCTTCATTTTAACTGCAAGGCAGGCAACAATATTTACAAACTGACTGTATTAACATACAAAAATAAACAACAGGAAGAAAAATCCAGATGCACAAAGAAATTAAGAACTGACATAAAGATATTAGACAGAATAGTTTAAGTGGCAACTGCATGTTAGTGTATAGACACGTGGCAGCAAATATAATATGCCTATATAATAATATCAATAATATACTACGCATATTAATATGGATAATGCTGATTGTACGTATTTTATATACAGCATAAGTTGTTGCACATAGTAACAGGAAGCGTTACCTCACACCGAGTGGAACATTTGAATCGACTGCATGATGTTATCAAGTAGATATCTGTTCACACTCCCCAATCACTTCCCCTCCTTGAAAAACCTAAAAAAACCAACATTATATTAATATTGTGTAAATGATGAAAAACAATACTTACAGAGCATATTTGACAGTAATTTATCAGTGTCTGTTATGTATGTATATATATATATATATATATATATATATATATATATTAGGGCTGTCAAAATTAAAGCATTAACTCAGGTGTTTAATAAATTTTTTTTAACTCAGTTAAATATTTTAACTCAGTTAACTCAGTTTCATTTACTTAAAAAATAATTGGCATACTTTGCAAATATTGTGCCATATTAGCTGTCTTTAGCACGTCGCAGAAAAAAAAACTGTGTTTAAGTTACCACTGGGCCTTGCAAACCAAGAGAATAAGAGTAACACAAAGAAGAAGCTACAGCATCTTACGCCATCATAATTTTAGGGAACGTCCATTAGTGTCCTCGCAAGAAGTCGCTCGATCTCGTCAAACGTTGGTTGAACTGGAACTCGTCGTCGTCGACCTAATTAATTTGCATACGTTTTATGTAGTCGAGAGAAACTTGTTTTTCTCTAAAAACACCTCAAAAGGAGGTGCTGTAAGAAACAATTGGCTAAATATTGCCAGGTTCGTAACGGTTCAAATTAAAAGGACGCAATGCATTCTGGGATACGTAGGCGAACGGAAGCATGAGCGCCAAGTACGATTGGTTGCCCGAGTCCATTTAATTCATCCCATCAATCTAATTTTGATGATTAAGTCACGTTTCAGTCATCGATTTGATCGGATACTATGGCTTGTTACAAGTGCTTAAGGACTAAATACGTTCTAACAAAATAAAAAAAATAAAATATATATACATGTATATAAAAATATATATATAAATATATATAGATATAGATATATATATACACACACACGAGCCAAACAGTATGTTTTACATCCTCTTTCAAAGACAAATGTGGATAAATGTACAGAGTAGAATGCAAGAGAACAGAAGAGAAGACTCGTGATTATTTATTATCACATTATTTAAAAAAAAAAAACAGTTCTATATCGCTTCTATATTGATAACGTGCAGATTTAAAAGGCTGGTGAATGATTTAATGAAGCATCAAAAAAAGTAGTTTTTTTTTCAAACAAGATTTAAACCATTCATGAGTTTAATTAAAAAAATAAGGAAAGAAAAACACTTGAATGGCACTGGAGAGGCATCTGGGTGACAATGATCAACGCTATATACATTTTATAAAATCTACACTTTTAAGTGTCTGTACATGCAACAGCTTGAGGTTACCAGCACCTCATTAATAGCTGAACATCTGCTGTGCGGTGCCACTTTGCTGCTGTGACGTGGGTGGCTGACTCTGGCCTGGCTGCCCTCCCTCGGGCCCCTGACTCTGGACCCCGTGAACCTCCCCCTGGGAGCCTTCAACCACAGGGGTTACCTGGCCGCTCTCAGCCGTTGGTACTGGTCTCCAGGCCAGAGTCTGGGGTTCAAGCTGGTGACTCAAGGGGTTGACAAGAGCAGCAAGGTTGATGAAGTGTGAGACCGACTGGGCCGACTGTCCTCCCGCTGGACTGACAGTTTCTGGGCCAAGGTCGGCGGGCCTGTTGTGGAGCATGGCCGAGCCGCTGACCGTGTCGAATGTGACAGTGAGGATAGAGTTGTCTAGTGACAGGGGCCGGTCGCCGGCTGTCAGGTGCCCGACGGCTACGGGCTGCAGGCTTGTGAATTGAGCTGGGGTTGGGCTGCTGATGGGCGTGACTGTGATGTTGCTCAATCCCACAGAGTTGCTGGGGGAGGAGGCGGCTGCGGTGTTGGGATCGGTGAGAACCACCACCTGAAATGAGGGCGAGACAGGAAGCATAAACAGAGACTTTAGTAATTTACCAAATCCAACATCACTGCATTTCTTTACAGAGCCCCAACTCCCGATTCATTGTCCCATTCTCGACAATCGCTTTATCTTATTAAAAGGACTCTATAACATTATTTTAACTAACATTGTTTAACACCATGTTGTGTTAAATTTGGCTCACTCAGCATCCGTTGCAGCTTGGTCATCCTGGAAAGGGGATTCCCCCATCTGCGGCCCCTTCTCAAGATTTCAAAATTTTCCCCAGATGTCTTTTTTTTTTTAACTTTTCCTTGCCCTTATGATTGAGGGATGTCTTTAATATTTGTCAGCTATGGGCATGTGAAGCACTTTGAGACTTTTCTGTGATTAAGCGCTATGAAAGAATATACTTGACTTGAAGATTCAGATGAATACGCAACCGTACCTGTTGGATACTTTGCACTGCCGAGCTCGTTTCTGTCTCTTCACCAATGATTACAGTTTTGAATTCTGGCAGGAGTTCATGTCTGGGCTCAGCGAAATCAACGTAATCATCTGATCCGGAAAGTTCTGGCTCAGGCGTGACTCTTAGTTTCTTCTTGGCCTGGCGAGAAGGTCGACTGGGTCTTTCCTGAGACATGCTGTCCTTTTCTAGCGTCAGGCTCGGCTAAGGAATTGTGAGGTAATTCATTACGTTTCACCATATAACAAATATATAAGATGCAGCGCCATGATATAAAAAAAAAAAAGGTAGCCATGTTTGCATATTTAGCGCATAAAGAAAACGCTTTTTCAGACACACCTGCGCAGTGTTAACAGACGTGTCATTGATTGTCGGGGATTCCTGAAACTCATCAAAGTCATCAATTCTCACAGGGACAACCTGGCAAACACACAAGTCAAACAAAAGGCATGTTAGTGTGTAACCGCATTAACAAAGTCCAACTTAATAAGCGATGCCGTTCACCTCAGGGTGTTTGCGTCGCAGGTGCCGGTTCATTGAGGCCCGCGTGGAAACCTTGGTGCCGCAAAGGTTACACGACTGGGCCTCCACCTTCTCATGGGTCAGGTGCACATGCTTCTGCAGCATGTATTCCGTCAGGTACTTTTTATCACAGGTGGCACAAGTCCAGGTTTTTCCCACTGTAAAGAGAGAGAAGGGAAGATGGGAGAAGCCCTGGTGAGGCTTGAATAGAATAACCCTTTGATTATCCTGTAATGGGAAATTTATGGTTTTACCAACGTAAAATGGACTGTAAAACCACACAATAATAATAATAATAATAATAATATTGTATCCAGCTATCTTTTGCTTACACAGGTAAGATCTGGTTGGAATCCTGATGAAGTGTGATTCACGAGGCGAGGGAAAACCTGGACCACTTTTCTTTGTGATCCTATGGGTTTCTGAGTCATGTTTTGTCTGATCTTGACAGACCACATACTGTAGCTACGTAGCTCTATGCACTGTTGTTTTTTCATTCTTTAAAATGAATGAGCTCGTTATAAAACCAATACGTGTGTTGAAATGCACTGATAGTGAATCTACCACTATTCTCGAGAGATAAGGCCCAAGGCCTACAACAAATAGTGTGAGAATCTGTGAATCACTAATGCCTTCCCCACCCCTAAAAGTGGTTGCAATACACTATAGAGGACACATGATGGCAGTATAGTTTTTACAAGAGCGAGGACAAAAAAAACGCCATAAGCCCCACCAAGTCAAGAACGTCAGTAAACAAACATGACCCAGACGAACCACCTTCACGGGGGCCCATCAACTTGCATACTATCTTGAAAAACACGATGGAATAAACCGATGTGACACACCACACATGGGCAAACAAATTGGCACACTAGCAGTTTACATAATTAATATTGCATTTAAACACAAAATAAATATTAGGGGATACTGGCAAATTATTGTGTTCAGAATTAACAATAACATGGCATGTGATTCAATCAAGCTCATGCTACATTTGCGTGAACACACACCAAGCACCATTTAAAGTACCTCAGAATATACCATGTAGGTATACACTATTACACCAGAATACATAAAACATCAGTGTGGACAATGATCATGAAGTGGAGAAAATACACCACAATGACATTACCAAGAAATGGACAACCTTAAACATTTATGAAAAGACAAGAAGAAAACGGGTCAGGGAGACTGCCAAGAGGCTGAGAGCAACATTGAAGGAGCAGGCAGGAATTTCTGGCAAGTACATGAAACAACTGTGCCTATGACTGAAAAAAAAAAAACTATCCACTTTGATTTTATATGTCATGTACAACAAAGTGAGGTTGATATTACCGGTACGCAGGATACTTGCCTGTATGAATGAGTTTGTGTGTCTCTAGAGTCGTTCTTTCACTGAATGTCTTGCCACACAGCTCACACATGAAATCTTTTATTCCTACAGACACAGACAAAACAGGATGCAATACACTGCTAATTTTAATTGATTTTGTTTTTGCATTAATTTCAAACAAAAACTCACCCGTATGTCTCTTATAGTGTTTGAGCATATTGACTTTCTGGGCAAACTTGCGATTACACTCCTTACATTCGTACTCTTTGATTCCCTTGTGTAACTTCATGTGGTGCCTGAGGGCATGCTTGGTCTTCATGCCTGCACAGAGAAGGTTCCATCATGTCAAAATAATCCAAGTAAGAGCTACTCATGTACACAATAGGAGCTGACCTTTCCCACACTCGGCACACAGAAAGTCTCGGATGTCATCGTGGACCCTCAGGTGCTCCTTCAACATGTCCTTCCTTGCGAAGGATTTGCCACATTTGTCACAGCTGTGGCTCTTCACCCCTGCAGGATGGATGTACAAACCTCTTAGAGTCACTCATATTTAGATTAAACAAGATGTTTTCGACACTGTGTACGTAAAACTTTGGGGGAAAAAAAAGACAATTGTCTCGTGGACCTTAAAAATAAAATACTGTACTGTAGATACATTTGAATGATCTCACCTGTGTGGATGATCTTGTGCCTCTCCAGGTTACCGATACTGTTGAAGATTCTTCCACAAATTTCACAGGGATGGATATACCTTTAGTAGAGCACATGGAAATGTAAGATGCTTTGGTGGCACAGCCAACAGTACATGTCAGGGACTATTTTCAAATCATGCTTGTAATTTAACCAGTGTAACTTCTTACGCAGTTTTATTTGAACATATGCTACTTTCCATCCATTTACTGCCCCGCGCAGGGCGTTCGTGCAGACTGAGTGTGTTTTCAAGTACACGTCGCCAACGCACCTGACAATTTGGCAACTGAAGGCAGACTAGATTGTAGACCAGGTGAAAGCAGGTCTAAGATATGGCTCATGTGGTGTAACGTGATTTTGAATGATTTTATTGAAGCGCGAGCAGACTTGCAATCCACTCCCCAGTGGCCAACTTTACATCCTTGGCAAGTTCTTCTTGCTGTTCTTTTATGCTGTACTCATGTGCGCCGTTCTAATGCAGTGAACCTTTCCTTTAAGTAGATCATGTGCCTCTCGTGCGCTGAATTTAAAGGGAATGAGTGGTGCCACTTCTCTTTGTTGGCAAACAAGTCGGCTGTATTCCCTCACACAACGCCGCAAACACCGCTTTCTACCCGTGCCTGTCTATCAAAATACCTAAAGAAATTCCACATAAATAAATAATTTCATGAAAATAAGGCCCTATGACTTGCAGTCTTTTAAGCAATCACTATTACATCTTCATACAATTCCAACAAACAAATCAGTAAGTCATAAATTGGATTACAACAGTAATGCAAAAAAAAAAAAAAAACGTGGCTTTCTTTATCACGCCAACTTTTTTTGTTTCATGAAACAATGACATGTAAACATGAACTTCACACGATTCTATATCAATAAATAAAATGTACATATATTGATAAAAAGCAAAGCCAACTGACCGACGGAAATAAAAAAGGAGGTTGTTTTGTTTTTGTTTTTCAAAACTGCAGCCTTTGCAATTTGTAAATTGCATCCTACTACATTATGATGTCAATTTGAATTTGATTAATTGCTCAGCCAGTGTCATTGTGCTCCTTACTTCTGCACGGCAGGGTCAGGCAGCTGCTCTCTATGGATGACCAGGTGGGCGTTGTATGTAGCCTTGAGTGCAAAGCGACGGTTACAGATCGCGCAGCCATAGCCGCGCTCTTTGTGTTGCTCCGTGATGTGTTTCAGGTATTCTCTGCCCCTGGCAAACGACATCTATAGACACGGGCAAAGGACCTGTCTAACTTCTTGTGGGACCACATTGATATCGTGATAACGCTTGGCCGACTGGGGGCCAGGCTAACCTGACATTTCTTGCAGTTGTACTTGTGGTGCTCGGGGTCATCTTCATCTTCGTCATCGTCCTTTTCGTCGCTATCGCCTGCTGAAATGCCGATCTTTTTGATGAAGTCCTCCCTCTCCTGCACATCCATTAAGGCTATGTCCTGCAACAAATGGGCTCATTTCAACTTTTTGAGGGAGAGGGTAATGAGAACCTGAGATGGATACATTTGGAAAAAAACTTAGAGTTACTTATGCTAGGGACAAAATTATCAGTCAGAAGGACATGTTTCTGTGTTTTTGTTGGTGCTCGAGCCTTGTTGTGCTCTATTGAGTGCTTTTCTAGTTCCAGTAACCATTCTAATAAAAAGAAAACATAGGATGGTGATTTAACAAGCATTGCCTGTCATATTCTCCCTTTTAGAATCTAAATAAGCAACAAGTGTCACTTCACCAACCTTGAAGTGAACATGAATGTGATCACGAAGCACGTCCACACGAAAGAACTTGCGGCCGCAGATCTCGCAGGTGTACTTCTTATCGCCGTGAGTCAGCAGGTGTTTGTTCATGTTACTTCGGCAAGAGAACACCTGTTCATACATAGCAGAATAATGGTCAATTCCAGGGATCCTCTGTGAGCGCTGGACTAGCAGGCAAAGAACTCGCCTTGCCACAGATGGGACATGGTGATGGTTCCTTTCGGTACTTGGTGGCTTCTTCTCCATTGGTCTCCAACTCCTCTCTCTTCATGTGCTTTGGCCCTGTTCAAATGTAGTCTTCTATGAGTTGGTTTTGGAAGAGATACTAGATTGGCAACACTGAATAGCTACTCGCTTTATTCATCATATTTCCACATCACCTCTATAGCAGCCATCATAGTAAAGAAAGCCAAACTGTACATTTACATGAGGCAGAACTGTGTCCTAAAACTGATTTGAACTAGAGGGTGACCAATTTTTATGTTTATTTTCTAAAATAGAACAGCTGCAATGTGCCAGCCTGAATTGTTGTGTCCACTGTCCAGATGTGGAGAAGTTATTCATTGCGCTCAAAAGTTTAATATGAGATCAAAAGCAGAAAAATAAAAGTGGAGCAGAATAAGAAAAAGGTATCAAAATATGAATCGCTTGACTACAAAGAGTGCATGAGAACATCCTATATCGTGAAAAATTGGAGGCTGAAATGTTCTTTCTCTGGCTATGAAATGGTTAATTAAATTGTGGTCAACTATCATTAGACTGTGCCACATTTAACTAATTTGCTTTTGTCATTTACTTGAATATGAACAGAGTTCTATTATTTTGATTTTCTTTTTAAGTAAATTATGATTTGAAAAAAAAAAAATTGAAAATATTGAATACCATCCATCCACCCATTATCTGACCTGCTTAATGGTCTGTAACTTCTTCACCGAAACAAGTTTATCTAAGCCAGTAGGGGTCGCTGCATACGCAGACGAATGGTCAGAATTGTCCTGGTGCTGCCTTAATTTGGGCCAGACAAACCCTGAAGCACTGCACTTCTAGACAATGGTAGGAATTTCCTGGGTAAACAAGCTCTCACAGAAGATGTTGTACTTCTTCATTGGCATTGTTCAGCTGTGACCCAAGGTATTTGAGCAGACAGGTATCAGGAACAGCAGGTGCGCCAAGTCACACAGCCCACGTGAGTCGAAGAACTCCATGAACTCGCGTGATCAAACAACCCACCACCTTGAAGGGTTCCCCTTCAAGAATGATACCCCTTAAAGATGCAAATACTGAAAGCATCGGCAATCTCACCAACGCCGTGCCTCCTGTGGTGCTCCTGCATCACGTCTTTGCGGTAGAACATCTTGTTGCAGATTTCACAGGAGTAGAGCTTCTCTCCATGCTTCTTCTTGTGCTTGGACAGGTTGCTGTTAGTGGAGAAGAAGCGGGAGCAGATATCGCACTGGAACGTCTTGTCATCTGGATAAATAAAAGATGATCATGTAATGAATTTCATTTGGTTTACATTCATGCACTGCGATTGGCTGGCGACAAACCCGAGGGTGTACTTGGGCTTCTTTCATTTGAATCCTTTGTGCCCACTTTTCAATTCTTCAATCAATCCAACCATTTGTTATATTACTCATATAGTGGTTGGTTATCCTGCTCAGGGTCTGAGGGTCTTATTCCATCTGACAGATGTGTGAAGGGCCGGATAAATAAACCTTGAATTTGTCTATAATATATTAGGGTGATTGAGTAAGATATTGAGTATTCCTTTTGATTTTGGACAATCTATTTAACAAAGCAATCAATGCACTGAGCATGCTCTGAATAGAGGCCAGCTGGCAAGTCCCTAAAGGGGAATTTAGTTACCAATTTTTACTCCAACAAAAAGAACAAAACATTCTTACCTGTCCTGCAGTTGTGGAATTTTAAGGCATTTTCCAGGCGGAAGGATTTGTCACAAATGTTGCATTTATATTTGTATTCCAGGTCGGGCTGTTAGATGCACAAAAAACAAAGTAAAATGTAGTTTAGATGGAACTAATAATCCACTGAAATATTTCTGCATCATTACCCACCGCAGTTTTACTGTGCTTGTAGGAGATATGTTGCTTCAGACTCTCCTTTCGACTGAACAACTTGTCACACTCGTCACACTTAAACAGTTTATCACCTGGAGAAATGGAAAGGGAAGAGAAGATTCGCAAAAAGAAGCAAGTGACTCGTCACTTATCGAACTCAGAGTTTAACAGTCCCAGTACCGTGTGATCGGATATGTCGGTTCAGGTTACTGCTGTTCTGAAAGACCTTGTTGCACAGGGAGCAGCGGTACACTCTCTTGTGCTCTCGGCCTTTGTGTCTCTTGTGCACAATCCCGACGTCTGAAGCTCCAACATGACGGCTTCTCTCTGTCGCAACTGCTACCTCGGAAATAAGCAGCGCTGTGCTCGCTACGGGTGGCTTCACATCTGCAGACATGAGGAAAAATAATGGAGAAATATGTACTATATATTGTCCAGATTGACATTAAACTCTGGAAATTTTAAAGCCCACATCATCTCTCTGACTCAATTCCTCTCAATCAATAACTTCACAACCCAGAATGCTCCCATACCCCATGGTGTCCCACAAGGAACAATGCTCAGCCCTCTCTGCATCATCCTCTACCTATCCCCTTGAGACGAGAGAACAAAAACAACAACAGCGCAAACAACATTCAACACATTTGATTCATATTATTGAAATGGTATATATTAACAGTTGTGGATGATTACTTAAGCTACAGCACTGGCACACAAGACAGACAGAGACAGATCACTTCTGTTTTCCTCACCTTTACTCTTGCTTACGGAGGCGACAGGTCGAGGCTTGCACCCTTTAGCTCTCCTTCCACGAGTGAGCCCCCTCTTCACAGGAGGCAGAGCTGGGGGGGAGTGAAGCTCGTCACTGGGCCCCACTGTGCTCTCCTCTTGAGGTGGTAGGCAGTCTTCGCGAAGCTCCGTAGAGGCCATTGATTTCCTCTCTTCTGTCATGTGGGATGTGAGCAGAAAAAGCAGATGACAGCATTTTTATTACGCAGAAAAGCCAGTGGTCTGGACCACGAGTGAGCAGATCTTTTTCAGTAAAATGCCAATGAGACCTGGATCTCATTGGGACTTGTAATGCTTTCCTGTTGTGGTATATTAAAAGAAAGGTTATTACACCTTTTTAATTTTAGCTCATTGGAGATCAAATTTCAAGCTTATTCATTACCTAATAGCTATAACTAATAATTCATTGAAAATATCGGTATGCTGATCAATTAACAAGCAATGACATTGAATTGTACACATCCATTTTCAATACCGCTTATCCTGCTCAGACACAGGGGAGCTGGAGCTAGCGAGCTAACTTCAGATGAAAGGCACTCTACACCCTGGACTGGTCACCAGTCAATCACAAGGTACATAAAGAGACAGCCAACCGTTTATGTACTTTCACGCCCGAGTGGAAACTGAAGCCACACTCACAGTCTGTACAGACGTCAGGTGAATGAAGCACCACACCATCATGACTAAATAGTAATTACATTTAAGACAACATTAACATTTCATTTAAAATGAAATATGGCTTACAATAAATGCAGAATCAAGGATTTCAAGCACCCTTTGAAACACAGTGAAGAGTGTTACTATTATATAACTGCATTCATCATTTTTAAGGATTGGCTTTTTGACACTAAGCCCTTCTCCTCTGTCATCTTTACAACACAGGAAGTTATTATAGTCTCCCATTGTGTTCATTATATAGAGCAAGCGAGTGCCATCCACACACTCACTTACTTACATTACATAGTAACACAGAATAGTTTAAACTGGCTCACCTGCATTTTTGTAGCTCGTCACAGGGGGTGGAGAGGAGCTTGTTTTCACGCAAGTCTCTGTTACACATCCAGAAGATAGTCAAATACAACTGTTTGATTATGATTTACAACATCATAATAGCGATGTTACGAACCTCGAGGTGGCTGTGGCAGAATAGGAAGTTTGAGCATGGGCTTCTCCATCTTTTTGGCATAGAATGCTCCATACCAGACCCTCAACTCTGCTCCTGGTAGGACATCCTGCTCAACACATGGCAGAAGCAAAATGGATGAGCTTTGCTGAATGGGCACACTCAAGAAGTATGCGTGCATACAAACCTGGGATGTGTTGAAAAACACCTCATCATCCTGCTGGTAAGCTGTCAGATTCTGGTGTTGGTGATCTGTGGCAGGTCGTACCAGCATCATCCAGTTACAGTCATCTTCACTACTGCAGTCAAAACATACCACTACGTCATCCTTCTGGAAGATCTTCTCGTCAGAGGAGAGGGATGTAGTTAGACCAATGTTGCAAACTGCAAATACCGCAGTAATCACATGAACATACTTTCAAGGGAAACACTCCTTCTTTGTCCAAAACGGGGACCCTCTTCGCCTCAAATGGCCCAAAACGAGTCCTTTTGACCAGCCGTCGCTGGACGAAAACTCCCTCGCCGCCTTCTGCCACTGGCCGGATCTCCAGACTATTTGGAATTGAGGAACTGAAACAAGATGGAGATAAAGTGCATTTGTTATCAAATGGTACCTGCACTTCTTCAAATTTAGACAAACCAGTACTGCATGATGCGGCAGCACAATGCTCGACCAATTAGCACTTCCGCCGCACAGGTTTGATTCGACGCTTCTGGTTTGGAGAGTGCATGTTCTCACTGTGCTTGCGTGGGTTGGTGGTGGGAAACAGACCCCTGTCAGAGCTGTAATTTTTTTTGGGGGGTGTTTATGCTTATTATTATTTTTTTGTATGTATGTATATTAAAATGCTTACTTTTAGTTTAGGTCAGGGAGATGGCGCGCTAGCAGAGCTGCATTGGCCAACAGCCTTTGCAGTTGAAACCCTTGTCCATTGTTGATCGACATTATTGATCACGTTGGGGTGACCAATTGTGGAGATGCAGTAAATCAGGGGTCTTCAATCCTGTTCCTCACGGGCCGTTGCCCTGCCTGTTTTCCATCTCTCCCTGCTACAACACGCCGGATTAATAAGATCAGGATCGTTATCTCGCTTCTGCAGACCTTGCTGATCATCTAATCATTTGAATCAGGTGTGTTGCAGCAGGAAGAGAAGGAAAACAGGCAGGACAGCGGCACTCGAGGAACAGGATTGAGGACCCCTGCGGTAAATAATGAGACATGGGTGAGTTGTGTCCCATTTAGTCTCCACACCAAACTGACTGTCTACACAGCAAGCAGCAAGTGACACTCTTTAATCCTTTCACATCTATAAACCCTTTGATGCCAGAAACGTCAACTCTCTCCCCTCCCTGAAAGGGACCATTGATTGGCTTGAACATTATGCAATGTAATGGTTTGTATGTAAAAATTATGTCAGCACTAAAATTCACCCCCCTAAAAATGGCAGGGGTCTTCAATGCTGTTCCTCGAGAGTCAGTGCTCGGCCTGTTTTCCATCACTCCTCGCTGCAACACGTGACTCAAATGATCAGGATCGTTATCTAGCTTCTGCAGACCTTTTTCATTTCAGGGAGAGATGGAACAGAGCATGCCATTATACCACTAAAAACAATAAAAGCTATTACTATAATAATGCAAGGATGCCAAAGAGGTTTTGTGAGGGGGCAATTCTTTCTCAAAATGGGGCAAAAGAGCCCTTTAAAAAAATAAATGAATAAATAAACAGCTGTGACGATCTCCAAATCGTGTTATCTGAGATCACGATTTTGGTTACAAAAAAATAAATCGCCCAGCCCTATTTTGCAGCATTGGTTCATGAAATCCTCAACTGAAAATGAAAATGAATCGAATCTCGGGCCCTTGCGATTCAAATCAAATCACTTTTGCAAATTTGAAGCAATACCCTGCACTACAAAAAATACACAGAGAATGTTTCGGTAAAAAAAATTAGCCATCCTCGCTGGGATGTTCCTTTAAATTTCTCTCCCTTTTGGGTCACCACCAGGGATGTAACGATATTCAAACGTCATGATAGGATATTATTAATCCATCCATTTTCTTCTATTTATCCAAGGTCATGTCGCGGGGGTAGCACCTTAAGCACGGAAGCCCAAACTTCCTTCTCCCCAGCCACATCATCCAGCTCCGCCAGGGGGATCCCAAGTTCTTGGCATTCCCAACGGACAGTGTGTTCCGGGTCATCCTCAGGTCCTCCCCCCAGTGGGATATGCCCAGAACACCTCACCCGGGAGGCATCCAGGTAGGATAGGATATTATCACAATACAAAAATTACCACGATATAGTGGGGATGTTTGCGATAATAAAGCTCACAGTACTCGATAAAAGCTCTTGATATTGTAAAAATAACTAAATATATAGGGGAGGGGGCGCTGAGAAAAATATTGTGTTTTTATACATAACAGCAGCGACACAGAAATAGGCTTGGTCAGTTATTTTATTGCCATGTGTTGGCTCAGCGGCACTGAGTATCCTGGTCTACGTCAGGCATGTCCAGGTCCGTCCCTCACGGGCTGCTGCCCTGCCTGTTTTCCATCACGCCCTGCTGCAACACACCTGATTCAAATCATCAGCGCATCAGCAAGCTCTGAAGAAGCATGATAACGATCCTGATGATTTGAATCAGATGTGTTGCAGCAGGGAGGGATGGAAAACAGGCAGGACAGTGGCGCTGAAGGACTGAGCTAGGACACTCCTGGTCCATGTAGTGCACAATGCTATCTTCTGCTGAAGCCAGCGAAAAGTAATATTTTTTTTTTAAGAGGTGTGCTGCTTTTAATATCATAACATGACCATGATGATATTGTGGCCATTTTAATATTGAAATATCCCCATTATCGTTATATCCCTAGTCACCACAATGTTACTTTAAAGGCGTTTGTACTAATTATAATTACTATAAGCATTACTTTAAATAAATCATTGGATTAATCTTAAAAACTCACTCATATGGAATATACATAGCGGCAGAAAATAAGACATTCCTATCATAATAAAAGTACCTCTTTGTTACAAGTCTTTCATAGGATTGCACAAATACAACAGAAACTAAATGAAATGTTCAGTGAGCGTACATTAAATGTGTACGTGCATTATGACACATTATGGCATTGTGTTTTAATTTAAAACTCAGCATTTAATAGAGCAGATTTGTAATATGACCCATTCAGTGTTTTGGAAGTTCTGTCCAGTGAGGTCACATGTCAATTTCGTCACTTCTGCTTGTTTTACTATGCAAAACTCAATTAATAGAGTGATGTATTGCGGTCAAATGATCATTTAGGTGCACGCTCACCGGGCCCGACTGAGGACAAAAGAGTCCTGGACGGTCACCAGGGGTCCTAATTCGGGGCACTCAGAGTCATGGTACTGCCCACAGTCCTCACACCCTGCATACACGTACACGTACACACACCTGTCAGTATACACTCTCCTATTATGGCATCTATACGCATTTCGAGGGGGATCCATACTCACAGATGCACTCCTCTGGTGTCTGAGCTGCCATTCTGTTAACCTAGCACCAAATAAAAAGAAACGTTGAAACGAGTAGGAAGCGAAAGAGTTGACAGTTGTCAAATGAGAGAGAGAGAGAGAGAAAAAACAGACTGCCTGTACTGAAATAAATGAAATGATGCGTCTGCGAATACATTTATTGCGGGGATATAAAGCGGTACTGAATGAACAAACAAAACAGTATTGTGACAACATGAACGAAACGACATAGTTGGAACCAACATGTTAACGTGTGTAGTCCGAGTAGATCCAGGATTTCTATTGCTCCCAAACTGTAGCCGGGTTTTAACTCCGATCTCAGCGTCTGGTCTCGAACAAAAATGTAACAAAGAACAGTCGGCATGGCGGATGGACGGGAGACGCAAAGCGCCAAACCGGAGTCGCAGTGCCTCAGCGGCCAGCAAATAGCAATGGAGACGGCTAGGGAAAACTCGCGGTGAACCAAACAAACCGGCTACACCTTTTCGACTCAACTGAGGCGAGAATTTGCCGGAGTCCGACGTGCGTTCGTGGTGAAAATTTCTTACCTTTTCTGCAAATGACACTTCATTTATCGAATCCTGACTCCGGGTTCCAATCCGCTCCAGAAACGGCGCAGGACCGGAAATGAGAGGCCTGGTGCATTGTGGGAGTTGTAGGCAAATTTGAATTTTCGATTATCGCGCCATTGAACGTTAATTTCGGCCATGTTAGCATCGCTTTTGTAAAAGTAGAATTCTAATTGTTCTTTTAACAAAAAGTAATTACGTTTGATTAATTAATTGAATTTATATATATATATATATATTTTTTTTTTTATATGTATATATATTGTATATATATATATATATATATATATATATATATATATATATATATATGGTTACCCAACAACAATAGATTTCAAGCAAATAACAAAATAAACATGCACTGTATTTTTTTTCCCCCCAGTGCTAAGGGCTCTCTTGTACACAAATTACAATTCAAGGACAACACAAAACTCCTGAACAACAAACCAAAATTAAGTGCCAGAACCACATTAGGTAATTTTTTTTACAGAACCCAACTCACTCATATTTTTTTATTTTATTGGGGTCCTACGTTTTGCCTTACATATCCTTCCAAATCCGTAAAAAAAGACAAGGCGCCACTCAGTGTGATCAGTTGCATCCTTGATCTATATCCCTGTGTGCTAATGTCATGAGAACTACAATCACTACCACAATCTCAAACATCCAATCAGCATTTATTGCTGAAATGTAATGATTTGACAATGTTAGGTTAATTCCGTAGCAGCAGCAAATCTGATCTATTCCTGTGCACATTCCACACGGAAAATACCAATCACAACAACAACAACAACAACAACAACAACAACAAAAATCAACAGCCCTTTTGTTTACTGAATGCTTTATAGTTGAGTAGTGCAAACAGGTTACTTGTCACTTGGCAAACATTAACACCTCTTTTTTTCCACAAAGGAGCAGGAGTCACTGCCGGTAGAGTACACAATTTAGGACAAAGAAGCGCCCCTATCCTGTTTTCGCAGTGAAAACGTCATGAAGAGCAAATGACTTCCAAGAAATAGCCAATGGCATAAACACGGAAGTCCCAGTTTTTTTAGGTGCATAGGCTTTGGGATGAGGCAGTAGGGATGATGTAGGAATACAGCTGAACGTCCATCTTAGCGCTTCCTTCAGTGCTCCAACGATCGAGCCAAAAGCTGAGTCAAGGTTCTAGTCAAGAGCGTATTTGTGGCAAAATGTACAGAACTACTGTAAGGCAATCTAAGCGCTGTACATTGTTTTGCGTCTTACCATTGAAGAATGAAGGTACAGTAGTTACCACAGAGCCTGCACACACACCTTTTACATGAATGATACAACAAAAAAAGATACAATCATTCGCTGGATTCCTTTTTGAGAATGTTCAATCATGTTCAAAGATACAGGACGTTAAAAACAATGCATCATGTGTGGGACTGATGGCTATCAAGCCGACAAACCAGAGAATTAAATAGAAAACTGGTTGCTTGTTTGTGGGAAACACAATAAGCGTGGATGAGTGTGATGTCACAGTCGCAGGGTGAAGGTCACAGAGGGTCATTTTAGTGTACATGAAAAATGTTTGGGGACAACGCTGTACACTAGCATTTTTCAAGACACACATATTATCCTATCAACAGTATTGTGAGTGTGCATCCATGATATCCCGGATATTTATTTTGATATTTTACTGTAAATATTTGTAATCCTACTCGGTATTTCACCTTGATATCGCATGGCTGATACTAATTTTGGTACGTTACAGTTGTTTCACTCACATCTGATGTACTGACCGCTGAGTAAAACTTAAAAGAAATAACATTATGGATACAAATGTTGCGTTTAAATAGAATATTTCAGAGTATTCGTGCCCAGAAGTAGTCCTACAACTCCCAAAAATTCGATGCAATGCATCATCTCCCTTTGTGAATATGTGGAGCAGTCATCGCACTGAAAATAGAAAATACCGCTATACTGAAAACTGTGCAAATCCTCAAATCCCACTCTCGTCTTCGTCATTGATCCTGCTGATCCATCGTCCTAAAGCTGCGGTTCACAGCAGGGATGGTTGACGTTTCAAACGCAACATTAGGGAGGTAGAGACGAAGGCCCACATCAGTCCCATCCGTCGGTAACAAGGCCACGCAAGCAGTTAGAGAAGGCTGCATAAAACCAAATTGAGGGAAACATGCAGAATAATATCCGCAGAAATAAGATGAAAATATGACCACTCACGCGCACTTGCATCCAAACAGTATGCAGCAGTAAAAAAAAAAAAAAAAAAAAAATCAAACTCTGCAGAGTTTTTGTCACAAATAATGCAGGTGCCCCATTATGCTGGCCAACCATTGGAAGACGGAAATCCTACAGTGCAAGTTTGAGGTGGTAGTTGTCGAAATGGGAGGTGTCACGCAGGTGGTTGCCCAATGGAGGGCGAGCCGTTGGCTTTGCTTTTGCTCCTGCGGCTGAGCATGCGGCTGAGCGTGGCTGTTTTGCTGGCCCGCTCAACGGTGGCAGGAGACTCCAGGTAAACCAGGTCATTGTGCGACTGGCTCATTCCAGGGTCCTTGCGCTGGTGCCGCCGACGGAAGAACAGCTTGGCGCTCTTCTGGAGGAAGCTGCCTGTAGTGCAAGGTGGGGAAGAGACTAAGTTACATCATTTTAGTTTTTTTTTTTTTTTTTGGATTCGCACAATTTAATGGCATGACACATATGAATGGGCGCTTGTGTTGAGAAATTCTGGTGATCGGTAAGTGCGATAATGTAACAAAAAATGTATACTCAATAGTGATTGTTTTTTGTTCAACTTTGGTATTATGTTTAAAAGTCAACAATAAATTAAAAAGGTATATACAGTACACACAGTGGATTTAAAAAGTCTACACAGTTCTGTTCAAATACCAGGTTTTTCCTCTCACACACCAACGTGAATACTAGTTTAACGTGTGAGTGCAAATGGTTGTCTTTGTGCCCTGTGATTGAATAGAGAGCGCCATAGTTCCCTGAGAGCAGGTTAACATGAAGTTAAAAAAATTAATATATTAAACATGAAATGCTTTGAAGTGAACAATGTTTTTCTACCTACTCAAACTACATACAATAAAAACTACTAAGTACTAAAGATACTACAACCCACAAGTGGTAACTTACTCATCTGGACATAACGTGTGCTTAGGGCTGCTTTCCTCTAAGATGATGGTAATCAAAGCACAAACGTTGAGAAAGTGAAGAAGGGAAAGAGAGAAACGAAAAACAATACAGCTAAGAAATTACAGACATAAAAACACCCAAAGAGAAAAGTGGTTGAAATCTGCTTTGTAATATATAATCACTGAGATTGAGACATAAACAACAACAAACCGCCAAAGTTAAACACACTGTTCGGAAATAATGTAAATGACTATTCTGTAATTACTCAGTTCAAACTATCCCTAACATAATATGACTCCCACAGTGGGGATATTTGCCAATTTATTACCTGTAGAGGCAAAGTTTCAAAGTTGTGGTGACATTCTAAACTGTAAAATTTGTTAAATGTAAAAAAAAAAAAAAAAATCAAATAAATAAGAGTAATTAAATAAATTAAGCTGAAGACCCCTGTAAGGGACATTAGAAATTGTCCTTCTGTTGGTAAACTTCTCTGAAAAATGTAATGATTAAAAAGAAAAAAAGCACAACAGCCGTAGATGTCACCCTTGAGATATTCAGTGATTTCAATTCTCAAGATTAGCTGGTTGTTGCCTTACATCATTCAATGATGCTTTGAAATTCAAGTTTTGTTTGGTTCTTGAGGCACATTTTTAGAAAAAAATTCTGGTTGAACTCCAAATTGTCCTACTTTGGTGGTATTTGACTTCAGAGGTTTCACTGCAGTACAAATCGGGAAATTACACTCACCTCTTCTCTTTTTGCAGCTGACCTCCGACACACACATGGAGAGTGAGGTATGATTTAGATCCTCTCCGGTGCGGCTCTCCCAATTCTCGGGAGGACGGCCCACTCCACTGGGACCGTCCTCGTGTTCCGAACCCTCCGGTGGGCTGCTGGTCCCCGACACAATCGCCGTGGTCATATCCTGAGAGGAGCTTTCGTCTGACATTGAAGCGTCCATCGCTGCAGCGTAGTCTGCCATCAGAGCCAGCTCATCGTCCTGAGACAATGGTGTCTGGGGGGAAAAAAAAATAATAAATCATAGTCAAGCAGAACTGCAAGTCAATTCTGTAGCTGAGCGACCTCATTCTTACTTTGGCAATCCCGGAGATGATGATGGTACTCTTCTTAACCGGGGACCTGAGCTTCTGCTTGGCAGACTGATGGAGTTGTTTGATGGCGGCCTCTGCCACAGGGTCAGTGCCGTTTAGCATCAGCAACTCTGTGTCTGAAGAAGATAGGGCTTTGCTAACTGTCGATCCCAACATTGGCATCTGCTCTGAAACGCGCCGCTCGGACAGCTTGGGCTTATGGGTCAAAGCTTTTTGTGAAGAATCTGAGGGTAAAGACAACAGACTTTCAGGAAACAAGACATATTAAGAGTATCTCTGGCACCAGCAAAATGGAGTATTATATAAATCTGATGTATTATCATCATCATGAAATATTTTTCAGGGTATTGAATCAATCACAACTGGATTGCTGTGTTTGTCGTAGAAAAAGTTTTGCCTCTCATCCAAGTAGGCTACAGCAGTTCATGCAACAATGTCAGCCTAAATTGGTGTGAGAAAAAAATATTTATTTATTTTTCCAATTGACTGGAATATAAATGAGATATCTTCTACCTAATGACTTAATGACCACCAACAGAGGAGAGTGTGCAGGGCTCTATAAGGCTGTGCCCAAATTTCTTGACATGGCGACTAAAAAAAAAAAAAAAAAATTCTAGGTTGTACATGAACCAGCCAAAGTCTCCTAAGTTGTAAAAACAATATTCTAAATATTGAAACTTGCTGTAAATGGGGCTTGTTGGTGTGCAGTTATGGTGAGTAGGATTTGAATTACTTGTTTTGATTCTGGTCATTGAAAATGTATTCAGATGAAAATTGCCAGTAGCAGAAAAATGTTGGGGCCTTGCCGTAAAAATACATGTAAAATGTGCTCTGATGAAAGTGAGTGACTTATTCTTTGAGGCAGGACTAATTATCACATTTTTACTGTTGTACCAATGCTGAGTCCAGCAGGGAGCACCCGGCCCGGTTTGCTCCTGACTGCAGTGATGGTGGTGACCACCGTGCCACAGGGCATGACTGTGCGGTCCATCTCCACTCGCTTGGTGGAGGCCGGGGTTGGAGGCTGCCAGGACCTCACCTCACTGGGATCCAGGTATGTAAACTGAAGGAGCGAACAGAGTTCCCCATAGTTAATAGGCTACAACATTGTTGCTGAAAAATGTCTGATAGGAGAAAAAGGATAAGTGAGTCTTACGTCAGTAGTAAGTGATCCTGTCACTACATCTTTGGTCATGAGTGAAAATGTTTGATTTCCTTTGGGCTGCTTCCTAACAAGGTCAAAAGGCACTGACACCTGGCCCAAAAAGCTCTCTAAAATAGAGAGAGGACATAAAGTTCAGTCAAACAGATCCTACAATGTGGTGTTCATAGGACGCGTACGTTGATTAAAAAACACACCATTTTCTTTCTCACCCTCTTGAGATTGTCCATCATTCATCAAAAGAATAATAAGCTCTTTTGATCGGCCATTCAGTTCGCTGAGGAGGACAAATATTAAAGGGATTGAGCAAATACTAATTTTGATAGGGAGGAAGACGATACGAGTTTCTGTGATGCTTGTGTGTGTTGTGAAATTTACAAGACAAAAGGCTGATCCCAGGCAGGATTGGCTGTGTTCTTCAAAACTGGTGTATTAAACTTTTGTGGCGGGTCATCTAACTGCAGTACACACAGAGGACTTATGCTGCCTGCAATCAGGAAGAAAAAAACATTTTACAACCCACATCAAATAATGGAATAGAAAAATGGAGGATGCAGTCCATAACATAGGCCAAATATCTATAAATCAGGAGACATAAAACAGATACACATCAGTAAATATTATTATAATTGTCTAAAAGAAGGGCTTTAATGCCATCCATGAGTCAGACATTATTTGACAGATATGACAGCTAATTAAATAAACCGCGTTGTTGCAAGATTGAATACTGCTTTGGTAACTTCCGTTCCTCATTTCTGACGGGTAAAAATAGTGGCATCTAACATTATCCACAGAATGAATTACACATCCTCCCCTAAAGATAATTATGATTACAGGAGACAGCCGATGAAATGGAGGGCCAACGACAAACGCAATGAAACGCTTCAAATGGAAATACACCAGCCACAAGAATATCGTGGGAAAACACAGAAGCCAACAAGAACCCACAAGAAGTCTCACGAGTGAAACTTTCACTTAAGCGGTTCTTTACTTGAGGGAATGATGACGTCAAAGGATCAGTTAGGCTGCGAGATGTCACCTTTTAAGTTTTCATTGCTGGGCAGAAGACTTCAGTGGATCTTTGCAAAACTCAAAAACATGTTTTTCCCTACTCAGAAATATTTATAAATTTAGGGCCATGTTATTTCATTTTGAACTGTTATGTTTAATATTAATTTTATATTTTAAAAGGTTTTCATTCAATGATACGTTGCACAAACATTAGGAAATTACTCTTGCATGGTCAAGTCCATACCCTGGTGCAATAAGTAATTTTACAGCTTGACATTGAGATAAGACCACTGATAAGCTTTTTTTTCTGAACTGAAAAATGTCATGGTGTTATGATATGCAAGTAACACTAATGTCTACAGTCAGAACATTAACAACCGAGTTTGATTTGGCATTCAGAGCACAACGATTAGTTGGGCACAATAATCTTACCTGCAGCAACTTCCTGCTGATGGAGTGTCACGCGAATGTTTTTCACCAGCAGCTTCCAGTCGTGTGCACGAGGAGGTTTGGGGGGTGAAAACACTTTGTTGCAAGTTTCCTGTTGAACAAAGCAAATTCACAGTTTTTTTTTAATTGTTGGCCATTTAATTTTATATACTTATCTACAACTTAAAAAAAACAATCTGGCCACAAAAACATGACAGGGCAGTTATTGTATGTGTTTAAAATAGTGCTGTCAAGAGCTTACATTTTTCAACTAATTAATCGCAAAAAAACTGCAATAATTATTTGCAATTAATCACATTTTTCAACTATTTTTTTGAGAAGCTAGTAACAGGTATTTACTCGAATAATATATACATATAACAATGTAAAATCACCAACCATTAAGTGGATTTTAAATCAAAGACTCTTCTAATAGCTTTCTTTGATCCTTGAATACGATCTAAACGCTGTCATATTTATAGGCATTGTCCTTAGAAACAATTCTCAAAATTATACATTTAGTTCTGCCCACAAGCACCACACCCAAGCAGTGTTGGTTTGTAATGTCCACTGGTAACTTGAGCAGGGTGTTTTGTCCTGAGATGATGTACTAAAAATGTGTTCCGAATATGTCACAGTGTTTGAATTTGTCTTTACAAGATATGCAAATTATTTTTTGATTAAATAAACTGAGATTTTTAAGAAAAAAAAAATTTTTAAGTATCGCTCCAGCCAACCCACAGCAGGAAGCAAACATCAAGCATTACGAATTGCCTCAACGGCACTATTAAAATGACGCATGACTCAAGCACCCACCTTCACCTCAGAGGCCTGAGAAGGTTTGCAGCTCAATAACACAGAGGCTCGCGTCGCACAGAGCACTTGCCTCAACTGTTCCTTTACTGCAGCCACACAGGAAGTGCTGACATTGTCCTGATAAGACAGCCAAAGAGAGAAGTGAAATCGCACTTCCAACATGTCAATCAAACATGCATCAAACTCGACCTTCTCAATGCATATACACAAAGCTTGGAAATGCAATCATTTTAAGTTGCAGTCAAAGCAGTTGTTAAGTGATCAGTACTTTACCCACGGGTGGAAATTACCTGAATCAAACTGGGTGTCACCTGCACCATTTCTGTTTCCAGGTCAGAAATGCCCCAGCTCACCCCGACCTGATCTTCAGCTTCTTGCAATTGTAGCTCAAGCTGAGTAACACAGAGGACAGAATATTAATGATGCCTAAAGGGGATTATAGTAGGTCATATTATGCTAATTACAATGCAATACCTCCACTAGTGGCAAATCCAAATGCTTTTTCGACTAGAGTATATTTAATAAATAAATAAATAAATAAATAAGGGCCCTTTAAGGCTCCCGTGCTATGGTTGTCAAAAAGAACGCAATACCGATTTCAAACAAATGGGGCATTTGAACTACTGTAACTAAATACACTATAGAAAGGAAATAATCCCATTTATATAATCTATGTTATATTGTCTTGTATATACAATTTACATGAAATCCAGGTTCCTACTTTCCATTTTACGTGTTCATTCTTGTCAAAAACATTGCAATTTGATTATAAACATCAATTTTCAGAATCATGCTCTGTGCATCATGCATTATGTTGTATGGTTAATCCACTGGCATTACCTTAATTCTTTTTATTTAGAACCAGTCAATGTACTAGGTACTTTTGGTATACGGCAGGGGTCTTCAATCCTGTTCCTTGAGGACCAGTGTCCTGCCAGTTTATCATCTCCCCCTGCTGCAACACACCTGATTGAAATGATCAGAATCGTTATCTAGCTTCTTCAGACCTTGCTGTTTATCTGATCATTTGAATAAGGTGTGTTGAAGTCGGGAGAAATGGAAAATAGGAAGGACACCGGCCCTCAAGGAACAGGATCGAGGACCCCTGGTATACAGCGTATGCATTTGACTATGCCTAAATTTAAAAAAAAAAAAGTTTAAATTATAATTACATTCCACGTCAAACATTACTCCCATGTCCTTTATTAGTTACAGTAGTTGAAATGCCCCATTTAAAGTTAAAATGATAAATGGGTGAAATTCTATTTAGTCAGCCTGACAAATACGAAAGGAGTTTAAAAAAGAAAAATGGTTCATTCCAAAATTAACGGCAGCTGCTGAGAGATAACGCAAAAGAACAGGAGAGAACACAATAAACTAACGCAGCCAATCATGTCCTAGCATGCCCGGATTTAAAGTGTTGGACCCCAGAGCTGCCTGCGCAATGCCAAACATGCCAAACAAAAAAATCAGATAGCATCAGATGGCAATGAGGACATCTAGATGGATCCAAAGAACAACATCACAATGAGCAGTGCACTCGCTGCAAAATCAGTCCACATAAAACAGTAATGTTCCCAAAACAAATAATATTTTTTTTTATTTGGGACTAAACAAAAGAGCAAAAATCATTTGCCAGAGAAGCCTCCCCCCCCCCCCCCCCATCACTGAATGGCATTAAAATGGTTTTGCAGTTCAGGCCACCTGACTGATACAACAGTGCCTGGTATTTAACAGTGTGCAATGTATTTGTATAACAGAGTTTACACAAAAGTGTCACATGGGTGTGCTCACATACAAGAAGCTGTGTGGTACAAGAGTGAGTTGAAAGGCCCTCAACAGCTTTCAATTGTGTACAGCGTGTATTATTATTGTCCATGTCGTCAACAGCCGGCGCTTGTGTTCCACTTATCTACGCACTCACGGCATGACATGCCGGGACAATTCTAGCTTGTATCCGAGTCAAATGCTAACCAATGTTCCAGGGAATGGATGGGGTCTTTTGAAAGGACTTTGTGACCTTTCCAGACTAAGCTGAAACAGCGAGAGCAAACCCTGAAACCTCCTTTATGCTGACCTACAGCCTCTTTTAATCCTGACTTGAGCTCTATCGCCACTCACTCGAGTTGTATTTATGGTACAAAGAGCTCAGGGAGCACCGAGGTGTGACAAGCACCTTATTGGTTTAAAAATAAGCTTCATACGAGTTGGTTAGCCAGCATAGAAGAGCTTAAACTGAACCTAAATACGGGATAAAAGCTTAGTGTAGCTAAAATCAGACTATAGCCTAGTTGTTGAGTTACATGAGGGAATGTAAACGAAGAACATTTTAATTGATCGGCTGATGTGCGAATTTGAGTAGCTATTTATTTACCAGTGCTAGTCAGCAAGGTGAATATCATCCGATACTGGCGAACAATCGCCGGAGTATTAAAAGCAACAAATCCGGGCGCTGAAGTGAGGTCCAGAGGTATTTGGGCAATATCCGAATTATAATGATTCGGCACCACCGCAATGAATTTTTAAGGTCTGATCAGTGTGTACGCTTTCAGATTTGATTCAAGAGCTTTCACAAATATTCAGCCATTTGCTTACTATTTCCAGTTCCACCTCCAGTCTGCTGATATTTCAGCATAACATATGAACTATTTAGATGAAGTGGGGCAGTTTTACAGGCAGTGAGCCTGACACTGATTGCAGTGAAGCATTTGGGACATTTGCCAACCCCAGACAGATACCTCAACCATGTAATCTAATGTTACCGAGAGGCAGTGATCCAATTCTGGGCTGCATGTCGCTTTTAATAAGATCTCCCATTTAACAACACTATTCACACTGTGTAAAAAGGTACGGATTCTGTTTGCTACAGAGACGAATGTCAGTACATTTACCTGCAGTTCCAGTGGGGATATACAGGCTGTGTATTTACAAGGATCTGCTGACAATGATGTGGAGACACCAAGGGAGAACTGAAGCTTTTCGCCGACCACGCAACAGCAAGCAGCCTGTTGGAGAATGATACATCGCAAGCCACTGAGAAGATGTACATCTGCAACAACTATGAATGTTAGAGCTCAGTGCAACACACACGGAGTCATTCAATTTCATTCAAAAGCAACTTCAAATACTCAAAGAGAAACTATTTGGCCATAAAATGACAGGCCGACACTAAGAGCAAAATAGATCAGAGAAAGAGAAAGTAAATCAATAAACATGTGATTACGGCTAAAGCTATGATTTGAGGCTTTTCACTTTAAAGGGGAAGTCAACCAAAATATTTTCATTGCAAAAATTTGTTCCATGCAGGGCCACTAGTTAAAACACAGCATTCCGGTTAATGTTGCATTTGTAGAATATGTGGTAAGTAGTAAAATCCACCCGTTCTCGTCCATCTCACGGGGCGGCCATTTTGTCACTAGCGGTCGACTGAAAATGTCATCACAGTTACTCAGGGCTCAGCAAACGTCCAATCATGGCTCAAGCGCAGAAAACAACTTAGCCAAGTAGTTTACTCCAAGAGGATGTTTTTTATTTTCAATTTTCTCTATTCAGGAATTAAATTATTCTCTAAATTATTAGTAGCATTGTTTGAGATTTTCTTGTTTATGTTTCTAATGTATTAATTTATTTATAAATAACAGGGAGAATTTAAAAGAAAAATACATAAATCCCCCCTAAAAAAAATCTAATTATATTATTATTTGATAAAGGCTGGTATTTATGAAACTGTACAATTTAATGTTAAACCTGACTACATAATTAAAAAAAAAAAAAAAATCGTACTTGGCAGGGGCCTTGACAGTGTTGAAAAATTTCAACAATGGTGAAAAATCATTATAGTATTGGATAAGAAACAAAGTAGGTAACAAACTGATGAACGTATATGCTTTGTCATTTGTAACTACAGTACCTCCATATTGAGTACCCACTCACTGATGGAATGCAAACTGGTTTGGAACCCTTCCTTCTATACAACTTGTTCTTCTGCATGCAATGTGCAAGTATGCAATTAAACCACTACAGAGGGATGGTAAATGTAAACACACACACACACACCTGTGCATTTATCACTGCCTGCGCATTTTAGCTATCAACTAATGTGCCAACGTAAGCTTCTTAAATAAAGACACAGTGAGTGGCCAAGTTAAAATGAGCCTCTGTTCATAACATTCTCCTCAATAACAACAGAGCAGTGTGTGTGTTTGTGCATATATTTGCAAACGACAACAAGCAAAGGAATTTGTTCCCGTCCTCGTTGTCGTAGGAGCTTGTTCAATTCACTTACTGCAGCAAACTGGGACCCAATCTACTTAGATAATAATATGGATACATTATGAATAAATGTTTTATGAAGTAATCCCTTGAGGTGAGTTATTTCTTTTTAAAAAGGGTTCCACAAAATGAGCGTCCAATAAATTCACGATAAAACAAAAATGGTCACTGGTTGTGCCACTCTTAGTTAATGGATGAATGGGTTGGAAAAAAAAAAAACAAGAGTGAATGAGTCAGTGGTCACGACTGCCGGCAATAGGCAAATATGCTGCTCTGGTCATGACGACTCCTTTTCAACTAAATTAAGATTGGATATTGATTGAAGAGGCAGTCTTCTTCTACATAAACAAGTCAATTGGAAATCTATGCATGCCTTGCACCTATTCTACAGAATGCCAAGGCTGACATGCAATCATTTTACAATGGGTGTAAATCCAGAAGGTTAAGAGACATTTATGCAAGGCACTGAGGTGGAAATTCTTTTAAATGCCTCTTAAATTGGACTTTCAAATTTCCCTAAAATATTTGTAGAGGAAATATGCTTCTAAAATCTCACAAAAACGGTGTTCAAATGACCTATTTGCAGGGTTATATGTTGAAGACAGTTTGATCTGGGAATAGATTTTTAATTTCCTGTGGGACACATTTCTAAATGTGTTGAACAGTGTCCTGGAACAGACTATGGTCCCATGGTGAAGTATTTCACTATCAGAATGTAGATCCGTCAATTGCAGTTGCGTTTGGGTGAGAGGTGGTGTGCCCCCAGCACTTGGATGTAACAATACCACTTTTTTTTAATCATGTCTTGCAATTGTGTTAAAAAACTGGGTTTATTTACCTCAAAAGATTGTTGATAAACAAAAAAAAAAACACTTCTTGAACCTGGCACTCTGTAAGTTTCACTCCAACGTAACACTTTTTAGAATAAAAGTTTTTTGTTTTTTTTCATGCAACTGCATGTTTTTCTAGCAGTCTTGCCACACAGTACACTGAAATGTTCTGAATCTGCCCGGAATTTAATGCAGGTAGTGGCACTGGCACTGGTATCAGTGTTTCGTATCTGACAATTTTTCCAAATCCGAGTCCAATTACAGGTGTCCAGTATTGAGGTGTTTTTATAACGAGGTTCTCATACCCCGGTCTGGTTGTAAAAGCACAGACAACTGATGAAGTGAATTTCAAATTTGGTCCTTGCACTCTGTCGTATTGTGTACAAAGTCATACAGTCAGAAAGAAAGGTGAAATTCACAGTGCAGATTTTAATTCACTATACAAAGCAACCACGACCCATCCAATCAGCTCACTGCAAAATGTCCTGTAACTCTATAGCACCACACATACCAGGGTCCACTATATAATTACGTCAAGTGTACCTTGTTTCTGGCAGATTTCTTAAAGCGGGATACTTGGCTGATCATGAGCTCTGATGCTTCCACGTCATCTTCATAGAAGGTCAGAATAAGTGGACTCTGATCAAGAAAAAGTCAAAAGCCCTCAAATTAGCAACACCCAATGGGGTGAAATGACAGCCAATACTTGAGCAAATACCCGAGCTGTCTTTAATTACTAATGCAGTCACTACATGCACAGACCTGCCACATTTCAACCATCTGCACATCTAATGACATCACCCGCTGTTGCAGAGATAATAGTGCTCCGTTTGATTAATAACAGTGAGTAGTGGGTCAAAACAATAGCACTGACATTTGCAGTAAATTACCAGTGACAGTGACAGTTCTCAATGTGACAAAGGTTATTTTTCATGTGATAGTGGGGTGACGAGGTAGTAATTACTTACTTCACTAGTCTCCCTTGATTGAGCATTCAAAGCCTTGCACCATGCGCCTCTCCACTGACGTTTCCAACTGTTCAGTGACAGCGCCCATCCTAGCAGAGAGGCGGCTTCCTCCTTCGCCGCATTGTCCTCTGCTACGGTCTTCTCCAACCCTGTTGCCCTTAGTTGGAAATACTGTACAAAATACAGTACCAGGGTAACTAGGGATGCAATGAAAAGTGTGACCATACATAGCCACTGCGGATCATCCAGACCAAAATATGAACTGGAACTTTCCAGGTCGGACATTCTTTGCGGAAAAACGAAGACTACACCTTAACACACCTCGAATGAAATGTCCCGTGCATCATTAATTTTGTTTATAAACTATCAAAATCAATTAAGGCAATTACTCTTTACTAATAATAACTGTGCTGCACTTTGTCCCCCAAATAAATGATGCTTCATGTCCATGTCGCTCCTTGAGGATAAGTCGATCCAAGTCCCAAATGGAAACAAGCCACCGATCTTACAACCTGCCCTTCTCATAACGAAACTTAATTTCAAATGCCAGGTGAGTTTGCATAATAATGCACCTCCGGATTCGTTAGTTAGCTCAGTTGGCTAATCCCGGCTACCGCTCGCGTAACCAACTCATTAGCAGCAAGGACCGGCAAACTTTCCCCTAAAAGGAATTATATCCATAGTCCTCGATGAGGCGCCGAAAGACGGTGTCCAATTTTAAAACAATGTCCAATGAAACATGTTGAAAAGGTGAAGCGAGGCAGTGAGCGCCCCTAGTCGCTTGGGTAGGTTTCTACGTGCAGTGTAATTGTACTAGAAGTTACCGTTCGGAGAAGGATATGTGGCACAAACTGTAACTCCCACAATGCACCGCGGAATTTTTGCGATTATGTAAATTGGTGTCCGAAAATGACTAATGTATATCAATGCACATTTGCTAGTTATTCTTTTTGAATATTTGATTGTTTAGTATTTACTTGTCATTAATAATTTTCGCACCGATTTCTTTTTAATAGAATTGTATACTGTAGTTTATTAGACTTTGTTGTTTTGAACTACGTGGCTTGCCGTAGACTGCACCGCTGACATTGTCAGAGCGGCTTCCGGTCCATTTTGTCATAACATTTAGCTCGAACGAAAGCTTGTTGCTACCTGTGTCGTGGACAGAAATACAATAGTTTGCATTATCTGGAGATAATCACGCGTGTATAATACTTCGTGAATTCTTTGTTTCCGTTTATCCGTCACGGTAATAAAATACAGGTCTAGCAACGAGCTAACGATAAATGTAGTTTGTAAACAGACACCATCACTGCTATTAATAAACGCATGTGAGTAGGTTATAAAAACGGTTTGGCAATGAATTGTCGATCAGAGCTTCTTGAAGTCACGGTAGAAGCGAGGCAGGTTGAAGAGTCAATCCTGTCTTTGCTGCACACAATTTTACTGCACCGCAGCACTGGAAAATTTCACTACAAAAAGGAAGGTACCTACTCGATCGGTACAGTTGGGACCGTGGACATCGACTGCGACTTCATCGACTTCACTTTTGTCAGAATTTCCTCGGATGAGCTTGACCGGGTGATCAAAAAAGCTGTGTCTGAATTCAAGGTAATATTCATTTCTGGGTGTTGTATTGATGCAACTGAGGGCCTGTCGCCTGACCCACGTGGATGTTTTTTTTTTGTTTTGTTTTTTTACAGGACGCTTTGAGCATCTCTGGAAGTGATGGAATCGGTCAAATTTCCCTGGAATTCTACCAGAAAAAGAAGTCCCGTTGGCCTTTCTCCGACGAGTGCATTCCCTGGGAGGTGTGGAGCATCAGAGTCAACGTTGTCAACCTAGCAAACGAGCAGGAGAGGCAGATCTGCAGAGAGAAAGTGGGAGAAAAACTCTGCGAGAAGGTGATCAATGTCGTCGAAGTCATCAATCGCCACGAGTATGTGCCAAAGATGCCCACCCAGTCCGAAGTGGACAATGTGTTTGACACCAGTTTGAGAGAAGTCCAGCCTTACCTCCACAAGATCACATACCAGATCACTGACTCTCTGGGCACTTCTGTGAGCACCACCATGAGAAGGCTGATAAAAGACACCCTGGCACTGTGAAGTTAACCTGTGTCTCGCAACACACAAATCCTTCAGGTGTAGCTTTCATAGGAACACTTTGGAAAAGTAGGAGAGTGAGTGGACATGACAAGTAGGCATGCAGTAGAGTAAAATGCTTGCTGATTTGGCTCGCTGAAGCCAATCAGGAGTGAATCTCATCTTTTTAATTTAAAAAAGCTTTCAATATATTTTACAGAAGTTACATTGCCTCATTCAACACTGCTAGGTACAATCTTGTAGTAACCGTTCCCTTTATCCTCTGATTGGATATTTATTCTCTTTATCGATCTGGTCATTTTTCTTGTCTTTGTGGTCATTAAAAGTGAAGTCGAATAAAAAAAAAAAAAAAAAGAGAGAATATGTTCTATGCTGCCCCACGAGTAGTAACATGGCATTATGATTAATTTTGCCTTTGTGGAATATGATTTGAGCAGTAAAACCCACCCATTTTTGTACAGCTCAGGGGGTGGCCGTTTTAAAATTGTCTTCCCCTTTAAGACAACAGCCCTGGTTTGTAAACTTCACACATGATGAGGCAAGGTAAAGCTTAGATTACAGTATCTTTTTGCTGCTCGTAATCCGTTGTTTTTTGTTTAGTTTTTTTTTATTGTGAAGAAATGGTACAATTATTTAAGTAATCCCTTATCCCTTATCCTTGCTTGCCAACTTTCAGAAATGCAACATTAACAGTAGCGGATATGTCAACATTCTGTTGCTGACTTTGTTGCCTTTAAATATTTAATTGTTGTATGTAATCTATTGTAAATAAAAATAATTATCTTCAAATTAAAGCACTGTCTTTGTACTGTACCTGATGAGACATTTACAGTGTTTTATTATTTTTGGGGGTGTTGTGTTTTTTTTTTTTTTTTTGGAAGCCATGGGTGACAAGAACAAAGGGGTGCACTTGTTCATCAAAACCATCCCACTACACAAACTGTACATTCATGGAATGTACATTTTAAATAATATATGTAAAGCATTGATATTCAATGAAATAAAAATGTGTACATTGTGTCATATACAACCTAACTCTTTATTACAGAGATAAAGCACACAAACTGTATAAAAAAATTAACACAAAAACAGCTGCAAAAAAGCAACAATAATGCAACCAATGCTGATACAAATATTATTGCAATTATTAACTAACAAAACTGGTACAAAACTTCAGAAACACGTCCATTTACACAATCCTAATAATTCCCGAGAACAGTACAGAAAGTGTTTCTCACAAAGAATTTAAGAGCACTATTGAGTCAATATCACCATAAGGTGCTTTTGAGACCCCCCCCCCCCCCCAAAAAAAGAGATTTTCCATTTAACTTCACATTCACTATATTAAGATGTTATGCTCTTAGAAATTAATACTTGTCAAAAGGTCACATTTCTTTTTTAAATGGATTAACTGCAAGCAGACAATATGCACGCAAACAGCAAAATGTGAACTTGCTGACAGGGTGGACATTTTTTTTTGGGCTCATGTTAGCATTTTATGAGCATGTGGTGGACCTTCACTTCGCAACACAATTGGTGAACAAGCGGACACCATACTGTTTAATGAACTGCTGAAGGATTTATATCAGGTGATATTTCAAATGTTAAGATTGACATCCACCTACATGTGACATAAATTATGCATCCAACATATCTTTTCAGCCTACAATAATCATGATTAAAAAAAAAAAAAAATACAGGTAGTCATGTTGCTGAAGAGGGTTGATTTCATACTCAATATGATCATCAAAATAGAATTCACACGATCAAAATGACTTTTCATCAAGTAACTTGAGGACAATAAAACCATGTAAAACATTATTTGATTTTGTCATAATTTAACCACTTATTTCACACACCGTGGTCAGCAGAGCTTTGTTTGGGACATGCCAATGCCAAAATGTATATTCCATGAAAAAAAAAATCATATAAAATGAAAGAAATGCATTTAAGTGACATCATTGTACTGGAATGTGTGTAAATGTTTGGCCAACTATAAGAAGAGCTCAGATTTTCATTTATTCAGCTACTCTTCCGTGATCGTGATTATGATTGGGACACCAAAAGCATTTATCAGTTATATTGACCAATTGTCAATGATGTGTCAAAATGATCTGCCACAACAAGGCCTGTGATGCCACTGAGAGACGCTAATCAAATTTAGCAGCTCCCAAATGTCTCACTATTAACTTACACATATTTCCCTTTTTTTTTTTTTTTTTACGATAGAGCCAAATCAAAGGTACAAGAATGAACTAGTACAAGAATACAAACGGAAACACCGAGGCCACAATCAAAACACAATCAACAGTGACTCGTTAGGAAGCAGGAACACATAGCCCAAAAGAATAAACAATTCCGCCTCTGTTCCTGATGTCACCACCTGAGAGAAGTCATCACGCCACCGAATGTTATTAAATATGTTCTAGGTTGCGTTAAAATCACATGAAGCCATTCCATATTTGATTGTACAATTCTCTAATGCTGGTGTCACATGCGCAAGGCTAACCCGCTCAGCCAGTGCATATTCAATTATTTTTAAATAACATTTTTCTTGCGATAAATTCACTAATGTGATATGGAGCTTTGCTGAAAATTTTAAATCAGTCATTTAGTTAGATTGTATAAAGATCCGAGCCTCCATATCTAAAGTTGGTTGATTGTTACTTATTTTGACTTTAATAGCTAACGGGCTGAGTTTATATAGCACCCGTCTTTAAAGAACTGATGACACAGTAAAAGGAAGATCCACCACATGCCTCAAGCGTACTTGGCCTGAGTGGATCTTTGACCTCTAGGGCCTTGTGAATTAATGACCATGATGACCTGTCAACCAAGTGGCAAAAAAAAAAAAAATTAATTGTACCTTACAGATGCATTAGCTTCAGATTCAAATACTCTGCAAAGTAGAGGACTACAAACACATTACTTCACTGTTTTTCAGTCTATGCCAGTTGCCATGAGAAAAAAACGAATCTTATTTGTACAACAAACAAAATATAACCCACTTAAATTGTACAAAGTGTGTGTTAATCACCCAATTAATACTTCGGAAGATAAATTAGCAGTGGATGAAACCTGGCTTCTACCGGTTTCAGTGTTCTGAAATGCCGGAACAACCTGAGAACCTTTGATCGTATGTATACTATGTTGTGATCTATGCTTTTATGTGAGAAAATGAAAAATTATTAAATTAATGTGTGAAGAAAGTGAAGAGCAATTAGATACATGCGTCTGTCACGACTGTACTATTCAATGAGTTTTGAACATTTTGACATCTCCCTATTTACATGAAGGCAAAATAAAAGTGCATCAGTCATGAAGACTCTCTATGGTTCATCACACCAAGAAACAATTCTGAATCTACAGCAAAAGCACTAAAATATAATCCAACTGCAGCAGAGAAACAAAAGCATTTATTCGGAAAAGAATGCGTCATACCTTGCTCTTTGAAGTCACATGTGGTTCAGCTCAAGTCACATGGGTTACACCTCGATATCTTGCCGTCTTAAAACACCGACACGTACATGTAAATACAATTAGGCAACTACGATAACTTGAAGTAGATCATTTTGGAATGAAATTTTTCCAAAATCAAAACACATCGAGCACTCGTTTGCACATTCATGTTTATACAAAGAGTATTGGGGTCACACTGAAAAGAATTATACACAAAAGTAATAATTTAAGGGAAATGTGATAGCAAAAGAAAAATCGGAATGGAATGAGAATTAGGTAATATTACAAGAATTGAAGTGTAGAAAAATTAATAACTATTGAGCTCCTCGGCAGTATTTATGCGTATTTCGCTTCGTTAAAAAAAAGAGAGAAAATTGGGAAAAATAACTTCTTTATTGTATTATTATTATTATTTGCTTTTTAGTGTGGCCCGAGTACTCTGTCTGTTTACACCTTATTCAACGCGATCTCCTTAAAATCGAATGCTTGAGGCAGGCGAGGAAGCTATACATTCAAAGTCTACCTTTTGCAGGCTCGGCTGCTGTTTTGATTATCGAGTGTGAACCCTCAAGAAAAATGCAAATGTCAGATGCTTACACGTGGCCGTGACTTTGCTCATGGCTCCAAAGACTGAAGGCTGTCTTGAAGGTCCTATGACAGAGTTTGCACATGTATTGCCTCTTGAAGGTCAAGGCAGAGAGAGACGGTGCGTGGTAGAAGAGGGTCTCGGAATCCTGAGCCCCGCTTGAATTCTCCACGCTGTTTGATCTCGACACGGGACTGTGACTGCTAGCTTGTTGCTCAGGCTGAGCTTGGACCTTGGAGTTGTTAACCAAAGACACGGAAGCATCAGCGCCGCTGGACTCGTCGGCCACGGCAACCGTGACCGGCGCTGCTTGGTTGAGCGCGGAGGCCTGCGGAGAGGGCCGTTCAGAGTTTTGAGAGGTCACCGGTGGCGAGGGCGACAGCGGTGGGGGGTGCTCGTCCATCTCTTTGGCTCTGTGGTCACTTGCGCTCGACATGTGCGACTGAAAGTGGCTCCAAAGGCGGAAGTTGGTCCTGAAGGCTTTGTTGCAGATGTGACAGATGAAGGGCTTGATGTGACACAGGAGCTCCTGGTGACGCTCCAGGTCTTTGCGAGAGTAGAAAAGACTGCCGCATTTCTCACAAGGCCACACGCCAGGTTCCTCCAGTCCAGTTTGGCTGCTCTCCGTTTCTTCCCGCTCGCTCACAGACTCCTCCAGTGGCTCTTCTTTCACCACTAGTTTCCCATGATGGCCCATGCTTAGGTCCTCAGGCACATAGGATGAAGAGTCTTCGGAATCATACATAGGCGTGCCCGAGGAGTCATTATATATATTTCGCTCTCTCGCAAGAGGTTCACTGCTGTAATGTTCCTCTATGAACATTTCCGACATTCCCTCATTGTGCTCTTCCTGATTCAAACTCATGTGTTCCTTAATATTAATCATGTTGTTGTTGTGCACCTCCACATGGTGGCGCCAGATGCTGAAGGAGGACTTGAATGTTCGCATGCATTCCAGACACGTCAGTTTCTTGTACTTGCAGTGCACCTCGTGGTCTTTCTTGACGGTTGGACTTGAGAATCGGAGGCCGCAGTACGGGCATACAGTGGAATGCCGACAGCCCCTCTCGTGATCACTCTGCTCAATGAGTGAAGGCAGCTTCATATTACAGAGTCTACAGGCGTAAAGGCCAGCATCGGAATCCTTCTGGTGAATCACCGCATCCTGTTCCTGGTAGAGGATGTTCTCCCCTGCGTCGTCCTTGTCAGCTTTTTCTGCAGGATGTGTCCTTAGATGCTGCCTGTACTGAGACTGGAACACAAAAACTTTCCCACAAAAGGGACATACAAAGTTGGACCTTGCTCGCTTTTTGCAGAGGGTGGAAGACTGCAACGTTTGTTTATTCTTTTTCAGCTTCCAGAGCAACGCCTTTTTGATTTCTCGCTCTCGCACCATGTCTATCAGTTTCTTTTGGAATCGATCATCCATCACCGGGGAGCTGGAAGATGAGGCTGGGTTCTGTAGGACACCATGCTGAGTTTGACAGTGTGTCCACACTTTGAAGTTCGTATGGAAGCGCTTCTGGCAGATGTCGCACGCGTACGGCTTTTCAGGGTTGTGGTACATATTTACATGTCGATGGAGTCCGGCGCTGGACCTGAAAACCTTGAAGCAGTTCCAGCATGTAAAAATCTTGTTCGGAGGCGACTCGTCATTGTTTTCGTTATCGTCGCTGGTGCTGTGAGACACAACTTCTGACGTGTTCTCTACAGGAGAGGCGCTGTGTTCCTTAAATATTTTGTTCTTCTTGAATGGGTAACGTCTGTTGTCTGGCCTTTCCCTCCGTTTCCCGAAAGGAATTAAGCTAGTCTTGGAGCACTGTTCGTAATTTGTTTGCAAGTCTTTCAGATTGACCGGCAAAGCTTCTCCAACGGTTATTCGAATAATGTCCAAAGGATCTGCGAGTGGACTGCTGGGCTCCACTTTCACACTGTGCTCTCTTTCCACCTGAGTTTGCTCATCACGACTGCTGTGGTACTTTGGCTTGGGAATAATGGAAGATGTCCTTGAATTACCGTTGTGAGCTGATATTTCGGGATCTGATGCCTTCGATGCCAATTTAACGACAGACTGTTCGTGATTTTGTAGCTCCTTGAGCTCCAGTGTGGGTGAGAAGACCGGAACGGGGCTGTCCATGGATAACGATCTTCGAAGTAAGCTTTTTATGAGTGGCCCACTCCGGTCAATAGTCTGGCTCAGCTCAGAGGCCGGACCCTGAAAGGACACTTTGGTGCTCTGGTGAGGTTCCTGCTCCCCTAAATCCTGGTTCATGTCCTGCTCTGAGCAAAATGGCATCCGAATATGCTGCACTTCGGCATCGCTGAATGATGCAGATGTTTTCAGCTGGGGCCTAATAGAGGAGATGTAAGATGGATTCCCTTTTAAAATTGATACGTATGGATGGGTGGACCTCCTACCAGAAGGTTCAGTCTGTTCAGGTGATTTACTAGCGGTTTCTTCAGAGTTTTTGACCGAGTCACAGGAGTTAAGTTCTGATGGAGGCTGACTTAATTCAGTTGTGACAAGAGATGATGACTTTTCTGCTGGTGTTTTTGTCTGATAGTTTGAACAAGAGGGTTCGGATGTGTCATTCCGGACACGGCACACAATGACGCTCCTTGTCTGGACGTCATTGTCATCCCCTTCTGTATAGGACAGTCTTTTTCTCGAGACACAATATGACGCATGTGGCCTTGTGGAAACTATGTTGGTGAGGAAAGGGATTCCCAAGGTGTAGCCCAGCTCTTGGATTGCTGAAAGACTGTCTTTGTCCACAAAAAGTGAAGAGGAGTAAATGTAATTCAGCACTATCTCAAAAGCATCAGGCTCACAAAAGTCCAGGTTTACAACTTTCAATGATGTGTCATCCATCCTGGTAAAGAGGGACTGGAAATATTCACTACTTGCAGCCAGAACACTTTTATGGGCTTGGTACCGCTGATCCGCCACAGCGAGCACCACGTCACACATGTGGCCTCGGAGACGCTGCTCGTTGAGCAACCCCAGCACTGAGAGGGCATGGGCCGGATAACTGTAGTGCACTAGGCTCTCCATTTCCTGAAAGGTGACACAAGAAGTTAGATGCGGGAAAAAAACATTCAAATGTGATTGTTATTATATGATTATTATACTTGATGACAAATGCTTTTTGCAGTCAGCTTCTTGATATACTGTATTAGAATTTCTGATAGCGTGAGGAGATGCTTGCTTCCAAACAGCGATTCCGCACCATAGCCACACCAGAGCTGTAACAAACATTCCGTGTCCGTGAAATGATGAACAGCGATTAGAGAAGGCAGAGAAATGCCAGCATGAACAAGCTGAGTATAATGAGGTATTGACAATATGTGAACCACTCAAATTCAGCATCAATTAATTTTTATGACTCAAGTCAATTTTGATAAAGTTATGTGCATGAGTGAGCCACTATAAAAACGTTTAAATACTAATACTATTAAAACAATGCCAATACACAAATAATAAGCAAATATAATATGTAACAATATGTATAATATGTAAAAAATAGCATAACTATGCGAGTCTTGGACATTTGAGTCACGAAGGAATGCTTTCAGTCAATAATGTGTACATTCACATTGATTAATAATCAAATTCTGTAAAAAGAACATTCAAACAAACAATGATTATATTTATCCAAATGTTTATTTTCTAGAGTTCAATCGTAAGGTACAAAGAGACAACAGACCTTTCACACTCATGCCTGTGGTCAATTTAGTGTTAAATTAACCGAACAAGCATATTTTTAGAATGTGGGAGGAGAAATTCCCCTCTGAAAACTCATGCAGTGCCACAAAGGAAGGCCTGAAAATTCAAACCCAGAACCTCAGCACCGTGAGGCAAGAGTTTTCGCAATTTCTGCGTGGAATATCTTCTACTTTTATTGCAATTCCTAATACACTTTGATTTTACGGACAAACAACCTCCCATTCCGTGTAAAGTGGCAGCTCTTTGCAAAATTCATATTCGTGGATTTCTTCATTTCATATTGCACGATTAGTTATATACATTTGGTGACACACCAGACAGTGTAAGACATATCTTACATGCTCTTTATCTCACAGAGGTAAACAAACACTGTAAGCATGACTGTTATGTTAATTATGGCTGTCGACAACTTGGACACGTGATTTAAGAATCCAGTTTGTCTTCATTCATTCGTGTAAAACTACTAACTAGACAGCGAACCTCACCGAAATAACGAATCAGTCATCACTCGTGGCGGGTTTTTTTTTTCTATGAGGAAGTCCAGGACCGCTGAGGGTATTAGATCATCCGTAAGACGTGGCGCACAGCACCCGCATGACACTTTACTTCCTCCGTCAAAAAATGGCACTTTGTCACAAAATAGTGGCCGCATGTTTGTGATTTATGGAGCGGAATGTCAATGGCGCCACGCTCGGCCATTCCTGCTTGGTCGTTTCGCGAAAATGCGCTGTCGAGTCAGGAGGGAAAAAGTTGGGCGCGTTAAGGGACTCAGTTGAATGCACTCTCGGTAGGAGCACAATATCAGTAAATTCGCTACCCCTGCAATGAGAGCAGCCTTGTTTTATACCGACGATATACATTAAAAAAAATAAAAACGCAGAGACGAGACGCCGCACTAAGCTAAACAGGTTGTAGCTGATCGGGTTTAACAACAGCATAACTGCCCCTTTGAGTTACGTCAGGGGGGAAGGAAAAAAAAGCTCCCACTAAATGCTACTCTACCAGCAACCATGTTCCATTCTGTATTTAGCCAACTTAAAATAGATTTTTCCGCTTACCCGGCCCTCGTGATTAAGTTCTTTCATCCAAACAACCTGGACTTTATTCAGTGTTGTGTCGATTTCTGCGTACTGGTCGTGATTCCATCCATCTTGAATTTGACGTCATCCCACACCAGGGATGAGGTCATTGCATTGAAAGCTCGTCACGTGCACTGCGTTCGGATTGGCTAGATTGTCTAAAAGGCGGGACCAAGAGTGGGCCTGACGTTAGCGCGAATTTAAAGGGGTACCACCGAGATCCAAGATGGCCCATTTTTCACTAACATGCTCAATTTGTAAATTTTTTTGATCAGAAAATTGATATCAGTTATTATCTTATATTTATCTATTCATTTTGGAGAAATTAGGAAATAAATGACGACTTGAAAAACGCCTTCTTTTGGCGAATATGACCACGCCCCCTCCCCATGGTACTGCAGAGTTAGTGAAGGGACCATTTTTTATTTTGATTTTGTGTAAGGGATCAGATGAGCTCACGTTTGATGTCAATAAATCCAAACTATTGTGCAGAACGCTTTATGCGGTCACAGGTTGATATGGACAAGAGTAGTAATGTGCATTTGCACTTTGGTGGCAAAATTTGGATACACATTACAACACACTTAAACAGGTACTTTTAATTCTCTGGTTGAAATCACTTGGAATGAAACTAAGGGGTTGTGACCAGGCGAGTGCTAATGTGGGATCACAATAGGGAAAAAGCCAGACCCGCTTCAAAAGTTAAATTGTATTTTCATTCGTGAAAGGAGTTGTTGGCACACACATCTAACTGTTCTGATGTTGCAGGTTCAAATCCGTGCTTTGACCTTCGGGTATGGCGTTCTCATGTTCTCCCTGTGCTTGCATGGTTTTTCTCTTTGTACTATGGCTTCTTCATACATTCCAAAAACATGTATGTTAGGTTCACTGGGGAATCTTAATTGGTTTGAATGGCTGTTTGTCCATATGTTCCTAGCAATTGTGGTTAACAGTCCAAGACGTTCCCTACCTCCTCTCAACCAAAGATAGCTGTGACAGGCTCATGCTCCCCTGCGACCCTAATGAGAATAAGCCGTATAAGATGGATGAATTTCACTTTTCTTCATCACCAAGCAGGCAAATTTACACTTGCCAATGATTGGAGCAGATCTGTCCACGTGGCCCATGCAGCAGACACATCACCAATTTTAAATACCCTGAAGCGTGTGTAAAAATTGATTTGATTTTATAATAGGAAATCAACAGAAGCATGATTTGTTTTGTCTGTGTTGCTGTTAAAATATTTTGTTATTACATGCAGTACTGCATTTGCCTTAACTTAACCTCAATTCAACTTAAACTATTTACTAAGTCCCAGGCACATTTTTATTTGGCTTGTGTCATAGCATTCAATGGGGACATGTTGCCGTGTTTATCTCGCCTACAGGCCTTTTCCTGTAATAAGCTGTTAGCAACATTACTTGGCAACCGTCATGTGACGCAATTAGGTGTGGTACAGATTGCACCACTGCCAAGTCTTGTTTTATGTTCATCGCACATGACGCATACAATCCAACCATTCCACATACTTGTGATTTACAAGATGTCTTGTAAATGTGCAGAAACCTAATTTCACCATCTTGAATCCCTTCGCCTCCCACACACTCCTTTGCTTCCAAATGTAGCGTGTCATAATCACCATGATGATCGTAGCAAACATAATCTGGCACATTTTTTTTCACAATATTACTATAAAAAGAAAATAATTATATTCATTGTTACATTCAGGCAGAAAACCAGCCACTGAAATATTAAAAAATGATGTGTGATCAAATGCACATATTTATTGTAATGTATATATCAGCCTTCTTAAAATTACAATCAATATACTGGATGATAAAAGTCATATTTCATTCCTTCCCACAAGATATTAATTGCCGGCACCAATGTGTTAGCATCAGCAGTATCGCAAGTACTGCCATGGTTACCTGCGTGGAAACCACATCTTTAGGGACTTGGGCTTCTCCCTTCTCATCCAGATCTCCCTTGGTGTGAACATGTTTACGAATCTAGCATGACCAAAATTACATTTTTCTTCAAAACTACTGAAACTTAGTTCAGTTATTTTATTCAGTCTTGCCGTCATTAGAATAAAAAAAAGACATTTCCTTCAAATGTCTTAGGAGAGTAATATGTTCTGCATTCCACATAAGACACATTCTGAACACTTGCATTAATTAAATTCAGTACATTAAAAAAATACAATGACAGAAATTGCATCCAAAACATGCTGGCTGCTAATTTTCTGTGATCCAATAGGGATAGTTGCAACCAGGGTTGGGGGGAGGAGGGGGGGGGAGGTATAACCACATAGGATTTAAGCTTTGAGTGCAGTACACTCAACAGTAAATTGGTAGAATGCACTCACAATGCTTCTGTTAAATATCTGACTGCAATATTGATATAAAAAAAAAATGGGCTGGATGCTTTCTATTTGGATGATATTTGCCCTTCCAGCTCTCTACACATGGAAACTATCTGCATATGAAGGTATGACTGAAAATTATATTTAATATATTACCAAGACAGAAAGGTATCTAATGATAACTTTTTTTAGCCAAGCAACAAATGTCATCACTACGGAACATGTTTTTCTTTATATGATAGGACAGCCCCTATCTGCATCTGGCTACCATCTCTGTATTTACAACGAGACCCGCACTGAGAGTTCCTTGGTGTTACGAAGGGTTCCGTATACCGTGAGCAAGAGTTGCGGTGGCTGGCACTTTTGGACAGCATGTCCAGTGACGCTTTTCAGAATAGTTCATCAGACTGAATACAGGATGCTGATGAAGCAGGTGACAAGATGCTGCCATGGTTATATACAAGTGGGAAGCTACTGTGGCCTGTGTAAGTGTGCAGCACGTCATGGCACAGTGTGCTTTTTTTTCTCCTTTCTGTTGGTCAAATTAGCCTTTTGGTACCTACTGCTTGTACAGCAACAATACGGCACTGCTACAAATATTCTACCGATGATGTGATTTGTAACATGTTACATTCTTTTTAAATTGAGCTTTAAACCGAAGTGAGGAGTTTATGACCAAACCTGGATCGTGCCTGACCACGGATAGGTCTAATTCCAGTGTTGATGACTGCAACTGGGACATTGATTGTCCAGACTGGCAAAAGTGCTGTGAGACATCAGGTCACTTTCTCTGCAATAATCTTACAAGTTAGTATCCTCTTTTTTTTTGTACAGATTTGAATTGAATAAGTGCAAAAATATGCAAATGAAAGAAATTCAAGTGTCTTGCTGTTTTGACGAGTAATCAAAATGAGCAGTCCGCATAATGTCACTGACAATAAAACTATTTTTGGATGTTTCACTGACTTTTTTTCCCCATAACTTTAACTTAACTAAGGTTGACTTGTGCCACAGGTACCAAGGAAGAACACATTACATTGTACATCTGGCTAAAATGTAGATATAGCGTGTGTGTGCGCGTGCACGTGTGTAAAATTCTCAACCTGGTTCCCATGGCAACCTAGTGTGCCACGAGAGATCATAAGGAGCATCCAATTCACTTAATTTGTCCCATTTTTTTTTTTATTGCCATCTCGTTTTGATGCCGGTGATGAAGAGTGAAAGGCCACGCAATTAATCTCTTCCATATATGTGATTAGATCAGATGAGAGAGGGTACAATAAACGTTTGCATAACATTCACCTGGTGACATTAATACAACAGAGTCGGTCATCAGGTCCTGGAAATATATCAACTTTGTCTTTAGTTGACTAGTTAGAGCTGCAGCTGTTGTGAAATGTGCTATATCAAGGGGTGGGCAAACTTTTTGATTGGCGGGACACAATGGGTTCTAAAATTTGACAGAGGGGACCAGGAAGATGGAGTGTTTTGGTAACCTCTCCTCATCGGAGAAAAAAAATAAATGTAATTTTAAATGAAAGTGAACAAAAGCATTACAGCAATATATTTGTCTTTTAAAAACACAGTATTTAGAAAATTAAACGTTAACAAGGTTTATTCATTACATTTTTTTTTTAAGTAAAACGGACCGGATTAAAACGTCGTAGCTTGCCCAAGAAAAAAACAAAGAGAGAAAGAAGAAATTTCACTTTACATGGTCACGATTCATGATCGCTTTATTTTATTTTTTTAAATTTAACTCATTCACTTCCAGGCGAAAAAAAAAAAAAAAAATTGACGTCTTTATCCGTCAATGGCAGTGAATGAGTTAATGATGGAAAATCTTTAATGGTGAACGTATTTATTGCTTTTTAATAATTGTACCATTTTAATTATTCAAGCTTGCAACAATGTTCTATTATCATCAGGACCAGCTGATTACACCGAGAATGGGGGCTACCGTTTCAATGCGACAGTGACAGTGAAGACCGATTACCACCAATTGATGAATAACGGAGCGCTTCTCAACCACACGAGATTACTTCAAGCCATGGTACCACAAACCTGACATCCCAGAAAGGCATTGTCTGATGATTAGTATCGCATTCACTCCTTTTTCATTTTTGTACAGGTGACTGGAGCACTGGAGTCTGTCAATTTTTCAGTCTATTACCTCGCCTCATGGCCTGTGCATCCGTATAGAACTGCCACCTCGCTGCTGATTGACTGCCGCTTTGTTCTTTCACTGCGCGACGTCACATCAAAGCTGCATTTCCTTCTCAAACGCATACAGGAGGTGTCAGCTGTGACAGTGGAAGGTGAGGAGGACACGCAGAGGCAAGGCCGCTCGTGACTTGACTTGTATTTCTTCACAGACGTGACATTTTTGTAGCGTGTGAAGCGTGCACAGAACATAGCAGTCAGGAAAGAATGACTCAGTCGCACCACAGCTTCCTTCTCCCACCGCTTCTATTTGAGCGACCGTCTTCTGTGGGATGTTTCCTGCGATGGCAGAAAATAACACCCGCGTTAGTCACAAATATTCCCCCCTCCCCCATGTACACAGACTGCTCACAAGTCATACGGGCACATTTATTACAAATGTACAGTAATAACCACCAAAATACATACACCACAAAAAGGAAATCAAGTTAATTTGGACACGTTTAATTTGCTTTTCTTTCAAAGTGTATAAAAGGACTTACACACTATTTAGACATTTATCTAAAAAAAAAAAAAGATAAACCTCACAGGATTATTTTTACAGGAAGTGAGTTCTGGCAGCACAATGGTTTGTGGTCGTCTGTCTCACAGTTGGCGTTCAAATCTCAGATCCAGCCTTATGCACGCCCCCCCTAACAAGAAGAAAGCAATTTGCATGCCCCCCCCCACCACCACCCACTCTCCGCCACAACTATAAATTATAGCATTTTCGTTGATAAAGAAACCTACCTCGTAGAGTTAATACTCGAAGCGCACAATGGGTAAGGAGAGCACCACTGCCAACTACTGGAGTGGATGTGCAATTACACTTTATTGTGGTACGGTGGAAAAAAAGCACGCCCCCTTCAACACCGCACCGCACCCCTGCAGGGGGGCCCACCCCACTATTTGAGAAGCACTGGGTTAACTGAAGATTCTAAATTATCTACAAGGCCGAACGTGAGCTCGAATTGCTCTTTGTCAATATGTGCCCTCTGATAAAGCGGCAATTAAAATTTGGCCAGGGTGTGAATGATTTTGGGCGTCACTGTATATTGCAGGGCATCGTGTCTTTCAACGTAATTGTAATTTCAGTCCAACCACTTCATGTCTTTCTGTTCGTTCTCATAGATGTAAATGAGTGCGCACATCCTGCTCTCCATCAGTGCTCTCCACTGGCACATTGTAGCAACACGGTGGGCTCCTACCAATGCTTCTGCCACGGAGGATCTATTGATCTCGACCCCAGCAATCCCGGAACTCATTGTGCAGGTAAACCTAACTGACTCATTCACGACCGCTTTGTGGCATCATGGGCGCAATGCTGACGAAAATCACTTTGAAAACTGTCATTAAAACAACAAAGCAGATGGAATTGTAATTCTTCATCAGATGCTTCCACTATATTTTCGTCTTTTAGTGTCAAACGACTTCACCACGCCAGCCACCACAGAGGCTCCACTGTGTTGCCCTTTACCGATCAATGCAACCTCACCTCAGACTGCAGGCAACAACACTGTGGTTAGCTTCAACGTCACTGAAAACATGACTATGCCTCCTTTGAACACAAGCACGGTTTTTCCAACTACACCGTACGGATCGACTAACTCAACTGATGGGCTGCTTCTGACGTCATCCTCAATGTGTATGAAAGATCTTATTCTTTTCCCATTCTTTTATCTCTCTTGTTTAGGAAGCCAATACAACAGGAGTCATAATTGTGCTCACCCTCAATCACGCTTTGCCCTTTTCCAGCTTCCCCTGGCATCAGCAGATTACAGGCTGCCAACATCACTGGATCTTCTTTTTGTGTGTACTGGTCCAGCCTAATCCCAGCAAGGCAGACGTACTTGGTGGTTGTTAGTGAGGGCTCAGTGGTTATTAGTATGGGGACCACTGAGGAGCCCGTGATGGAGCTGAGGGAACTGCAGCCGGGGGTGCTCTACAATGTCACTGTTAAGCTCCACACAAATGAAAGCCACGGAGATATTCTTTATATTGCTGTCAAAACTGGTAAGAACTGTTCATACTCACCTTAATTATTTATTTTATTCATAGTTTTGGTGTAAACCAATGACAAATATCACTAATATTGTCTCCCCCCCCCTATTTTTTAAAAATTATTTTTTATTTTTAATGACTTTACTTTGACTGTCATATCCAAATTCTCTGCACAGTTCATAATTAAAATCGTACCTTTAAAGTGAATAATCCTTCTTTAAGAATGGCTGTGGTGCACCTATAATGCAAAATGCTGCCTTATTTAGCTACATGAAACATATTTCACTATTATGGAACGTGTGACAACCATCTGCAGATGCTCAAACTCTCGATGCCAGCACTCGACTCACCAACATCCCGTTCACCGATGACTTGTACAACGCAAGCAGCCAGGCCTATAAGAATCTCACTGGGGGCATTTTAAACGAGGTAGTGCAATTACTTGACTTTGACCGACTTCATATGGACGTCACAGAAAATATCGTGACAGTGGGTATGATTCCTTGCAGATTTACCGATCTCTGAACCAAGATGTGATGGATATGGTGAATTCGGGTAAGGTGAGAATTGAGATCAGAAACCTTTCCCCTGGTAGTGTGGTGGTCGACTTCACCGTGATCTTCAGCCCCGGTCAAGAACAGGACATCAGAAATACATCCTCAGCATTATTCGACTCACTGAGGAACAGCTCCATATACACAATGGATGAAAACAACACAAGCATCATTGGTATGTGTAAATTTAATTTTAAATGAAAGTGAAGAAAAAAAACAAACAAACAAAAAAAACAGTATTTTGAAAATAAAACCTTAACAAGGTTTATTCATTTAATTTTTTTCAAGTTCGGCGGGCCGGATTAAAACTTTTAAGGAGCCGGGCCGTAGTTTGCCCACAGCTGCACTACACCATCAGTGACTTCCTCAGTCAAAGTAGTTGTGAAAAATCTTCTTTGTCTTTATGACTGTATTATACTGCCCCCGTGTGGCCAAGTGGCACATCTCCATAATGTTTTTTTTTCTAATGCACAATATTATAAATTGCTATTTCACTTAAAAAATACATTAAATATTTTTCCTGTATTTTTTTTAGGGAGGATGCTGGTATTGAATAATGGCGGTTTCCTTTATTTCTGCAGGGAAAGATGATTTAAAATGTATCTAATGATTTAATTATGTGACTGGTAGCTTCTAACTATTTTGTTTGTTCGTTCTTGTAGATTTTGACGAATGTCTTCCAGGGGAAAATGACTGTTCCCATTTGGCTACATGTGCAAACACCTGGGGCTCCTACACATGTTCTTGTTTAGATGGATTTATGGACACAGACCCACAAAGGCCTGGGAGAACCTGTCAAGGTAGCATCTCACAGCATGGTATTGCAGATTATTTTGTCATGTAGAGGCTAAACTAAGAAAGCACCAAGCTGTAAAATATAAAGTTTTCAACAGAAAAATGAGACTAATATGGCAACTGAACTTTTGGTTAAAATAGTATTGGTACAAGCCATTAAAATTATTATTCCGGAATGTTTTATCACTGAAAATGATAAAAGAAAATGAAAGAATGGGGATATTTACTTTTTGCTTTAATTGAAATACCTTTTTTTATTTAAAATTGAGAGATCTGCAAAAAAAAAAACAACAACAATGAACGTGACTTTGATATTAAATATTCTTATTTTTTTTATCACATTGCTGACTATTGTGTAATTGATTGAAGCAAATAGCAAAAGCTCTGAAAACATTCAAAAATTCAAATTGGACCTCATTTGAAACACATGTTTTAGCACGTGACATATGTTTCAAATAAGGTAAAAATAGAAATACAAGCTAATATTCTATTTTGGGTTCATATTTCTATATCCGACTCCTGAGTAAGTAGGGCCTCACCACTAATGAACCTCGCTTAACTTTCTATTCAATTTTAACTAGAATATTTTCTCTTGTGCAGCTACCACGGATACCACAACATTGCAATCAACTCCTATCCCGTTATCCACAGTCAGCACTCCCCCTTTACCTCAAATAACAACATCAACGTATTTATATACGACTGGAACCTCTATCGCACCAACAACCGCCACCATGTTACCAACAACCACTTCCAATCGATCAGCAACCACAATTGCTTCAAGATTCAGTGCTTCTAGTACTTCCTCTTCTGCGGAAGTCACCACTCCCTCTGTTACGGCAGCAATCTCCACAAGAATGCCAACAACCGTATCAGCGAGCACGTTTGAACCAACGTCCATCACCATGGCAACAACCACTCATACAATGCAAACCACAATTAGACCCACAACAGCTCGGACTGAGCACACTACCCCAAACACCGACCCAACCTCCAATGATACATCCCATCGAATGTATTCAATTGTCGGTGACATTTCAGTCGATTGCAAAGTTACGGGTATCGCCGTGACAGTTGCGCGAGAGTTTCTTGTTAATAACAACATCAGGGAGGGCACTCTGTACCTGGGCCATCAGGAGTGCGGGGTCAGTGGTTTCAATGCCAGCCATGCTCAGCTGATCGTGGAGTGGAATGAATGTGTGACAGTTTTCGCACAAGTGAGTCATCATATGTGATTTAATTTTTTTTAATTGTTTTAAATAGGATATAACTCCTGTCACTGTTTTGTTATTTTAGAATGAGTCCTACTATGTGGTCTCCGGAACGCTGTTTAACACCATGGAGACGTACACGTCACTCAACGGAACACTGGAGACACCCAAATTGCGCCTGGAAGTTCCCATAATATGTACCTACATGCGAAGCATGCTCATATCTCCTGATTTTGGATCCATGGGGTACGTCCTTGCCCTCTTAGTGGCTCAAAGTCGGCCTTGGAAGTACTGCATATCAATGTCATGTGATGGTTAAATAATGACAAGTTGTTTTCTCTTCTGATCCTAACTCATCAATCTCAACCACTCGCACAGTCTACAATATCACGAGTTTCTTTTTGAAAGTCAACAATCTTTATACGATATGGATGAACTTGTCAGGACTGTAAATGTGGCATTTCCTTCAAAGATGATCTTTTTGCCGTTTTTATTAACAGGTGACTTAAATTTAAACAACCAACGAATCACCAGCACCATCAATCAAACTGATTGACCTGAGTACGGATTTATGACTTTTGAATTTTATTGAATTTTTTTTTTTACCGCTTTCAGCTATACTAACACCCATTCATTTGTTGGTGTACTGGTGGAGTCGCATCTTTTAAATCTAAACCGATTTTTTGATTCAAATCGGTTTTCGGTAATCATTAATAATAATATATTCTTTATGATAACACTATTTTCTGAAATAAACCTTTTTTTTTCCAGTGCTAAACCATGTAAAGTAAACCTTCGGTTCGATAAGAACACCGTTGCTCATGAGTTTGAATGTGCTTCTAACAGATAACATGAAAATTATCTTGCTTCAAACAAAAGTAGAATTGACATTATTTATTGTGTAATATATTCATATTTGTCTTTATGTTTCATGTCATTGCCTCCAGTTATGAATTGATCCAAGATGTGATCGCAAGCTCCGGGATGTTCCAGGTGACGGTACAGTTGCTGAACGGTACATTCCCTCTACCTTACAACTACAGCTTGTCGCCAAAAGAGGCTGTTGTGGTCGAAGTGAGCATGAATACCACAGCAGAAGAGATCAAAGTAGTGATCTACTCATGCTGGGCTACCCCCACTCAAAATCCGCTAGACAACAAACGTTTTGTCTTTTTGGACGACAGGTAAGCAAAAATAAGCACACAAATATCCACTCGTAACAATCCACTTGTCAGTTTTGAGGGGCGGTTCTGTCTTACGTTTGTGAGTCGTTGCTTAATTTAGGTTGCAGCTCCAATCATGTGGCGCATGAAGCGGCCACATGGCTTCACTGTAAACCCGAATGAGTTACCAGAACACTTTTTTTTTGCGAGTTGATTAATTTCAAAGTCAAGGTTTTCCAGAACTTAAACCAGTGGTGTCAAATGTACGGCCCGTGGGCCGGATCAGGGCCGCACACGGGTTTAACCCGGCCCGCAGGATGGTTTTTGTGACCAACTAATTAACTAACTTGACCTATCACTATTTTACACCAAAAAATAAATTGACAGTTTTGTGTCCTACAGATGTTCCCTCAACATGTACACGGACGTGTTGATGAATGGAAACTCCAGCACATCTCGTGTGTCCGTGCAGATATTCTCCTTTGTCGACGTCAATTTGATCTATCTGCACTGCCACGTTCAGATCTGTTTGCAGATTGGATCTGATACCTGCGTGCCTGTGAGTGCACTCTTTGTTTTGCATTTGTAGTTAAAAAAAAATATTTTGTGGATCCAGGTATGCTTGTTCTTTTGTTTCAGGACTGCGCGCAAAGAACAGCTTGGTCTTCCAATACCATTGGAAGAGCGTTCGGTTCTACTGGGCCATTGCTTAAGTCTGAAGAAGGTGAGTGCTGCCTGGACAACAGGTTTGAATTGAGGATGGCTTTTAAGCACAAACGGTATTTCAATGTTTATTTACTGTATTGAAAAATAAGACCTTCAACAAAGTAGTCATACATACACCCATTTACTCGAACAGTTGTAATTTATTTTAATATGAAATTTAACTGCCTACCCCTCAAATTCTTAAATCACGTCCCTATTCCAGTTAAAAATCTTTACTTTAAAAAAAAAAAAATTTAAGCAAAGTATTCCCTCCATAATTTATCAATAATTTGAAATAACAACTGCCCACTAATGTGATGTCTTATTTACCGATTTATTTCATTTTTAATCGCCTCACAAGTGTCCCCGGAGAGTTCAAATGACAGTCTCCAACTGATTGGACTATCCTTCCTTGGAGTTGCCGTGGTGCTCTTCTTCATCATCGGCTCAGCGTGTCTCTTCTCCTATCAAAGGAATCGCATTGGACATTACAACTTCTCAGCCAATTCCAAACCGCTGAACATCACCGATATTGAGTTTAATGCTTAAGTCTTAGCGTTATATGAACTGCACACAAATAGTTTATCATTCAGTTTTCCTGTTAATTTCTGTTTTTTATTTAACTTGCACCGCTTTGCACGACGACATATTTTCTCATTAGACTTTTAGACGTTTACATGGCAACAAACCTTTCTTTACAATTTGGTAAATGTCACTTCTTTTTTCTAAATTCTATGCACGTGTGGGTTTTATTTTTATTTATTTATTTATGCAAATTATTACCCAATCCAATGTGTTAAAAATGGCTTGTTCTCTTTGATGATGTAATGGTAATGGTTGAACAAACAGAATTTTGAGGTTCTCTAAGAACGAGTATCCCGCCTGATGCGATACAAAACACTGACATTGTAGAATACATTATGGAGAAATAATTGCATATTTCATTCAGATTTCAATAAAAAAGCAAAAATAACAATGCAGCACTTTTATATATTTTATACAAATAATATTTTACAGTCTTTGGTAGAGCAGTGGTTTTCCCTTTTTTTTTTTTTACTTCCATCCAAGGCAGATGTGACAGCATGAATGTTATTGTGACTGATCATCTTTCTTACTGATTCTTATGATACAAGTAAGATTATAAACCGTTTTTATAGCACAAAATATTTTACATATGTAATAGATATAGACATTTTGTATGCATAGTGTTGCAGTTGTTTTATTTTATTTTTTGTTGAAAATAAAAACAGTAAAGTCCTCATTTCTTTTAAGTCACCGTTTCATTGTTTACGATGTTGGTCAATTTATTTTTGGACTGTTTAGATTCATTTTTTTAATCTCTAACCATTTGCAATGCTAATAAATTAATTGTTAGAATGTTTATATTATCTATCTATGTCCAACTATACGTCCTCACCCGATACAATTAGGCAATCTCAGTTAGCACTGTATTGACCATTTTCTATTTATTTTATATTCATGACCTAGAAGGATTTTTCTTAAAAATATCCACAAGAAGTATCAATTTACAACTGCTTTATGTCGGTGAAGAAGGAGCAAAACCTCGTCGTAAACCAAGAACTTCCCTGAACTATGGTTTCTATTTCAGATTGTCATGCCTTAAATTGACCACTAGATGGTAGTATAACTGCAGTTTAACTACGTATACCCCTTACGCCCACGCACCCACGCAGGTCTCCTGCTAAGTGTCTGTCCTCCGTTCCTCAGCGTGTTTCAGTGGTATCAGTCATAGTAATAGTTATTTCGCTACTTTCTTCGTTTTCTTACTTTATCCATGTTGTTTTGTACTTTGATATTTTAGTTTTCCCCAGTGCCTTATTTGCCTTTGTATTTACATTAATTTATACTTTTGCCCTTCCGTGCATTTGGGTCCTCCTCTACCCAAAAACCTGTCAGTAATGTTAAAAAACAAATTAGATATTGCATGCTACTATGAAAATTGACATTTTACGCACTTCTTGAGACAGAATTGCCAAAACAACCTGATGGTACCACAATGTAATCTGTGATCATTTGTGCATTTTGAGAGAAGGTCAGAAACATTTTATTGAGACGCCTGCAGGAACATCAACGCAAAAGGAGAGAACCTCAAAACTGTAGCAGATGTGCTAACCATTAGAAATCCAAGCTGTCCCCAAATTATGGTTTTCCATTAAAAATTCAAATAAGACTGAGTTTATCCAGTAGACACGTGCACCCTGATCTCTCAGGCGGGATCTGGATAGTCACTGCTAGGCCAAAATGCAAAAAAGTGGAAATAGTCTCCTCCTTGCTTCTTTATTCAAATTACTTTACTTATAACTTACATGTGCACCTTAATAAACCAAAATATAATGAGATTTTTTATTTATTTTCATAGTTCAGTTCAAAAAGTAAAACTCCTCATCATATGTGAGAATTATACAGATTCATTTTCAAATCTTCAGTATACAGCTAATACAGCAAGTGTAGTGTATTGTGTGACCCTCCCCCCACTCTTGGCCCAGTTCTTTGCATTTTAAATAATTTGTAAGCATAGAGAGAGCCCGAGAATGATCAGCTCAAGGATGCCTTTCTGTACAATCGTAATAATTCCTGAAAACTGTATCGTTTCAACTTTGTGGAAGAGTGGAAAGGACATTTTCTGCATTGCTGTGATGAACGCCGAACAAAGTAATGAGGAGAAACATGGACAGTGACATCAAATTCTCCATGCTAACCAGAGCTACATTATTGTGTCAGATTCACTTATTCTCAAATGTGTAAAATCTTTTTATTATTATTTTTTTAACAAATAGAAAGCATTCTGCAGTTGATATGAACATCTTTCTGAAGAACACAATGACATGATTCGTCCTAATTTAAATGTTGGCTATTTGTTACTGGCTCAAAATGATCGCACCATTTTATCATAGACACATGAACATCTCCAGCTTAAAGCAGTTATTGTTTTTTTTCTCCAAATCAAACAGCAAATTTGGGTCATGGATGAGCTGGAGTCAAGGTCAGCTGATTTGGGGAGAGCCAATCACAGGGCACCAATAGACACCCGCACCTGTTTAGCGTTACCAGTTGAGTGAGCGTGCAATCTTGGAAGCCAACTAACAAAAGCACATGGCATAATATTCCAACTGTACAACGGAAAACCTCATGCGCAAGGCTGGAGCTACATGCTGGCCCGGGATGGCCATGGCCTCCCCTCGTGATTCTCAGGCCACCCCTGAAGGAAAGATTTTTTAAATCTGTGATTTCTCGGCCATTTTTCTTGTAATCTTAGGCCACTTGATAGTCATCTATATTAAATATTAATGCATCTATAATAACTATAAGTTTAAAGAATTGACAATTGGGCAATTGATCACTCTGATTGGCTCTTAATATGCGAATGAGTGCATGAGATCAAAGTAGATTATGAGAGCGCAGGAACACAATGAAAATGAGTTTTGCAACACACAAAATCAAGATTTTCAGTCCAGTTCAGATGTGCCTATTATGGATATACAGTCCTGTGTATTATGTATGGATATATTATAACATATTGTAATTTAGCCAAATTAATTGCAGTGAAGTAAAAACAAATATATACCGTATAAGACATTTCCCAAATTTTATGCAACATTCCCTTGCACATTGATATAATAATAATAATTATTTATTCAGTACTTATATTTTAACATCAATTACTATTTTTAAATGAATTGATCCCGAAAACGGTTTTAAATCTTTCCATCCAAGGTGTAATATAATCTCTGGATATAAACTTTCCTCGCGGAATTATTAAAAATAAATAAATAAATAAAAAAATAAAAAGGATTCATCTAATTTTGTATAGAAGTGCCCTAATTTTTTTTAAAGTGTCTGATAACAGAGAAGAACTCACTGTCAATGAGCCTTAATGTTTCAACAATACAATAATAAAAGATTCCCTTTTTTTTTTTTTTTTTTGCTAAATATGACTGAAACATACATTAAAAAAAAAAAACATCACTTCAATCTGTAAGTGTTGAGCTTTTATTTACACTATAACTGTGTACAGGTTTCTTTAGATGAGATATTAGCACTTCATGGTGTGCTTTTCATATATTATTGTCAATACAGCATCAAAATACAATGCATAAAACAAGAAAATAATTATATAGCACCTTATCATTAATGCCACAGGCCAACCCGTTGTATGTTTTAGGCCCCAAAAACTATTTCCGACATGCATCCTGAAAAACATAACAAAACGGAAAAAAAAAAACGTGTGTGAGTGTGTGTTTGTCAGCATGTGTGTGTGTGTGTCTGATTTTCACAGTACTACTCAGTCTGGTTCAAATCGAGGGCAAATCGCACAACTCCACCGCTGCGTCGTTGTTCTCTTTCCAGTAGTGGTTCAGGTTCTCCTCCAGCAGCACCCTGGGTATGATGATGACCGGGTCGGACAAACTCGTCCTGAGCATCTCTAGGAGCCAGAACATGGTTAAGGTGTCGAGAAGGAGAAAGAAAACAAAGACACGTTGAAACAGTTGTCTCGGGAGAACAACAAAGTCTCCTGGCTGAGTCGAGCACCCTGCGACCGCTCATTTGAGGAGATCAAAACGACTAAGCATGGAGCCCAAACTCTCTTTTGGTAGAATAAAGCTTTGTCAATTAAGCATATGAGTACGTATTTTGATGTCAAAGGTTCAAAAGGTGGCCAATGCAATGAGGGTCTCGGGGTGTTCTCACGTGATTAAAATTTGAATATTTAAAAAAAAAGAAAATCACATTCAAATCAGATTCAAAGGATAATCAGTAATAGTTGATCGACAGACCACTAACACAACCTACCCCAATTTGTCTCTCTTCAAGTCAATATGGACTTACCCAAGTTGACAGTACATCCCAGTTAAGTCTCCACAAATGTTCTGGATAACTTTTTCAATAGCAGGTCCAACAAAAAAAAAAGGTGAAGTGAAGGCATGCTTTGAGAACACATTCCAACCCTGTGACAAACTCAAGTCAACAATCAACTACAGTGCATGTCCAATATATGCAGTGGATATAGAAAGTATCATAAATGCATTCATTCCTTTTTCCCCCCAAAAAAGTCCTCTCATCTTTTGGGATGGTACGATATAAAACATTTCGAGGATACAAATGGTGCAGAAATATAACTCCACTACTGTCTTTCTTTCTTAATGCTTGCAAAATGTTTTTTCATACTTATTTACTATTATGACTTTCCTTCTCTGTGATTGGCTGGCTATCAGTTCAAAATGTACGCCACCTACTGTCCGAAGAGTTTGTAATAATTTTGTGTTGTACTAGGACAATACAATTTTGAGTTCATATTTGGGCAAGCGCCATCCCACATATTTTCAATTGGGTTTAATGCTGACTTCTGGCTTTAAAACTGCGGAAAAAAAAAACAGTGGTGCCTTGAGATACGAGTGCTCTGACTTATTTTTTTTTAAAATACATTTTCAGGATATTTCTGCTTTGATTTGAGATACGAACACTGTATGGTGCCCATTAATTCACTTAATCTCATTTGACAATAAGCAACAGTTTGGTAAATAGTGAACACTTAAAAAAAAAAAAAAAAAAGGGCTTCTAGATCGTAAATGCAACTCCTGCTGGAAGTTTACTGTCAAGCTAAATATAAAATTAAGAAATTTCCACGCCGATATGGCTTTGGCTTAGGAAAGGCCGCTGAGCTCAACGCTAACAACCAATGCCAAACAAAAGGTTAGCATCAATAGTAGTGCATTGTTAGAACACAAATGGTGGAGCAACACAGAAAGCTAATATAACAATATTCACTTCTGCGATTCAAGCATCTTATTATTAATACAAGTATTCTTCTTCTTCGTTTGCATCTGCAAGACTGTTGTATTAAACTGCCTCCGGATGACAAGAAGTAGAGGCAGCACACTGAGTTGGACTGACGCATTAAATCATGAATCTCAAATTGTTTAATTCCTTACATTCTATTGAATTGTGTCAAAATTAAAATTCTACAATAACACAGGGCTCTATTCAAGAGAAGGAAAGACGATTTGAGATGCAAATGTTTTGAGTTGCAAGCGTGGCCACGCAACAATTTAACGTTGTACCTCAAGGCACCACTGTATTTTAACGGCGGTGTGTTCACGTTCTATATCCGCTGCAGTGATGTGATTACATGAGTATGAGAAACCTCAAATCAGGTCAAAAGTGACATCAATGGACTGCAACCCGAAGGGCTCCATGTAAGGAAGCTTGCATGCAAGAGGTGACATCAGGCAGCCCCCCCCCCCCCCCCTGACCCCCAACACCACTACTCCGGTGTCCATATGGAAGAGAAATACACAGTAACCCATCTAAGGTGTGGTGGAGGTGGGTCACCATTTAAATAAAACCGTGCTAATGTGGAATTGAAAAAAAAAAATAAAATAAATAAAAAATGACATCTCAATGCCGTGAATGAGAATGAGTGATATTTGTCTATGGCCGATGTCTTCTGGGTGATTTTTTTTTTAAGGGTTACCTGGGATTGGGTAGCGCACAGCCCCACAGGTGTTGCTTTAGGGTCTGTACCCAGCCAATATCGCGGATTGGCTGGCAGAGCTGTATGTAGTGGTGTTGTTTTAGCACAACCCTTCAAATGAATAAAATGTCACTCATTAGCAAATGAGAAGTCAGAGACACAGCATCATCCAAACTTGACATCCCCCAAATATTCATGACGACAGTGTGAGAAGGAATATATATTTGTTTTGTACAAGCCACTGTTCCAATTAAGTGAGGGATCTGGTGTAAAATGTCCATAAAAGCAGAATACAATGATTTGAAAATCCTTTTACACCCATATACAATTGAATATGTTACAAAAGAGAAGATATTTGATATTCAAACTCATAACATTGATTTTTTTCTCAACATTCATATGCAAGGTCTAAAACCAACATGAATAGCTGTGACCTTCGATCGCTCAAGCCTCATTCAAAACTGGAATCATTGTGTGAGGGATATCTCAGGAACACTTCAGAAAACCATGATAATTTAACTCAGTTTGTCGCTACGTCTCTAAAAACAATTGAAAACTCAGGAACACTGCTGACTTCTCTGGGGACAAGCTCATCTGAGATGAACTGATGCAAAGTGGAATAGTGGGGTGTGGTCGGACAAATCCACATTTTTAATGGTTTTGGGAAATCATGGCTATTTTGTCATCTGGGCTAAACAAGAAAAGGAAAATTGTTATCAGTCCAAAGTTCAAAAGATACTGAAAGGTACATTCAGGTTTTGGAGAAACATAATATGCTGCTCTCCACGCAACGACTCTTTCTTGGACATCCCGGTGAATAGGATTTAGACATCATTGTATTCTGTTTTTGTTTTGTTTTACACAGATTCCCACCTAAAATGGAATTGGGTTTGTATTTCTGGATATTAAGCAGAAAGCAGAGGTCTAAACAAGGACATGACATATTCTGGAATATATTTCCAGACACACTTTGACATGCATGTTGTTGTAAAGCCACATGATCTCTTGCAATACTGCATACTGGTGCATCTCAATATATTAGAATATCGTGGAAAAGTTTATTTATTTTAATGGTTCAATTCAAAAAGTGCATTTCATCATATGGAACACATATGCGTTGGAAAATCTTTTTCAGCGGCCCAATTCCGTTCGCATTATAAAATATTTAGATTTTTATATATAGTATTCTAATTTCTAATTATTATTATTTATTTTTTTGTTTAAGCTTTAACCGTTAAATTAGTAATAAATAAAAATCACATGGCACTTTTTTGATTAAACTACTGAAATAAATAAAGTTGTCCACAAAATTCTTGCGATGCATCAATATTCAAGATATGATGCAAAAACAATATATTCTTCTCACGAGGGCAACATGCATCATAGAAAGAATGCCTGAGGTCATGCCAGAATGCGGTGCAATCTTGGATAAGCATAGAAAGAAAGGGAAAAATTCCCTTCCATGTGGATTTTCGTATTTCGTTTGACAAAGACTGGGACAGGAGAAATACTGACAGAAACCTGCAACCACTAACGCTTTACTATAAACAAAAAAAAAAAAAAAGCCAGAAGACACCTTTTATTTTGCTTTTTTTGGGGGGTCATTTATTTGTAATGTTTCTTTAAATATGAGCAAGCAGAAACACAAATACGTCACAGTCAATTTTTATATATATTTTTTTTATCAAGACATAACTTCCTTTACCATACTTTCTATCCTTATTTACCAAACAACCACAAAGATAGCACCGGGTGTGTGGCGTGCCAAGCACTGTTTAAATGACGTGCCCCCCCCCCCCCCCACCGTCCTCCATGTTATGAGACAAAGTGACACTCCTAACCAAAGGCTGCAAAACTCAAATAAATCTGGCCTTCAGCTCCCATGGGTCATGCGTTCAGCTTTGACAAATGTTGGAGGTAATGATTGCACAGCAAAGAAAGGAAAGGATGTTAAGTGTGTCTGCATGTGTGTCTAGTGTATATAAAAGTGGCAGGCATTTGACCCATGACAGCGCATTGAGAATTCGAAACAAAAGGTAAAGAAACAAAAAGGTCACATATATAGTATATACTGTAAATCAGCTGTGGGCAAACTACGGCTCGGGGGCCATATGCGGCCCGTTAAACGTTTTAATCCGGCCCGCCAAATTTGAAAAAAATGAAATGATTAAACCTCGTTAATGTTTTAATTTCTAAATACTGTGGTTTTTCAAAGACATATTTTGTAGTAATGCTTTTGTTCACTTTCATTTAAAATTAAATGTATGTTTTTTTTCTCCAATGAGGTGAGGTGACTAAAACTTTTCATCCATCTGCTCCTGGCCCTCTGTCAAATTTTAGAAAAAAGTTTGCCCACCCCTGCTGTAGATGATACTATATATGTCTATGTATACAGTGGAAGCGCTAAACATTAATACCAGGAAAAATAAACAGACTTTGGAAAACCTTGTTTGGCTTCAAAATGGTGAATTTAGTTTTTTTTTGTAGTTTAGCATCGATTAGCGACTTAGCGGTTCCACTGTATACGTAGTTGGACGTTTTAAATTATATGTATTATGGCAGATGGCTCTACAATGGCTAACAGGTGCATACAATTAGTGATTACAATTACATTATTACAAAGCAGCCTACTTATGTCGCCGCCTATATCCAACACGTGACATGAAGAAATCTCTTTGAAAACCACAATTAAAAAAAAAAAGTCAAGGCTTTACATTTTGCGATTTGGTATGCTTCACTACATACCTCGTATACACATAATCAACTCAGCAACCACCATATTTTACTTTCCGGACAACAATAAATAAGCTTTAAAATCAACAAACGTGCATACACATCTAATTCTAACAAGACAATTTGGGCAGCGATTAATTGAAAATAATAATTCATATATAAAAACTGACCATACAAAGTAAAATGAATATAAATAATATAATATTACCATCATGAGCTTTCATAGCTTCCTAATCACATCGGTTATGCTCTTCACGCCCGGAGCGTATATAATGACGGCTGCGTCGTTTTACAGAGGGATCATAATCGCTAATAACGACCGCGTCGGTGCGTTGTTATGCCAACTTAGGACCACTGACACTGAAAGCGTTACGTTTTGTGTGACCCCAAACACTCAATATATATATTTTTTTAGCCCCACTAAACTCTCCCCTCCCAGGATGCTACTTTAATTCTAAATGCCACGGGGTCCTTCAGAGATAATATTAATCTGATATGCATATTCATAATTTTCTGCATAATCAGATGGAGTGATCCAGATTACCTGCTGGCAGCAAATTTGGTTAAAGAAAAAAAAGTATTGACCTAAGCTAATCTAAAACAGCCGTGTGAGTATGAAGGAGGTAAATGCTCCAAGGGATACAAACTGTAAATTTCTCATTGACGACAGATTTGGAGAAAACTGGGCTCCAAAGTCACAAAGAATTATGATCATGCGTACAGTCAGACCTAAAGCATGAAAACATAAACAGCCGCAAAAATTAAACAGCAGGTACAAAAAAAACAAAAAACAAAAACAAGATGTGAATCAGAGACACATGATTAATCAAGCGTGACATTTATCAAAGATGTTCATCTTTCGCCATTATTTCTCTTCAGCACTTCCAATCGTTGATAATCTTTGATAAACTCAGTCGAACCATCCGCTCAGTCGATCAAGCCAAACACCAGAAGCGCTTGCGGTATGGCTCATGCAAGCCTCATCCGTTGCATTGGCTAGCCAGGCAGCCTGTCGCCATAGCAACCAGGAGATAAAGGCGAGCAGAGTGGGGGTGGCATTGAGTTGCAGAGGAAGAAAAAGAAAAAAACACTCATGCCCACTTGTGACTGCAACGATCAAAATTCGACAATGGACCGATGACATGGCATCTTATTCTATTATTGTACAAAAGTACAAAAAGAGAAGGAGAGGAAGTGGATGGGAGCAAAGCAGAAGCGAAATAAAGGATGGCAACAGAAAAAAAAAAAACTATTTTACAGCCTCTGTGTTTACTTTCCCCCAAAAACGTAAGATATGAAAGGTGCTAAATGGTTTTTACTCTTTCGCTTCAGCCAGTTTGTTGTTCATCTCTTTACTTTTCTCCTTGTCCCCCAACGCCGGCCGGCTCCCGGGCTGGTTCTCCGAGGTCATCTTCCTGGAGCCCCTCAGCGCCGTACTCTGCTTATCTCTGGCTTTCTTCACTGGCTTGCCCTGGCCCGATGCTACGGCCCCGGGCTTTTTGGCTTTTGTGCGAGGGACAGTAGACCTGTCCACCTGAGGATGTTGGATAGCGGACATGAGTGGAAATGCTTTAGGAAATATTCTTTTTACTTCTATAACTGCGGATCAGTAATAAGAGGTCTTCACAGTCAATGTGTGACTGCTGAGACTGTACAGCCTATTTTCATAGACAGGCACAAGTGCGTTTGCCGTAAAAACTGACAGATCTTAATTTTTGAGATGGGGCAATTATAGTTTAACGTATTTGGGAATTTGACCAATTTTTCTATTACAAACCCCCAGCACACTGGAAAATTTGGTGACAGAGAGAAGACTATACTTCAGACCAAGTGAAAACAGGTCTAAGTTGTGGCGCAAGTGGTATAATGCAGTTTTAGAGGATTTGTTCCAAGTGCTCTGTTAATGTGTGTTAAAGGTCATCGTATTTGATTCATAAACATGACATCAGGGTGCATCGACCCCTCTGAATTGTCTAAATCATTTCATTGACTGCATTACGGTTCTTATCAGGTTTAATATATTTTTAAAAGCACTCCTTTTTTGAGGCACAACTGGCATGTGTGTGTGTGTTTGAACGTGGTCTCCAACTTTACATCATCCACAAGTGGAGATCTTGCAGTTCCTTATAAACACACTGCACATCTGCGCTGAATTGAAAACAAGTCGGCTGTGTTCACACCCACATTGGCGCAAATGCCTATTTCTAACTGCGCCCGTCTATGAAAATGCCAAAAGAAAGGAAACTCCTCCCATGCGCACAGTTAGATTATCCTGAAAATAGGACCCTGTTTGCGAGCAACCACTCCACTATGGTACTTTGTAGTGACGGGTAAATTAAGCTTCAAATATACTTCATGAAGCAGTTGTAGTACTGTTGGACTCCAGTAGATGGCACATTTTTTAAACCCTTTACGTAAACCAACAGTGCCATCTACAGGACCCAGAAATACAACAACTGGTTCATGAAGCAAATTTAAAGCTTCATTTTCCCATCACTAGTACAATGAGAATCGCTGCTAAAAAGGATTAGAATTGCCTATAGACGCCCCCAAGATGGCGGCTGAGCAGTACTTTTGTCTAACTGGAATCTCTCAGCATTCACAGGCAATTTCTGAGGGGAGTTGCAAAAGAAAGCACTACTTCTGTACACCCAGCAGACAAGTGCTCACCTGTTTAATAGGGTCCATGTATGGCTCGCTGTACAAACTGCGTATCCTCCTCCTCTCATGGGCCTTATTGTCAGTAGGCCGGAGCGGGGCTTGTCCCTTGAATGTCGCACTATAGCTGGTTTCCAGCCTGGTCTTCTCGTCCGGAGGGAGGTACTGAGACTTGGCCCGGATCATCTGTGCCGGCTTCACATCTCTATACGCCTTGAATTCGGTTCTGCGGGAAGAGAAGCCAGGTGGTCATCATACTTATTTTGAAAGAAATCTCTTTTCCTAAAAGCGATAAATGCCAAATTAACGCAAACAAAAGATCTTGCCATACTATGACAATCAGGGAAAGCTGATCAAGCAACAAATTCTATTTGTTTTGTTTCCCAGCATGAAAAAAGAACGGCAACGGTGTTACAAATGTTGCAATTTAATGCATGGCATTAAAAGCAGTAGGGCTGGGAATGCGTTTTCACAAAGGAAGGCTATAAATAACTCAATTTGTCGTGTGTGGTTATTATGAGACCGGTTTAATAAAGTGATGACATAAGGCATGTTGCCTTTCAAGACTTTTCAAATGAAGATGGGTCAGTGGATCTCTCGTCGTACAGATGAAGTTGTCCATTCCAATTTCTTATATCAAGTGTATTGATGTTAATTGCCTATATTAATAGTTTCAAGTTTAAATCACATTTCACGTTTTGCGACATATCACCGCTGTTGACGACTGATGACTGTCTGTGTCTCTGCTATAAAATTATCTACTATTTAATGATAGTCCAACATTCGGTCAGTTCTCTCTTTGCCAAAACAAACAAACTGTCTCCGCGGGGCCTTACAGTGATTCGGTCACCAATTACAGGAGTAGAAACAGAAATCTGCTTCAGTCTAATCCGATGACAAATATCAGTCTTCCCCTTTGGCTCCGGCAGAGTCATGAACGCACACTGTAAACAACGGTGAGGCACATTTCAATGTCCTTGGTCACAGTGTAAATAAAGGAAAGTATTACGCAGCAGCTTCAAGCACAGAGAGAAGCGGTCAATACTTGGCTACTGTTCTTCTGTATTCATATGAAAAAAGAAAAAAAGTCTATTTACGAAGCGAACAAAATCAATCAGTACTAAGGAGACTGTGAGATATATTCTATTTATAGTCACGAATGAATTTCTCGCAGGTTAAAAGCTGAATATATTCTAATGAGGTTGCATTGGGAACAATGACCCAACAAGTCACAATTGAAAGATTGTCATTAAATTTGCAGATTTCAAACTTTTTTGGGTTAACAGACAATTATTAAAAAAAAAAAAAAAAGTTTGTCACATCCTTACCGGCCACGTATTAACATAGCGGCTGTATGTGTTCCGATACCTTTAGAGGCAGTCAATGCTGTGTTAAAAGACAATTCTAGATGGAAAAAAAAAAGAAACCTGTGGCAATGACAGCCTCGATGCATACATTTTAGTCCCACCAATTGTTTACAAGTAATTTTACTTCTTGCTTTTTGGGTCATCTGAACGAGCAGTCTTTCTCGAATGAATCAAATAAAAGCAGTGCATGACAACTAAACGAGAACCGACATTTAAATAATTAAGCTAAAATATAAGGTGATAACTTCGACTTCATCTTCCACTTGGTTGGCTTGCACACATTTACATTTCAATCACTCCTCCGGCACAAATATGTCCACAGTATTAAGATTTATTAAACAAGCCAGAGGGCTGACGTGTCAGACTGAGAAAAGTAAATTGTTCAGAGAACAAAGGCTGATGACTGGGACATTGCCTGTTGAAAAGAGAACGACGTACTACCATCAGTGCACTGGAGGGATGGAAATCACACACAGAGAGGGATTACATAACAGGATTTAGACTCGCTTTCAGAGCCAGGGTGGACCAAGAGGCTACAGTGCAAAGACAGATTATACAATGGCATCCAAGGACAAGGGTATAAAACATTTACATGACACCACAGTGTGCCCATTGTTAAGTGTAAAGATTCCACAGTGTGGTACACAGCATGTACACTGGAATAACATGGGAGCAGAGAATGAATAAATCATTGAATTCTGGTGAGGACGCGGCGAATTGATTTAATATGGCATTAATGAAATTCGCCCAGCCACCAGAATCATAATGATACAATCCTTCTGTTAGTCTTCCATGAACCTGAGAGTAGCCTGCTAAGATTTTTTTTTCTCCTTTCCAAAGACTTGCGCCTTTGCGCTCCACTGAGTGATTCCTATAGAATTCATTTATTATTAAAACAACAAATGTGATCGTCCCCAAAGGCTTTCACAAAGTGCTGTGCATACACTGTCAAAAATAAATTCAGTTTGGAGCTCACTCCCACAACAGCGCAAATGCCCGTCTTCAAAAATATATTTTTTTAAATATTAATATTTAATTTTTTTATCTTTTTTTTTTTTACAAAGTGCTGGGCATACACTGTCAAAAATAAATTTGGTTCGGAGTTCATCTGTAATTCCTACCACAACTTAGTACCAGTGCATCGATTGCAGTTCCTTATAAACGTACTTTGTAATCTTCTACGCAGACTGAACAATGTTAAAGTCTTGGATGCTGACTTTAAAGCAGGTGTGAGCAAACTACAGCCCGGGGGCCACACGTGGCCCGTTAAACGTTTTAATACGGCCCGCCAAACTTGAAAAAAATTAAATGAATAAATCTTGTTAATGTTTTACTTTTTTTCAAAGACATATATATTGTTGTAATGCTTTTGTTCACTTTCATTTAAAGTTTTTTTTTTTTTTTCTCCGATGAGGTGAGGTTACCAAAACACTCCATCCATCTGCTCCTGGTCCAGCGCCTCTGTCAAATTTTAGAACCCATTGTGGCCCACCAATCAAAAGGTTTGCCCAGCCCTGCTTTAAAGGGAATGAGAGGATCTGCTTCCAAGTTGGCTGTGTTCACTCCCACCACAGCGCAAATGTCCCTTTCTTACTGTACCTGTCTATGAAAATACCCCAAAAAAACAAAACTCTAACATATGTCTATGTGTGTTTAACTGTACTTTGCACTATACTCGTGCTGGGCATGAGAATAAGGGCTAACCAACAAGAGTCAGAGGCACTTTCCAGTTACAGTAGCACAGCTGTCAGTGTCAGAAGAGGAAGAGTGGCGAGTGATAAGTGAGTACTGATGTGTGGTGAATGGTCAATTATACTTAAACAGTGATTTATTTTCTTATTATCTTATCAATTATAGAGATGGTTCACTTTAGATATTATATTTCAAGAAGGATTTTAAGGACTTTATCTTGTTCAGGATGTTTTCCTCAAATTCTGACTTTTATGTAAAAGGTAATGATGATTTATATTCATAATCTTTGCAGCCCCATGACTTTGTTTGCCTTCGACCCCCCCAAATAAATTAAAATACCCCTTCCAATATTGAGCTGGCACTAATTCATCGATTAACAGCAGCATTTCAGAACATTTAAAATATAATCACCTCCCATTGATCAGTTATTTCAGAGTATGCTTGTTTTGTTGCATCATTGCGCCACAAGCTATTCTTGTCATCGCAATATTTCCTGCTTTTGAGACTAAAGCTGCTGACCGGGCTGACCTGCTGTGGTGCAGTTTATGCGCGGAGAAAGGGTTCTTTCACTGCAACCAATCACTGGCGTTGACAGGAGTGGAAACACGCCAGGACGCAGCATGCAACCCCGCGTGAATGTGGCACAATATGGGCTGCTATAATCGGAAGACTCATATAGCCTTGCTATGTTACTGCTGAATAAACATTTTCGCAATACATGTATAAACAAAATAAGAAAATTATACATGTGATGTTCAGGAGTCTGAGCATCCCAGCAGTTAAAAATTTATTGTAGTTGTGGCAACAACTCACTAGAAAATTTCCTCCTCTTTCCATATATTACCAGTTTGTTTTAACAGAATTACATTGAAGGAGTGTTCCCCCCAGGGACGTTCTATAAAGTGGGAACAAACAAATACGCTTGCTTATCCTGAGCTATGTTGGTGATATATTAAAATAGTATAATGCAATACAATAATATATTACATTCATAGAAAAGAATGAGAGAGTTGTAAGCAAGTCATTGCCAGCAGTCAATCACAAGGAACAGAGTGAACCACCCCCAAAACTCACCTATTTGCTGATTTTGTGGGCATGCCAATGGCATGTCTCATAACAGTGTTGCTTTGGCGCCATCTTGTAGCATTTTGGTGTGAAAAAACTATGTCGGAGTGAGCTGGGAAGCTTCGTGTCGTGCTCTGCTGCCATTTTGTGGCATTTAGATGTCGAGGAACTACGTTGAAGAGAATTACAGAGCTTCGTGTTGTGCTTTGAGATTATCTTGGGGCATCTAGAAGCAATTACAGTGTAAACTTTTAGGATATTCTTTAATTACTAGCGGATTTAGTCATTCACAGCCACATATTATATAAAATTCAAACAACTATTCACACTCATTTTCGCACATATGAGCAATTTGGAGGCGTCAATGAAATTAATGTGCAAGTTTTTGGAATGTGTGAGAAAGCCAGAGCACCAGGACAAATCCCTTCCAAGCACAGGGAGAGCACGCAGAGGTCACACAGGGGAACCTGAGTCAAGATCCGAACATTTGACTCCCTAACTGTACAGCCATCCAATTAAAATCCCTCCAAATGTATTTCAGACTCATATTAAATATTTTCTGAGTAATGCTGATACTCTACGAGTGCCCGGCGCCGATAAAGCACTGGCAGCTTCTCCCAGAGTGTTACAAAGAATCAATGAACCCAGAGGAGGCCTGTAGCTTCTTTTTATTGTCGTATCAGCGGCCATAAAGACCGGCTTTAGGTCAATACTCTCTCAGCTGGCATGTCGGATAACAGCCCGTCTTTGGGTAACGTACGATTGGATGCAGGTGACTTTTATTGGTTGCCTTTCACACAGAAGGCTCGGTTAGTGTCTTACACAACCCATTTAAGGGTAGACGGTATGGATGTGAATTAACTGTAATCACACGCGTTAATATGCGATTAAATTGGTTACATAAAACAGATTTAGTGCGGTCGGACGAGGAACTGATGGAACAAATGAGTATCAGTGGAGATTTTAGGATTACGTTTGGCAATAATATGTGAACGCGGCTTAACGACAACATAGCATGGAAATCAAAGCGGTTTTACAGACAAACAGTTGCACTTTCTGGAGAGGAGCGATATGCCACAGTCGGGCCCAGTTTCTCTCTTGCTGAAGTCTTTTTTTTTTTTTTTGGTGTATTTCTGTACTCACTGCTTGTCAGTGGAAACACGACGCTTTCATCATTTTTTTTTTTAAATCCAACAATATTCAATCACTTTGCTGCAGTGGGTTACATTCTGCTAACAAACTCATTCAGAAGACAGATGAGGCTTTTGAGACAGCTCGGAAAGAAAAGTCGCTTTTGAAATGAGATGGTCGTATTGTTTACTGCAAATAAAATGGGAAATCAAGTTTGTCTTCCTGCACTCAATGAACCTGCAGCTTCTACTTCATTGTCACAAAAAAAAAAAAAAAATAGTATGCATATGCTATTTTTTCACATTCACTTTGTAAAAGTGAAAAAAAAAAGATGCTTTTTGGTCGTTGCAGATCACACAGTGACAAAGTAGGCTTTGTCTGTTGGAAAAAAGAGAACATGAACAAAGGCTCAGGCAGCTGATGTCTCTCACTCATGGCTTATATTCGGCATAAAAAGTATCTCTATTGTATTGTAGATTTTTGTGATCAATTTGACTGCACTTGACTCAGAAATTGTTTCGTTTTCTTCTCATTGAGTGTCTTTTGTTTTTGCTTTCACCCAAAAACTATTTCTTTACATCAGCGAATACTTTTTGCCCTGTGTGAACTCTGCTCCATTTTCTTCAGCTTCACAATTTTCCCTCAGCCTGATCTCCTGTATTGTTTTTTTGAAGCGTTTAACTCTAACATGAGCTATGCGATTAAATGCCAACCAGTCCAGGGTGCAACCTGCCTCTCGTCAGCTCCAGCTGACGTGCGACCCTCATGAGGACAAGCTGTATAGGAAGTGGATAGATGGATGGATGGTTCATTTTCCACCGAATGTAGCAGCAGATGATTACTGAGGTCGTATGTAAGCTAATAATAGCTTAGCTGTGATAAGGAATGTGCAAGTGATGAATGGGGCACTGCCACTGAAAATAACGGCATCAGTTAATGAACACTATATTTGGCATTTTAAAATTAATCGAAAACAGAATTAACATGCACAATGGCTGATTTTTTTTTTTTTTTGGTAAATGACAAGCAGATCATAAATTATAACGATGTCTTCAGCCTAATTACAGTTTTCTTTCTTTTTTTTTTTTTTTACTTATTGATGAAACCATAAACCATATGGTACAGTGCAGCTGGAGTGTAGTCATTAAATGTTTCAAGGGGAAAGAATGCAGTGACTATGCAGCGTAATTGAATTCCAAACATATTCCAAATTAGCACTGATGCTATTTTGACATGTGCTGTGTGATTTGTGCCCACCATCCATAATATTAACCCACAGTTGACCTGCTTTGAGGCTCCACTGGCAAACGAAGACAGAGGATAGGGTGGGCTTGTGTCGTGCCATGAGGGGGGGGGGGCAGTGCCCCCGGGCTGCACCCTGCTCCACAACACACACACACACACACACACACACACACACCCACACACACACACACACACACGCACGGTAGCGGGGGGCTCCAACCAGCTGCACCACAAGACACACTAATCTCACATGGCATCAGACCACATCATCAGCTGTGCTTCTTCCTAAGGCAACCAAGTCATAACATAAGTATACTTTCAATTTCACTGATATCTGAAAAAATGTTGGCCCTATACAAGGCAAGACAATGAAAAAAAAATAACTTTTTCTCAGCATTCATTATTTTACCAAGCGATATACAAATTGCAAGAACTTAATACTACAATGGGCAGTGACCGACATGCGTTACTTGATGCTGTCAACATCCTCTATAATTGCTGTGAACATTACGTAATACGGATTACTCAGGTTGTCTACATTGTGTACCCGTCCCACAACCTTTAGACACAATAAAATTATGAAAGCACACTTTCTGAAGTATTCCCGTTTCAACTCTCTCACTTAGAAGGTTCTCAAAATAAGACGTGCAGTGTGCTCGCTTCAAGCTGATCATTTGTCACTTGTATTTCAAGTTTATCGTAAAATGCTACGGTGCAATATTTAAAAATGCTTGGAACGCTGTGCATTATGTGTGTTCGCAGACTACAATTTTATTTCTACCTTGTCATATTATTTATTCTATGTTCTCAATATTTTATACTCTACATACATATATGCACTGATAAAGAGGCTGTTTTTTTTTTATCTCATTGTACCTGTATATTTTGACAATAAAAGGAGTTCTGACTCATAAAAAGAGAACATTTAACAATGTATACTATAAACACAAAAATATTAAACCACACCATATCATTATGACACAGAATATTATGTGACATGGAATAAAAAAGAAATGGGAATAGAATGAAGAGAAAAAAAAGCTTCGATATTGTGCAATCATAGACCTTCAAACACCTGCTACTTTAATGCACACACAGCGACACATATACAATACTCACAGCTGGGCATATATTGTCTCTGATCTGTGGAATCGACAAATATATATATAATACCTCTTCTCTTACACTTAATCGCACTGCATTTTTTCCAAAAGTGCTCAGTGTTGTATGCAAGTTGCAGTAAAAAGTGGTAATACACTTAAGGTGCACATTTCATTTGCCAACTCTTGGAGCCCGGCCTGTCATGATCGTGTTTGTTATTTTTGGTTTAGTTTTGGTTTTGTGTCATGTTTTTCCTTGTCTGGTGTGTGTCTTGTGCTCCAATCTGATTGCGTTCACCTGTTCTTGTCATCTCATTCCACAGTGTGAAGCAATCTGCTCCCTCAAACCTTTTGTCTTGTCCAGGTGTTCCTCGTTGTCTCGTTACTTTGTTTGTATTTAGTTCCTTGTCTGCTTTCAGGTCTAGTTGGTCTATTGTCGTTGTTTCCTATCACTGTTTGAGTCCTTGTTTTGCTGATCCCTGTTATTTTGTACTTTTGGAATTTCTGACTTTCCCCAGTGCCTTGTTTGCCTTTTTATTTTCAGTTAAATTCCATTTAAGTTACCCCCGCCTCACTTTTCTGCGTTTGGGGCCTCCTTAATCTCCACCACCGCCTGACGCAGCCACAAATGGCAAAAAAAATTGAAAGCAGCTCGCGACCCCTAAAAATGTTAACTGACACCATTTTCCTGAATGAACTTCCTCAACTCACTTCAACATAGTCCTTGTCACCAAAATGGCACAACAAATACTTTTCTTGTGTTGGGTTGAGAACAAAAGGGTTAATTGGTGAGTTTTTCCAGTCCATAGCAGTGCCCTGTACTGGTAAACCATCTAAATGGGTGCGACAAGACGTGCAGGTTTCCACTCACTTGTAAGAACTGCCGGCTGCAATCTCCTGTTTAATTTGCCTGTTGACGGCATCCACGGCTGCCCGACCTTCTCCTTCCACCTTGACTACTTTCTTCTCGCCTTCTGCCTTTTTGCTTGACCTCTTTTTCCTTTCGTGGCCCTGAATGAGATCTTTCTCTTGCACTTTGTCAGCAATGGCGCTCTTCTCCACGCCACTTTCAGCATCCGTTAAGTGGTGCTTTGCGCGTTTGGACCTGTCCAGTGGCCGGTCGTCACCCGCGGAGATGGTGGCGGCTGGTTTAGGTATCCACGGGTGGTCGTACCTTTTCGGAATCGGCCAAGGCTTGTAGTCTTTCTGGTATTGAGTCTCACTATTGAACGGTATTTCTGGGCCGTGGTACTCGTTCTTGGGTTTACAGCTGGGTTCGGGTCGCACTCTCCAGTGTTTAAAGTCCTCCCTCATAACCGAGCTGCACACTCGCTCCTCTGACACGCACCTCCGCGGTGCGCGTGGACCGCTGGTGGCGGTGCGGCGCTGGGTGCGAGGCGGCTGCGTTTCTATGGCGACCCCGGCCCGTAATGGAGGCTGCAGCTGGACGTGCTGCATCTCCGAGGCGTCTGTGTACTTGGTGAACACCAAAGGCACCGCAATGTCAGCCTTGTCCATCTGGTTCCAGAAGCGGGCCATGCAGCACGCCCTGCTGATGCAGGGCCACGCCATGCTGAGGTTCCTTGAGAAAACGGTGGAGTTGAGATGGAATCAAAATAGAACGAATATTTTCCAGTATGCTGTTTACGAGGGAGGAGAGTCCGTATCCGCGTTTGGGGAATGTACGGTTGAATCCAACGTTCTTTAGGTTAGATTAAAATATACGCATAAAATTACACTTGTAAAGTGCACGCGTGCATTGCTAATCATTTCACCTTTAAAAAACAATCGAAATGAGAGTTTTCTGCGCGGATGTCGTCTGAGTCAGTATCCCCTGTGCTACATCACTCCACGCCACAGAGCAATGGTGAAACGGCCCCGCCCTCACCCACTCAGCATCCGTAGACACAAACCCGGCAAATAACATCAAGTTAAACATTTAGAGCTAACCTCCGGGCCAAAGGTCTGAAATAATGAATATTCTAAGACCGAAATTGGGAAAACAGTAACCTTAAGGTGCCCCTTTTGTTTTATAAAACATGCTAATGTGTTTACGAATTTGAAATTAAATAATTCGAAAATAGAACTCTCAATTTGAGTCAAGCAAATTACTTTTATTTTGAATCAAAAATCTATTTCCGGTATAAAATGGATAACTCTAGAAACTTGATTAAGATAATGTGGCTTTACAAGGTACCCTTCAAATTGATGAAGAGGATAATCAATGTTTATGAAACTCCAAATGAACAAATGATTACTTACTCTCTGGATATTACTTTTATACACTGTATAGACTGTATGTTTGTATGCAATCGTCGGTGTAAATAAATCCATTTTTACCATAAGGCGGGTTGACATTAACAAGTCGTATTCATGTGTAAGGTTTCCGAACCACTACTCCCACCCACAATTCTTTTTATTCATGATGTCGTGATCAATAATGCATATCGCTCCTTTTATGTGATTTTGAGGGCAATTTTAAATACATATGGGGAAAATAGTATGGATTCTTAACCACTGTGCAGTGGCACATGTGTAACGGCATCTGGTTTGAAATGTGTTATTTATTGACAACAAATAATGTATCTATTCAACTACCTACGTCAGGGATGTACAGTATTTTGAGAGGTTGAAGTAATGTAGTTAAAAACTCTTCCACTAGATGGCAGAAATGGTGGATTGGCTAACTAAAAAAGGCCCATGGTTAGTTCTAATTTTCCTCTTTGCTTTATTTACTCACTGTTAATGCTGCTCCTCTCTATTTTGCCAATTAATGATTGTTGGTTTATTTGTTTGTTTATCTGATTTTGGTCAAATGGAAGGTATGTTACTTTTCAGTCTGTCCGATCTGTAATAAAAATATAGGGCTAGGAGGGTGGATAAGGGTTTGTTATTTGTTCTTGTTTTTTAAGGGCTAAACCAAAATAAGTAACGATAAAAACAAATGAAAACTGCTAACCTTGAGATGCAATTTCATCTCGCAGCCAAATGGGGCTGCCTTTACGAAGACATTTTGAGTCTTAGGAAGCCTGCCCTTTGCCACAGAGAGAGTTACAAAATGAGGCAAGGCAGTTCAATCTTTTTGCTTTCTGCTAATATATCCTATGCTGATTTTTGAATGTTCCCTATGTTTAGTTCATGGCTATCTGGGTCAAAGATCAGATGTGGTGTGATATGGTAAGAGCGATTTATCAAATTCTGCAGAGAGTGTCTGAGATAAGACAGTCAACCAAGAGGTGATGAAAGCGAGAGCAAACTTTGGACCTGCTTCACTGGCTTCTTTTCCTTCCCAGCAGTTGCGGTTCTTCAAGTTGCCTGTCTTTCCTTCGAGCATTATGAAGATTGATTTTGCCCCAGTCGGCGTGCCTCTCCGCAGAAGACTTCAGACTGTTGCGGTGCTGCAGTGGGTCTTCTCTTTCCTTGCCTTAGGTAAGTGAATTTAATCATATTTGCGCGTGTGCGCATTGAAGACACCGGGGATTGAGGATTCACAGACTGATATGTTTTCAATATGTTAGTCTTCTACTGTTAGTTTTTGTAGTTGACACTGTTTCAGTTCAACCGCTTCATCAAATTTGTTGTGCAGCTACAATGTGTTAGTGGAAGTTTCCTCCACTCCCTGTAACACACTCCCATCAAAAAGGCAACTTTGCTTCCAAGAGAGGGAGCCAAACAGAACCCGAGTAAGGCATTCCATGAGTTACAACCACACCCCGCATATTCATAGTTTGGTATTTGAGAATCGACCTATCTGCAGATCATTTTTGGGGAACATAGCCTCTGTGTTTCACTTAAAAACTAATCTATTTGCTGTTTTGGGGCTCTGGCCAAAGCAATGAAAAAATTACTTTGCCACCAACTTGTGGCATCTTGGTGCCAAAAAATTGAGGATCCATTGAGAAACTTAATCTAGGCAGCGTATGTCAAACTCAAGGCTCAGGGGTCAGATGTAGTCCGTTGACCGACATACATATAACATATACATACATACATACATACATGCATATATATATATATATATATATATACAGGTAACACATTTTTCAAATCATGACATTAATTTAATGCTGTCAAGCAATTTTTCAGCTAATTCAGTGCACAATTTTACAGAAATAATTACGATTAATCACATTTTTAACAGATATTCACTTGCGTAAAATCTTAATAAAATAATGTAAAATCAACAAATAGAAATTATATCTCGAGTCAAAGAACTATTTTTTATCCTTGAATTCGATTCATTTTCTGTAAAAACACAACTGTTAAACAAATTCAACAAAAGATCTTTTCCAGATATTCTTCTGACGTCCATCTCTTGTTTTGCCTGCGCTTAAGACACAAACTATAAAAAACACAGAAAACAGGATCATGATTGGTGGCGGATTTAGACTAAAGAAGTGCTTTGCCACCATCTGGTGGCATCTTGGTGCCAAGGAATTGGGTTGAAGTGAGTTGAGGAGTTTCATTTAGACAAAAGTAGTGCTTACTGCCATCTGGTGGCATCTTGGTGCCAAGGAATTGGGTTGAAGTGAGTTGAGGAGTTTCATTTAGACAAAAGTAGTGCTTACTGCCATCTGGTGGCATCTTGGTGCCAAGGAATTGGGTTGAAGTGAGTTGAGGAGTTTTATTTAGACAAAAGTAGTGCTTACTGCCATCTGGTGGCCTCTTGGTGCCAAGGAATTGGGTTGAAGTGAGTTGAGGAGTTTCATTTAGACAAAAGTAGTGCTTACTGCCATCTGGTGGCCTCTTGGTGCCAAGGAATTGGGTTGAAGTGAGTTGAGGAGTTTCATTTAGACAAAAGTAGTGCTTACTGCCATCTGGTGGCATCTTGGTGCCAAGGAATTGGGTTGAAGTGAGTTGAGGAGTTTTATTTAGACAAAAGTAGTGCTTACTGCCATCTGGTGGCCTCTTGGTGCCAAGGAATTGGGTTGAAGTGAGTTGAGGAGTTTCATTTAGACAAAAGTAGTGCTTACTGCCATCTGGTGGCATCTTGGTGCCAAGGAATTGGGTTGAAGTGAGTTGAGGAGTTTCATTTAGACAAAAGTAGTGCTTACTGCCATCTGGTGGCATCTTGGTGCCAAGGAATTGGGTTGAAGTGAGTTGAGGAGTTTCATTTAGAGAAAAGTAGTGCATACTGCCATCTGGTGGCATCTTGATGACAAGGAATTCTGATCAAGCAAGTTGAACGGTTTCATTTTAACTCAATTTGTGCGTTTCCTGTAAACCTGCTCCAGGGCTGGAACAGATTATTTCTGTGTGTGTTATCTAAATCTAAAACAAAGATCTTTACCTGCATTTCTTCTGTACCTTTTCCAGACGCTCTGCTCATCCCGGACTGTCTGTCTTATGAAGAAATGTGATCAGGTGCATTATTAACCTGCACACAAAGCCTAGCAACAAAGTGAATGTTTGGAAGTGCACGTTGCATTTTGCAATAATGCCTCTTTCTCCTCGGGCTACGGCAGTAGAAGCGTCTGATGGCCTACTTTTGCCGTATTAACCATTAAACGTGGGACTTGATTCTATTGCTGAATAACTTCAAATGCTGATACTAAATTTACATCAAGAGTATTGGTGTCAGTCCATGATGTCATTTCCATTCGGAGGGAAAAGGAGGATGACTGACTGCACACCGTAATGTACGTGTTTTTCTCTCCTCAGCACCGACATGCATCTTCCTGTTCTTCTACCTGCTGTTCACTCGTTACTGGTTGATCAGCGTGTTCTATTCGGTCTGGTGGTTCTTTGACTATGACACTCCTGCACGCGGAGGCCGTCGGCTGCCTTACTTGTGTGGACTCAAAGTGTGGGACTACATGCGGGATTACTTCCCCATCAAGGTGAGATGTAGAAAGCCGCTGATAGTAAAACTCTGAAACAATTTTATAGTGTGGGGAATATTTACCTCAGCTTATTTTCAGAGCAAATAAGCCTGGATTTATCTTATCTGATCGCCAATCAAGCAGTGTCCTTATCTATGTCCTTGGTAGCAAGTGGGCTACCGCGTTTGTCCTGGTGGTTGACTTGAATTCAACGACATTAGAGGTTTGGGTAGTGGAAGATAGTACATTTGGTACCTAGGCCTTCCGGATTTATCAAACGACCACCTCCTAATACCATCACGATCACATGACAATTGTTGAACCCATCAAAATTGCAGTATAACAGCATGCAATAGTGTCATATACTGTCCAATACACAACAGAGATTTTGATTTTTGAACATATAAATGACTGTAGATCGCCTTTGCTAGTTGAACTTAATGCTATTAGTTAAAAAAAAAAAAATACAGTCGCTTTACTAGTATCGGTCAGCACTATTGACTCTGAAGGCCCTGTGAAGATTACGTTGACATGGCAACGCCGAGACTGAAATCTGATTGGACATAGCTACAATATCCGCACATAGTACTGGAAGCAGTGAAGCACAGAGAAATACTCTGAATTGAAGATAATATAATGTTGCGATTCGGGGAGATAAAAAAAACAACAGCATTTCATAAAACAAATGATGTTGTACCTTAAGACGTGACTGCCTTGACTTGAGTGTTTTGGAGAGGAAGCCATTGTTCAGCCATTTTGTTTTTATTTTGTATTTATTTTTTTTTAACTTAGTAGCGCAGAGTTGACATACAATCGTTGCATTATGGCAATATATATATAAGCAACCCTTTGAAAGTGTTGTATATAAGGCAGCTTCTAAACGGTATTTCTATCCTTTAATAATAATGATAACGATGAATATTGTAATGTTGGCTGCTGCGACTACGTTTTCCCCTCATTGGTATAGTATTAAAAAATAATGGACACCTTTGTTTAGTCCATTTCCTGCTTGTTTCTAAGAGTTCAAAGAAAATATTACACGAGGCATACAACAAAAAAGGCTATTGCTTGATGACAGCAAATTTCATAAAGGGAAACAGTTGTCAGGTCTACACAGAAAGTTCTCTATCCATTTTTTTTTTAATGCATGAAAAGGGGCCAAAAATCGTTAAAGGCTCAGGCAGTCCCAAGGTGAACAATTATGCATAACAGGGACTGTTAAAAGGTTCGATGGAGCAGCGTGTTGATTCCAAATGCCAAATAAAAGAAACAAAATACGATTAATAATCAATTATCAACAATTATGCATGACGGGTCCAAGGTTTTAGAAAATCAAGCTCTCTCTAAATGCCACCCCACCCAAAGAAAAAACAATGATCAATTGAGCAAATAAGTAACAAGTAGCGACACTTGACAGTGATTAGATAAATCACGTGTGATGGTGTTCATGTGCGTATGTGTGGCCAATTTTAAACTTGATTTCCCAACAAAAGTCAGCAAAGGCCCTGTAATAAGATGCTTTTAAAGATTATCCTGATCAATTTTCCTGTAATATGCGATATGTTAGCTCATTTACTGCCATTGACGGCTAAAGACGTCAAAGATACATATTTTTTATTCGGCTGGTCGTGAAAGAGTTCAGAGTCTTTTCTCCTCACCGACATCTTCTGAAAATGGGCGGGGCCAACAAATGTAAAATGTTGATCACGTGCATTATTTCTAACTGAAAATATGATGTGTGGTCAACACAGAGGACGGCAGAACAACTGCCTCCGTAATTATGAAGTGAAATGACGGCAACAGTGATAATCAGTTGAGAAGATAACTGAAACTAGTGCTTTTGCTGTACTTCAGTAGTAAAGGGTCAAGCAGAAGAGTTTGCAACCACAATGTAGATATCAGATACTGGTACACACATGAAATCGTCACGTGTGATAGTGCTCTTCAAGTGTCTGATGAATTTGAGACGTCTCCATGGATAACTGGACTTTTATCGCCGAAACCAGAATTCAGACATGATACTTGGTCCTGTGAGAGGCATCCAGACTGCTGTAAAAGAAAAGAAAAACAATAAGTAGAAGAAGAAGAAATAGCTAACTGTTATCTTATCTGGTGGTAACTACATTGTGGCAAACTGCTCAAACCCAGATTAAAAAAAAAAAAAAAAAAAAGATATTTTTTTTTACTACAACCACCACGTCAATGAAAAGAGTCATCTGAGTTAGTCGATATCAGCGCTAGGTTCCCAACTGTGTGCAACTAGAACCACTAGTGACTTTAAAAATGGTACTAGTTAACACCTAGCACCACACTAGTAAAACAAGTAGAGTGTACAGTACAATTTTTGACACGGTTCTTGTACCACATGTGGTTCCAGGTGTTGAGTGGCAACATCTGTTGGACTAGTATCATAAGTGAGATGGCACAAAGTCAGATTCCAGCCGTTTAAAAGAGAAGTGGAAATGCTGTATGCGGTTACTTCACCGCTGTCCGTCTTGCAAAATGCTGTCGTGGCTCTTTTGCACTCACTTTATAGCCAACTGTCACCCAGCTCAAATTTCACCGGCTGGACTCGAGGAAGTCTGCTATTGATCTTCGTCTCTCACTTTTCACCTGGGCCTTTGCATGAAGTGAAATAAGCAGATTTCAAATAGAGTAGTTGAATATTTCTCACATGATCTTTTGGAACATTTACTTCAAGTTTTCGGGAGCGTCGGTCAAATTTCCGAATGAGGCAATTGGTTTGGATGTGATGGAATGTTGAATGGATTTAACACTTTTATTTGTGTTTGTAGGATTAGCCCTGAACAAAATGCAAAGAAAGATGTCATAAATAATTTTAACATGGCTCATACCCAAAACAAGACTTGCACTACTATAATGCTTACCTTCCTGTTTAGCCTTTTGTGTCCCTCTTGTGGTCAAGCGCCAATAGTGCATATTGTATATATTGATTGTTGACAGCTTTTGAGTAAATACCAGATGCTACACTAATGTTATATTTGAAATAGATGATTTAAAGCACAGTTTGTGTGATGTTTGGGGAAAGCAAAGCATAAAGTTAATTTTGCTCGCCCAATTTGTTTTTATTAGTTTTAGTGCATGTTGCTGCACAGTACCTCAACATACGTATGAAAAGGGCACTGCAAAAAAAAATATATATATATTTTAAAGGAAAGAAAGTTGCAATTTCATGAGGGAAAAGTTTTCAAAAGTAGAATAAGAAAAAAAATTGTCATTTTACATAGATAAATAGCCAGGATGAGGACATATAATGTGCAATTTACAAGTTTAACAAAGTGATTTTTTGTCACATTTGTCTCATCATCAAGCAAGTGTTTTAAACTAATATTTAATGAAACATTTTAAATTGTCTAATTGAACTTTACTAAGAATTTATGGGACCCCTTCCATTCCTCAGAGTTAATCTCCAATCACCAATATGAAAAACACAAGTAAATAAATAAATTTTACCTTCTAGGTAGTTTCATTTTAGATGAGAAGAAAGTATACATTTTCTTCTTAGAAACATTTGAAATGTCTCCCTTTTCTGGTTATAGCATGATCTCCTATGATTATATTCATATAAAGTAGGAGTTGTGTCAGAAAAGTTCCAGAACTGGTTTCACAAAATGTATGTTTCAAATCCAAGTTTTAACCCTCAAAATTTCAGTTGCACCTCGAGATACGGGCGACTGACGCACTGCTTTTTCAACATATGAGAAATCGTTCGGCTGATTTCATCCCACCCCCTCATTTAATTTTTGACTTGCCTTTAAATTGATATACCAATGGTTTGCATCAATAGTTTTAGCGTATTTTTTATTTTTTTGATGCAACAGATATTTGAACACAAATGGTGGAGCAAGACATGTAGCCAGGTAGAACACTCAAATGTATATATTCTTGAATGATTAATATTTCAGCATCTTTCTGACTCTCAGTAGTAGTGGTCAAGGAAGTACTTTTCTTTGTTTGTTAAATCAAAATAAATGTTTAATTCCTTTAGATTTGATCTAATTATGTCATATGTCATGGTGAAGCAGCCTCAACTCTGAAAAAAATAAATACTGAAAGTTCTCTTTGAAAATGTGTTGGTTGGTTGTCTGGCCCGCACGGAAGGGGAAAATACGTTTTTTGAGTTGGAACTATATCCTTGAGGACACCAGTTATGGAACTTTTCTGGTACACTTTGTACGGTAGTAAATAACGTGCCAATAGAGTTTACAAGATTTAAAAAAAAAAAACTGCAATTTTTCTGCCTTCAAACCGCCCTCCTCCTATTATCCATGTGTTATTTCCAGTGTCATCTGACTACATGGGAAAAGAGAAGGAGTGTTCTTTTCAATTCGTTTCATTGGTGTCTTTTAACCGCCGTTTCTAATGGCACCGTGATCAGGTTTGACTAAAGCAGCTGATGTGGGATCACTAAAGACTTCTTTTGATAGAGGAAAAAAAGGGAGAGATTGTTTAGAGCATTTCTCTGCTTTTTGGTCTGAAAAAGCGGCTTCTTTAACTGCGTCATCCTTACTTGTGCTATAGTTATATAGTGATGCATTTAAAAACATACAACCGACATCTGTAGATATTGTATAACATCTGCTTGTCTGGTGTCATGTGCGAGATGGGATGAAGTCAAAGAATTGAAAGTCGTGTGCTGCACATAAAGTACACATAAAACATGTAAATATAAATATAGTCCAAATAAATAGCATAAAAACGGTAAACAATAAGACAATGCGTGCTGAGTTGAAAGCCAAAGAATAAAAATCTGTCGATTTTATTGAGATGGCACGTTGCGAACGTCTAAATGACGAATGTTTGAAAGATCTTTTGTTTATAAACAACATTTAAACACGTTCTGTTAGTGGAACTCAAACCAATGATTAACCCAGTTTGAGGCCATCTGCTCATGCCCTACAACACAAACAAGATGGAACTAAACCAACACATCAGCTCTGAAATCTCCACATGAAAATATTTTTAAAAATGGCACTGCCTTTAAGCATTTGAATGAGTGCAGAATGTACAGTAGAAGGTAGCTCGTAATAATGTAAGCTGATGTCTTGGCTCTCAATCAAAGGTGACCCGAAGAGCACTTTAACCTTGAAATACTGTAATAATCTCCAACTGAGTGAGTGGCGCTGATTGTCTTTTGATTGTTTAGTGCTGATAGTGACCTTCAGTGCCATCTCTATCTCTTCTGCCGGGCTTGGTGAAACAAGTAAACACTCCTCACATTCGATATCTTATCTCATGTCTTAGAGTGTTGATCATTAGAGACCAGTTTTGTCGAAATAAATTAATGTACAGTGCAAAGTATGTGGAATGCGCAGGAACAAGCAAAGTCGGTCAAAATCTGAAAAATAATGATAATTATAATAATGATAATAACAATCATTCTTTTATTATTATTATTTTTATTATTGATAATAATAATAATAATAATATTAAATTATAATTGCCTATTTTAATGCAAAAAATTAATTATTTAGAATGTCAGACTCACATTTAATTGACATACAGCTAACACCTTCACCACCCCCTCCAAGAAATGTGTGTCAACCACCTGACACAGCTATTTTCCATCCAGCTCCATTTGCTCGATCTCGTGGGTCTCTGCCGAACTTCCCCCACAATGCAAGTTGAGTCTAATTGTGAAAAGTAAAACATACCTTGCGTCATTCATTACTGGATTTGAAACAGAGATTTGTTTCACAAGAATACTATAATGCACCACAAATAAGGTCACAATCAGACTGGTGGCCTGGATTTTATTATTTTTCAATATGGACAAAAATGAAAATGATTAATGGTTTCTTAGTTTTGAAAATTGGGGTTGATTTTTGTGGTCTGTTTATCAGCCGCCTCGTCTAATAATTATTAATGCTAAATTAGCAGAGAGATAATTCCTATTTAGTTCAGTTTTTATTTTAATTTTTTTTTTTTTAAATATGACGCAAGATTTCTGAATTTCTAAAATACTCCACTGGCTGCATGAGCTGATCCGTCTATCAGGTAGTGGCTAGTCATTTTAATTTCTCATTATTATTGACTCATTTTTCACTTAAATGATAACTCACTGACTGTGGCAAATTCAAATTGAATATGATGATGTTTAATATGTTACATCTAAGGCAATCACTATAGGAGCAAAAGACTGATGTTGATTGCAGCATGGAAAGGTTCAAAGGGCAGAAAGGCTGGTGAAACAAGGACAAGAAGCCACATACTGTATATGAGCCGTATGACTCTGTGTAGCACTTTCAGGAATCACAACATAACCTCTGTTGTACAAATTTCCACTAAATCAACATTTTTATTATTTTTTTTCCCAGTTGCTGAAGACAGCTGACCTGGACGCCCGACACAACTACGTACTGGGCTTCCACCCTCATGGAGTCCTGGTGGCAGGAGCCTTTACCAATTTCTGCACCTATTCCACAGGCTTCAAGCAACTATTTCCGGGCCTCACCAACTACCTTCTCATGCTGCCTCTTTGGTTTCGAGCTCCATTCTTCAGAGACTACATTATGTGTGCAGGTTGCATCATCGTTTTTATTGAGTACAAGCGAGACTTTAGACCAGGCGTGGGCAAACTACGGCCTGGGGGCCACATGCGGCCCGTTAAACGTTTTAATCCGGCCCGCCGAATTTATTAAATGAATCAAGCTTGTTAATGTTTGATTTTCAAAATACTGTGGTGTGTCAACGACAGCTGTGTTGTTGTAATGCTTTCGTTCATTTTCTTTTAAAATTAAATGTTATTTTTTTTGTATCCAATGATTTATCCAAAACACTCAAATTTAGAACCCATTGTGGCCCACCAATCAAAAAGTTTGCCCACCCCTTGCTTTAGACAGTGCTTGGGATGAATCCATTTCCATATAGAAAGTCTGAAATCAGACTCTGTGAGGAAAAAAACATGTCAATTCTACAACACAGAGACTGACATACAAACAAGTGACAGAAAGACAAGTCGAAAATTTTCATGACAATAATATGTTGTATGCACCCCCACTAGTATAAACACGGCATTTTGATTAATCAAGGGCGGGTCATTTTGCCACACGCTGTCGTCTGAAAATGACATCACGGACGCTGGGGACTGATGTTTCCTTAGCCCAGAGAAACCGATTGTGATTCATTGTCAGTTGGCAGCAAGTGGCAAAATATGTTTTTAAAGGTGATAATTGTTATCAACTTTATTCTAAACGAAATATCAACTTTTTACTGCAGAAATGGGCAAAATTAGTGAAGTATCCCTTTAACTGCCGAGAGCTATGCTGAGATTTTTTTTGCGGTGTTTCATAATCTTTCATTTAACGTCATACATGGCGGTGGAATATTTGCAAAACGTGTTCCGAATGAATCAGTTGACGCTTTCTTGCGCAGCGTGTCCTCTGGGCCATTAGACGTTCCACTACATTTAATAATTTCTTTCATTTCATTACCACACATTGCGTATTTATTTCTGTTTGCAATGACGCAGGTCTGATTCCATCTGATAAAGAGAGCGCCAGTTATCCACTCCAGCAGAAGGGTGGTGGAAATGCTGTTGTCATTGCTGTTGGTGGAGCCCCAGAGGCCCTTGATGCCCACCCTGGCACGTACAATGTTCTCTTGGCCAAGAAGAAAGGTTTCATTAAAATGGCGATGGAGCACGGGTAAGCGCAGAGTGCCTGATTTTCCTAGGTTCTGCGGCTTACTGACGAACATTGCATCGCTCTATTCAGTTCATGTCTTTTGCGGCTTGAGTGTAAACTTGTTAAACAGAGGCTTATTCAAGTCATGGCGTTTCCTGGGAAAGCTTGTCATGTGATTTGAATTTAATTGGGAATAAGCGGAAAAGAGTCAACGTGATCAATAATATAAACCGTCGTGATTTTTTTTTTTTTTTTTTTTCAGAGCTCACCTGGTTCCAGTCTTCTCCTTCGGTGAGAATGAGGTGTTTGATCAAGTGGGGAACTCAAGAGGAACCTGGCTTCGAAGTGTACAGGAACTGCTGCAAAGCATCATGGGTATCTCGCTGCCCCTCTTCCATGCTCGTGGGATTTTCCAATACTCCTTTGGTCTCATGCCATACCGAAAACCCATCCATACTATCGGTGAGTGCACAAAACTAGACTTTGACTGATTTGACCTCTGTACTGTGGGCACCAATGCCAACAGCGCCTGTTGTCTATGACGTTTGCTGACAGTAGGTCACTGGATGGGCTTTGGACATTGGCCCAGCTAACTTGGCTGGCAGTATCCTGAACTACAATCTCATGTCTTTCCCAACCTGATGTTGGCAGAAACTCAGATAGGTTACAGAAGAGGCAGTGAGCATGAGTGGCAGTCTCATAAACTGCTGGGTGTCAGAAGAATGGACTTGAGATTTCTCAGGGTAAAATTTCGTTCTTTAGGACAGTGTTTTCCAAAAATTAATGACCACAAAGATCGGTTAGTAGCATTACATTGAACTTCTGACACACGATAACTTGGTTTAACAACTTACTGGTGTTATCTGCAGCCATTTTAGTTTTAGTCTTAGTTTTAGTCTTTGGGGAAAAAAAAAAGCTTGTTAGTTTCGATAAGGGATTGTTTTAGTCCAGTTTTAGTTGACAAAAACTCACTTAGGTTTTTGTCTAGTTTTTGTGGTCTTTTAACAAGTGCACATCATGCGTTTCAAATTTGACATTTTGACAAAATACCAGGGTTGTATCAAGACCATCCTGGGACCAGAACTCACCAAGACAAGACTAAGACTTTTGGTAGTCAAGACTGAGTCAAGATTAAGATCAAGACAAGAGCAAAAATCAATTTAAAAAAATGTCCCATCACTGGTTTGAGAACAGGGAAGCACATCGCCCCCCCCCTGCGCTTAGAAGCGAGTGACTATTCAGTGTTTTTAATTTCAATTTTTTTTTATTTTTAAAAAAAGCAATGAGGCTTAACGTTGGTCATATTCTAATTTTCATTTATCCTGTTGCAACTTGTGTGCAGTCGGGCGGCCCATCACGGTGGTGAGGAACGAGAAGCCAACAGTTGAGGAGCTTGATGCCCTCCACCAGTTGTACATGGACGAGCTCAGCCAACTTTTTGAGCAGCACAAGACCAACTACGGCGTGGACAAAGACACTCACCTGAACTTTGTTTGAACAGGAAAAATGACGCATTGCTATTTATTTTTCAAAATTGAGAAGATTTTTTTTTAGAGGGGGGGGGTGATTGGCTCTGTAAAACCAAATTTGTTCTGGCAGGGTGTTGGAGGGTAAATAAATTGATTTTGGATATGCAACTAGATGCCCTGCTTTATCTATGTGTATGAGATATAAGTTTTAACAATGACAGTAAACCAAGATTTTTTGCATGAGGGTTTGAGTTTGTGTTAGGCTGGTTCTTTTTCTTTTGGCTGTGTGTGAAAATTACACACAAATTATTCTGATGACACAAGTTCAACTGTCTGGGCTTTGGGATTTGATCATTGCCAATGTTAAGATTGCATTTTGGAGCAACAGTCACTGACATTTTTTTTGTATGTCTCTGAATTATTTGTGATACATAACGTATTTGAATAATTTTACAAACTCTTTTGAAAATTGTTAAAAATTGTAAAACATCTCTAAATGTAAATGTAAACCTGCCTGTTCTTATTAATGATTTTCAAACAACTGCATTTGACTTTGTAAACGACCTCAAAAGATACAATAATTACCGGTGGGTTATTGAGACATCATTCAACTGAATTAATGTACCCTGGTTTTTAATTTAATTACCGTAATGCCCACAAAGCAGCTACTCTGGTATTGGATCGATTCCCCAAACGATAAGGCTGTCTGTGAACATTGGCAAATGCCGTTTTATGAGATGTTTGGCTTGAGCAAGAGATTTCCAAATTGAATGTCATCTGACTGGACGATGCCCTAATTCTTTCAACACAATCTGGACAATGTGTGTGTGTTTGCCCAAGAAAAATACTGCAGAAATAAAATAAAAAAATTAAAAAGTACAAGACACTTAGGGGGATAATATGGGATGAAAAAAAAAAAGGCATATGAAGACAATATGGATTCATCTTAAAGAGAAAAAGACAGCAATTTGTGGGGATAACGACCTTATTATTTGCAGGTGTAACTAATTCTGATGAAATTTGTCGTAAATCATCATTTTTTTCGAGACACTCCTTACCATGGAATAACTTAAAACGTGCGTGTTAGCATTTGATCTGAACAGGCACTGTCGGCTATGAGACTGCACAAAACTGATAAGTGTTTGGCCTCCTCTTGAGCGCGTCGGTGTGAGGTCAGAGTATCAGCGCTATAGACTTATTTTTGAAGAAGCAGCTCAAAGTGCAATAGAGCACCGATCTTATCTTTGATTTTCATGGAATGAAAGGAAAACATATGGGCGGAACTACACGCATCAACACAAACACACAATGAGATCGAATAATTCCCCCGACATTTTATCAGGTACACTGGCAGCTTTCAATCTGATCAAACAAAAGGGCTCAATCCATGTTAATTTTACCAAGACAATAAATTTTATCGTTCGTACTTATGTAGCTAAATAAAGTAATACACACCTTAAAATAAATACATTTTTAAAAATCAATACCTCTCATACAATATCAGTAAAAAAAAACTGAGGAGTGTTATTTTGTAGATGAATCTATTTTTTTTAATATTAATTTTGTCTGTGTACCTACATTGGCACAAACAACGCACGTATTGACCAAATTGTATCAATTAATATTTCAAAAGTTCTCAGTGGGTTAAAGTAACAAATGCATTTTTGAAAGGAAATTACCAAGTATAATTGCAAGAACGTATTACTTCACGCGAGGGAGGAATTGCCTAACTGGCGCCTCAAGTCAAGGCCTGGATGACGATATCAAAAAGCTGTCTGGTTTCTTGGGTACGCGGCCAACAGATACGGACCATCGGGTCTAATTTTTAGGATGAACTTCATGTGCATGAGATACAAAGGGCAGAAGAGTTTGTTCAGCCAATGGAAATTGGCTTTCGCCACACCCCGAATATGATAGCCAGTGTGATGAAATCCGGTTGCGGGTGGCACACTGTTGCTTTGCAATCGAGAAGGCAGACACAAACAAATATACAGTGCATGCATTTTATAAAACCACAAAGCGGAACATCTTCGCAATCTGATTACATCAAATCCATTGTGGTGGTGTAAATCATAGCAACTGATTGTCCAAAACTTTTTGGACTTAATGAATGTTCCATTGATATAAGTTTAATATTTTTTTTAATTTATTAAATTCTAAATGACATTTTGCGATGGCTAAAAAGCAGCCTGTTGGTTTATAGTATGAGCTCTGCTTTATTATAAAGTAGAGCTCAAAGGAACAATATAAGGAAGGAATTTGTCTGTAGCTCTCAATTACATTTTCATTTTGAATATCAGAAAAAAAATTCATCATCATAAACTGTATCAGCTTTTGCCATTCGAAAGATTACTAGTATTAGTAAGTTTGCGTCGCGTAACAGATATGTTTAGTAAGAATTTGCTAACCCAGCGGATATTTTATGGAAACATTTTCCAGGATTCTGCATAATCTGAATATTGTGATTGAAATTTAATATGGAATTACATGGTTTTTTTTTTCTTTTTCTTTTTTTCTTTCACAAGCATTTCATTCATCTTTTGTCCCAAACATTACATGTAAATAATTTTCTGTGGTGAACCCCAACAAGAAAAGCCAAAGGTCACTTCTTTAAATTTGATATTATTCCAGCTATAGGAGAAAATTCCATTAGTTTTTGATATTACATGTTTGAAGCTCAAACTCTCATGATCCATGCATTTTTCTTTTAATAATGCCTGTCCTCATTGGAGTTGTGAGTGAGATGGGCCACAGCTCAGCTGATTTCGTGGCAATGTGAAGTTGACCATGGAAAGATTGTCAAGAGATCCCAGGGTACAAAATGTACACTGTTTAATTGTTGTATACTGCTCACCTGATCAATCAGGACTTTATAGAAATAGATCTTGGTTCGATTTTAATCCAGCTATAACGTTAGTGAACTTCTTTGGTTAAATCAATGATATACTGTGTGTCCTAAGAAATGGTATAAAACAGCACGTTTCTCTCCTGAATGAAGCTTTAGTGGTGAAAGCAAACCCGGAGTAGTCAATAGTGTTTTCAAGTGTAATTATTATCATTATTATAATTTTTATTTGTGCTGTACTTGCTTTTCTTAAGGTAGAATTAGGAGTGTAGCATAAATAATTCATCATAATAAAAAAAAATACTTTTTGTCATCTTCTTGCAACTACTGCTCTCAAGTTATATAATTATTGAAGGTTTTTTTTTTTAACATTTTAGTTTATACATTGTTGCTGTGCGTGTTAATTTGTTTTATTTTCTCTTGCAGTTTTTTTAGGCCTAGTTTGTATCCTATTTTTTTTTTGGTAAAACAATCCGTTTGGTTCTTGAAGTGTAGCGCTTTATTTCATGTATTTATTATATTTTTTTCCAAGATGGCGGCGCATAGACGCAGCGGCTAACAGCTCTCCCTCCCAGTGCTCCTTATTACTTTTTATTAGTGTTTGCTTGCTCTTACTGGCACCAACTGAGGCACAACATCGATATACCCGCCAGGACATCGTGGACATTGGATATCGATGCGAAATAACCATCACAGAGGAATTTTGCTATGATCGCAAAATTCCGGACGAACTGGCGAGGCTGCCCGGCTCACCGTGGCTTGTCATCGGGACCGGGAGGCGGCGCAGGCGACGCAGAGAGAGGAAGCAGAAGCGGGGCTGCAGGTCCGGTGTCTTGCAACGGCTGCGGCGGCAGCCCCACAGGCCTCAGAAGGGCTCTCAACATCGTCAAAGACAATACCCACCCAAACTCACACCTGTTCGACCTGATGCCCTCTGGCAGGCGCTACAGATGCATCAAATCGAGGACCAATAGACTGAGAAACAGTTTCTTTCCGAGAGCCATCTCCATTCTGAACTCTCACACACACACGAGAACACCCTTACCTTGCAGAACAGCATTGTGATGTGTTTTTATATACACTATTCAGTACTAAATTCCATTGCACTCTCTTATTTATTTATCTAATTTATATATTTGTCTGTATTATTGTTGTATTGCACTGGAGAGGGGAGCCCTCTAATCTCGTTGCACACTTGAGTACAATGACAAGAAAGGGATTTCTAATTTCTAAAAATTCTAATTTCTATATACATTATAATTCCTCAAGATTAAAAATGAATATTAATTAGCAAAAATCGAGAGCCTTAAAAACCAGATTTTGTTCAGTGGTGGCTCCACATGACTTGACTTGGACTCCATGAACAAGTGTGTCCACGCGTGTACGTGTTTGCGGGGAGGACGCGGTTAAATTCACGCGCGCACCCGCTCACGTGTGCGCGCGTGACTCCTCCCCGCGGTGATTAAATGCCGCCCGGTCGCCTCACCTCCTTGCAGTTGAAATTAGACATGACGGGGGAGCTGTGAGCTTGGGACCTTTTTAGCATCGTAGCACGTAGACGTAGTCCATCTGGTTTTCTTTTCCCGGACAGTGTTGACAATCAAGAAACATGAAGACCATCCTTGCCGCATACTCAGGCGTGCTTAAAGGTAAGCACGGTGCAGGGAAGGCTGCAGCAGGAGATCCTCAACTGTGTGGTCAAACAAATTAGTTGTCATTCTTGGATACAAGATAGTGTAAATGTAATTGACTCAAGTAAATAATAAAAAAAAAAGGAGCACAAGTTTTCAGAATTATTAATTATGTTTCCCCTTGTTGTATTATTATTATGATGTTTTGACTGTGAAAAAAAAAAGATATAAGAAATGTATATATTTTTGGGGCTGATGTGTAATTGTTAATACAAAATGCACCAGTGATTTAAAAACTAAAGCACCATTGTCCAAACAGGACAGTAATGCAAAATTAAATCTTTCGCAGCATATTTGTTCAGTCTACACTCTACACGTGCCGACTGTCACTATCCGGGGGGGAGGACATGTCATGTTTGTGTACTTTTCTGTCTGCTGACCAGTTCGATCTGGATCAGCGAGATCATTGGAGATAAACTGCCTGCAAAATGTTTCGTTTAAGCGGCGATGGTGGCCCTAAGTAGTCATGGGGTCTAGATTGCAGGTACGCAGCCGTGGTGCTGGGTTATTTTCAGTGTGGATTGATGGGATTAGTCAAGTCTTCCAAGGTTCTTATTGGATCTCAGTCAGACTTGACTAACTATTGATGGTACCATGAGTAGTTAGTTAGTTAGTTCTTCTCGCATGTTACTTTGTGGCTTCAATGCAATTTGACTGCAAAGGATGGATGGCAAAAATGGTTACTTTCATTTATCCCTTTGAACACTCATTTATGTCCCGACGTGACCACCAAGATTCTAATATATTTTTATGTGACACCCTTCTCTTCTTCCATTGTGATTTTTGTCCAGGCACCGGCTCCAGCATCCTATCCTCCCTGCAGGACTTGCCCTTGGCTTTCTGGCCATGTGGATCCAAGATCGAGAAACATCTCCAGGCCATCTCCGTGCTGCAGTGGGTCATCACCTTCTTAGCTTTGGGTATGTGCGCGTGTGCGTGTTGGTCATTGTACATTTCACTCAAGTTGCAGAAAAGTCAACAAAAACCTAAAGAATTAGCATGCAGTCTCATTAGTGCCAAGTAGGTCAGATCACTAAGCTGCCGTATTATATGTGCATACTCTCGCGAGGGCCTTGTGGGATTTCTGTCCTCTTTAAACTGATCTAATTGTATACTTTTGAGTTCCCATTCCTGGTTTTTCACAGACAACCACCTTTTATTTTCTTCAGGGGCAGTCTGCACTGTGCTGCTAATCTACATGTTCTGCACTGATTGTTGGCTTATCGCTGCCCTTTACACCTCCTGGCTTATTGTTGACTGGAACACCCCAAAACAAGGTATTTTTCACAGCGTTGCTCACCTTTTTTTTTTTTTAAGGGCAAACATGTGATGTGACTCTAATGATCTGATTACGATAGCGGGGTTCCGGGCTGTAGACCAAAATTGGTTGTCATATTAATTTCAACGGAAAGGCTCTTAAATTGCGTCATTATATCACCAGTGACTAGTGTGGTTTTTGAGTTGTAAAATTGATTTTGCGATTCACGTACACAGATGTTGCTCTGTTTCATAATCAATGCTTGAGTGTCTTTTTGCCGATGTGTGAATGAGTGTAAAGACTGGAGATTGACACGAAAGCCTACCAGTGTATAGTATATCTTGATAAACTTAAAAAAAAAAACAACTTAGAGTGATACAAAAATTTGACTGAAATTCAATAATCGACCAATGCGAAAATTGATAATCAACTTATGCAATCTGCTAAAGATACAACTGCTAGACTATGAAGATAGATATGAGATATTATATAAGCGATAGTCAGATGGCATTTCAGTTCTTCTGTATGTTCTGTATTGACCAAAAAAAAAAAACTTGAATTCTTGAATGTCGGGAAAAAATACATTAAAGTGCTTTTTCACTTTCTGTGAAAAGGCTGCACGTCAACATGATTATAGTCTCGGGACTGACAAACGGTAAATGTGGTCAGAGTTAAAGTCACATTAAGTTAGCTATCATGAAGATTTCTGTCAATGTTTTGAGCTCTTCAGATGTCAATAATCAATATTAATGCTGCATGAAGGAGTAGTGCCATATTGGTGTTGATGGATTGTATCGTCACCTCCATTTCTGGTAGCTTTTAACTAATTCCACACCATTGAAATCATTCTTAATTATCAAATATCCTGAAGTGTCTAGTTTGCCCTTTCCTAGTTCCAATTTATATGAAAAACAAGCAAATGATGAATATTTCCATAGAAGTGATGAGTCAGTGGATGTGTCACATCATTTCCAAATTCCTGAAACAATTGTGGGACTCCTTTGCTAACCACCTTTTATCATTTTCCTTCCTGCCCTTTTCCTAGATATCTTATTTTGTGAGGATGGATGATTGTTGCTATTGTGACGTTTAATTCAATGTGTGAAATTCAGGCGAATAAATAAAAATAAAAAAAAATAAAATAAAAAATAGATGGGGCACAACTCTAGCAACCAATTGCAATAATGCTTGTTGATCCGAAAACTGGATAGAAATCAGTAAGTTATTGCATTCATCAGTCAAGAGGGACAGCCTCAAATGTATATTAATATATAGTATATTCACTTTACTATAAGGTTGTTTTTGATAACAAATTTGTATCAGTTTTTCAAGAGGCTTGAAACAGATTATATTTGACCGACTTGTTTATTTTTATTTTTATTTTTATTTTTATTTTTATTTTTATTTTTATTTTTATTTTTATTTTTATTTTTATTTTTATTTTTATTTTTATTTTTATTTTTATTTTTATTTTTATTTTTATTTTTATTTTATTTTATTTTATTTTTATTTTTATTTTATGTGTGATGTCACGGTTAAGCTATCTATATGAGCAATGTTGTGTGTGTATTTGCAGCTGTTGCGTTTTACTTTTGAATTTTGAGGTCTGCATAAATTTTTTTCACAAACTGACTCTATTTTGCATAGTTAAGGGAATATGACATATTCAAGAATACTTGTATCATATATTTTTCAAATTTATTTGTGAGAGTTGAGTTTCCCCAAGAACTATAATGACTATACTAGATTGAATATGATAAGCAATGTATAATTAAAAAAATAATAATAATATCCTTTTCCAGGTGGCAGGAGATCTTCATGGGTCAGAAGTTGGACGGTGTGGACATACTTTCGGGACTATTTTCCAATACGGGTAAGTAATCTGAACATTTTTTGATCAATCCCTGAAGTTCATGGAATAGCCTACCTAATTTCGCCAAACTGCTGAGCAAGTTGTTGTCCATTTCTGATAATGCTAAGGTATGACTTAATAGATAAAACTTATCACAAGTAGGTTCATCTATCACATGTCTGTTAAGCCCTTGACGTAACTTTGTCCTGCCTGATAGGCTAAAAGGTCAAGTTTTTTTGTTTTTTTTAAACGCATGTCTTCATACATTCCACACCAAAGCCTGCGCGTTTTATCTTAGAACAGGACTTTGTATATCACTTGGGAATTCAAAATCAATACTAATATGACGTCCAATTACGGTATCTCTTCAGAGAGATCCACAGCATACTGTGCAGAAAGTAGTACCTCCAGAGTTTTGACGAAACCACGGGGATGGACTTGAAGCGATGTCGTTCGAGGTTGAACTTTGTCCATCACATTGATCTTTGTATGCGTGTGCCGTGTGGACCTTGCCATGACGGTCCGTGTGTTGTTGTTGTCATCTTGAGAAATATCAGCGATGCAAAAGGAACAAATCATAGGTCGAGCAATCTTTGCTGAGGTCTGCTTTGAAAAGTTAGGTTTGAAATTGCCCATCCCCTAAACACACATACACACTCACGCACATTGTCACTTAGAAGTACCAAAATATGTCTGCAGGGTAATCAATTTATAAATTGCTTCCTTTCAATTAGGAACAACTGACTATTATTTACATGAGCTGGGGGCTGATTGAACAAAGTTCAAAGCACTAATAAACGGAAATCAGGAGTTTGATCGTTATAAAAGCAATTATAGGAAGGTCTCGGTGGGTCTTGTTGGTGAATTTAGGGAAAGCACAGAATCCTGTTCCTTTGGCTTCACTTTACTCCCCATGACAACCAGGTGGAGTCTTGTGATACTAAGGGGATCTTGAAAGTGAACTCATTTGCGAATGTGGTTATGCAACTGTTGTTTGACCACCTCCCGGGCGTTATGTACACATTGAGCAGACGTTTAAGTCTGTTGTACACATCAGGACATTTAACACTGTACTGTTTGACCACCATATCGATTTAAATTTAAATAGCTGCTAATTATTGAGTTGAGTTTTATGTCTCGTTCATGACAGCCTGCACGGGTGCACAGTATAAACTGTATACTGGGTCATTATTTTATGACAACAGTCGAGGCATGACCCATTGATAAGGATGTCCTGGTTTCTTAGTCACTAATGCAAAAGTTGGGGATGAATCAGCTCTACATATTAGTGATTAAAGTTACTAATTAAATTAAATTAATTAAAGGCAAAAACAAAAATACAGGGTGTCCCAAATTATGTATTTATTGATTGATGGATTTTGATTGATTTGCATCTTAGGCAAAAATAATTAAACCGTGTAGTTGAAAAAACTAATTATGAAGTTGAAAAATAAGTTAACAAAATTCCAACAACATATTCAACCGGGGGGTTGAACTAGTAGTGGTTTTTGCTGTTGTCTAAATTGTAAAAAAAAAAATAAAAATAATAAATGAATTTCTTTTTTTTTTAAAAAGGCCAAGGCAAAGTTGTTTAATCGATTTATATTTTTTTCTGCACAGTAGCAATCAACCTTTTCAACATTGTGGTTTGATTCACGTAAAGACGGGAAGGCAAGCATAGTAACAAATATAATTTAATAATAAATTACAACATAATGCCATCTCTCGTCACATATTCCTGCTCCGGCAAAGCGCTCCGCCTCACGAGTGCTTGTTCTATTGCTCTCCAGCTAATTAAAACCCACAACCTGCTGCCCAACCGGAACTATATCTTTGGCTACCATCCCCACGGTATCTTCTGTTTCGGCGCTTTCTGCAACTTTGGGACGGAGGCCACGGGCTTCTCCAAGAAATTTCCAGGCATTAAGCCATCTTTGGCAACCTTGGCAGGGAACTTCCGAATGCCTGTCCTACGAGACTACCTGATGTCTGGAGGTCAGTGGTCTCCTTTTGGTGTGTCCTAACAGGTGATTTTGCTGATAATTTGATCTTTTCACACATGGAAACTTTGCCCTTTTGCACATCTGAAATCCCTTCTGTTTACTTCTACAAAGTCCGAAATGCACGTTCACTCTAAGGTTACTTTAGGTCGGTGTTTCCCAATCTTTCGGGCCAGGACACATGAGCAAGTGTATACACATGAGGGATGAATTCATTACACTTTATCAGTTGACATTTTGAATTGTATATACTGTTAACAGTAATTGTACACCAAATTTAACGGTTGATTATGTACCTTGGATTTAGAGTCAAGGTTTAGTTTAAAGTTACAGCACGGGGGGACGAATGTCAAACATTAAACCGCTTGTTATTTGGGTGAACATGAACAGATTTTATGGGCATTAAACTGTTAAAAAAAAAAATCTAAATTGTGAGCACTAAATAAATAAATAAAGGAAATTTTCTTAGGAAAAGTGGATGCAAGGATCCAAAATCCTAAAAAAATAAAATAAATAAAAAACTAACAAAAGGAAGCAAGAATGCCAATTGTGAAACGTAAGCTTATTTATTTTTATTTGTATTTTAAATCATCTTTGCTGTATTCTTATTTACTTATAATTCAAAATATTTCAAAGAAACTAAAAGGTGGGTGTGTACGCGTGTGATTCCTCATACATGCTCGCAATTTTTTTTTTTCTGTTTGGATTTGGTGTAGGAGTGTGATAGCAGCAACACACCTTTTCAACCGCACAAACGTGGACAGTAAAAATAATTGGGATTTGGACGCACATTCACAAGACCGCATCAGAACAGTGGGAATTTTGTTTTGGTTGCTACATGTTGCAATAATCTCCTCCTCCAAATATTTCAGGTATCTGTCCTGTGAACAAGAACTCCATTGACTACCTGCTGTCATGCAACGGTACAGGAAACGCAGTCATCATTGTTGTTGGCGGCGCGGCGGAGTCGTTGCACAGTGCACCAGGCAAGAACTCCGTCATACTGAAGAACCGGAAAGGCTTTGTGAGAATGGCACTCCAGAAAGGGTGAGCTGGCTTCACACAAGACATTTTCAGAACGTCACTTGCAGGAATAAGTCAAATCAAAGTCTTTCGAGTTCAAAGTACATCACAGGGAGTGTTACCTAAATCATGCGCTGCCCTTTTATAGAATCGGCAATAGTACGTATTTTATCGGTAGTGGCCCCCTGGAGAACCCAAACAACCCTGATTATGTCAAATATCACTGAGGATTATCAATGGTTTCAACTTTTAAAGCAGATTAGAGCTCGTTAGAAAACAAATGCAGTTATGCAGACATTACAACATAACTTGGTAAATGTTCCAGCTGAAAGGATACTTCCTGATTCCGAATTTAGCCAACAACTGGAGCCTATTCGACAGTGATTACTATTATTAAATGGAGTGCAAGTGTAAAACTCAATTTGCCTCTGAAGTTCTGTCCTCTGGCACAATGAAATCTCTTATGCGGTTGTTTAACATTTTGTGCTTGCAAGACATCCACTTTCAGGGGTTGAATCTGGAAATGGCTTTCAACTGCCGTTGATTTGATTCCATAAATCATCCGTCAGTGCCGAAACCTAGACATGGTTCTATAATTCAGTGCGAGCTAACCTGCCTGGGCTTTCATCACTTTTCATACCGGGATGACATCTGAAGCATGCTGATTAGCACGTAACTTGCTAGCAGCCATAACAAACTTCCATCTGGATTTTCTAATTCTCGTACCTCCGGTGAGGTGCGCAGATGTTCATCACATAAATAAACAATGTTTGCTTCTCTAATTTGTGCAGTGGGGGATAATCTCGTCAAATGTGTTAAACTCTTTGAGCCGTATTTGAAACATGTATTTCTCACTGTACCCTCAGGTCGGACTTGGTTCCCGTGTATTCCTTTGGAGAGAATGACGCCTACAAGCAGGTGATCCTGGAGGAGGGTACTTACTGGCGATCTCTCCAGAAGAAGTTACAGAAATGGTTCGGCTTCGCTCCATGCCTTTTCCATGGATGCGGCCTCTTTTTTGGCAACTCTTGGGGTATCGTTCCATATGGCAAACCGATCACGACCATAGGTAAGTGCACATCAGAGCTTTTTGTTCAACTACAAAATGTTAATTGAATAAACACCTCACTGCTGTGCTTGACTTTATTCCAGTTGGGGAGCCAATCACAGTGCCAAAAATAGAGGAACCATCTGATGAGATGGTGGATCTTTATCATGCAATGTATGTTAAGTCCCTCCAGTGCCTGTTTGACAAGTACAAGACCCATTTTGGCTTGAAGGAGAGCGACGCCCTGCACATCGAGTGAAAGAATGAAGGGGAAACTGAAAACATTGAGAACTGTGTATCTTCTAACCCCCCTTTCGGATCTCTCCCCATCCCAGTCTAAACTTGGATCCTGATTGGGATCATCTTTGGATTCAAATCTACATGAGCACATTTTGCTTTGCGTCTCCCAAGCAAATAGGCCTAGGTTTATCCTCAGGGATTGTCAGGTTAGAGAAAATGGCACTGTGGCTTGGATCAACATTGAACATGAGATATTGAGGAATCCCTTTACACAAGTGCCTTTTTGTGTGTATATTTACATTTTTTTTTTTTTTTAATGAAGGCGTCAAAATACATTGTGTGCACAGGGGAAGGTAAGGACTTCAAAATATATGCATTCATATAATTTGCACAGAGCTCTGTGAAATCTATTATAAAAGCACAACCAATGCATATTAAGTGTACCACTATAATAATAGGATACACAAAACCACAGATGAATGGGGTTGCCAAAGACCTACATTGTCCTCACAAACATATACAGTGCCGGATGTCTTCTTAAGGAAAGCCTATACTTCTCCATGGGATTCCTGTGTTGAAAATGCAATATATTTCTGCATAGGATTTTAGACTGCCATAAAGTATTAATTGTATTCAACATAGAGAAAAAGGAGCCTATGTCAGGGCTTGTCTCTTGAGTGAATATTTCCAACGCACTTTGTTTCACCAGTTCTATTCCAGGGGTTTTGTCACAAGAAAAACGAAGGTGTTGCTATGAGATGGTGATTCTCATTGGTTGTTCCAAGTGCTATTCAGGTTTGGATGGGTGTGTTCTGCCGTGAAAAGTAAAGTAGTGGCCTATATCCTCAAGTGCTTTTAGAGCGTTTACGATTGCAATTGAGATAGGATCATGTCAATAGTTATACTCGTTTTGAAGATTGAGGGAGACTGGATCACTTTGCAAACATGCAGTTAATTGGGGAAAAAAAGGAAGGGAATGTCATACACAATGCCTTATTTGTATTGTATTTTATATTTGAAGGTGTCACTCACTGATATTTGATTAAAAAATTGGATGGGACTGTATGCCGCAAAAATTATATTTGGTCTTCCGATTGTCATTGTACAGGTAGTTATTCATTTCTGATTGTCATTTGGAGATGAATGTCCTCTGGATTTGCCATTGTTAATTTAATATGAAGTGCTGTGTAATTCATGTGCAATACAAAAATTGTAAAGCAAAGATCCGTCTGTGTGATGTATGACAGTGTGCCGAACTATATTAAATTAAATTAAACTTTTGTATATTTTCAGAAGGAATGTATGCGTGGTTTTTTTTTTGGACAGCAACAAAGTCTCATTATTTTAGTAATACTTAATGTCATAAAATGGGGATCGGGTGGGGTGTAAATTGTTAATCTGTTATTGATTACAATATTTTCAAATGCAGACCGAAGTTGGAATTGTTCGATGGCAGATAGCGCCCTCTTGAGGACATACCAAATATTTCAATCACTCCAAAAGGAACGTTTGGAATTTGTCAAGGCCACTTGATGGTTTACACATTCTGCAATGGTAGGTATATTCATATCTATTTTATTCCAATCAAACAATACATTTTTAATCTGGGTAAATCCTCTTGAAAAAAAAACAAAAACAAAACTAAACTAAACAAAAAACAAACAAAAAATTAAAAAAAAAACAGGCCTCTCTCACCATCTTGTGCCTCTAAATAGATTTACAAGGAACCCACGCTCAAGGAAAAATAACCAATCTGAAACCGAAGGTGTGATTGACATTTGCAGGCACACCGCCGCAGCATTGCTGATCCCTACTATGATGGGCTTCAGGAGCTTTGCTGAAACTTAGGCAGAATATCCACCTCCAGAAAATAAAAAAGGAGACATTAAAGGCGTACATAGCCTTTCAAGGGTGGGCAACTTCGGTCCTCGAGGAATACTATCCCGCATGTTCTAAAAACAACACTTGGGGGATATTAATGACATAGAGCTTCTCTGTAAATTGTTGGAACCAAAGAAGATGCATTCTTTGGGGTGTTGGCATAGCTATCTAGTTAAATGTACACTGTAGTGGCATAATTTGGTGTGTCACAGGGAGCAGTTTTAGCCACGCCCCCCACCCCAATAATACAAACAACTCAGGAAAACTTAAAGGGTGCAAAACGGATGAACTCTAACCGCTTTTCTGAGTACTATTTGGTTGTCAGTGTTGTTTTCATACATTCAGCAATTATCTTCAAACATGTATTATAAATTTCCGAAGTCACTCAAGGTACATGCACTTTTAGCCAAGTATCGCTTTGAAGTACTTTACACAAGACTGCAGGCAAGGTATTTTTTCAACTTCTTATCAGTTAATTGACCAATTTTTAGTCAGATAATGTAGCAAAGTGATGGAAACACATTGTTTTGATGGCAGGAAAGTCATAGTCAATATTAACGAGACCTTTGCTTTAGAAATATATTTTTGTTGTTGTGCCATGTGATCAAAACGAGTCATGTTCTGCTGTTCTTCTATTGGTAATGTGTTTTAATTTGTTTTCTAATTACCTGCTAATTTATATTACACGTGATGGGAAGCGCTTTGTTCCAGCTCCATCTGTTGGGAAATGCGCTATAATATAAAATAATAATATAATATAAAAATGATAGAGTTGTTTGTTTATAATTGACCTTCATTCATTACTTTTATACTTTTACTTGAGTAAAAGAGTGAAAGCAGAGCAGTAGTTCTTTCACCAGACAATTGTGTTAAAAATAATCTGTACTTTTACGTGAGTACAGGTGGGTGTGAGTACTTTTCCCTACGTACACTGATGGTCCTGATATTCACAAAACTACGGGGGTAGTTGTTCAACTAATACGTTTATTCTCAAATAGTTTAAAGGTTTATATTTACAGACTTGTGGTTTCACTTGTATGGGGCAATTAGATTTTTAAGACAGCTAAAAGCGACTATACCAAGTAATGTGACCGCATAAAACTCTGGCTAGTGAAGTCACGCTGTTAGGGGACCACTTCCTCATATTCCGCTGCTTTGACAGATTTCACCGTAGGCCCGCCCACTGCTGAAGAGAAACAGGCAAACTAACCAATCGGCTCACGTGCATTCAGTTTCTCTCGTCGTTTCTTTACGATGGACGTTAAATTTTAGCCAATCAGAAGAGTTTGCGTCACATCACTAAACCGGAGACGGATTTCCGAACAGTGTAGCAAAACAGCCTTTACAGTACTTTGTTTACGTCCTTGTTGGTTAGCTGACAGCTGTTGTGGTTTGCTTGCTGCTGCTGGGAGAAAAAAAAAAAAAGCAAAAAAGCAATAGTGCGTTTCTCGTGCGGATGCATTGACCTTAAGACTCAAAGCCACGTTATGTGTGGATGCTGAACATGGAATGTTTTGTTGATTGAGGGCGCCCTGTTTAGATGCCGACAGGAGGATGAGCTCCATCACCGGTCGGGTTCTCGCCATCCCCGCCGCCTCTGTGACCAACTCTGGAGCTTCATCATCCCGAGCTTTGCACGTAGAGCTCACATCCCAGCAGGTAAGCACAACGCCTTTGAACACACCCTGACGCAGACAAACATTCAACTGACGAGCAGGCGACTCGGACAACGCTGTCTCGGACTTGGTCTTGGTCTGTTCTTGGAGTTTAGAATGTCAGTTGCAACTGCTGCTGCCTGCAGGAGCAATGCAGGCCTGTCAGGCTAGCTCGGAAGCTAACAGCTGCTAGCTTGCAGGTCGCTAGCTAGCTTGCCTGACACACCGCATACTATGAAACATTGTACATTTACTCCAGCACATTCGACACGTTCTCCCGATTTCCGGGTTGTTTTCAACGTGTGCATGATACTTGATTCCAGGAGGTAAACTTTGTATTCGTGCTCCCAAGTGACAGGAAGGAAAACCGTGGCATATGTCATTACTGGGGGCTTGCTTCTTAGTTGTTTACACTTAACAAACATGGGAAACCTGAATAGTCTTCATCTGACGAATAACTAAATTTGGAATGCGCCAGAAATCGTATTTACGGGTTATTTTTCATTCATTGACATTTGTCAATGTAAAAGTCGTGCTGCTTTTTCCATTAGCCAGTCTTCAGGTGCAATATCTAAAAAAAAATGACATTTTAAAAATAATATATTATATTTCATATTGCGTATTATTTTGTGCATTTATTTGTCAGGTTCATATCATAATTTCATTGCACGATCACTAATACAAGTTTATTCGGTTATCTTACCGAAATGTGTTACGTGAACTAATGACTAATTTACGATGCGACATATACTTATGTTTTACCATTCACGTTTAAGGTTAGTTTCCATAAAGAACTCATTTTCACATGCAGTCACACTGTCACTCACGTGTACTGTAGTCACATGGGCAACATGAACCGAGTCTCTCAGTTTTCAGTCATGCTACCATGCCAAATAGATTCAGTTTAATGAATGAATACAGTATAAAGTACTTGTACTTCTGTAACGCTTTCATTGTTTTCCTCAGTAATTTTTTTCTCCCACTTACGTATGATTGTGTTAATGGATGTATGAGTCTAGACAAAATACAACTCTTAGTGTTTGCATGACCGGGCAGCAATGACCAGAAATGCAGTCTTGTTTGATTTTAATTTGTGTCAAGTGACCATCGAATAAAATCGTCTGCATATTTTTCTTGTCTCTCTTTTGATGTCACATGTCCACTTGCATGACTATATTTACAAGAATATGTTGCGCCTGCACCAAGTGTGGATTCCCACGTTCGCAAAACAACCTTTTTATCTTCATTGAATTCTCGCACATATATAATATGACACTATTATTGTTACAATGATATGAATGACAGTGAACTTGTTTTCTGTCTGTTGATTTGACTTAAATGGCGATCAGAGTGGGATATTTGCTGATATAATTATGGGGAAAATGAATCAGGCAAATCATATTATACCATTTATTTTGGATTCCTCAAAATACTGTGTTCTCTTCGATATTGAAACTTTTATTTCAATAACGATATTGTATTGATTTAACAATTAAACATTAAATGTTTTTGAGCAAAAGGGCAAAAAAAAAAAACAAAGGAAAGAGTTGAGTACAGTTCATTCACAGTTTGTCCAGAAAATGTAGACACAGTGCACAAATTCTGTTGTGCTGGCTCGCAAAATCAGCCAGCCAGGCTTTTATCGTGTCAGGTTGCAATCAAGGGATAGCAGAATCTCCGTCGGAACTTTTCTTCAATCCTGGAGATGAAACAAAGAAGGGAAGCGTAATCCTTTTAAACTGTTTGTTAATGATAGTAAAAAGTCTGAACTGAACGTTTCATTATTTATTCCTTACTGGTCTAATCAAAGACCCTTAGAGGCACGTTTAATGTTTTTAAAATGTTTAATATGGACTTATCCCGTGTGTCCATGTTGAAGGAAGGACATTTTGTTGGTAAATAATTTCTTCCTTTTGCAGGATGATTGCTTACCAGCTGTTACATTTCTTTTACAGCTTTTAATGATGGGTGGTGAAGTCATGCTTCATAATTGCTGATTTAGTCCCCTGACTTTGGAATGCATGTACCATAATTGGTTCAGGATTACACTTGCTATCCAGAATTGTCAGCTCTTAGTAAAGATAAATAAATAAATAAATAAATTGGATTTGGTCTTGCCTTCAACTTGTTTTGGTCTTCAAAACAAAGTGAAGAAGTGCAGGACCGATTTGTAGCCAATAGAGACTTGCATTCAAAACATGAATTTTTGTTGTTAAAATATTGGATTTCAAACTTTGTACTGTATGTTTTTTTTTCAATTTTAGCTTGCTAAAAACAAAACAGAAAAAAAAATATTTACAGATCTCAAAAATTTCTGGCGTGCTTTAATTCTCTTAAGGAGGGCTGAGGCGCCCCTAAAAATGGGCTATCTACGCCTCTGTATGTGGTCATTTTAAGTCTCATGTCTCCCCCTTAAGGACACCAAGTTTGCTCTTGATCATAAGGTCTCTTTGAGCTTGATTTTTCCCCTTTCACAGCAGTTTCACACTGCAGTCACAACCTTTTCTCTCTGCCTGGGGTTCACATTCATCCAGGCGTGCTGACATTTTTAAGGGGAGGTTGAAAGTCCCACATGGAACAATCAGTGTTCTTGTGTATGAGGCTCTTAATCGTGTAGGGAATCCCATGACTTGCATTTAATCTGAGTATGACTGCAGGCGTGCAACTGAAACCTGTAGTCACTTGGGACATTCTGCACCATCGTAAACGCATTTGCCCAAAAGCCGGGGGACATGATCGACGTTTTTGTTTCACATCTCATTTCCTATGTAATGCCAGTTGTCACTTGCCTGGCATGGCAGTTTTTAGATAATGGTTTCACAGTGTTATTTTTAACACCCGCAAAGGTTAAATCCGCCCAACTGGACTACGAAAGTCAAGTTGCCTCGATTCGACTTTAGCAGATTACCAGGCCCTGGATGACAGGGAAATCTGGATAAACATGGTATTTCTAAGACTATAAAAAGTTGACTTACAACTCATTCTTAACAATTTCCTTGTTATAGTGCAACATTCCTTAAAGACGAAGTTAAGTGCTGTGTAATCCGGTCATAATAGTCCGAGTGCTTTTTCTGTGCTCAAATTTGAATACGTCTCTGTTATGATCACATGTCGTTCCACCATTAAGATATCATGCCTCCGTTGTATGAATCGTTTAAAAAAGAACTTTCTTCGTGTCTTCTGGGTTTTCAAATGAGCTATTTTTCATCCTCTGACTCAAAGTCCATTTGGAATTTTGGATTTGTTTGTCTGTTTGTGACCAACTCTTAATGCCTCTCTGTCTTATTCTGTGTGTCCAACAGAGACGATTGCGTCACCTCCGGAGCATCGCAGCAAGAAACATTGTCAATAAGAATGGTTCTCCGCTACTGGACACATACTTCACCCTCCATCTCTGTATAGGAGATCGCATATCTAGTGGTCAGTGAATTTAAATACCGTAGTGGGCAAATTAAACAAAACGTCAAATTGCTTTCTGTGTCTGACTTTTATCTGTATGTCTCATTTTAATCATTGTTTCTTCATGTCTTTTTAGATTTTTACAAGAGTGAAGTCATTCGTGACTCACTGGTGAGTATAACAATCTTCGCAGACATTTGCATATACTTTGAATATACTTTACGTCAGACTTTCTGATACTGCAAACCAATTCCAAATGTGCAGCGCGATACAAGAATACGTAAAGCACAACAGGAAGTCATGCCTCCTTTCAACTCTCTGCTCAACTTCCCCTTCCAACAATTTACACGTTTTCTACTATTCTGTGTCAATCCTGTCATCAATCTTGAGAAATGTTTCCTGTCGACTCTTCCTGTTTTCATTCAGCTATGGTTTTCTACTTCCCAATTGTGACTCACACTGGTTCTGAGCGCTGTGCTTTACGTTTAGATTAGTTTGCATTATTGTTGTAATATAATTTATCACTTACTGACTTGAAGACCAATATATGTATATTTATTAGGGCTGTCAAAATGAAAGCGTTTACTCAGGTTATTAATCCAAAAATGTTTAACTCAGTTCAATATTTGAACTCAATTAATTCAGTTTGATTTACTTAAAAAAATAATTTGCATACTTAGCAACTATTGTGCCATGTTAGCTGTGCATCTTTAGCATATCATCTCAGAACAAAACACTGTGTTCAAGTTACCACTGGGCCTTGCAAACCAACACTGCTGGAATGTGGCGCTTGAGGGCAGTTTTGAGAAATGTTTCGAAGAAAAATGCCGATAAAGATGTCTCTGTTTAGCTCGTATTCAAGAATCAAAGAAAAGTATTAGAACAGTCTTTGAACTAAATCTACTTCATAATTGGTGATTTTGCATCAATTCCAAAATATTATTCAAGTAAATATCTGTTACAAGCTTCGCAAAAAAATAGTAGTTGAAAAATGGGATTAATCATGGATTTTTTTTGTAATTAATTCGTTAAAAAAAATTAATCACTTGACAGCACTAATATTTATTTAAAATAATCACATATTTAATCGCAATCATTGAGGAAAAGGAAGTCACCATTGAAGATTAAGAATGAAATAGAAAATTTATTTATGAGATTCCAAATCATAATCACAGAATTCGCATCTGCTTTACATGCATAGTGCTGCTTTTTATATTAGCGTCTCAACATAATAGATACTGATATATAAGATTTTTTAATTTTGTATTTTTTTTTTTTCAAATTTAAATGACCGTACAGTGATGTGCTACTAACGACCTTTATTGTATGCGTGTTCTCAAGAATCCTACTTGGAGGAGTCTGGACTTTGGCATGTTACCGGACCTTCTGGACACTTCAGTATCTTGCTTTGTGGTAAGGATCTGGGGAGGACAAAAGGCCCAGTACCAGCTCCTCATCGAATGGAAAGTCAATCTCAATGGCCTCAGATATACAGGGCAGCAGGTCAGCCACCGAACATGAAACTATCATGTAATTGTAAACTTTACATGTGGGATGCATGTAAGATATAGTTTTCTGTTAAAGAAAAAGAACAACATAATTTACATGTAACACGCTCCAAAAACTTTATAAAAATTTACCAAAAGTTTTATTTGTTCACCCAAGCATGTTAAACAAACATTACTGTTTGTACAGTGAGCCTGTATTGTTATTATTTCCACAGATTCGATCCAGGTATACAAATGAGATCATCTTTGGGTTGAATGATGGCTACTATGCAGCTGACTTTGACCATAAGGTGCGGTTTCCAAAAAGCTCTTATGTAATGTTTTGTGACAGTGTGCCTCATCGCTGACGTGTTTCTGCCGCAGGACCTTTTGGAGCGGAAGAAAAATAGTCGACTTCAGGTCGACCAGAGCTCAGTCAGAAATTCCTACAGTGTTTTCTCTTTGCTCAGGTAAGATTCATTGCAATAAGATGAAACACAGAGAACGGTATAAAATTGTGCAAATCTTTGGAAATTCAGCCTGTGAACATTAAATATTGTCAGATTTCTGAAGTCCTCCATGAATGCAGACATATCAGTTATTTAAAACATTGAATATTAAAATAAAACATTTGCAAACATCTGCTTTTGCTTTGGAAAACAACACTCACACATTTTCTGATAAGATGCAGACCACACAAGTAACTAAATCCTAATTTGTTTGTTTGTGCATTTTCTGCAACTATCAATCTGGGGGGAAAAATCCTGCTTGACAGGACATTTTTTGTGCATATTGAAGCATTTACTGCTGTAGTTGCACAACATGATCAACAATTTTTTTGTTATCATTTCGAAAGTGGACTTTGACTTGGCTTTGTGATCTATAGCAGGCTCATGCAATTGAAATTCTAAGAGGTGCATCCAGCCATCCTTTTTCTGTCGAGCTTGTCCTCAGTGTATCTGCAGCATAAAACTGTTTATCGCCCAAATCACAGGGCAATTCTAAGAAGTCCAGAAAAAAATACTTCAAGCCAAGAAACTCACTGTTGTTCCAAATGAGCATTTTTTGCTTGTTGACCCGAGGATGGCACTACAAAAACCAACACTTAGACTGGTGACGCACAACTGCCCTCAAATCTTTCAGTTGGAAATCTACACTGTGACAATATACAAGCTGTTTCTCGATAACATATTTTTTTCAGGTTTTTCATTTGAGTAAATACAGTACACGATTGCTATCCTATTTGCATGGTGATTAAAAACTTCACTGGAAAAATAGACGCAGCCCAAAGTACGACCACTAGAGGGAGGTAGTGATCTGTTGAGTGAGTGTCTTGGTGGAATCCTGTCTCACCATTTAAGGCCTCTCAAAATAATGTGCAGGCATTTGTTGGTAAACATTAGGTTTCTTTTCAGTATATATCAAATCTAAATACTACTTAGAGTAACCACGGGGCTTCCCCCAAAGAATACCCTCTGCTAAATATAGCCAGATTACGTATGGGATCATTCCACGCATTTTGCCTAAAGTGCTGCAAATTTGGATGGTTCAAGTTAGACTACCCAAAAAAAAAAAAGACAAACATCCTGTCATTTGGGTCATCATGACAGTTCCACTAACATTTTCAGACTCTATATTAATTCAAATGAGTTCCATGCATTCAAAGTGCAATGAAACGAAAGGAATTATCCAAATGCCTTTTTGAACTCTACTTTTTTTTATCTACAACCATCGGTTTATGTTTATATGGAAAAAAGAATGCAGACCATAGCAACCTCACAAGTCGCGGTAGTAGTTTAGTGTAGTTTATCTCTGCCCTTAGAGTCTTCTGTTATTGCAGCTTTCTTTACCGTTCTCTTCCTCCGTCCACACCCAGTGGGACGCCACATGGTTTTGCACAGTTACGGCGATCTATCTTTGTCCCTCCTGCTGTTGGCCTGCAGCTCCTGATAGCTATTAAGATTCTTCCCAGGCTTGGTGTGTTGGGATGCTAACAGTTGGACAAACCCAATTCCAATCAAGTTGAATATAAATATAAATAAAAACAGAATACAATAATTTGTAAATTATGGTCAACATATATTTAATTGAATCACTACGAAGACGTGATATTTAATGGTCAATATGGTAAACTATTGTTTTTAGCAAATAACTAACTATTAGAACACCATTCAATAAAGATTTGGGGACTTAGGACACTAATTATTCAAGCTTATTCATGTTTGACGGACAGCTTGAGCAGTTCAACAGTTTGGCGTCTCCTTTGTCATAATTTACCCTATATAAATAACGTTGGGTTATATTCAGAATGCGACACACATTTTCAATGAGGGACAGTTCTGGACTTTTGTCGGGTCAGTTTAGTACTTGCACTCTTTGATTACGCAGCCATGCCGTTTTCATATGTGCAGAATGTTTTTTTGGTATTGTCTTGCTTAAATAAACAGCTGCTTGTTTGATTATCTATTTTGTTTTGAGGCCATAAAATTAAAATATAATGATTGTTTGATACAAACAATACAGTCGATCAGTTTCAACGTTAAATATATTTTCTTTGTAGTGTATTCAATTAAATGTAGTTTGAACATGATTTGCAAATTATTGTACACGTCCCAACTTCAATGGAATTGGGGTTGTATATATGTACTTTGTTTTTCTTTCATTAACATAGGGGTACCACAATTTTGCCCACGTGTGTGTGTGTGTGTGTGTGTGTATATAACTTAAAAGTCTCACAAGCCTCGGTTTTATCTGACACTGTTGTATCAAATGTCACTGTCAAAGGAACGAATGTTTTTGTTTTTCAGATGATTATCATCTTCAAGGGTCGAGTGCACGGCCATAGTCATAACTTCCTGTAAATCTCCCCTTTAGTGTCGTTGTTTGGTGTCTGTCTTGTGTTGAAAAAAGAAAGTTGTAGTGGTTAGTGAGAATATTCTATGTTCTCTGGACAGTTTCCCAGCAATTGAGCCTCCTGCGGGTACAGATGGAGCTATCCACTGGCCTCACTCTGGTTCATAGGTTTTGCCGTTGTGCCTGAGCGGCAGGCCAAAGGCAATGACTCCCAAAAAAACGATGGGGGTCGATATGCGTGAAAAGAAGAGGGCTGATAGCTGTTCTCACCTGGGAGGGGAAAAGACCGTATCAGATTCTCCAATTGCAATCATCTAAACACATGAGGCTGTCAAAACAGATTTGCCCTGATGTTCCAAACTACTATCTTCAGCTCTCATCACTGTCACCTCAAGCAGATTAAAAAGCGTGGGCAGAAAATATGAAATTATTTTACTGCAAGTGTCCGCCAAAAGGCTTTATTTGCCTTTGCATTTTTAGGCTTAACTCCAGGTCAGATATTCTATATTCTAAGACAACCACAATAGTTTCATAATGTAAAAAAAATATATCCTTTGAGGGTTTTTGCAATGATTCTGTGTAAAATGCGCTGCTGACCTCCGTAAGACTTAAAGTACATGCCACAGGAAAGAATAATTCACATCAATCTGAACCAAACCATTTTGTTCACATTTAAAATGGCATTTTGTCATACATCTGGTTCGGAAGTGCGTGGTCCTATGTGGTCGTGGCCTTCTCCTCCATTTAAGTTGCCCCCCCCGGCAAGGGTGGGCAAACTACGGCCCGCGGGCCAAATGCGGCCCGTTAAAAGTTTTAATCCGGCCCGCCAAACGTGAAAAAAATTAAATGAATAAACCTAGTTAATATTTCTGAATACTGAAAAAAATTATATATATATATATATATATATATATATATATATATATATATATATATATATATTGTTGTAATGCTTTTGTTCACTTTCATTTAAAATTAAATGGATTTTTTTCCTCTGATGAGGTGAGGTTACCCAAACACTAGTCTGGCCCCTCTGTCAAGTTTTAGAACCCACTTCGGCCCGCCAATCAAAAAGTTTGCCCACCCCTGGTCTAAGAAAACATAGACGCTGCTCTTTTTTTAACTGGAACCAATTGTAACAATGACCTTGAACATTTTTTTTTTTTTTACCTGACTGCAGGCTCCACACAGCCCAAAGAGCCATCAAACAGACCCAAGTGACAGTGCAGAAGATTGGGAAAGAGATTGAGGAGAAGCTGAGAACAACTGCGACATGCACAGTGCGGGTGAGTGCAGTCACACGCCAACAATGAATTTATTGTGCGGATAGCTTAATTGCTTATTTTCAGTCCCACTCAATGTTTTCCATTAGTAAATTGGATGATTCTAAGCAATTCATATTTCTTTTGAGAAAATAAATAAATGTGATGAGCTGGGATGCAATGTTATCAGAGGGTTGTAATTGCTGAGATCAGTGATCAGGTGCATAGCTGCCTTTGTACTAATAAGCGTCTGCTGAGTCTGTTGCACTAAAAGCTCAACGGGATTTAAGAGCTTGTACCAGCCAAACTAATACGAGCTGTAATTTCACACACTTCACTGACCAGTTATTGTTTCTTTTCGTTTTGGTTGCTTAACTGAGCGGTGCAGAAGGAGATGGAGCCCATCTGTCAAAATGGATCCGAGATTCATTGTTTATGTTCCCCCGCATGTCATATCCTCTAGTGGGATACAAAACAAACGCAAGAAAGCATATCTAACATTTTTGGAGTTGGTAGCCACACAGCTGTGAAAGCGAAGCTCTGATCCCTGGTTTTGACGTTGTGTTTATTGTAAATACTGGCTTCATAAGCATCCCCTGTCCTGTGCTGCGAGTCAAAATGGCCCGAGGCAGTGACACGTTTGTTGTGTTTTTATGCTGCAGGTAGACCTTCCTTTTAGTGAAATTAATTTTTAACCAGACTAAAATCAGTTATTAGTTAGTTGTTTAGTGGTGTTTGTTTCTCTGTAAATGAGTCAGTAAACTGCTAAATAACACATTTTGTTTCCCCACTTTTGATGATGGGCAGTGTGTGCTTGTTTAGCTATGTTCATGTTGTGTTGGCATGTGCTGACAATATATGAAATTTAATTCTGATAAATTTATTTGACCTAAAATAAAAACCTGTCTACTCTACATTTAACAAATGCCAGCTCAGCCCAACCACCACCATCATCATTTGGTTTAAAAAAAATAAAAAATTCATAGGTTAATAAAATGTTAAAGTACTCGCTAAAAATAATGTAAAGTCGTGAGAATGATTTTTTTATAGCAACTAACCTATGATTAGCAGTATACTATTTGTTTGCATGGTCTTGTTGAATTGTAGTCACTATGCAACACTTCTTTTCCTACTTACATGACAATCTTAGCATCCATCATAAATTCTAAATATCAATGGTAAGATGGTTGAAACATAAATAAGCCAGACTAATTTATAAACCGCATCAGTTTATAGCCGCCCGCCCACAATTATTTTATTTAGTATTCCACGTACTGCTTTCAACATGATCTCAGGTGTGCTCACGAACACATCAGCTTTGAGCTCGGAGCCAAATGCTTCAATTTGTGTAAATGGAATTCATTCATAGATTCATGAACAGTAAACACGTTTGGTGAGTTAAAAAGAATTTAAGAATAGACAATGTAACATTCCTGGCATTAGGGAAAATACACAAATGAGCCGCTGGTAGCTGTGGAATATAGTCGCAATTTATCGTCAATCCTTACATTACCGTTTTTTTCCTCTGAGGAACTAACTTTGAAGGCTTAGCATTTCTCTATAGACAGTTGTAGTTGTTGTTTTCCATCACATTGTTCGACGCTTTTAATAATATCCATTTTTTCCCATTTTCCTTTCCCCCAGAGCTTCGTACTTATTGGAGCCACTCGCCACACAATTGGCACTACTTAGCTGCACCATAACATGGAGGCTCCATTCTTTCGTCCCAAAGATGCCCTTTCAAAGTCTTGTCTCTGATATTTCCTGCTTATTGAAACTTTCCTTACAACCCCATTCAGAGCTCACATCAGCTAATAAATCACATAATCCTTGTTTTCTACCGTTTCATACAAGCCCACCAACTTGGACTGAGTGCAGCATTGTGTAGCTCTTCTGAAGTTTTCCCGCTTTGCCTTTGTAGAGCTTCGTGCTACAATATGAGCATGATGGAGAGAGCCTAGATCAAAGTCGCACAAAGTGGCGGCCACCAACCTCAGCGCATGGCCCTTTCACCCCATCACCCACCCTCTGCCATTAATCTCCCGGGTTACAACACGCTTCCCCCACGCCTGCTGTGTATTTACACAGCTGACCCATTACTGTTTGATGTTCAGTAGGAATCACAGGCACCAGTGGTGGGCTTACTGTCACGCGCGCACATGCACGTGCACGTCTCGCCGACAAGGCAGCTCACACTTGAGTCATTTGTGTCGAAGCCATTAAAAAAAAAAAAAAATTGTGTCCAACGCATATTTTAGGATGGCGGCTCTATCTTCCCGCAATTTTTACTTTTAACTGTCATGTTCTGAAGTTTTTATGAAGACGCATAATCTTTGTCTGATCCCGACTACGATCCCTATCTAAGTAGATGTGTGTGGGTTGCAGAGAGGGTTGGCAAGCTTCTGGATCAAAAACAAGTTTGATTCTTTCATCCCAACATTGCTTGCATGTCTGTTTGGATCGCTTTTAAAAAATTGCCCCCTTGGAGTCCTTTAATGTGTCATCTGAGATTTGAATATAAATGCCGCTTTCTAATTGTGAATGCTTGTTTAAAATAAAGTACTTTATCAGTTTAAAAAATATATTGTTCTTGAGTCATAAATAGTAGCATATTAACATTTAAATCAGTTGTGCCTTTTTCTTCTCTCCGCAATACACATTTAGTTACACAAGAGGGAGGTGAGGTCCTGTGCAGCGTGCTTTGTCAGTTTCTACTCGGATGTGACAAGCGGGTTAACCATGATACATGCAGGTCACACAGCCTGCCAATCAAGGACAGTTGGAAACTGCCTAAAAAGTCCCGGTCGGGAATGAAGGTTTTAATCAGTTAATATAAGTGAGAACAGATGTGTGACATTATAGACACTGTCTTGTGGATGACACGCCAATGATATCTGTAGGTTAGGTTATTGCTTTAGCAATCATCCTGTGCTCATTTTCTATACCACTTGTCATCATTGGAGTCGCAGGTAGAGACAGAGTACACCCTGGACTGGTCGCCAGCCAATGACAGCAAACCACTCACTCACACCTACTGTGTGGACAATTTAGAGTCCATTCAATCAACCGATCATGCATGCTTTTGGAATATGGGAGGAAGTGAGAATGCATGGAGAAAGCATTTTGTGACCATGTAAATTCAAAGCAGGATCGCCTGTGGCGATTTTCTGTTTTTCATTTACAGTCAACTCGCGCTAATCTTGGGGGATAGGGTCCTGGCAGGCCAGTGAATTGCAAAAATCAGGATTTAATTTACGTCTATTTAAATGCATTGGGTGGGTGATGCAAAAAAAAATATTTCAAACTCCAAAAATACATTGAATATAATGCCAAACCAAAAAAAAACTGAAATTATAAAAAATATCGGGAAAAAAACTCGAGTATGCAGATGTGCACTGCAATTAAAAAAAAAAAAGATCTTTTAACTGCTTGGTTATGCAGTAGATATAAGACACTATTTTCCAATTTTAAATCGATAATGCCAATATTAAGATAAAAAAAAAATGCATTCCACTTTTGCCCTGTATCAGCAAGCCTAGATTCCAACACCCCTTGCGCAACTCTGATCGGATCAACACTAAAGAAATATACTGTTATATGTTATGTATGTATGGCAAGACCTTTTCAGATGTTGCTTAAATATCTTACAGAAAGTTTTCAAACTCACAAATTGCTCTGACCACATCTTGGATGTTTGTCTTAATCTCCCTCTCTGTGTGTTCCTTTTGTTTTGCTCTGTGCAGAAAAAAGAGCGAGAGTGCATGCAGCTGCGTTTAGCTGTGCTTCATAGTGAACTGCAGCGGCAGAGGAAGGCTCTTGGCAGAGAAATAGATGTGCGGCAGAAGGACATGTCACAACTTCAGAAGAAAGGTAAGATGTGCAGGCGACGGGAAAACAGGGTTTTCTTACACCACATGGAAATAAATTCATTGATGCCAACAAGATTACAAATGTACCCAAACAGCAATCTTAATTCATACATCTGGGAAGTTTGTAGCAGGTTATGTTGTATGTTGGAGTACGTTCCCCACCATGCCATCATTTTTCCTGACTTGTCGTTCTGAATGTTGCGTAAAATGCCCTCGAACAAAGCACTAAATTGCTTAATAAATTAAAGCAGCCCCTTCTTGTTGCTTTCTTCTCAGAATGTAAATAATTTAATTAAGTTTTGTTTCTGATATGATGAGTACAGAGGTGCATCACTTTTCTGCCAGCTGTGACGTAGTAGATTGACCAGAAAAAAAGAAAACATTATTTAGTACCTCCATGAATCCGCAGAGAACAATCCTAATTCTGCGGCAAGCAAATTTTGAAAATGACCATTTATGAAACAAGTGAATGTAATTATTAAATTGGAATTCTCTTGTGAAATTATTTGCAAAACCAAAACATTGTGAAACACTGTGGTTATAATAATAATCAACATTAATATTCTCGTCTTGAGTGGATTTATTTGCATTACTTATAAAGTGCAAAACAGTTCAGTAAATTATGGGCTTGAAACAGGACACGTGATGTTATTACAAAGATTTAAAGAAATTGTAAAATATGAACTTGACCTGGATATTGTAAACATTTTGTACCATTTTCAAATAATACACTCAGAAAACTATAGAAGTAGTAAGCCAAACTATTGACTGTATTTGTGTAGCCTATGTTGTCTGTTGATGTTTTTTGTTTTTTTATGTCAACTATGGGCACGTTCTGGAAAACGGTCTGCATGAGCGCTAGTGGTTCAATATGACCGTTTCCAAACTCAGAGGGTTGCGCAAATTGGCACCAAAAACGGAGTCTGGTGGACGCGGTGCGCCAGTGCTGGTTGGGTTTGGAAATGAACTCAGATTCTATTCACTATGAGAAAACATTAAATGAAAATATTCATTGAAAAATGTTCCGTTCCTTTACAGTAAATTAAATTACAAAATATAATAGAAATTGATTCCTTTTCCCCTTAGTGGACAAGGAATTTTTGGTCAAATTCTGTTGACTGATTAAATGCTGCGAAGCAAGCAGTGTTACCGATTTGATGTTACTACAGCTGTATATGAAAGTGTGGAACTACAAGTTGTAATTACAACTCAACATAGGTGTGAGGAGACAAATTGCAGACAATCAAACCAAGGGAGGAAGTCCAACTTTCACGACATAGTTGGTGGTTTGGACAGACGCAACAACAAAGATCCAATGAATGGAATGTGAAAACACAAGCGCAAATACACTTAATCTTATATATCCTGTGATTTAAGCATTCTGTGCCACGGGCGACTCAACCATCTCATGTCTGCAATTACTTACGTTGGTGCTATTTGAGCCAAAAAATGTTTTACTGCAGTCTCTCCAAGTTCATTGAGGAGCTGAAGGCTAATGAAAGGGCACGGCTCACGAAGCTCGGTTTGGCGTGCATGCTGATGCATTAACCAGAATATAGTGCGGGTGTACACAGGTGTGCTCGCACCGATGTGTTTTGCTAGTTTGTGCGTGTGGGTGGGGGATCACCTGCAGCATTTGTTTCCTCAATTAATTTTACAACCACGATTAAATGCGTCGGCATGGTTACTGATCTCTTCCTACGGGTTTTGTTTTGCCTAGTTACCGTATTTTCTGGTCTATAAGCTGATACATTTTTCCTATATTTTGAACAATGCGCCTAATACAACAGTGCGGCTTTTCTGTGGATTTTTCTTTCACCAGTAGGGGCGCTCTATGGTTCAGAAAATACACTAAATAAATCTTTTTTTTTTTCTCTTGGTTCTGTTTTGTTTTAATTAGCAAAGTTGTTGCAGTGTTAAAAGGCACTCTTTTAAAAAATCTGTTTATGCACCTTTATGTGCATTCGCAGTACAATTTTTTTTCTGTACTTGCAGTAAACAACAATTTTTTTTTTGCAACATCGAAAACTACGGGTTATAGCCTAGTTCGGATTGTATATATTTTTTCCCCCAAACAAGTTGCTGGGGCTTATATAAAGGTGCGCCTTATAGTCCGGAAAATGCGGTAATTTATGATGAGCATCAAGTCTGCTCAGATGAAAAACTTGACAGCTCAAACCTTTTTACACCAATTTCGTGGGAGTGATAATTTTATTAAAAGAATGTTTGTTTGTTTTTTTTATTTGTAAATCTTTAGACATTACAGTGCTGATTAGATTTGGGTTTCTTTGTCCGTGTTATTGACAGTTATGCACTTTGTGTAAGTGCCATATGATTATATCCCCAGAGGGCATCCAGACAGGATTGTTAACCTCTACTCCTCACCGCAATCTCATCTGTACCTGGCCGTGTGGTCTTCACATTTCTCACGTAGCTAAAGGGCCCATTAGCAAATAATTCAAACTCCCAGGAAGCTGGCCTCTTTCAAAACAAATGGCCTCGAAAACCCAAACATCTTGTAAGGATTCCGCATGCCTGCATGAGAACTACAGTCGCTGATAAAGATGCGTTGAGCGTCAGCTGCCCATGTTTTCGTGAAATAGCATTGAGAATATTGGTACGGACTTGCCTGTTCAATGCGATCCATTTTTTTTCCCATATCGGACATCGTTAGCATAATAAACACAAAACTTGAGCAGTTTGTATTATCCTGATGACAGTTTTAACAGCCCGCTTGGTGCCTGCTAATCCACTTGGTGGAACCGACTCCTGCTAATTTACTTGACTTTCAGACTTCTGCGAAGGTCCACTGCATATTTTGCGCACAGTTCATTATAGAAAGCTTAGGCGAGGAATCGTTCCTTACTTTTCACAGATGTGAATTTTAAACTATAAGCCTTTCACGCCAACATTCTGAATGGCGGCTTTGTTGGAGTCACACTCCTAATTTCCTTTCTTTCAGCTTTAGAAGACAACGTAAATCAGGTCCTGAATGGCGTTTATTATGATTGGTAACACTAGTTATTCTTACACTGTCGTATCGCAGTCGGAGCTCCTGGCCAATAAATGTCAGTTGGGTGGTTTTTCAAGTGTTCGTTATAGTTTTGTGGAGCAATGGTATGCAGTGGTATTTATATAAAAATAAAAAACTTGCGAAAAGTTCTTTTAAAGCTACATACCATTAGGATTCTTCTACCAGCAACTCAGTGGGAGACGTTTGATTCTTTCAGTCGGTCTTGACTGTAGCTAGTTTTTTCTCCAAAGGCTTTAGATTCAGTAGGATTCCTGATTTGCTGTCATAGTTATTCCTAAAACATTATGTGGCGATTGCTGGAATTTATCATTTTTGTTCATTTTTTATTTATTCAGTTTTTTTTTATCATCACTTAGTATTGTACAGCCGGGTGGACCAAATGTTGTAATAATTTGTCCTTGAAAGCGGTAACAGCCAATAATAACTCAACTGGGGGTTCAGTATTTTTCTCAAGGTTAACAAACATGGTAGATGTGATTTTTTTTTTTTCGACTTGTCCCATCAGGGAGCAGCGGGTCACATGACTGATTTGTTCAGCACTGCTTTTATATGGGATATACTTCCTGAAACAACTCACCCATTTGTAATTTATTTGTTATATACACAGCCGGAATTGTATCCGTGACGTCTGCGTGAAAGGCAGCAGCATGTAGCACTTCACCTTGCCTATGCAGAGGTCACAGAGTTCAGGCCACATTGCACAACGCTGCTGTATAGTTTGTCATACTGTGAAAACCTCGCCATGCACCGTGGGACCTGGAGTTGTCTTATTGAAGTGATTTTAGTGCACTTCCTGATTGATTTATTGCCATGATGATCATTTCAACAGCAGCTGGCACAGCCTTTTTTCATTACATATCCACGGTAACGTTTGGATCCTAAATACTAGGATTTTTTTTTTTTTTTCAATACAAATTACACATAACCAATTCTTAACGTGGACTGCACGCATATCGCTGTATTTTATCTTTCCGTGCCAGTAAGGTTGGTGAGTAGATTGAAGAAGAGATTGGCAGTGCTGGGAATTACATGAAAGCAACAATGCAATAAGAGATATGGCCTGTCTGATCTGTGTCTCTTTGAAGAAGAACTGCTTTTTTTTTTTTTTTTCTCTCTCCCCCCCACCTCCGTTCCTGCGGAAGTTTGAGCTCAATGTAGAGCAGAATGGCCCTGGGTGCTAGTTTTGTGGTAACAGTCTGATTCTACTTTACAATATTATTGCTCAAGCTCAGATCCATGTGAGGTACTATTAGCTCACTACATGAGCAATGAAATGATGAACATGCAGGATTTCATTTTTTCATTGCATTTTGATCGTCGAAATTTGAACCATGCAACTACTGCACGATCCTGGATATTGCTTGTACGATATGGATATTGGAAGTGTCCTGCACAAGTCTTGAGTTTATTACTTAATAGACATGTTTTCGCAGTATCTTGCCTCAGATCTCACATGATCTGCTTCCAGAGCAAAGCACCCTCACATTAGGCAATTCAATCCATACCTGGACGCAATTGACCTGTGGTCCCTTTTGTCTCATGTGGGTGTGCCTTGTGCAAGCCACTTTGTAAAATATAAATGGCCAGAAAAACCTGGAAGAAGGCTCGTAGTCAAAGCCTTTGTCACGCTCCCCATGGACAATCATGTTCCGCTAATTATTTAATTTTAAATTTTTTTCTGTCATTGTTTGCTAATTCTCTTCTAATCACATCAATATAAATACAGCTAATTAACAATATACAACATTACATACCTCTCATGCTTAAAACATGACATCGCTCGATGAGGTATTTCACTGTTTGAGAGTTTTACTGCATAGTATATCTCTTTCTATAACACTCAAAGATAAGTCTTGAATGCCCTGTTCCTTCTTAGGCTTATGGCAAAAAGCCTCAGCACCAGAAACGTTTTGATAACACTCCAGGAGAATGCAAAGCTCCTGGATATGATCAAAGGAGGAAAAATTTATACCAAAGTGTCTCACTAGTATGGCGTAAAGAAATACATCGCGTGACATTAGCAAAGCTGCTTGGTGGGGACCAAGTCTGTTTGCGAGGAGGGACAGAAGCTGAGAAGGCGGCAGGTCTGACATTGCTAGGTCTGTCCAAACTTGGCAGGTAACTGCCAAAGAAGGCTGAAGTATGAAATCTTTTTAAGGAACGATCCAAAAATCTTTATAAGGAACGATCCAAAAATCTTTATAAGGAACCATCCAAAAATCTTTATAAGGAACGATCCAAAAATCTTTATAAGGAACGATCCAAAAAACTTTGCTTAGCCAGCAGCCTATCATCGTGTTCTTCAAGCCTGTCAACAAAGTCTCATCAACATTATACAGCTTCTCCCAAAGCGGCTGAAAAAAGATGATGAGGAGCCATGATATTTGAAATCATGTCAAAGTGTTTTAGGATCATAGTTTGTGGTTCTTAGTGGTTAAAGATGATTAGACTGGTTGAATCTGCACCATACAATGTCAAAAAAGGCTTTTTGTTCGATCCCGTGTGTGCTCCTATGTCTGACTTACTGTTTGCAAATTGTATGTTGTCTGGTTTCAGTGTTGCCAGATCGAAATGGTTTTGGGCCTTTAATAATGATTTGAAGTGCAAATTAGTGTTACTACCAATTATACACTACCTGGTTGTTCAGATGTATCAAGATATAACACAACTTGCACCAATTAAAAGAAGACTTTTCCCTCTACTTTTTTTCTTAGACGAATTGTATTCTACTCAACAACAAAGTCTAAAGGAGGAGAAAGAATCCTTAGCCATGCTGCATAAGGAATGTACAGCCAAGAGGTATGTGTGAACCTGTAATTTGCCCAACCAAACACAGAACTCACTTTGTAATGCATATTTTACCCATGAGCAAAAAATTACACGGGGATACTGAAGGCTCTATTACAGCCTGTACCAAATGCAATTGCTCAACAAGGTGGTGTTTTTTTCATTTGGCACCTCAAATTTGTTCTCAATTCAGATTGCATGTTGTGTAGGAAAAAAATTATTGGATTGTTTGAATTGGCCTCGGGGTATACTGTATGCGCAGCGGCTGTCTGCTCTGCATACAGTTTTGTTCGTCTGAGAAGTACCAGGCAGTCACAGATGATGAACCAGAGCCCCTGCAAGGCCAGAAATCATGTAATTAACATCAACACTAGTACATCTGCCTAATATCAATTCCTTGGATCTACAGCACATTTTGTTATTCAAATTTAATTTATTGTCAAATTAAAAAAAAAAAAAAAAAAAAAACTTGCAAAGAGAATTGCACATAGAGCGTGGATTCCCGGTCTCGCCTTTTACTTCCAAATAAATATGTCATTATAGATTGTTCTTCCTACACCGCACTGGTATTCATTGGGTGTATTGTTCTCCACTGCAGAAAATATGTCGGTTTTATTTGAAACTTGTTCACAGGCTGTCTTTTTAAAATCATAGTTATGATCGGAAAATGGGCTAAAATTGTTTCTCCTTTAAATTTAACAAATGTTTAAAAAAAATTCTAAGCGGTGTAGGATTAGAGAAATTATAATTCACCAACTTCCCTCCCAACACAACTGAGTGGGCAAAGAAACGGATATACTACGGATCAAAAGCATTATATTGTATAATGTACGGTATTTTTTATTTTTTTTTCACGATCGTAACAAACTCTCTACAGCCGTTACCTGTTGGCTTAAAAGAACAGATTTTAAATTCATGTACGTGGAAAACATGCTTGCATGTTCATGGGCAATGATTTGTGAAGGGCATGCATCTTGGCTTAAATGATTAGATAAGGCAAAGCCCGTTGGACAGTTTGAGTGATTTCAGATGAAACCATTACACGCTAATCTGTCTCCTCTTTTCACTCTTGCAAAGCGGCCGCACGTTAGGAAGAGGCAAATGATAAGAGGCCAGGATCTTTTTAGAATGATACAAAAGATTGTTTCCTCAAAAAGAAAAAAAAAAATCGCACAGGGATATGATTAATTGTCAGAATGTGGAAAGAAAAATATTAAATCATCATTTAGTTATATTTAATATATTTTGTGTCATTTCTAGACAGAAACTATACATTCACCAAATAAAAACACTTTTCAAAATATGACCGTGGTATAAATCATATTCTGCTTATGGAACATAAATATGTCAAGAAAAAAAGTTCTTTTTTTATTTTCATTTTATTTAAAAATGTATTAACTGAAGTATACACCGTTCAGTGAAATCAGTAAAAAAAAACATGTATATTTTTTTAAATGAAAATAGTTATGGTCAGTCAAAAAGGTTGTCTTTATTTTATGTTTAATAAAGACAAACCTTATTCTTAAATGTCACAGTTAAAAATGTACTTCCAAATAGGTGGTAAAACCAGGTGTCATTTTTACTTTGAGCAAGGTTGTTGGTATCTGCTGAGTGTAACTTTTAAAGTAATTTGTAGTCTAATTCGCTTACTTTTAAAATCAAGTAATCAGTGGAGTAACTAAGTTATTCTTTTAAAACAAGTAAATCAGACAAGTTACTTTTACCTGTGGCAACATGTCTATAACCTGCTTTTGTCAAAATTACTCAACGATCACAAATTATAGTATACTTAACATCCCCTATTTATTGTCTTGCTGAAGTTAGCCTGTTTTGATGGGTGGTCGTTTTAAATTCAAGCGAGTGAAAGGATATCCCACCCCATATACTGCTGGTCCAATTGGAAAGCGAACACATATAAAGACTAATACAAATCTTTTGACTCATTGACTCAGCACTTCATCAAGCGGCTGAATTAAAATTTGACTATTTACATAAGGAACTGTGGATCCGTGCATTCAGACACCTCTCAAACAGTGTCTCTATCGGTTACCAGGGTTAATCTGTGATTCAAGCAAAACCGAAAGCAACTGTGCTCATTTGACATTGTTTTTAAGGCAGTGTAGTCCGTCGGCCATGTCAAAATTGTGGCTCATTGCCCAGCCTGGCTGATATGTCATGTGTGGAGAAAGACTCTATGGGGGCTGTTGTTATGTAAATACACCCCACTGAATTTCTGAAGATGCCGTTATCAAAACACTTTGTTGTTTAAATTCAAACTTTATGGGTAGGCAGACACGCTAGAGACTCAACTATATTCAAATTTACAGGAACATTTCCGTATGTCCCGTTTGAAACAACTATCATATCATATTCCTTCTACTCAAAGTTACAGTATCTTAGTGTTTAATTTGCAGTACAAAATCAAGCAAATGCAGCCTTACCTCTTAGTGTATTTTCTGAACTCTTCCGTCTATCCTGTTAAGAAATTACTCACTGTGTTGTGCCTGTGCCGCATGGTATCTCCCCAGAGAGCAGTTCCTGAAGTTCAATGCCCAACTCACCTTTCGCTGCCGCCAGCTTCTATCTGAGCTGTCCTACATTTATCCCATTGATGTGGTGAGTGCAAAGCCATTGGTCAAGAAATAATCAAGACATTATTTTCAATTCACAGAAAATAGACAACTTGCATTGTTTTTACATGTTTGTTTTCAACTACTGTAACGTCTAATACACTTCCGTACTCTGTGTTACAGAATTTCTGTTAGGTCATTGTTTGTTTAAAAAACTTTTAGTACTTTAAATACTACCATACATGCCTTGTCTGTAAAATTCTTATTTAATTCCACAGGCAAATCCGTCCGATTATGTTATCTGCGGAGTGAAGCTGCCAAATTCGGAAGACTTTCAAGGTAATTTATTGTCTACCAGCATGTGTTTCATGGTTTTACTTGGATGAGCTGCAGCAAGGCATGCTGAACAAATATGTTATCTTGGCTACCACGCGGCCTTTAATGTAGTAGCTATATGTAAAATGGGGAAGCAACATTATTCAATGAGTTGCCATTTTGAGTGACTTTTCTTTATGCATTAATGTTTAAATCACATGGGGGGAAAAAAAGTCGAGCAGTTGATATACATTTTTAATATGCTTGGTTTTATCCTACCATGGGAAATTCGGATGAGTGGGGTGGGGTACAGTGCACTCATTGTTGTCCGTCTACTCACTGAGCAACAGGTGGCAGTAGTGTGCATTACAGACAGAGCAAGAAGATTAAACACACGCTGCCTCTTCCCTGCTATGGAATGGAGGCTTTAGAAATGAAAGTGTATGGTTGACAAGCAGATAAACGACCAAATTTAAAATAAATAAATCAATCAAAAGAAACAGGTGCAACCCTGCAAATATTAATATTTGTTGTCATATTAAATAGGCGTGGGGCCACGGCACGTTTGTGGAGCAGCAGCAATTGTAATTCACGTAATGGTTGTGGTCACACATCATGCTAGCGTTGGTCTGATTGCTCTCAGCAGTGTTGTAGAATTGTGACTTAACGAAATGAAAATTCTTGGCCAAAACCAAATAATGAAAATGAGGAAACCAATGCCGAAAACCTAAACCCCAATTGGTACTGTACCTTTGAAACAAGTCAAAATTCATTCCACTTCCATTTGACATCCATACACAAGGTGCACCCAAAAAACGGTAATAAAATGTGGAAAAAGTGAAGCTTTGTGAATATTTTCCACATGGCCGTGTCCCCCGAAATCTTAATTCTTCACCATATCAATTCCGTTTGCATAATTGTTATTGTATTTATTTTTATGTATCTATTTATTATTGTATTGGGAAATGCTTGAGAAAGGCTCTTTTTTTTTTTTCCCTGCACGACTGCACTAGTCCACAAATCAACGTCGTCCATAAAAGGCATGCTTGGGTGAGTTTTGGGTTGGAAGAACTGAGAGCCTGAGCGCAACCACTCCAATCATTTGGGATGAACTACAATAGAGATTATGAGCCATCTGGCCCACAGCTCTGGTCCAACATCTCACAAAAGTTCTTCTGGATGACTAGATCAAATTCCCACAGACACACTCCAACAGCTTGTCTTAGCAGAAGAGTGGAAGCAGTCATATATCCGCAACGGGGAAAACAACTTTTTTTTTTCCATTTTCCTTTGTTGTAGGCGTAGTGATCCTATCGCCGAATACTTTTGTTTTTATGGTACAGTATCTCACAAAAGTGCGATTGCTCCTCATTTTTTTGTAAATATTTTATTGTCTTTTCATGGGACAAAACTGAAGAAGTTTTTTTTTCACGTGATAGTTTGCATTAAGTTCCGCCACACCAGCAAATTCTATGTATGCATATCATAATCAATTAAACTCTGTCAGTGATGGAATTGATTATTAATTGTATCCAAAAACAGTTGCGGTGATGTTGAGTTATTAATTCATTATTAATGAGTTATTAACTAATTTTATTTGCAGTTTAAAGAAGGACAACATTCACTGCCCACCATCTTGGCACCCCTGGTTAAGATGTATTCTTTAGCATCTAATAAATATTTTTTTGTTTCTAAATACATTCAACATTTAAAAAAGAGGACAATCAAGCCTTTTATTTAAGTGCATTTATTCAACGGCGGGAAAAAAAATATACATCTACATCAAATCTTTTGTGCCTAAATTATTAGCCCTCCTCATGTTAATGTTCAAAACGCTCATTAAATATTCTTCGGCCCCATAAAAATATTAATAAATAAGGCTTTTTTTTCTTCACAGTCATTTCAAGAAATGTAGTCACGTGGCCAGCCCCAATTCTGAGTTTGCCATTGAGAATATATGGCTTTCTTTTTGCATCATGCAGACACATATGAAGATGCATTGAACTCCATTTTACCTCGTGACCCTAAACTTAAAATGTGTGAGATATACCCCAGAGAGACCTGCTTCAAGTCCCGAATTGTTAGCCAGTTGATACTGGCCTGCGGGGGTGGATGTTCCACGTTAGAACCGAGGGTCAGGGTCACTCGGAGCCCTTAATCCTGGTGGCCGTCAAACGTGATCCTGCGTGAAGGCACATCGCTTCCGAACATTCAACCTGGCTTTCTTTGTCGACTTACCTTGACAAGGTCAATCAGTCTCCCGTTGCACCCTTAAGGGTTTACCCGTGGCGAATTGTCTGTTTGCTGACCCAATATACATGCTTTGGTTCACCCTGCCAATAAAAGGCAAATTATTGAGATATTACAAAACTGGGTATGTAAACAATTATTCCTCTGGTCACATCAGTTTGTGCATGTTTGTTTTTTATTGTATTTATAATATAATATAATATAATATAATATAATATATATTTTTTTTTAAATATTTTTTTGAAAAATATATATTTTTTAAATTTTCAAAAGCTGATCCTGTGAACAAAACCTTTTTTTTATTCCTAAAATTATGAAATCTGGGCTTATTAAAATAAAGTTTGTTTGACATTCGCGGAAAATTGCATTCTTTCGAATGGAATTCGAGTTCCAGATGTTTCTGCGCAATTTTGCTTTTATGTGGTGGAATGGTCCACTTTTAAAGAATATGATTTGGTCCCATTGCGCCAATATATGTAAATGCGGCTATTCCACTGACAGCCTTGTTTGATGAAATACTCAATTTAGGTATTGTCTTTTCCTATAATTTGTTTTCCATCATATTCAGATTTAGTAATTCTACTGAGACAATCATTTTTGTGTCTGAAATCTGAGAGTAATTGGATGGATGATGCTCTGCATGGGCAGTGTTTTCAGCATTAATGTCGTGGGGGAAATAATGCCCTCCTTGTTTGTTGTTCTTCACCAGATGAGCATTCTAAAATTTTTCAATGTAATAAAAAATATTTTAGACTCAGACAATGACGACGATCCTCTTCGAAAATTTGGATATGGTTAAAGAACAGACTTAAAAACCTTTGCCACTTGGGAGCTGCACTATGTTGCCCAATTTAAGTTTTAGCTTTTATTCCCTTGATATCACTCACCACAATTTTCAAGAATAGCATGGAAATTGAATGCAGTATTGGATTATCTTTTTTTTTTTTCCCCCGTGTTTTTGCTTGCAGCAAAGGATGACGGGAGCGTGGCAGTTGCCCTGGGCTATACGGCACACTTGGTCCTGATGATCTCGTGCTTCCTGCAGATCCCGCTTAGGTATCCAGTCATCCACAAAGGTTCACGCTCCTCCATCAAAGACACCATCACTGATAGACTTACTGAGAAGGAGAGAGAGTAAGTAGAGCAAACAGTATAAATATTTAGTCACATTTTTTTCCCCCTCAATTCGCAAACATTTGAGATTTTTAAGCATATTTGACCTTAGATGACAATAGGGTTCAATGTGCATATTGGTGTCTGTTTTGTGTCAGCTTGCAATTTTCACCCAATTTTCCTAACCACTAATCTATTGTCTGTGAATTACTTTCAGTCTGGGTTTAGCATTTTTTTCCCCACAATGTTGTCATTGTATCACAAAGAACAAAAACAATTTGTGTCATATGTGCTGATCTATAATGTGCGATAATCTGCAGTGACTGCTCTAGCAATCCCGTTATTACAGATAAATGGTAGTCAAGTTTGCAAAATTATTTTGGGTTGTTTTTTTTAAGGCTGTTTATTTTTTTACCATTTAATTCCACAAAGCAGAACCTTTTTGTGAGTAACAGAACATGTTGACAAAAAGGAATTGAGAGTTAAACTACCGGTTGATGTTTGATCTCTCCTTGAGCTTGTACGGGTAAGTTATAAACTGTTCATGCACATAATGTGTATCTTATTTATTCTTCTTCTTATTAATATTATTATTATTTTAGTAGTAGTAGTATAAATACATGTTTTGATCTAATCTGTATTATACGCATTATTTTATCCTCTGGGAGTAACATTTTCATGTGTCTGTGCTGACTTATTTATTCCTTTCAGTAAATGAGCATTTACAATTTAGAGTAGGAATTCCCCTTGTATGATTGCACCGTTTTGTATGTTACACTATGTATGTGTTTTTTTTTCACATGAACATTTTAAGTACTCACAATTGTCACTTTTTTCAAGTATTAGCTATGAGGGTCTCCCCTCCCCCAGATAAACCCTAAACACCACTGTGACTCTATTAAAGCCACATCACACAAACCTATTCTACAACAAGAGGTTGGCTTGTAGATAAGCGTTGACGCTTCTACATCCACATTTGTCTTCCATAAGAAGACAAACAGTTGGGAGTAAGTGTGTGAGGGAAAGAAATGAGACATTATCAGACCCGGTGATTGAATGACCATCGCGGTGTGTGTGATTAGGTCATGACAACAGCTGGAGAGAATCAGTTGTTTTAGACTCCCATGTGACAGGGGGCCCTCGCTTCACTGTATGCACTTCAAGTTCCTCCATGCAGGATAGTCACACCAGGATCCAGCATCAAAAATAAACTTTTAGGCTGTATGTTTGACAGACACAACAATCCATGAGTGCCCTTCGGCGGGTCAATGCTACAGGAAAGTTCCACGCCCCCTCACGTATGCATTTATGACCCCGGGGGCCCTAGCGGGACGTCCTCACACTGCAAAATGATGTGTGGGCAGATGGAAAGCACCTAGTCGGCTCTAACAATGTAAAGAAAAAAAAGCAGGTGATTAAAGTGTCGGAAAGAGGCAGCCAATTGAGATAAGTGAGGTGGCGTGAGATTGGGTTCTCAAAGTGGGGCCGGATTAGTAAGCAGTCTATAGCGGTTGTCGGCTCAATAAGGAGGAAGTTAATTCATTTTTGTTCCATTATATTCGGGCTGCACTGAGGTTTCTTAAATTATTTTTCCCAGATTGTTGGGATGATTTTACCGTTTGATGCTATTGTATTTGGTATATTGTATTGGTATAGTGATGTTGGAGTTTTGACTGCGACCAAATGGGTCACAAAATGCGGCCTGCTTTTCACCATGTGGATGAATTTTATCTGGTCGCGTTCATGCATGTACATACATTTTAATGCTCCCACTAACACAGGCACTTTATTAGACGTGGCAAAAAAGTCATTCTCTTCATCAGCATTCTATAGTATCTGCATTGTGCAAATGGCGGCCACTGTGGACTTGCAGGCAGACCGCAAATGCCCACGTGTCATTCATCAAACATTTCAGGACATCGGAATGCGTTTGTGTTGGTCCACATGCCCCCATTGATAAATACGCTTTTAAATGCTTGCGTATGTCTTTCCTGTAATATAGTGGCAGATCTCAGTTTGAGGACTCCTCATCAAAGGTGTCCAATGGATGTTGCGCGTACATGGGTTCAGTCCGCTCGGACTGAAGTCTGTTGATAAAATCACCTCAGCCCCAACGTATCTTTTTTTAAAATGATGCAGACAGCAGCGCTTCCTTGTAAGTGCGTGAAATTATCGAAGTTAAGTAATGATGGCTTCAAATTCTATTGTCTCAGCCACATGCAACTGTTTGTGTCAAGGCATGCCTTGAACCCAGTTCTATTGTCCTCCGGTATTTTGGAGCAGGCCACTGTTTGAAAGCATTCTTCAATTGTATGAAAATAAGATGTAAAAATTGACTGTTTGACACTCGGACTGATCGTCTGAAGTTGGTAGACCCTAACAACATGTTGCACCCACATTTTTCGTTTGTGTGGAGGGATCCCAGCCAGAGCTTGGGGGGGGTGATCTGGAGGGATGCGATCCAGATGTTTGGTGTTTGATTGAGAACAGTGCCCAGCCGTTTAAACAGCGTTTAGATCTAGCCTCAAATATGAAGGTAATCATTTGAAACAAAATATAGATGTTTCATGTAAAGTAAAATTGTATGAATGTGCAGGGTTCTACTTTGATGAAACTAAAATCCAAACATGTTGCGGTAGGCTCAGCCAAGCGTATTGTATGTATGAATGAATAATACGGGTAGGAAGCCAAGAAACAGAACCTGTGAGCTCAAAGCAAAGTGGTTATCGTTGCGGGGCTTCAACAGTTTTATGTCTCGTAAGAAGCACCATGTGCACAGTAGGAGAAGGGAGAACCACATTCAAACTACACCGTTCTACTTAAAGCTGCCCTTGACAGGGAGAACTCCGAGGCCACGTGGCAGGTTAAACCTGCCGAAAACACAGTGGTGTAGAAAATAGTGATGGGTAAATGAAGCTTCAAATCTACTTCATGAAGTAGTTGGAGTACTGTTGGACTCCAGTAGATGGCACTCTCTGATCAACATTGGGCTAAAAGCACAGTACTTCCCATTTTTTAAACCCTTTATTTCTACCAACAGTGCCATCTAGAGGAATCAAAAATACAACAACTGGTTCATGAAGCAAATTTGAAGCTTCATTTTACCATCACTAGTCAAAAGTACAGTGGATTGCCAAAATATTCGGGTCCTTTGAACTTTTTTTTGCATTTTTGACCACATTTCCAGCTTCAAATATACAGATATAAAATGTGACTTTTTTTTTTGTGAAGAATCAACATCAAGTGCGATACTATCATGAAGCGGAACAAAAATGATCCGTACAATATTTGAAAAAATTGGAGGGAAATAAAGAAAACTGAAAAGTGAGGCGTGCAATATTATTGTTTTTTGCATATTTATCACAATGGTTTAATTTCATGAAACCAATTTTAATATCACACCGAGACTACCCTCGGACTCTTTCGGTGTGACATTAAAATTGGTTTGATGAAATGAAACCTTTGTGAGTGATAAATATGTAAAAAAACACAGGAATCAGGAATTGGCAAATCATTTTTTTACAGCTCTTTATGTGTGAATGATGTTTGTAAATATGAACATAAAACGATCAGAGAAAATGGCAGCCCTGGTGTCAGAGCTCTGGTCAGCGGACCTCTGGATATTCTTACGGGCTGTGATGAAACCCACGTACGACAACGCGAGCAGCCACCACATCCCTCAAGAGACACTTTTAATGGCAAAGAACGAAACCGTTATACTGGGGTCTCAAGTGCAGCAGCGGCCATTGAGAGGGCACTCACTGACAGATGGATAGTCTAATAATTTCTCCGATATTGAAAATCACAGCTCACTGTGATTTATGTAATGAACACTGCCATTAGAGCCATGACAGTAGCAAGGCAGGTGTTTTTTTTTTCGGAAGCAGCCCCATGCTTGTTTGAAATTGCGCATTAAAGACACATGAAATCTTAAGACAAGAAGCAACTATAATTTTACATGTTAAAAATAATAATTGGGATTTCTTAAGCAACCCAATACATGATGAGATGAGTCTTTCTATACATGAAGGCAGATCAGCGAGCAAGTCACGTTATTTTTATCAAGTTTGACCACCCACCTGCTGAGCTATGCTGCCCTTCTTTGCTGTCTTTCTCTAACAATGGACAGAGGCGAACTAGAGATGAAGGTGGTTTGTACCCGCACAACTCCCGACTAAATTATTACTCACGATCTGGCAAAGCTGCATAATGGAGTCAGTGTGTTAAGATGAATTTAGCTCATCTTTTTTTTTTTTTCTAGCATGACAACCCCGCTTCAAAATGGGTGAAGACAAATTCAATTGAATATTTTGCAATAAAAGTGTATTAAATCAATATCGAGGTTTATTTTTCACTTTCACGAGCTAAACAAATTTCAATCACTTATACCAAGACAGCCATCATAAAATTATATGATTCTAATTATATTACGTGTCATAATCAGTTTGACATGTTGAGCTTGTCCTCTCCTAAAAATAATTTCAAAAATAACAAAGAGTGACGTACCAGCTGCAAGTGCACATTCAAGCTCCAGAGTTTTTGTGTTTTCTGTTTATTTTACACTCCATCCTTCGGACCAACATCACACTGGTCCCCCCCCCCATGAATATTCCTCCAGAACTGTAATTAATTTAACAGTGTTTAATGTAGAGGACAGCCTCAGTGTATGCAACTGCCACTGGCCGAGTGATTAAAAGTCTTCCGTTTCCGCTCTGTGCTTTCCCTTTTCATTTCTCCCATGCATGTTCCAACTGCACGAACAACTCTAAAGCCGCATTCAGAGATTGTGATTGTTTAATAGTTTTAAAGTTACTCTGCTCTCTGTCACTCATGTTTCTTGATAGTGGAATAATATCTGTTGGACATGATCAAATTGCGTGCTGCCATCCGAGTTGCATGTCTGGGTTAGTGCTTCCACCCGACTCTTCATCCCCACACTTCCTTCCTCACCCCCCCCCCCACTAGTGTGTAATAATATAGTTGACTTTACTGGATGTCCCTGGGTGGAATTCCTGGTGTTTGGTCAACCGGGGTCTTTCTAGTGTGATTTTACGCACATTGGACAACAGTCATTAATCACCTGGCTATGACGGAGCTATTGTGTGATCATGAATTGTGCGCGTGTCTTGGATGTGACATGGTTTTCCTTTGCATGCGTCCTCATCGGAGAACACCGCCTACATAACCGTAATCATTTCATGCAGCAGTGATAGTGCGAATACAAGTTGTGTTATTCTTATCTCTGTTATTTCCTAGATTAGATATTTTCTTCTGGATTGGGCCCTGGCTAAATGAATGGCTAAGCTAAAACATAAGCTTCATGCAGCTTTGCTTCCAAGTCATAGCTTGAGAACTGTTGGGGATGTTATGGTAGTAATTGTGATGTTGCAATTCTGCAAAATTCAGAACAGCTCACTCCGAAAAATTGTCGGAAATAAGCAGCTAACAAAAGATTTACTTGGTGGGTTCATTTCACATTTTATGGGCAAGCAGCAGGTACCCCAGATTAGTTGTATACAAAAATTAAAAAATACTTTTTTTTCCCACAATATGTCCCTTTTAAATGTATCCTTTGTGTGTGGGGGCATCAGGTATGCTTCAATATATTAGCCTGACGCCTCCGAACTCTTAGCGTAAGTGGCAAAGTGGCCATTCCTGAATTCAAGGTCCAAATAGCATGCTTTGAGAGTTAAAATGCTTGCCATCAAAAATATGAGGTGTAAAATGATGTGGAATAAATGAACTAATTTTAAAAAAGACTGCAGGAATGTCTGAATCTTTGCTAGGTAGGCAACTTCCAACCGCTATTAGCGTGATCTCATGATAGACAAAAGAGTCCAGTCAAGTCCCTGCTCATGCCTCAGGCGTAGTAAAAAGGGGGAACGCTCCCCCATTTGCTCACACACAGGATTAACAAAAGACCTGAACCGTGGGGGAAGACACACAAAAAGGAGGCTTACAACAGAGCCCCGCTTATATGGAGACGTATACGTACATGCTCTCTCACATGCCCGCTAACACATCAACACATGTGAGTGACGACTCAGAAAATATAAAGCTTTTGTCAAACTGTTGCATCTCGCAAAGTTGTTTTCATATGACCTCACACAAAAATGGACGTTGTTGTTAAAAATGGTAGCGCAGCAATTAGAGGAAGGGGATTTATCATTAAAATCACATCACCACCACTCTGCTTCCTCTTACTGTCTATGCCAAGACACAAATTTTCTTCCAGCAGCCAGACACAAAACCTCAGAGGTTGGCATCTTCAGTCCGTCACTAAGTTCCCGTCAGTATTTCAGGCTGCCCCCTACGGGCCCAGGCCGTCTCTCGTCGGTGAGAGCCGGACGACATAATTTCCACGTCTTATGCAAGCGCTGCACAAGCAGACATGCAAATGAATACAAAAATAAAATAAAATAACAGGCACATGTGTAGTGTGGTGATCGGTCAAATAAAAATATTTTACACGTCATAGAGGTCTGTTGGACTGAATGGAAAAGAACACTGTTTTTTAAAAATTTTTATTATTGTTAATTTTGCTGTGTGTCTGTTGTGCAGCACCAGCATGTGACATGGTACCTGTAGGTCTGTTCTCAATAGTGACAAAAATCAAAACAAAAAAATAAAACGCAGCTTTGACCATCACAAAAAAAATCACATTTGAGATTGCTGATGTCTGTTATATTTATAAACGGGCCAGGTGTGGGCAAACTACGGCCCGGGGGCCACATGCGGCCCGTTGAACTTTTTAATCCAGCCCGCCAAACTAGAAAAAAAATCAAATAAATAAACCGTGTTAATGTTTTATTTTCAAAATACTGTGATGTGTCAAAGACAAATATTTTGTTGTAATGCTTTTGTTCATTTTCATTTAAAATTAAATGTATTTTTATTTCTCCGATGAGGTGAGGTTACCAAAACACTCCATCCATCTGCTTCTGCTTCGGCCACTCTGTCAAATTTTCTAACCCATTGCGGTCCTCCAATCAAAAAGTTTGCCCACACCTGCTTTAAACACTTGGCATACTGTAGGTGTGCCAATAACACTGATTGTGAAATAAAAATGTGATTGCTTTTTAGATATGTAATATGTATCCTTCTGGCTGCCAGGATGGCCGAGTGGTCTAAGGCGCCGCGTTCAGGACCCAGTCTCCCCACGAGGCCTGGGTTCGAATCTCAAATTTCCCCATTGTGGGACTAATAAAGGGAATATTATTACAGGTTCTATTTGGGATTGCGAGTTTATTTGTTGGGTTAAATTTGCGTTACACCCAAGGTTAACGTGAAGCATTTGGAGCCAGAGTTTAAATGTGGCAAAACCATGCCTATGAAGATCGTTGAAGGTGTTCAAAAGTGTGTTGGTGCAAACATGCTCGTGCATGTTTGAGCCCATTATCATGTACCCCCCCCCCCCCCCCTTAGCGACATCCGCATGTAATAACAAAAAAAGGATAACCCCAGCCTTAAATTCCTGGTTGCAAAGACAATTTTCCAACTATGAATGTCAGCATATTCTTCAGAGACACCCTTTGTACAGCCTGGCCGAAACATCTGGCGGGCACCGATGGGATTTTCCAACTATATAGATCGGAAAGCTTCTATTTGTTGCAAATGGTCGGAACGATCAAGTTGTTTGGACTCTTCCACCGTCAGTTTGATTTTTCAGTTTAACAGAGTATTGCGGTAGCGAATAGGCCTTCATTTTTGAATGTCAAATGATTATACAGTATTTGCTTAGAGTAAATATAAAATGGGCAATGCTTAGTTGGCTTGCAAGTATTTGTTTGAAGGTGTCAGCTTTTCTTGCAGATAATAAATCAGATGAAAAGTTGCTGAAGTATTGAAACGTTTATTTTTTTTTTTTCCTGCTGTCATTCACAGATTCCCTTTGTACCCCCGAGGAGAGCGGTTTCATTTTGAGTATGGTGTCTACTTGCTCAACAAGAACATTGCTCAGGTGAAATATCAACACACGTCCGCTGCAATGAGTGCAAATCACGTGAAAAACTTTGAAAACATCAACCATTTTAGAGAGGAAAATGCATTAATTGTACTGAGGATGTAGTTCAGAATAAGCAAAATCTACATCTCCAGTATATGTAGTATTTTGATCAATTGACTGACAAAGATGGGTCTTGACAGTACCTTTCAAAATATTCGGAGAGATGAATTAATAACAAAATAATGTAGTAGGGAAAAAAAATACATATATTTTGGGGCCGGTTGGCCCCGTTATTTTGACGTTATTAGTGACGTATTTACAATGACTCTGAATGGCCAAATTGTGATCGGTCCCTGACGTGACTCCTACCAAGAAATGGAGACAATGGAGGGGGCGTGGCCACTATGCAATACAATTTCATTTGTATCCCGCATTTCACAGAAGCTCCTGGATGATCTGTTTAAAGCTCTGTCAGAGGAATACATTTTTCTGAATTCCTGTAATAATACAATTAACAAAGCCTGTTTTTGGTGAAAAGAGAAAACGGTGTGTAAATGCATCAAAATAATAATTTCTCAGCATTTCTTCATTCCTCCGATATGGAATTATTTTGTTGCGTGTGGTAGCTACTGTTTATTTGAGTTAAAAAATATTCCTTTTGTTTGTACTTTGTACACAATAATGGTATTAACAAACTAAGTTTTTGTTGCTCCCCACATAATGTCATGGTATTAAGTTATCATGCGCGCCACATGTGGACCCACCTGCGTAACAGATGATGGTCGACATCTGTTTTCCAATGACCCAAGTTTGAATCTGTATCGGTTTTATGGACAGAGGTGAAAACGATCTGCTGAGTCTGTAAGGCTGTCTGTCTGGATCTCATTTTCTAAAAGATTCCTTTGAACCATCGTACATGATTGTGTGTTCATGTTTGCTTTCTTAGCGTTGTTGTTTATCAAATGAAAAAGTTTGACTTTTGATTTATCACAACAAATTCTGTCGTTTAAGATTTTATATCTGGAATTACTTTTTTTTTTTTTAAACTCCTCAAGGCATCCCATGTGCCTTCTATCAGTGGTCAAATTAAACTTTCAGCAAGAGTTTACTTCTGATGGCACCCCATGGAAGATTCATGAAATCGACTTGTCTGAGAGCTTACATCATGCTGCATGGCTTTGATAAAAAGGATGAAAGTTCGGCATTATGCAAGTTTTAAGGTGGGAATTATGACTGCACACCAGATGTTTGAGTCTATGAAGCTACCTTAGATCTTTTTAGGTTCAGATTATTATTTTTTTTTTACTTTTGTGTCCAGCTGTTAATACATACGCCATAAGAGTATGTAGCAAGTGACAATTACCAACAATGTAAGGTTGAAGTACAAATTTGTCATCGGCAACATCAACCATACCGTTGTTGCCATATGTTTACACTCGGTATTCCCCGTTCCGCTTAAGGTTTAACTACATTGTTGTGAAATAGCCATATGGGGCTGCTTAGACGACAATGATGCCTTACAAAATATCCTGTTTTCGAGATTATGGGCTGAGCACAATCAGTTCTTAGTCAGTAAACATGATGTATCATGTTTTGTGGGCCTCGGGCACCGGAAGCCAAGTATTGAGAACTAAAGGAGAGCAAATCTGTTGCCGGCGAAGCGGGTTAGCTCAGGATTCATCTTTGTTTCTGAAAGTCCTCCACGTACTTGGGCAATTTCACACCATGATATCCCAGCAGACGGCCATGCTGGTGGTCTGGTGCCTACGTCAGAGCGCCGTCTGCAATTAAGTGCGGCAATTGTGGCTCTATAAAAATGGCTATTACTAATAGGGAAGTCTAGTGAGAGGGTAGTGGATGTGGAAACAAACCAAAATAGATTTTATTGAGCCAAAATATTTTCAGTTAGGTTACGTGAAAAGTTGGTATTCTTAACTTGAAAAATTAATGAATGAAGTTAGAGTATAACTGCGTTATAACATTTATTTGCATTGAAATGGTCTTTCACTTGTATAGCGCCTCTCTTCCTATTAAAGCCCTCAAAAGGGCTTCACACTGCAGGAGCAACTGACGGTTCAGTATCGTGCTCATGGATACTTCGACATGGTCACAATGGCCACTAATCAAACCCACAACCCATCGGTTGGGAAATGACCACACGACCAATGATTATTACAAATAATCACCTGATCAATTGACTTTGGCAGCGCTCGTGTTTTCCGTGATCTTTATCAGCGAACAGAAACTGGACAAAATAGGTTTGAATTTGTTCCCAGGAACTCGAGCAGTGTACGTATGTGGGAAACAACACAACAATGTGCGATTTGATCCCTAAAGCATTGCTCCTGGAAGAGAGATCTACCTTGGAATGTCTGAAGCATTTATCACCATTTTCACTACTTCTGAGAGGAAAAGGTGGGGCTCGACAGCCTTAGCAGGATTTTTCTAGACTATTGAACTATTCCAGGTTTCCCTCCATGTGTCCAGCTGAGTCTTGTGTTTCATGACTCACTTTTCGGCACATTCCATAGAAAGATTGCGTGGAAAATGAAATAGAATCACTGTGCAGTTAGTTATGTCCGCGCGTTTTATATAATTCCACCTTGTCATAATGCATCCCACAATACACTTTTTATGTACCACCCCAGACAACATACAGTATATGAGACATGGTTTGCAGCAGTGTTTATAACATGTTTATATGCATGTTACAGAAACAGATAAATGAAACACATAATTTGCAAGCCCGCTAGTGCAAATTTATGCATGAGATCCAAGTAATAGCAATTTTTAATTTCCTTTTTGAAAAATAAGCGCAAATAAATATTCTTCCAGTAGTGTTCCCAAAGTATCAATTGAACACACGGCATTTGACTCCATTTTTATGTGGATGCTATGAAAATGGTGTACTCTGTTTTCAATTACAGCAGGAAATGTAGAATGATTTTTAAAAGCTGAAATATTGCTGACCGCTTTCCCCTTAACATTCATCAACTATTATTGGCCATGGTTAGTTCGCGCTTTTTTTTTTTTTTTAACAAAAAATAAGTGTGACCTTTTTACAATGTACAGCTTTTTCCATTGGGGTTTGGCAGTTGTGCATCTTTGGTTTGGGATTTATTTTGCCACCCATCGGAACAAGTTACGTTACGTAGTTTAACACAAAAAAAAAAAAAGATCTGATGTGCCAATGGTGAACTATTGGAATGAACGTAAAGCCGTGGTCTGTTTAGTCATTTACATCTCATTTGCCATGTGACAGAAAATCCATTTCCCAAGTCAGATTTTTTTAATTACATTTTTTTTTTTTGTTTCAAGCTTTGGGCGTATATATCGTATGCAGTGAGGCCGCCAATGTGCTGTAATTATGGGAGTTCCAAAGATTTATTGAAATTCCACTTTACTTGAGGTAATAACATTTTGTGGTTTACTGTTGGCATGTCCAGCACTACAAAAAGGGCCAATTTACACAAAATAGAAGGCTGCATGGCAGTATGTTTTTTTTTTTTTTGTTTGTTTTGGGAATTTATTGACTGCTTATTAGGAGCTGCTCATGATATTGTTGACTGATGAGGGAGAAGACAGTTGGGAAAGATGTATCCAGTATTTCTGTTATAACATCATTGTCTACTGTCATATAGTTCACAAAATATAATTGTAAAATGTATTTTTCTCATCAGGTTTCTTCATTTTAGTCTGTCTGGGGCTTTTATTTGAGCTCCTTAAAAAAATTGTTGCATTGATAGCATGTGCAGTATTTACATTACATTTTACATGCAAGACATGATATCTTAATGTGGTTCAGCTTTGCTGGATGTTTGAACGCCGCTGCTGGGAATCAAGACGAAAATCCCATCATTGTTTCCAACGCAAACAAATTAAGACGCCTGTAACAAACTGAGAGCGAGGACTTTATGATGTTGAATCCCCAAGTCTAATCACAGATTACAGGACCTCTCCTTATCTGATTGCAAGCAAATAATGTAGTTAACACTCCACATGGGAATTTGCCCATACTTCTTTCCAAAAGTATTGGAACAGTAAGGCCATTTGTTTTTGCTGCAGACAGATTGGGGTATAACAGCCTTGATTTTATTCATGATTTCGTTTGGACTTTTTTTTTTTAACTCATTTTTTTTGTTGTTTTTATTAGTCTTTAGAGCACGCTTGTTTTTACTCGTTTTTCCCCACCTCTTTTTGAGGAAAATGTATAATGACTGTTTATCAGCATTTTTATAATAATATTAATAGAAGTTTTGTTTCCTATCCACTGCAAATAGTCATATTATATTTTTTAAATATGTTACTCAGATTGACAAGAAGTGCTTCACACTGTTTGCTTTCTCTGCAATATCCAATTTGTTGCTAATCGTAAATGTCAGTCATGAAGCTCCAAAATGTAGATGAAACAAAAATAATATATCAATTCACAAGGAGGTCAGAACGAAATTTGTCGCAGCATGAAGCCAGGATAGGCACCTGCCCACAAACCGTATATACATCCTCCATACCTCACTGTACTATTTTCATAGGGGCCGTATGGAAATACTGCACATGCATAGAAATAGTTGTCCTTGTAAGTATTCAGCCACGTTTCTCTTCCAGATGAAACTAATGGGAGGTTGACATTTTTTTTTAAAAATCTATTATGATGAAAAATCAAAACACTAGGAACTACATGTTAGTATTTAAATGTTATCTTGAAATGGATGAGAGACTTTAAAGATTTAAAAACAAACCGAAGTGTCTGTGGAACAAGGCCAAGATTGGGGTTATGTGATCCATCTTCCGAGCGCCAGCTAAGAGACGAGCGGCATCATTTTGGACCAGTTGGAGGCGCCTGAGGGAGGACTGGCTGACTCCAAAGTAAAGCGCGTACGTTGAATATGTTTGTAGTTTCCTCAAGTGTGTCTGAATGACAAAAGTCAGAAAAGAAAATCCTGCATTATTAATTTAAGGACTCGTTTCACCCCCGCGTTGCCAAAATGCTCCCATTCATGCGACTTCCGTGATCCATGAGGGTTTTCAACTTCCTCTGCTGTTTTTTTATAGTGATTGCGGACTCATCAGGAACCGTGGATCACGGATCAAATATAGGACGCTTTGAAATTAAAACTACAAAGCAATTGTTTAGCATATTCTCAAAGGGGCGCCTCATCAAGACATTGGGGTTTTAGAGGGCTGCCATGGAGGATTGATGATCGTGTGGTATGCCAATTTTGCAAACAGGAAGTTGCCCTGAGTGTTGTGACTTCACATGGGCCATGTTGGTTTCGGGTTACTTGACTGCAGTAGCTCAGCACCAATGTCTCTCTTTTGGTGAGAGTTATTACCCTGAGGTCACAATAATCTTGAGTGATTGTGGCTTTTCCAATGGGTTAACACCATTGATTTTGCTTTGGGGAAAAAAGAAAAAAAGAAAAAATTGAATCACAACATGAACAGAACTCATTCGGACTGCAGCCATGACTTTAGTAACGAAATCAATGAAATTGTGATTGATCTCACCCAAACTTTCCCCTAATTATGTAAATCTGCTGAGTGAGTTTGGCAGCAATATGATACTTAAAACAAAAAAAAAAAAAAACGTAACAGAAAGATATGCGACTGAACAATCTGGTTTGAATTTGACTAAGAGAGGCTCAGTGAATACACCACACCTGCGTTAAATTACCACAGAAAGAAGGACAGAACAACGGGTGCTAAAGTAGAGTGCAACGCTTGTAAATGAAGAGTTTTGCTTAAGGAATAATCAAAAATTGCTTTATTACATGCTTGGTGAAAATTTCAAAAGATGTACTAGGACGATTACATTTTATCATTTCAGGAAGGTTTGAAAGAACAAGTCGTCTAAATGAATTCAACTCGTGGCCATGGATTTTTTTTTTTTGGTACATATTTTAACCACCAAATTAAATGACTTGAAACACATTTATATTCAATTTGACTATATTGGTAAAAGTGCAATTATTTGTGCCTCCTTAGAGGACTTTAAGGTAACATTCAGGTTTAGCTTCAGTAAATACAGTTCATGACAGTGTTGACGTATTAAAAGAAACCAAACTGCTTCAAGATTTTTGAGTGTGAAACTAAAAGTTTTGAGCGCTTTACTCCGGACAAAGTTTCTTGGATGCGCTCTGTGGAGCTTGTTGGAAATGCTGACAACGCAAATGGAAGTGTGCTGCTGTATCGGTGAAGCTTTGCCAACGGAGGCCTTGAACTCTTCTTTCATCAATTAATTTGTCAAAGCTGCGCTCTCCATCCAATAAAATGGACGAGCTGCTTCTCCTCACAAGGACCAACCAGGACTTTGCCCGTTCTGCCGCTCTTTGCTTAACTGAACATCAGCTCAGTGAACATATTGTCAATGGCACTCGACCGGTGCCGGTCTGTCACCGCTTCCTAGCATGACCTGTCTAAAAACAGCTGATCAAATGGAGAAACCTTCAAAATAAAGTTCCCCGACTCAACCGAGTCCACTCTCCAGTCAGTCTCGCTCCACATGTGGGTCAAGTGCAAGTGAATCTGTGACTGTCTTTGTGGTCTAAAATCAATCTAATTAGGAAGCTTGTGTCATACCAGCCGTCAGAACCCGTGCTGGGTTGACTCGATATGATGGAAAGAAATGCTGCCATCTGTTTTTAAAACTTGTATTTAGCATCAAAGTCTATGATTTGATTGGCTCTGTATGTGACTTCTTTTTTCTTTTTTTTTTTTTTTCAAAAAAAGACCTGCTCATTACTGATTTTTAACATTTAGATATTATTCATCTACAATGTGTCATCCAACCTTTCGTTCACCTCACATTTACCTCAATTAAACTTTCAATGCATGCATAGAAAACAAAAACAAAATAATTCTTAAATGCCAGCATTCCCATTGGAATGGCATTTTAAGTCAGTCCCGGTAAACATGCCTTTTTGAAAATGTCAAAAATGTTCCCTCAATAAAAGATCAGTCTTGGCAGTGACACATGTCCACTTGTGAAAGATTTTACCCGTCGAATTCACCCAAATGACAATTTTGTAAAAATATGTTTAATATATTGTGCATTAAAATTGTAATTAATGAGTCAAATGCACAAATATCCAACTTTTTTTCTTTGTAAAAATATTATTATGACAATACTAGATGTATAATACTTCTGGCTTCGTAATCAGACAAAAATTGTTGAGCATATAAACACAATGCTTGCAGCACGAGTGGTTTATATCAGCGATGGAGTGAATAATTGGCAGTTTAGCGTCAGATGAAAATATGTTGATCCACACATCCTGAGTTTGTGTATGTTTTGAAGAACTATAAACCCAAATGTGTGTGATTAAAACCAAAACATGACTAAATGAGCAACTATGGAGAAACATTTCACCAGATAGCTGAAATGCGGAAAGGTTGGCACCGGTAGTCTCATGTGGGAAAACAATCTGCAGGTTCAATTCTTGTTTTAATCATGAACAAAACAATGCCTAGAGTGTGGGTGGTTTCAAGTTTGAAACTGTGAAGGTTCAGTGCTGAACTTTTTTTTTTTTTTAATTAGATTGAAAAAGTGAGGAATGAACGTCGTACCTCCCAAAGTATTCCAAATAAAAGACGTGGTCAAGCTGACTAGACACTAAAATATTGCAGGCGAGAGTCACTACTGGCTCGTATCACATTTGTGTAAAGCTCCTGGTCCTTGACGAGAAGGATAGTCGCCGGAGGAACACCTGGCTTTGCTACAAGCTGTCGGATCTAAAGTGCTCTTGATTATCTTCCCTGGGGTTTGAAAAATCTATGCTGTATTAAATCCCCCCGTGGGCAAAGCCATACGTATCATACATCATTGGATATTTGAACTTAGTGAAGGTCAGCCCCGCAAAGTTTGATTCGGTATTTTATGTTTTAACCTCTTGACACTCGGAATACGACATGAAAATCTCACCCAACAATTGACCTTTTGTCCTATCATAAGTGAAGATGCAAGCGAGTGCTTTGTTACCGGGCCCCTTCTGCTTCGCCACGTCATCAGTAATTAACCTCAACGTTCCTTTCAGCCCGCCCACATCCACATTTGGATCTCGGGCTGATTGATGGTGACACACTCAGGGAAATGGTAATATGTGGCAGAAGCCAGGCTGGTATTGTTTAGAGTCCAGAGATCAGATTGGGTGGCACTGGCACATACTGGAAAATGATTATTGGTTCTTTTCAACTGAGATGTGTTTATATCCGGTGAGCAGATTAGTAGGAATGTGCTGTATACACTGCAGAGTTTCTGTGTTGTTACTCGTCATAATCAGGATGAGTCAAATGCGATGGGCCCGTTGTTCGTTCAAACCCTCACGGTCATACCAACTGATTGCCTACCACACATGTTGCCGAGTCTCCAAAGCCCTGAGTGCGATTCGTTGAATAACTAAACAGGGAAGGTGTTGAGACACAAAGATGTGATCAACCATGAGTTAGACAGATCTGTTTCACTATGTCATCATGTGAACGAGCCGGTGGGAGCCCCAACTCCACCCTCTCTCTAACCAGAACCTCTCACCTTACAACTCTGCTCAATGGGAAATGGGAATTCAATTTTTAATCTCAATACAAACGGTTAATTCTATTCAAACTTGGGAACTGAAGGACATGTTCCTTCTAAGCTGCACGTGTGAACAGTTGCGCACTGATTTGAACTAAACTTAGAGTTCCGTATTTTTCGGACTATAAGCTGCACACAAATCCTCTCATTTGCTCAGAAATTGCCCGATCCTTTTAATCGGGTACATCTTATGTGTGGATGTCGAATGGAAGTGGAATGTAGTTTGATTTATTTGCTTTATTGGTTTGTTTCCATTCATGCACCTTATAAGCCGGTGTGCCTTATAACGCGCCCTTATAGGTGTAAATTTCCTCAAAAAATCGAGCTGTTCATTGGGACTAAGTCTTATATTCGGAAAATTACGATAAATTGCCACTGTCGCTTTTCATATTTTGACCATATTCTTGTTTCCTCACTGCTGATCCTAAACTCAGTCCTCTGACTCAGACCTAATTCCGCTAAGGTTGGCCATGTGGCCAAAACCATCACCAGCTGAGCTTTGAAACGACCCTCTTGTCCAACTGTCATTATTTGAGTTGCTTCTCATATAGTCTGACACTGATGCTGTCATGGCCGGAGTTTTTCTCCTTCACATAAGACATCTGGACAATTTACATACCGCAGTATTGTGACAGAAACATGACCTCACACCCCTGTTCAAAAGCCACATTTTTTTTGTTGGCTTAAAAAAAACAAAAAAACAATCATATCAAGGTAAATCATTTCAAAACTTTGTTTTTTTGTTTTTTTTTTACCATTAATTTGAATTCTATCCTGTTTAACTCAATTGAACATTGATTTTTTTTTTTTCTTCTTTCTTCTTTTTTTTAATGTTTTGCTTAACTTTATTTCACCTGTGTAAAGAAAATACATCAGACTCAGATAAATCACCCTCATATTACACCTTTGCCTTTTCTCAATAAGGAGAATGATTAAATTTGACCGTTTGACCGTTTGGAATGTTTTTATTTATTTATTTTAATCCGCATCTCTGAATGGATTGTTTGACCTTAACAGTTCCAGTGTGTTCATAATACTTCATAAGACCTCCTGACACTAAGCCAACACCGCCCCCCCCAAAAAAAAAGCATTTATGTATCTATTTATAGCTCTATGATGACTTGTTTGGATCTTCCCACTAAGCTAGGTGCTCATGAATAAGCAGCCTATTAAATCGAATCAATCTGCTTTAGTGTGGATGTAAAGAGAAGAGGCGTTGCTATGGCACTAAAGTGGAAAGAACAGATGTCAGCTGGAATAGACGGTGTGTGTTTGTGTGTGGCCCCGTGGTTGTGCACGCGTGAGACACAAGGGCCTCTGAGATTTATTCCGAATGTGTGACATGATGCTCTTATCCTGCTCTGTAATATAGAGCAAATAAACTTTGAAGGGCCCGGGTTGGTTTGATGTGACAATGCTCAACTGTTGGAGATTGTGGTACCAGAACTGTGGCTCACTTGCGACTTTTTTTTTTTTTTTTTTAACTAGTATATTTGTTTTTTCTTGCCACCCACATCTTACCCCGTCTCTCCCTACACCTTGCTCTCAATGCCTCATGTGGCTGTTATCAGCTAAGGATGTCCATTGTGTATCTAGAAAAGTAATCATGTGATGTAAAGAGAAGAACTGGGTCAAGGTGAAGGAATGTCCCCCCGATGTGGGTGGGAGGTCATGTCAGATCACAGTGGTGTGTTGCTTTTGGTTAATATGTTGTTTTGTTTTATTTTTATTTATTTTTTTATTCATTTCTTGCAGCTAAGATATCAACATGGCTTGACCACCCCAGACCTGCAGCAAACACTACCCAACCTGAAGAACTTTCTGGAACACGGCTTGCTGGTCCGATGGTAAGACAAAGAAAGCCGTCAAGCATATATTTTCCAAATAAAATATGTAATTTTGCAATTTGTACTGTGCCCTCCTTTTAAACCCTGATCGTCATTCACCCACCACCTGACCCCAAATGGCGCTTTCCCATTTGACTTTTGTACTCATCACGGCTCGTCCGTAACAAACACCACGTTCAAACATAAAGGTGTTTGTATATATGCATTTGGCACCAGGAGAGCCTCGAGCGCAGTTTGATGATCGATTTTATGGAAATGTCATCAGACTTGTCATGGACACTCAAGTGAGGGGGGCGACAAAGTTGCCAACTGATCACCACCTGGTTGTGTGTTGGCTCCAATGGGGGAGGCGGAGGTGGGGGAGGGGGGGTTGAATGGTACCACACCGCCTTATCACCTATCTCAGGTGTGGGCAAACTACGGCCCAGGGGCCACATGCGGCCCGTGAAATGTTTTAATCCGGCCCGCCGAACTTGGAAAAAATAAACAAATGAATAAACCTTATTTATGTTTTATTTTCTAAATACTGTGATTTTCATATTTTGTTGTAAAGCTTTTGTTCCCTTTCATTAAAAAGTAAATGTATTTTTTCTTCTCCGATGAGGTGAGGTTACCAAAACACTCCATCCATCTGCTCCTGGTTCGGCTCCTCTGTCAAATTTTAGATCCCATTGTGGTCCGCCAATCAAAAAGTTTGCCCACCCCTAACCTATACAGTGCCGACCATGTATCTAGAATAGAAGTCCACAAATTCTTCAAGACAAGTGGTGCTTGACTGCACGCATGCCGTTTCTTTCTTCAATTTAAAGGCAAAATGAGCTGGCATGATACGCCACCATTACCGCGTCTTTTCTAATTCAATTTTTGGCTTGGCGTTTACGCTTAAGTGAAACTTAAACTAAGTTATTGGCAACTCCACTGCCCTATCGAGCACAAAGCCGTCTTTCATCTCCGCTACCCTCCGTGGGACCTCAAATGTGTGTTACACATATTAATTGAATAATCTTTTGTTTTGAAAGACGAGAAGCCATCAAAAGTGTGTGCTCTCCAACGGGCCTTCCTCTGATTACCTCCTAATGGGAAGTGGAAGGGCCCAAAGAGAGATGAGATCAAAGCATGCTTCGGACTTGGTGTGCGTGTGTGTGTCATTGCATGCATGCATGTGTGAGACAACAGGAACGGGAACAAAACGCAATGAAAATTTCCATGTCATCTGTTCAATCGAGACATTCTCCTCCTGGTCCAATAAACACATGTTGGCCATTAAAAAAAGAGCGTCACACTGCTCTGCTGCGACTCATATCGAAAAGTGCAAACATAGATGAAGCTACAGTACTAAAATCCGGTGTTGTCCGGTGCCTTGCAGACTAAAATCTAAAAACCAAACTCTCATAAATGAGAATAATTCGTCGTCCTGATAAAAATGCAATCTGAAGCAATTTAAAGTTTGTTTCACTCGGGTTGAAAATGCTTGCCAAGAAGTTTAAACCTCCCTAATGAGCGATAATATACCAAAATTGGACACGCTTTTCCAGCCGCAATCTTTACTCACCACCGAGCCTTACTCATCTAATTTGGTTGCCAAGAATGTTGTCACCATAGCCTGCTTAAGTTCAAGTAGTAAAAGAAAATAGTAGATGCTTATGGTGCACAAAAAAGCGGACACTGAAAAACTTGTTTGGAGTTGGATGGAGAAATGAGATCCCACCACGAGGAATTTTAAATGACATTTCGGATGTCAGCGTCAATAAGACAACCTTTTGGAGAACACGGGGGGGGAATCATCTCTAATCACATTTTTATTCTTGTTTTCTCTCAGAGTTATTAGGGATTTTCTTAAACAACATCAAACAAGCAACTTGTATCTCCCATTGCTTGCTTTGGACCAAAACCATGGGTCCTTAGCAGGGATTGGATAATGCAAAGGTCTGTTTTGTTTTTCTCTCAAATATGTGAGTGTGCTTCTAATAGGTTAGGTTTGACACGAGTAATGAAAAAGGGGTGGAGAGAGCAAAACATATCATAACGTGTGGACTATTTCTGATTCAGGATGTCAGATTCTTTGCTTGATGATTTTGGCCGAGAAATCATAATTGCTTTTATTTTTTATTTTTTTTAATTTATTTTTTGAAACACTAATGCAAAGAAAGTTGCTTTTGTTGCTGTTCTTTATTAGTTGGCAAAATTGTAGGAGCAAGAATCAATTGCAGTTAGTTTTATTTTTTTCTATGTTTTTATTTTTTTAATCAAACTGTATTTCTGTTTTACTTATTTCGTTAGATTCCGTTGACTATATTAACCCTAGTTAATTCTCATTAATTCTTTCCCCATTTTTTGTGTCATTTAACTCATTTAATCCCAGCTGTTTTCGCAAGAGGAAAAACCTCAATCATAGTGCTTTTTTTCTGGCTTGTGACTGATTTTGCAAGGCCTAGGAATATTGTGTTCTAAAAATTTAAAAACATGGGGCTCTGACGCAAAAGGCTAAGACGTATAAATACGTCTTTGGGAGGCGGGGACTACAATTTTGCAAATGGATATATACGTCCTATGGATTTAATGAGTTAAAGGATATTTTTTACTATTATATGAGCTTATTATAAATGGAGTTCCACTGTATATCCACATAAAAGTTTTGAGCTATTTTAGGTTATGACCGTACACCTAAGTGCATTGCGTTCCATGTCACTGATCATAGGCACTTTGATGTGTGACAAGTTACTCTTAAAAAAAGTGCACAGGCATTGTCCTTCATTTCACAGTCTCTTCACCAGAGTTTCAAGTCAGGCGTCCTTTTGAAAAAAGTCCGCAATTTGTTTGAATTGTACACATTCAACACATTACTCAACATGTGCTCCCATATTCTTTGTAAGTAAAAAAATAAAAAAAAAGTCTGCAATTTCTGTCCGACATTTCCAAATGAAAACAGTGAGGCAATTCAGTAGCGAACATGAATCTTCTGAGATCACAAAGAGAATCTTTTTCACCTTTGAACCCACTTAAGCGCTAGCAGAATGGTCGGAATAAGGAGTCGGGTGTGTTATAAATGGTCATGCCTATCAAAAAAAGGGAGGGCCCATTTAAGTTAATTTATGGCTTCGCTACTCGGGCGAGGTGGGCTGTTTCAGATTGCGGGTCTGTTATCTGTTATAGCGGAAAATGTCTGGCATACTTGGGTGAGCGCCTGCTGTGCACTTGTGGATGACAGCGAAAGTGCAGGCTCACAAATGTTGTGAAGTGCAGTGGCGTAATTTCCAGAGCGATGCAGATGTCGTTACACTGGATCAGATTTTAGCCTTCTTTTTGGGCCGCTTGAATTTTGATAAGTAGCGGACATTTGTGCATGATTTCTCATTTAATGTTTCCTTCCTCCTCAGCGACCGACAACACGTTTCCAGCGCCATCCCAGTGCCTGCCAAGTCTCACCTCGGCGTGCCGACTGCCTCGGAAGTCGCCTACCCACGGCACTCCAGCTCCCCAGACCGGGGCCTGAGGAAGCGAGCGAGCTCTGAGGCTGACAAGTACAAGACAAACCCTCCGCCCAGTTATGGCACTGCCGTAGGGGAGGAGCCAGCCACGGTCGCCCAAACGACGCAATCACCTGCACCTAAACCCTTGTCTTCCTCCCTTGGTGCCGACACGGCCTCACGTGACCTCACAGAGCCGACTGAAGCCGCAGAGGAGGGAAAAGAGTTGGAGGGGGATGGCAGTGCAGCCACCGAGGATGCGATACACAACAGCACCGACAGAGAGATGGAAGTCCACGAAGATCAGACTGAAGAGCAAAAGCCCTGCAGCGCTTCTACTCTGGGGAGCACTGGTGAGGACCCAACAACCGCAAGTCAGCACACAGGCGTCATGAACGGCTCTTTGGTGCCAGGACAGGTAACAGGCCTGATTCCAGGTCCCGGTCCGTGCTGCTCAGTGGAGCATGCCGAGGAGATCATGGGAACCGAGGCCACAAATCTGGGCCTGGGAATGGGACTACAGATGGGTTTAGAGCTCGCCGAGGAGACCAGGATGGAAGAATACCGCTGCATCCCGGTGGACCAAGCGGTCGCTGTGGAATGTGATGAGCAGGTGCTGGGCGAGCTGGACGTCGCCGGATTTGAGGAGTTCTCCAGACGCATCTACGCCCTGAATGAGAACATGTCCAGCTTCCGTCGACCTCGCAAAAACTCAGACAAGTGAGGCAGATGACTGGAGGCAGAAGGCAGGCATAAGAAGAAAAAAAAAACTTGCACAAGGATTTTGGTCAGAATTAAGGCAGGGATGTGACGTGAGAAGACAATAGTGGAGCTATTCTGGATTAATGACCAATTTGCACTTACTATAAAAACTAAATTCCATAACATATTTTGAAATGAAATGCAGTGACACGTGCAAGTATCGGGACAGCTGGCTTTTTTTTTTTTTTAAAAGCTGGCATTAATATATTTTAACAATGGATCCAATCAGAATGATAATTCAATCTTTTTTTTTTTTTATTCATAAAATTACTGGACCTCAGTATGAACCATAACGTCATTGAATTAGTGTTTTGTATATAAATCAACATTCAGATCTTGCAATGAACATGCACTCATCAATTCATCCATAACTGTGTTAGAAGATGCAATCCTAAATAATGGTTCACTGCAAAACCTCATAGGAACGCGCCTCAGGTTTGCATGCTTCACTGTCATTAATCTTGAATGGTCAAACCATCGCCACATTCACGTTTTTGATTTCAATCAGGTGGAATTGGTTTTTCATTAATTGCTTCTGCAACCAATTGTGGCAAATAAAATAAATAAAATAAGAAATATGGCATGGCCGCAACCACAAGAGCATTAGTCCACTGAATTCAACACTGGTATGGAAATGGGAGCTAAGAATATTCTGGCAGAGGTTCACTCAACTCATTCAAATATTTCCCCCCCCAAAAAAAAAAAAAAAAACTTCCACGCACACACCTCTATGTTTCACCATCGACCTTCAAACAATCACGAATGGGTGGTAGTGACTGGAATTTGCTCTCATCCCCCGTCGACATGGCAACCTGCCATCTAATAACCTCACTGGAACATCATGATTGTGTTTTTTTTTTTGTCGTCATTTTTGAGAGTAAAATTCACTGATTCATATTTAGTAAACTTTAAATGTTGTGCTTACACATGTCTGTAATTGGTTGGAAAATCTCCCTCAGGATCGATTACAACTGTTGATATTAATATCACCATTCATTCATTCTGGGATTTCATCTCAGTGATCTGAATCCTTTATTGCACTGGTATTCAGGAAAAAAAATATCAATTTATTTATTTCCCACTAAAGATGTTTGTGTTTTACTTTTCAGATGCACTAAATTGTTTAAGCCCCTAAATTAAAACCGATGTATATTGTTAAATTATATCGCAACCAATGTGTTGCTCATCATGTGGACATCTGCAGTGTAACGCTCTTCCACTGGCAGCCCATGTTTCATTTCAGCTCCGGTCCTGTCCTAAATGGACTTATAGGAGGTATTGTATGTAAAATGACAAGATGAACCGTATTAAGATCATTTCCATAAACTGCAAGATGGTTCCGTCAGTAACCATGTACATATACTTTTGTATGGGTTTCTTTTTGTTATTAAAGACTTGCAGTCCGTTAGTGTGTGCGCCTCTTTTAATCCCTGATCTGCTGACTTGTTCTTTATTTAAGTTTCGGTTTGATACAATGCTCAAGGGCACCTCAGCAGTGCTCAGGAAACGTTTTGGGGATGGTAGGAGGTTGCCTGCAAGGGGTCTTAGAATGATGGCCGACATTCATTCTTTCTTAATAGTTTTAAACAATGTAAAATATTAAAATAATAATTTCATATTGTTACTATGGTTTTAGGTTCCTTGTATACATAAAGCATAAAACATTGTCTGTTAAACAGAATAGCAACGCATTAAGAATTCTTCCTCTTTACACCAACCCATTTTTTTTGTCTTGTTGAAATTAGACCATTTGATAGGGTGGCCGGTTCTTATGCAAATGAGTGACCGGATTTGTCCCCAATTTAATTCTGGACCAATGACAAGTGCAGCTTTTATTACCATGACAACCAGGTGTTGGTCTAGGCAAGTGAACAGACAAGTAAGCTCCTTCTCTGTGAGCGAGATCCAAAAGACAACAAATGCATTTCGATTGGAGGAAGCGGAACAGTTGATGGGCATCGCTTGAAAGTGTCTAGCTTAGCTGCTAAAATTGATAAAAAATTCAATTATGATTGAGTTTCAGATATGCTGAGTTTTCATTAGCGTTACTTTTTGTTTGCTTTTGACTGAGTTTTTAAAGCAGATTTGTACATTTTATTACTTTATAATTTCTCAAAAAAAATGCTTCCAGTTTAGCTCGTATAAGTTTGTCTACTTTTAGTTTTATGGAGTATTTGTGAAGTCCAATGAAGAAAATAAGAATCACTCATTATTGTGTAATTTACTAAACTGCAATTCCCAAAAGACTGTTGGCCTTTCTTCTGTTATTTATAGAGCATTTTAAAACCACCATTAATGCATCCAAAATGCTCGACTTGCATTTTAAAAGTCTGGTTTAAAATCAGTTTAATCCAATTTGACTTCCTTAGTATTTTTAAATGCACTGTTCCATTGTAATAACTATAAGCTATCTTGAAATCAAATTTCATCAGACCAGCAGCGGGACTTTAGTGTCATCACGACGTGTGTCTTTGCACAGGTGGCCAGCTTGAGACATTGACAGTTTGCAGGTTCTTATTATAGTGTAGCTAAGCTTTTACGAGGCTTGCATAGCAATCATCATATTTGGTCTTAAAGAGTTCAGCACTCCTGCTGCTCATCATCAAAAACACCTCGCCAAATACACACCAGCCAAACCAGTCTGAAAGTATGAACCGACAGTCTGAACTTGAGCGTGTGCCTTTGGGCTTTATACCAGTGCGTGTTGATGTGTGTGTGTGTTTCTGGATGTAAGAATAATAAAGTCTTACCCTTATTAGTGCTCATATCTGACTTTATTAAAGGGAATGTCAAGTAAAAAAAAAAAAATAATTAATTAATTTTGCGTTCACTGAATATGAATTAAGTGAAAAAAATCAACCGGGAACGGCCATTGGCTGTCAACCGAAAACGGCGTCACAGTGCCTGAGGGCTCACCTTGCAAATGTCACATGATCAAACCCAGAATTAAGATTAGACATGACAATTGCTATCTGAGCACTTGGGCACTATGATGTCATTTTCAGTCAACAGTACATGCAGCCAAGCCCAGCTCTGAACTGGTTGCCAGCCTATCACAGAAATAGACAGTACGATTTCCATGCCGAAACCCGGGGTCAAACCAGGGACCTTTAGATCTTCAGTCTAACGCTCCCCCAACTGAGCTATTTCGGCACTCGATTAGTTCATTTGACGCTAATGCAATAATAATTAGAATTCCATGTTTAGTGGAGGCGCATAGACCATATTACTGTAAAGAACATTTGTAACTTGACTACCCCTTCAAGTAATGTACACACGGGAACAACAATTGCCGTATTGTCTAATGAGCAGTCAGTCCAAGTGTAAAGTTAACTTGCAGTAGTACTTTTAAACAGAAATGAGATTTAAATATAATCAATATTTGGTTTGGCTTTTCTGCAAAAAATAAATAAATACTGACCATTACTGCCGGGAAGACGCGAATTCAGCATATTTCCATATTCAGTAATATTGATTGTTTGACAGCTTTATTCATCATTTGATGGCTTGATATAACACTCCCAGCTTTGTTGCCCTCCAATGACCGCCTCATCTTTCAGTCTGGGACGGGGACAAAAGTGCAATAGAGTCAAGCGTAGGCTTTGGCGAGCGCTCAATTGTGGTTTAATGTCAACACAGAGCTCAACAGCACTCTGTCATTCATTAGCAAGTTGGGACCTCATACTGGGAGTCAAACTAGCCTCATAGCTGGATTAAACAGGTATCTGGGGACAATGTTACAAGTGGAGAAGGAGACTCCACAGCTCACATGACCAGTCAACATCCAGACCGGGATGTTTCCACTCATCTTGGCCCGCTGTGAATCTACACTTGGACGGTCGACAGTGAGCTGGAGCTTGGCTCAGCTGTGGAAACCATCTCCTAAACTGGACCATTTGGATACGATCCCAGTCACCTCAATACTGTTGCAGCAATAAAATAAAACGTTGCTTTGTGGCCAAACCTTTCCCTGACCCATTTTCCACATGTTGCAGCAGCCTCGTGAAATGAAATTCTTTCCAGCGATAAATCAACTGAACAAATGAGCTCGATTGAAGAGCGATGATGTCACCGCACTCGTGTGACAATTGTGCTGTAAATTCATGCTCGAGGACTTTATGGTGTCCTATAATTATCAATCAGGAGGATGGATGATGCAACTGAAACGCGGAATACCGACGAGCACCGGAATACTCGACATATACCGCAAAATGGGCCTTAGCAACATTCTGCCTGCAGCTGACGATCATCAACAATAAGTAAAAGCATATCACTGGACTTAAGTGAAAGGTTAGATTTGTACCGGATGATCGTTTTCCGTCCTTAATAGAAGCCATTGTGCTTTCTAAGATGTACACGTTTTGAAGTCGATGTGTTTTCATGGATTACATCACGTCTATTCTTCTCTCTGGCTGTCGGCCCATTTTCAACATGCTTTTGAGGAAAAACGGTGCCCCCAGTCATGGTCATGAGCTCATCACCTCTCCACTCCACACATCCTGTAGAATTGCCTCTTCAATTGTACTGCAGCGCACCTAATAAGGTAGTAAAACATCCATTAATGCGCCTATTCAGTTTCTATACTGTTCATCCGGACTTTACAGCAGTGGTGAGCGATCAAGGCCATCTTTACTGGCCAAACATAATCAAGAAATCGTGATCATAATCTTCACATTAGTGTCTTGTTATATCCTCGTGTTGAATTTTTAGGGGAGTGTTTTCATCCAATCAGAATTCAGCTAGGTTGTGTTGCCAGGCAGATTTCATAAAACCAGTAGCAGGCGCTATTCGTGCGAGGCCTTCAAATCCAATCGTGCGGGCTTCTGTTCTGTGAGTAAGGGAGCTTTTACAGTTGTTGGGCGGTTGCGATAACCAATCAGATCACAAGTTGATGACCGTAAGGCTTCTTTGCTGGCCTTATGTTGAAGGTGATGAACGCATCTTGTGATTGGATACTCACTCGTGAGTGGGCTATGCGGAATCGACACACCCGAAAGTCGCAACTGGCGACCATTCAAAAATCTAAAACATATTTTTGCTTTTTTTTTTTTTTTAAACCACAATGGCCGAAGCAGGGAAAAGTGTGGATTTAATTGCAGATACGCTTGCGAGGCCATTTTGTAATGCTTATTTGTGTTTCTGTATATTATTTCTCCAGATGTGGGGTCACAAATGATGGTAATATGAGGAAGATTTATTCAAGTCGGATTAAGTCGGACCTACGTGTGAAATGCACGGCCCGCCACTGCTTTACAGTTAGGATCATCCGTCTGCACAATGAAGTGCAGTTTTCCATTTCAAGTATAGCCCTTTACACCCCATGTTTTACCTTTATTACACGTCTGAAACTTATTATCGTCGTATTTCTTGTGTCAGCAGTCGCATCATCAATACACACCAGTGCGCTCGCTCCATTAGCTTGTCAAAGGGAACAGCGCTATTTGAGAGACAAGAGTTAATAGCTGACATCATGGAGTGAGGAGCCGGTGCGTTTAATTATCGAGTTTATAGACTGCTCGTTATAAAAAGAGAAGGGGCTATCGTGGGCTCCTGACGACAATGGAATCGTCATCACCCTCAGCCCCCTTAAGGCACCTCTTGCTGATATCCACTGTAGCTGCTTCTTTGTTCTCCTACCCATCTGCGCGCATGTCCTTATGTAGACGGCGGCCATGTGCGCATTGCCTGCTGAATGGACGACTTCCCGTCCAAAATGTTTTTGGTTGCCGGCTGTGAGCTTCTCCAGTTTTTCCATTTCCAGTTGTGTGTGCTTTGAATGGATTCACATGGTATCCGCGTACTCACAGGCACCATTGACCACCAGTTGTGCATGCCTCATCGAAGAGATTACGTCTATCTTTCCTTTTCTTTTATCTTTTTTTTTGTGACAATGGAATTGGTGATTTCTATTTTTTATTGATATCTAAGTTTATTTTATTTGAACTCATTCACCACCAGCCCAGGTAAAATTAATCTACTTTTTGGCTTCTATATCCGTCAATGGCAATGAATGTTCATCACAATAAAAGTCTAAAAGGTCCTCACAGTTCCACAGGTAGACATCTCAGGCAAGTACGCCATGTCCGAACTTGTACCGGTCAGTGCAGAATATATACAGCAACATCCTCAGATTTGATCCTTGAGCAGAAGAGGAGGAGGGGGGGGGGAGACAGGAGAAGTGGCAGCAAAACAGGCCTAGGTGTGGTATAAGTAAAAGCATTGTGGGAAAATGTACAGTCAGAAGAGTCATACCTTCAAGGCAAGGCAGCATAACGCAGAGCTGGCAATGCAAAATGCAGATCATTCCGAATATTTTTAAAAATCATTTGAGAGGCCGTTGCGACATACCTCCCACCTGGATGCACTCCGCCTCCTGCCTAAAATCAGCTTGGAGGATAAGCGCAATAGAAAATTGCTGACTGGATGCACTAAACAATGCTAATTTTTTGTTTAACTCCTTGATTTTTGGCCCATCAAGAATGCAGTTATGTCCCGTTGCCTCAGTCAAATCTTGGCTTTCTGATAATGGGACACACATGGGGACGATCAATGAAAATAGCAGCATTTAGCAAGGAAATCTTCAAGGTTGTTAAACAACTCTCCTCACTAATGACCTCAAGTATGCAATTGTCTCATCTTGTGCGTCACAGGTGCATCCATGCTTTTGGCTCCCAGCGTTTTACTTGTGTGTGTGTGTGTGTGTGAGAGAGAGAAAGAGAGAGACCGAGCGAGCAAGACAATGTTTGCAGACGAAAGCTTTCCAGAAAGTTGCTTGCGGCAAAGCACGTTTTGTAAAAATCGGCCCAGCACCTAAATAGAACATTACTCCCGGAACGATCCAATAGTTTTTTGGGCTTATCAATTACAAGATTGTCCTGTTGGCTCCAGCAGCAGTGTTCGTAATGGAAAGTGGCTGTTTCAAGCAGAATAAAGACTCCAGTACGCTTTCACACTTACAGGATGCAGATTTACATTTTGTGCGTTATTCACACAATTTCATCGGCTAGTTTGGAGTCGTCGTTCATTCCGAAGTTAATTTGTGACTATTTGGCCTTTGGGTCTTTTCTGTTTCCTGGCATTCTGCGTCTAAAGTCATTTCAGTGTTTCACACAACAGTTGACAAAGTTTGTATGCCTCAAAGTGTTTAAATGCAAGCAGCGAGCCGAGAACTAATGATGTGGATTTGTCAAAACGGGATGAAAGTTTTACAGTCACATCGATTCATATTGTTGCTCGAGTGGTTCATCTGTCTTTGCAAAGTCAAATTGTAACAGAGGCCATAGAGATACTTTTATGTATGCATATCACTAGGGAATGGATACATTGAGAAATGTGTTATAAGTGTTCTGCACAATTAATAATGCTCTTTGAGGAAACATGATCGATGGATTTTGTTGTTTCATGGTCTGCGTTAAGCTCACTTTGAATTTTCAACTATTTATTAAATTGATGGAAATCCTTTCTTGCAGTGAGCTTCGCCACACTGTAATTTTCTTTAAATTACAGAGGAGTTTCTATTTAGGATTTTCAGCCCCCCCCCCCCCCCCCGCAGCCAAATCACATTTAGACATGTCCTCATTATCTGTGTCCTCTCTGTTTTTTATTCGCACTACATGTTCATGTCTCACATGACTAATGAGCCGTGGGGAAATGTGCTCGCATTGTTTTCTATTTGTCTCCCTGAGTTCACTTAAACTGGGCTTGCAAATGACTTTAACGGATTCCATGAGGCTTCGCTCCTCCACCCGGTTTCTGCCCACATGAGACCAACAATGCAGTTTTTGGCACATTTTTAGGTGAGAAGTGAGAACCGAGCCAGGCATACTGTGAGCTCAAATAGATTTGACGTCATGCTGCTGGATTTGCAATCTCTAGTTCTTACATTGCGAATGCATTTCCAGATCACAGCAATTATCTGTTCGTGTTGTCTTAATCATGAGCAATAAGATTAAAGGGTTAAAATTGCTTGGAGGGATCCTTCAAAAATTGAACCTTCAACGAGGGTGCTGGACTCCTTAATTGCGTTCATACAATGGAACAATCTGCAGAGTTTTGGGCAAAGAATGTTACATTTCTGCTTTGACACCCGTGGGAGCATGAAGATGCAAAAGAATGTGATTTAAAGTTTGATGCAAAATATACAATATAAGCAGAAGTAAACTCAGAATTACTGGGGTGTAATGAAAACAATTTAAAAGACACGAGTGCATCGAATGTATATACGTATATATATATATATATATATATATATTTATAAAATAAATTGGGAATGCCAATTAGTCAACATCACCCAGTACATTACCTGTGCTGCTAACAAAAAAAGGATTATTATTTTTCTAATATTTCCTATTGAAAAATAAACAGTTGCAAATTTGAACAAATTAGAGGTCAACCGGCATCCATCCCAGAACAAATTGTATTTGACCTTAGAGGTTCCACCTTAGCTTTTGAGGTTTGTTTTGATGTATTTTTCTTCTCTGAGAGCACCAGATGGTCAACAGTCGACGTTCTACGAGTTTTAGGAGAGGAATTCTCAAGCCCAACAATGTACAATGTCTCCAGTATTACATTCATAGTACATCATGAACTCACAAAAACCTTTTGGAGTTTTTCCACCGCTGTTTTTTTCCACTATGGGCAGCTTTCCATGGCAGAAACGCAATTAATTTGGGGACTTTCACACACTATGACAACACTTTTCCTTTTCGTACTTCCACCCAATTTCTGTATTTTTTTTTTTCGTTAATTAAAACGTCATGTGAATATGAAGTCGGCGTTTTAGAAGGAATACATTTATTTGCATGAGCCAGTGTAATATGCATAAATAGTGGACATCAGTATGTTGTTCCTTAAGTTATAGTTGATTTTTTTTTTGGGGGGGGGTAAAATTACAGTACATCAGCTCATTCTAATGGAATAAAGTCAGAAAATAATTCACAGCCCTAGCATATAAGTGGAAATTTTTTTCCATAAATGTAAAGGAAGAGGCTTACTACAACTATAGGCCCGAGTATATAAATAACAAAACTGCTAAAAAAAAAAAGACGATCCATACCATCTGCTTGCAATCTATTTTCTGACAACCGACACTTATGTTAAATTCAAATCATTCTACCACAGTACAGTATTGTTTCACCAAGATATGCGCACGGTCACCGGGGCAACAATGTTTGTTGTGCCTGCCGCTTCTAATCGCAATGGCCGCTCAGAGCCTTCAGCATGGTTTCTGTTACTTGCTCAAGTTGTGTGATGAATGCCGCCAGAGCCCTCGGCTGCCAGGAAGTCAGATGGATAATCTGGTAAGCCTGCTCACTAAAACCGGTATCCTTGTTTTTTATGATAAAGGGGGCAGTGTTCTTATCACTCGGCACATTTTTCAGAGCTGTGTCGGAGACAAAGTCCACATACTCCCCTATTGTGTGCGGGGAGGATTATTTTTGCTGCAGGCTTTTGTTGTTATTCCAGAGGGCCTCGAGGTCCAGTTCCTCAGTTCCTGACCAAGACACATGGAAGGTTTCTGTTTTGTAGACCCTCCCAGATTTTTGGACCCACCACTTGACAGTGGAGAAAAGTCTCACTCCCAGGAATTCACAATGTTGTTTTTTTCCCACCCTATGCAGATCTGTTGGGATGCCAATAAAGGTTTGGGGATTCCCACTGACGATTACTGACCTAATGCTACTGTTGTGCAGATCAATTCTATTTACCGTAAGTAAGAATCTTCCCTTGCCTTGGCGGGTGTTCCAACTCGAAGACAAAACTGGTTTTGACTGCCGTCAACGAAAATAGTTTGTCTCTGCTATGTGCGTTGAATGATTTTCAACATTTTCAAGTTTACTGATCACAAAGAAGATTGTGCACAAAATAAATGGACCGTGTGTTCCGCTGGCAAGTTTGTCTCGGACTTTCATTAATCAAGCAACGGTAACAAAAAGCGTGTCAATCACAACATTCCGGTAAGGCTTCACGGTGGAAAGAAATTTGGTTCAGCCTCTACAGATTGAATTTGCGTATGATGTAGTAATATTTTTGAGCACTGAAAAACATGCCATCAAAATCCAAGTATGATGGACTACATGTGTACTGGTGACTGACCAAAATCCAGGCTGACTTTTTAGATACTGTTCCTAGTCTTGCATGTGAGCGTTTATTTCAGAGACCTTAGAAAAGTGGTCCTCAACCAATGGGCTGTCATTTTGTTTCGGGCTCCACAGATGAAAATATTTGCAGAACGTCTGGTTTATTTATTAATTGAGGCTAAAAATTATCGTATTTTGAAAAGTGGCAGGCTTCCCTCCGTTTCATAAATCTATGATGGTCTCGTGGTGCAACGGTCATCTTTGACCCGTGAGCCGTACGGATCAAGCACCACGGTTCGGGCCGGGCACGATCCGCAGAATGGCTGGTGAAAAAAAACAGTGCAAGATCAAATTAAGGGACTATGATTAGTCCACATTCTTTTTTTTTAGAAGTCTTTTAATTCAAAGTTGGCCGACGCGGTGGCGTAACGGCTACCTTGAATTCCGTTTTTCGACCTTTCGGCTTGCTTTATCGCAGTTTTAATTGACGTCACATCGGTGCCACCAGCATCAACAGAACGCCATCCCAAAGTCATATTCAGTTGCTAATTCAGGAGGCTAAAAACCGTTAGTTAATTACGCCATCATTGTATAAGTATTTAATGGCTACTAATGGCTAGCAGCTAGCTGTTAGCATTAGCAATGAGTGCTAGCTAAATGCCGGTTTTACAACACTAGTTGCCGGTCTGCAAAAGGTATGGACTCGACAGAAAAAAGGTTGGGGACCACTAACTTAGATGTAGACCGGACCCCTTTGAGGAAAAGAGCTCAGATCCAATGGGACGAAACCATCATCTTATTGAGGGGACCAAAATGATCCTTATAATTATTGTGAATACAAACTGCCATGTGGCATGACCAGATTCCTCGGATGGTCATGGCCCAAGAGGTCGATTTAGGAATCCTCATGCAAGCGACAAAATAGCGGATATTTCAAGTGGAGCCCTGAATGGTCATTTGAATCTCTTGGCATTCGGGTACACAGTTAATGCAAAGTGACCTGACGCCTAACGTCGTTGAGAACCATTTGGACCTTCTCAGACTGGTTCCACCGAAGCAGATCCCAAACAAATGCCTTTTATACTCTTGGGTAATCGTTTGAATATTGAGTTGGGCATTTTTATACGTTTTCTACTGTTTATCAAACATTTTCACAGTGCAGCACCACTACTACCCCCCTCCGCCCCTACCCCAAAAATACCCCATGCATTATTAAAAACAACAACCCAGTCTAATAAAAGGTACTCTTTCATTATGTGTCTTTAATTTCCAGACATTGCAACACTGGCCACTGGCCATTCTGGCTCAAATTCTTGGCCTTAAAGTTTTTAGCCAATAAATGATGAATTTAGCTCGAAAGCGGTAGCGACATTAAGCCCTTGGAACCACTTACATTTTGGACTTGAGTCTTTTAATCCAGAAATGAATAAAATGTCTCCCACATTTCTGGCAGCTTGATTCATTTCATGAACCCCCCCCCCCTTCTTGCCAACATTTCCCAAATACATTTCAGTCAAATGCTGATAATTTACTAGGCATGAAGTTTCAAGTTTATTGCTGCCTGTGTGCGAAGAACGTAAACTCCCCACACACACCCATGAGCTTTGTAATTATTATTGATCCTGACCAGTGCAATTTTGCATTTATTAAAAGCAATTGAAGAATTTTCTTCTCAGATCAGAGCGGTCAGGACATTTACGTATTTTGTTAAGTCACTGATTCTGTCTTTTGTCTCTTTGGAACAAGAGATTTGAGACAATCCATAGATTTCTCTTTCACACTAATAGTCCATTTCTGTTTCTTGAAATGGATACCGAGACAAAACCCCCGCCCCCGCACCCCCACCCCACCGCCATGCCATTATTGTGTGTGTGTGTGTGTTATTATCTGTCTAAAACTGAAACTAAAGACAGAATCAAAGGCCTTTTCAAATGAAGTGAATTACAGACTTAAAAGCAACATAAAAAGTTTTCACATGTAATTATGTTGTTGTTTCTAGAACTAATGTGTGGTTGTATTGTATGCCATCATCCCAAAGGGGGAAATTAATTAACATTGCACTCAATAAATTATGGAATGGGAGTTACCATTTGCTTTTCATTTTGTTGCCTTCCCGGATTGTGTTATGTACACTGCTCTGCAATCTTTCTAACATTTTCCATGCGCAACAAAGTACCATGTAGCGACTTGTGTTCAGAGATGAGTAAGTCATAATGTACCGATGGTTTATGTGAAGTCAGTTATCTTGCCTATTTCAGACAGATTAAGTTAAATTTAGTATATACTGTGTTTCTTACCTTCTAATTCTGGTGTGGGCAAACTACGGCTCAGGGGCCACATGCGCCCCGTTAAACGTTTTAATCCGGCCCGCCGAACTTGAAAAAAATTAAATTAATGTTTTATTTTCTCAAAACTGTGGTGTGTCAAAGACAAATTTATCTTCTCCTGGTTCGGCCCCTCTGTCAAGAACACATTGTGGCCCACCAATCAAAAAGTTTGCCCACCCCTGGTCTTATTGCAAGTCTTGCTATTTTCACTTTCCCAGTTTTATGAAAAAGATCATTCAAGAAGCCAAATGTATCCATCTTTGGAGTGTCTTCAGTGGCACGAGTGAATCAGCTACACCCCTGTCCATTGCTGGGGTTGCCAGGTTTGGGTCACAGAAAATTTTAAAACTTTGTAATGTAGTTCAAATCAAGTCGAGTCTCATGAAGTCGAAGACTCTTCGAATCTTTCAGAATTTTCGCCAGGCAAGTTGCAAGTGGAGTCGAGTCCACTCCAAAGTCAAAAGACTCGAGTCCCCCACCTCGAACTATTGTGACCCCCACAAAACAATTAATCACATTCCCGTCATTCTCGGCTGTGTTTAGCACCATATATCAAATATTGGGATTGTAAAACAAACCGAGTACACATCCTCATAACACTCATGCCTTGCTACGTCGAGTGTGTGATAGTCTGCCAGTTTACATTTTGAGTTTGTTAGCCTTAAGAGTCCGACCAGAATGTCTGATACCTCAACATAAACAGGTTGGTGGAGGTGCTGTCATGGCAGGTGATGATCCCATACACACATGTGACAGTGTGTCCTTTGACCTTTCCATGATGATGCCGTGGCAAAGGAACATAGCTTCCTTGTTTTCTGTTGACTAATTGGACTGCTCCCAAGGTTGGCTGGTCGACTTGCTTATCGCCAACAGCGAGGAAGGAAAGGAGAAGATAAAATGTGCCGGTAAATGCCCACAAACTGTGTTATTCTCTTTGTGTAAAAACATTTGGGGTTAAATATTTGACTAAGAATTTCCTCCACAATATTAGGACTATGCAGCTGGATAAGACCCCGTTTTAACCAAAAAGCACTTGGAGAGGAAGCGTATTTCAACAAGCGATACATACTGTATAACAGTGTGCAACGTCAGAGCGTGCGCAGAGAAAACATGCATTACCTGCGGCTAACCCAAAAGTGTACATTTGGGTTATAAATGGCCAAATCAGAAATAGAGCATCTGTGTGCCATGCGGCTGTTACAAAGCTCCTTTTCAGGCATGATCAACTCAAATTCATGGAACGCATAATAAACCATTTGGGAAGTGGAAACTTGAAAATCTTTCATATTTCGCATTAATATTGGAGGCATCTGGTTTCGAGGACTGTTGCAATGGTAAATTGAATAAATGTCACTTTAATTTGCAGCAGCAGCAGCACACCAGCATTTGTCATATTTAACATGACTCCATGTAAGGTCTCTGGAAAGAGACTGATGCATTTAATCAAATGTTCCTTTGGCCTTTGCCATTCCCAAGATTTCAGAACAGTAAGGGCAAAATGACGAAATAGGAGTGATCTGACAAGCTGCTTGTAAGTCACACATGGGCTGGAAGCCAACACTGGGCTCTATTATTGGACGATTACAAGCAAATAATGAGGCTGACATACAGTATAGAACAAGACGGAAAAATGGAGTGCATACGTTCGCTGAAAAAAAAGCATCAGGAGCGTTTTCACAAATTTTCTTGTATTATGTTGCAGAAGGTAGTAAAGAAACACTTTTGTAATTTCTGCTATATTTCCACATGTCACTTTTATTATGCTGAGGTGTCATGTTGCCTCAATTTTCTGCTTCATCATTACCAGCTGCAGCAAGTTCATTTCCACTGCGCTGTTATTCAGTGCAGGGTTGAAAACGTGAATGTGGTGTTGCTGTTGACAGTTTGGTAAAGGATGAAAAAAAAACATTGGACAAAAATATGGCGTTCAAAAAATAATTATCTATCAATTGATGGGTTTTCCTTTCAAGAATGTTTTTTTTTTTTTGTTCTCAATGAGGTTGAGGTCAGGGGATGTTTGTTTTTTTTCTACTTTAGTACACATAGTAGCCAATAGGTGTCGAACAGTGGACGGGGCCACAAAAGAAAGTAGGCAAGAGGGATCCAAAGGGCTATTTACAAAAACCAAACAGAAAGTGTCCAAGAGCACTAAAAAGAAACAAGCACATTAAGTACTCTTGGTATGTGGACTAAATTTAAAACAGAAACACAAAATCACAGTAGAACCTAATTAAACCAGCTTTATTAGTACCAGGTGGATCGGACTGATTGGAATTGCTTCCCTTTTGTGACTCCGCCCCCCTCTAGGGGGCATGCCCCCCAGTTTGAAAACCACTTGTCTAGGACATGGTGACGAGCCAACACGCAGAACGGCATCCATCTGGACCGTCCAAAGTAGCATATGCCATTCATCAGCGAATCAAACTGTTTACAAATCAGTCTTTAAATCTTTCTGGGCGAACACCAAACATTTATCCGTGGAAGTAATGGTTAGGGGTGGCTGTAACACAACTTGATGCATGACTGCCAGCTTTTTGGAAGTCGAGAGGTTCTTGGCCCGACACAAATGTTCTTAAATATGCCTTCAACAGAACAAACCTGTTTGCTCTCAAACGATAATTCGACTCAGTGATTAGACTTTACTTTGTATAACTTATCCAGGCAAGCGAAGCATGTCAATGGACTAAAGGCTAAAGATTTATACGTATTTTATTTAAAAAAAAAAAAATAATAATTAAAAAAAATTAGTGGAAAGGAGCAAAACAGCGGCTGAGTCCCAGATGCTGGGGGCAGCGAGAGATAGCGCTGACACTAATGGATCACAAGTGGCTCTTTGGAACAAAGATATTTAAGGTGAGAAGGGAGATTTTGAAGATCGGAAGCCAGGAAGGGCCAATGAGATCGGTTTCGACGCATTGCCAGGATTTATCTGGCAGCTTGTCCGTCATGCATGTGTTCATTCAGGTCACACCTTCATCTGTCTATGCACACATGAATCTGTCATTCATCTATCCTGGAAAGCATCTGAATCACGTCATCATCCCTTTTTCCATGCATCCTTCCATCCATTTTGGTTCGTCCAGCACCAACCTACCCACCCAGATTTCTTGTCCGTATGCAAGATTGAGGCAAAGTACGTGATTCTGGGTGATGCACGCGTAATGGGAATTTTTACACGAGCTCAACGCAACTGCACTTGTGTACATTTTGCCCTCCCACTGTGTTTGAAAGGAAGTTGGCAACAGAGAGTTGATTTTATGACTTTCTTTGTACCTTCCAAACATAGCTAACAAGCTATGAGCTTTAACAAGAAAATGTTTATCTCGCGCCCCAGCCAAGCTGCTTTATTAGAAAGGTATTAACCGTGTTGTGTTGTTGGTTGAGCACAATGATTCAAAGTGTTCCACTAGTACCACAAGTGCGAAGCATGATCTTGAGTACAACTCAGTTGTATTTAACTTTGTAGTAGACGCCAAATAATAAATAGGCTTTAAGTTGTAGCGCGCTTTTCGACCATTTGTAATCAAAGCGCTAAACACTGATTCCTCATTTGCCTTTTGTACCTTTGGTGTGCCTCGTCATGTTCATTGTGTCCACCTGTGTTTGTCTACCCAAGCCCCACTGTTAACCCAATCAGGTCCTTCCAACCATTTTGTGTCTTGTCCAGGTGCTCCTCGTTGGCTCGTCAATTTGTTTGTATTTAGTTCCCTGTTTTCTTTCATTTCTGAAACCTGACAGCTTGCATGGGGATACCTTGACACTGTTGCAAATTTTGAGGGTCTGAACAGCCTTTTGGATGGGAGACGACCAACTGCGTTTGCATTTGATCTGCTTGTTTTTAAAATTCATTTTAGATGCATTTTCATTTACCTTTTACATGCTATCAAATTTAGTTGGATAATCAGGTATAGTATTTTTTTGCTAGTATTAGTTGAATAGCATGCATTTCATACAAAAAGTTACTCAAATTGCTTTTCTTTTTCCTACACTTTAAAAGCAATTAGAAAACAACACAAATGATATAAAGCATTTAATGACTGTATCGTGCCATAGTTTTTGATTAATAATTTTCATCATGTGGAGAAAAAAAATACCCTGACCTGGCAACAGTTTTCTTGGAGCAAAATATTGTGTTTGCTGCAAGAATTTTCAATTTAATTGAACACAGCAGTCTTGTGATATTTGCTGGAAATGCTGTTTCCTAAAAATACATTTCATAAATCAGTAACCAGAATGCCAACTTCTGCTCAATTCTTCCTGTCTTTTCTAAAGTTTATTATCACTAGGAAACTTAAATCAGAATCTTCTGTCCAAATATAACGCAAAGGCTCTCGGTTTACCTCGGAAAGCAGATAAATTACACAATCTTTAATGGCAATAACATTCTGAGCTTGCTACATTGTATATATATATAAATCTTGCCCCGGATAAAAATCGAGCATTTTGGGCGCATGTGGAAAAATCTATGAAATTAATTGGCTTGGTTGGAAAGCCTTGAAGGACAGTATTATATTTAAGGAACATATTTTTAAATGAAGGGCAAACTGTCCAAGAGCTTTATGTAGTTGGAGATCTGCCTTCAAACATCTTGCACCTTAAACAGAATGTCTGTATGGAGTGTAAATCATATATTTAAACAAAATAGAATATACAGTCAGATATTGACACAAAAAGTGTCACTTTTCCAACTAGACCATTCGTTTCAATCTAAATATTGTTGCTCACTGGTGGTGTACATAAATATTCTTCACATTCCGGTCATATTATAGTCCAGGGTTGTATTACTAAGGTGAGAGATTTTGGCCAATCAGAATTCGGCTAGCTTGTGTAGCCAGGCAGATTTCATAGTTTTGTGCTGTGTGATTGAACGGGCTCTAAGAGTTGCGATAGCCAATCAGAACACTGCACCTCCGCATCGTGAGACCATCGTGCGAACCAGACGGCCACCATGCCGCCCAATCGAAAGTATATTCTTGCTTTTTTAACCCACAATGGCCGAAGGAGGGAAAAGGGTGGATTTGATTGCAGATATACCTGAAGGCCATTTTCAAGGCGGACCTTTCAAGAGAAGCTCGCTCTCGTGAGCTGAGGCGATCCAACACTCAGTCGTGCTTAAGTCTGTGTCTGTATATTATTTCTGCAGCTGTGGTGTCATAAATGATGGTATTATTAGGGAGATTTATTCAAGTCGGAAAAAGCAGGACTTCACGGAAGGCCTAGGTATGAAATACACGGCCTGCCGCTGCATTCCAAAAAGATTTTTATTGCAGACTGCTGTCTACAAGCATGAATATTTTTAAAGATATTGTAGCTGACAAAAAAAAAAAAAAAAAAGTGATGACTCCTCTAATGTGCATCAGTTGTGTTTAGGCTATGTGTGGACTGAGTGGGTTTTAGCAGGGCTGGAGGAGCTGAGAGAAAAGATGCTATGTGGATTCCTGAGCAGGCAGCTGCGCGAGCAGGAGCAGCCCAACATCACCAGTGCAGATGAGATGGATTAGATAGCACAGAGTACAAACTCGGTTAAATAGATGAGGGATGAGGGCGGGGCCGAGCTTGAAAAGTCCTGAGGGCCTCGGCACTGATCTGGAGATGTCGCTGCCTTCATATCTCCTATCTGACTAATATTGACTTTTCCAGATTCATATCTCTGTCTTCTGATGTTTTGGCAGCCTTAGCAGAGTCAACTCTGACCCCCATTTACTGCCACTTCTTATTGGAGGCATATGTGGATACATTGTCAGAATCGGCTTGCGAGTCCTCACGAGGGCTGTTTTCTTGTGCTCTTTGCAGGTTCAAGGCTATGCTAATTTGCGTGATGAATGTCTACTCCAAGTGTGTATTTGAAAATGTTTTTTCTGGAAACAGTCGACTTTGGACTAATTAGTGAAAAAGCACAGTTTTTTGTAGTGGTAATTCGTTGGGAGGGCCGCGTGGTGGTCTAGTGATTAAAAATATGGTATTTTTTGTTGTTTATTAAAATGAACCGATGGTCGGGTTAATCCTACATGAGATTAAAAAAAAATATCCCTGTGTATGGCTTCCTCCAGCAACTGCCAGAGTGACAGAAGATTGCAAGGTGGAGGTGGGAGTGCATCAAGGATCATCTCCAGGTCCCTTCTTGTTTGCTATGATAATGGACATATTGACAGATCGGCAGGACCAAATCAGTCTCATCAAAATAGCACATGGGTGAATGAAATTGGGTCCATGTACTTGCGATGAGCTGATCAGAAACAATGCGGCGTGTGGAAGAGAGATGAGGAAGAGAGACCAAGCTGGATGGAGCAGGTGGAGGTACGGCTCGTTGCCATCATGAAGAAGCAGCAAAAACAGCTGCCTCTCAATTTCAAGAAAATACGCCTACAAAGTGCCTGAGGAAGGAGCGAAGCAGATGTAGCTCCCCTGCTGTTTTGCACATTCATATCTTGATCGTCATTCATCGGATTGTACCGGTGAGTCATCATTAGTATTATTGTCATCTTGGTTGAAACATATATTTACAGTTGAAACTATTTATACAATATAAGCAATTATAGACCTATAGGGGGGGCTCACTTACTTTGTTATAATTTTTTCTGCCACTCCCACAAATAGTATAGTTGTGTTTGATCTGCCCACCCAACAAGTGTGACATTACGCAACCAAGTTCATTTACTGTACGTGAGATTTCTTTGAACATCCTTGCTCAGAATTCCGCTGGATCAGGCATCACATGACATATCCACACACTCGTCACCAGAACTCCGCCTGCCTTTACTCATGAAGGTAATGCCAAGCTGGACGCATCAAGTGGCAGATAATGAGCAGTGGTTCATTTGCATGAAATAGGAGAGCCTTCCGCCGAACAGGCAGAATGGAGATCGAAAAGAAGTGTGGTGTAGGTGCAATCGAATTACAGGATGACGGAAAAATATATTTCTCTTCACTGGGCAACTCAAGACAAAGTTACATGAATCTAATTTGGCTGAATTCCGGATGAGGACCGGCTGCACCTTATTATCTCACCTTACACTTGCTGATGCTACTTAAAACCAAATTCGAATCACAAAACTACTAATATCCCAAACTCAAAACATCTGTCTCAGGAAGGTCTTAATCTGTCTGTTTTTGACCTGCGCAAGAGTGTAACTGATGCAAGAATTCTTTATAAAATCTCGTCCATTTAGATATTGGCGAAGTTCGGGGCTGTGCCACAAAAGAGGATCTTTGTTCAAACAGGGAGAATAAAATGCCTGACTTGTTTGATGCAGTCAGATTAAATTACAGGAGAACCAATGCTGATCATCCGCTTGGTGTTCTGTGGAGGACAAAAGGCCAAACCAAATTGCTTGTACACACACACACACACACACACACACATATATATATATATATATATATATATATATATATATATATATATATATATAGTGGTGTGTTGAAGTATTCCTTTGATTGGTTGTTTTTTTTCCTCAACGATTTGATATGGTTTGTCCTCAGTAATGAGCGATTCTATTTTTTCCCTCTGCTTGGTCTAAAAATGTCGCTGTTACTGACTATCACATTTTTTTAATGATTTCTTTTAGTTCTTCTAAAAGACAGAAAATTACCATTTGAAATGACTGAATTGAATTTGTGTCATGTTTGGGAGGGGGTTGGGGGGGGGGTGATTTTGACAGTCTTCGAGACTGCTGATTCCATCATTTTACCCATGAATGACTGGCAACCAGTCCAGGATGGATGGATGAATGGATGGAACATGTTAAGACTCCACTCAACTGTATTTATCGAGCACTTTGAAACAACCGCCGCTGCAATACGCGCTGAACAAAATGTATTCATAAAACAGCAAAGATTTATAAAACAAATTAATAATGAAACAGTAAAACCAAAAATCTCATGAATCTGATCGGTATTGGACGACTATTAGATAGTATTGGTATCGGATTCGAAACAAAGGCCAGAGACATTTTGTCCTCATATCTGCAGACGGGCACTCCGCATTGACATTTGGTGACACCTGTAACACGTATGACACATTTGTGGCTTTCCTTCTCCGTCTGACACTGTAACTCTTCCACTGCCACAAAAGCCAGCATGTCATTGTAATCTCATCTACAATGAAGCTAAGAATAGGAGCCTCGTGGCCTCTAATGCTGTTTGTTAGCGCTTTGAGACTCGTAACATCAGGTCACGTCCAGATTCTCCCCTGATTGAATGAAAGAGATCTGATGACTGCACAACGCCTGCTCTGGTTTCACTCTTTATGCTGCAATGCTAGCAAGAATGACAATTTGCCGGCTGTTGGTACTTGCTAGCAGACTGATTTGAGGTTCAGTGACTTATACGTATACCGTAGTTGCAGGACTTGGTCGACTAGGAACCTCAAAGGGCAGAAATCATAGCTGGCGCGTCTCTAGCCATGCTAAACAAATGTGCAGATATTTATGTCAAAGAGATAAATCATCCTGTATGGGGAGGAATAAGGAGGATTTCACATTAACCCTAAATGACTTCTACTCAGATGGGAGCTGCCTTTTGGCTTCAGGGATAAATAACATCTATTAAACTCTAACACTGAGAATGCAATCGTGTGAGTCCCACTGGCTGAACGGTAACGGGATCAGACAATTTGTAGGGTACGAAGCAGGTATGTGTAATGGAAAATACCTTCGGTTCACCGGGACGCCCAGCGTGTCAAGGCGTGGTCTTCCAAATTCCCAAAAGAGGGAAACTAGACTTGTCCTTGCACCAAAATGAGGATGCGTCCGTTTTTACGCCGAGCACAGAAAATAGAACCCAATAATTTCGATTTTCTAAGAAAGACACTATGTGTAACGGTTCAGGGAACCGTGAGAAAGGAAACCTGGACCCAATAGCAAGCGAGGATGGTTGAGGAGGATTTATTGAAGGGTTCGGGGGGAGAGGAACGGGTGCCGGTAGCAGGGCAGGAGGACAGGTGGAGGAGCGGCGAGTCAGCGCCGGGGTGCTCGCCGGGGTGGCGAGATGTGCGCTCGCGGAGGTGCAGCGGAGACGGCGCGCTGAGTGTGCACCGGCGCTGTGGCGGGAGGAACGCGGGCGCGGAGAGCGGCGTGGAGGCGAAGGCGGCGGCGAGCCGGCGGAGGCTGAGAAGGGCAGGCAGGCGGCGTACGGGCGTACGAGGTGCGATCGACGCTCCGGGGCTCGGCGGCTGGCGGCGGAGGATCGGGCTCGGGCTGGCGCTGGGCGGCTGGAGGGAGAGCGAGGACAAACAATGGTTAACTCGGGTTGCATAACACAAGGAGCAGACGTGCACGAGGCGAACGTCGACGTGGACCGGGTACCGAGGTAGGTCACGGAATAATCCGGCGTCTGGCTCCTGGCAGCGCTGAGCTTTAAACCCCCGCGGTGATTGCTGATGATGGGCAGCAGGTGCGCAGGAGCCGACGCCCTCTCCGGTCGGAGGCGTGCCTGGCGGAAAACAGCCGGAACCTAGGGAAAAGGGGAAAAAGCTTGGCAGGCCCCCTAACCCGAACCCCCACACTATGACCCTTATACACAGTGATTTAAACATTTTGTTCCTCTTATTAAGTAATAAAAAGAGATTTCCAAATGTAGTTTTGTGTGATTGCAAACTAAATAATCAATGATAGACTATCAAAAAATATACATATTATAAAATGAATGTGTGGAGTGTGAACCTTCATAACACGTATGGCTTGGCTCAGCCTCAGCCCAAAACAAATCCGGCACCCTAAAATAAAATCCCCAAGCCAACGTGATACAAGTTAATAATATGACCAAAAATGTTTTTATTCACAAAAGATTTTCACCCTTACCATCCACATGACGGTAAGAAAATGAGTTTGTGTCACCCCCGAGAGATGAGTTGAGAAGGACCTCCAAGAGTGACTCATGGTAGAGCCAGTGTATATGTCCAACAGGGAGGGGAGAGGGCAGCCAATAATTCTTTCCACTGCTTTGACTGTCCTCTGGAGCACATGTGTCAAACTCAAGGCCCCGGGGCCAGATCTGGCCCGCAACCACATTTTATGTGGCCCCCGCAAAGGGCAAATCATCTGCATCAACTTCCTGTTTCTAGCATGTTTTCTTCACTTTTAACAACACTGAGATATGAGATATTGCCATTTATTTGTTACCAATCCTCCCCTTTTAAAATAAATTGAAAAATTGTTGAACAATTACTTACTAGCTTCTGATTTCAAAACTGGCTTTCCAATCAATTTATATGGGTTCACAGTCATACCGGCCCTCTGAGGGAAACCACAACTACGATGTGGCCTGTCCACAAAAATGAGTTTGACACCCTGGCTCTGGAGTCTCGCTGTGTCTGCCTCAGTGCAGCCGCTGTACCAGGTAGAGACACAGTAAGTCAGGAGGCTCTCGATGGACGAGTGGTAGAAGGCCAGCAGCAGCTTGCTGTCCAGGTTGAATTTCCTGAGGACCCTCAGGAAGTGCAGACGCCGGTGGACCTTCTTTATCAGCTATTTTTGTTTTGTTGTGTTGTATTCATATTTGCTAAGATCAAGAAAATTCAATCACTCCATGATGGACACAAAGATGAAACAGCAGAGGAGTTAAAGAAGACGGAATATTGGAGAGCAGCAGAACTATATAAAGGAAACCAAGGAGGAAATTACAGCAACTGACAGCCAAAGGATACCTCACACTCTTTGTGTTAGTTTTACTATCGCACTTCCTTCTATAGAAGAATTCTCCTCATCTTCCCTCATTTCTGTTCTATTTGAATGACTGAACACAGCTGCTCACACTAACAGCTTCTGGCATCTCCAGACAGGAATTCAGCTTTTGCCCCGGTGATTGGCGCTAGCTGGGATTTCAACCCAGAGGGAGCTGGACCCATGTTATTATTATTTTTCTAGAATGTTTCGAGCCTTCCCATCCGAGATCTCCCGATGAGGCTGGCAAGGGTTGTGCACGCACTTTCTTGAAATGCTTTAGCCTCATGCACGGCACGGTCAAATCACCGGGAGAGTAAAAACATACAGTATCAGATCATACGCCAGGGAAGAGGATCAGCTTTCTGAGCTCCTCAGCTCTCCCAGGTAGAGCCGTGCAAGGCAATATATCTGACTTCCAACACTATATCCCGAGCAGACAGCTCCACTGGCTCGCACTGTAATCCATACAGTATGAGAATGAAACCCGGGGACGTAAACAGCAACGCCACATATGAAGCGTGTGTGGCTTGGCCCGCCTTCGCATTTGGCGCAGGCGTTTCTGGCTGCCAAGAAGGGAAGGTGACCATGAACTAATAACAGCATCCACCCTCATACAAACTCGACACACACTCATCCCCAGGTGGAGCCCAGCTGCCGAAGGAAGCCATCTTCGTCTGCTCTTAAAATACTACCCTTTGCACAGATAGAAAAACAAAACGTGGATTAATGAAGACCACCTCTGTCTTCTTGGCGTACCGCGTTCTGACAGATTTCATGCACTGGATGGGTCACACTCTTTCTTGTTTTTCACTCCTTCTCAGCCATTTCGGGACATTGGTGACAAGTTAATGGGATGGCGGAGACCCTCCGGAGGAAGAGACCTCCGAGTTAAAACATTTGTCACATGATGAACAAAACCTTATAGCTAAAAAAATGTTTTTTCTGAAATAGCAACTCTGCACTAAAAATTCACCCGTTTTTATGCATCTCAGAGGCCACTTTCATTTGACCACTTTCTGTCAACTGAAAATGACATTACAGTTGCTCAGGGCTCCGAAAATGACCAATCATGGCTCACCTATATTTTTGAGTTTGGTCATGTGACAATAAAAATTGGTGGATTTTGCTGCTTAATTCATAATCCACGAACCCAAAAATCATCATCGTGTTTAGATTAGTGATGCCGCATTGAATGAGTTTTTTGGTTATGTGTTCTATTATTAATTTGTATTTTAAATTATTGCTTTCATTGTCTTTGTGATTGAATTATTGCTATTATTGCTATGAAATGCACTGGACAACTAAGACTTCATTCCGACTTGACTTCCCCTTTACTGAAAAAGTCTCCCAATAAGGATCGAGTTAAAAACTGAATTTATTAGATTGGGTTAAAAAAAAAAAAAAAAAAGGTTTTCTCTTCGATTTTGGCAGAGAAGTGAGAAAAAAATATCACCAAGGGTGGAGTTTTTCGAAATGATCTTCTAGTGAAATAATCATACAATTTGAAAGCGTGATTTAGTTTCTCCCATTATTCCGAAATCTCAGTTATATTCAAAACTGGAGGTTATTTTTTCAAAACACGTATGCATGAAGACAAACACGATTCAACACGTATGTAATTACATGAGAAAGACTGCTTTTGCTTTTTTTTTTTTTTTGCTTTTCCCTTTTCCGACCCTGCTGTTAACGCCAATAAAGTTGATTTTATGAGCCGCACATCGGGGGAAAAAAAGCCAAAAGGCGCACATGTATGACGCGAAAGAACATGTATGTGTTCACACTCCCACATTGGAATTGTTACGGTGTATCAAAGGGGATTTACAACGTTATGGAGCCTGCTGGAACACACATAAACACGCAGCCGCTCTCAAGGACACTAAAGCTGTGATAGTTAGAGGTCATTTCAGTGGCAGCTGGCCTCAACGTACCGCAATGCTGCAGCCGCAGGAGGATCGCACACGAGGCTCAAATTCATCTGCAAATGTGGAGAATGCCGAGAAAAAGCGCGTTCCAAAATGATGCCTGCGCTTCCACCGAATCTTCCTTCACATGTGCGGCATCTCGTAAAAGACACTCTCGCTAATGCACTTCGGCTATTTTGCTAAGCTGAAGCGTTGCAGAAGACTTTCGATGATGACGACCTCACAGTTTGTTATGTTAGAAACCTCAGGAAGTGCTCCGACCTTGCACTTCGGGATGATCAAGGTCATCCCTGGGACATGTTGCGGAATAGATTACCTATTATACACATTTTACGTTTTGGTTATTTAAATGTGGTCCCAGTGAATAAACATGAATGCCATCTGGCGTGTAAGCCGTTACGGGGAGTGCGTGCGGCCTTCCAAGTGGAGTGTCAAAGCCTATAAAACAGAAATGCCTTTTCGACAGGTCATCCATTGGCCCAATGTTTTATAGAGTTCTTCCTGTTCCTCTTTTTCACAGGCAATTTCTTCCGTTACATTACACTTCCACTTTACTAATGTGAATTTATCGCAAAAGCAACAAAACACACAAAGATGGCATTCATGTTTGGGTTGCCTAATTCAATTAGCAAAACATTTCTTATCCGTTAGTTGAAAGACTGTGAGAAAACTGAGTTCTACACAATGATAATATTCGTGATTTTGTTTTTATGCTTGACCGTAGTATTTGTTGATTAGGGAGACATTTTGCCTAACATTGATTTTGTAAAAATTGTTTTACTTCAATGTCATTTAGCTTCATAAATTCCACTAATCTTTGTTTCCAAAATGTTGTCAATCCAATTTGATTATTCTGAGAAAATGGCTTTTATGACTCAGTGTCTCAAATTTTACAAGCAATTCGAACCCGTTCGTCCAACTCACTGGCTCCAGCTGAACTTTGCCCATTTTTAATTTTTTTATACCGCATGTACTCAAAAGGTGGATTCCACTTAAGCTGTAGGCACCTCTCAAGGATGATGCACATTTGCAAAAAGAATTAAAAAATAAATAAATAAATAAATAAATATCATATTTATAATATTTTGTCATTATGGGGTGTAGAATTTCGAGGGGAAAAAATGTTCCATTTTGGAATGAGGCTTTAACATAAAATACTAAACTAAATACTTTCCGGATGCACTGTAATTTCACAGACAAGTCCAGGCTGACGGATCTGTGAGAGGGAGGGCTGCTTTGCTGTGGGAGTGGTCACAGTCTATTTCAACCACTTCATTCCCTTTAAATGTGGCGCACACTCGAGTTTTGTTCTGGCAGAAGGAATCAGAGGGCTTGGTAATTGTGCTTTGCAAATTTATGAATGAAATGCATTGCATTAGGACAGCTGTCTACTTTGCCCTGTGTTGGATGCGGTCTGCAAGGCAGCGTGTTGAGATCAAATTTCTGAGACACTGGCAAACACACAAAACCTGCCTTGCCCTCGGAACAAAATCAACCCGTCTCAATTTTCTAACTTTATCAGGCAGTCATTGTTATGTGCCAACATGGGTCAGAAGACTGAAACATTGAATTGCACTTCAATAGTTCCATCCTTGTCTAAAAAGCTTTGGTGTACTTCCGAAGTGGGTTAAAATCAAATGTAGTTCAGCCAAAAGACTGATAAGATTTAATTGTTTAATGTCATTTGGCGTTCCTCAGGAGAACCGATCACAATGTGTTGTCGGCTTAAGCCGGGTTTTATCCCACCGTGTGACCACATACACGTTATATTTTCCTCAAGTTGAGGGGAGATGCGTGTTCTGAAAGAGTATCAGCATGCAGTTTGTGCTCTATTTGTAAGAGGTCATTGAAGGGAACACTGAAGATCTGGAAAACAATATTTGAGGTCCAACTTTTTTCTTCACTGGCATTGCAGCCAACTGTGATTGGAGCTGGAATTGGAAAAAAAAATTGCTCGCTATTGGTACCATATGTCGTTTCGGAAATACAATCAGTTTGAAGTCGTTAAAAGGTATTAATCTTAGGTATTACATTTACTTTACGGGATCTAATATGGATTGGAGAGGCACCAACAACTTTGTGGTGAATAATGTTAAACATAGTTGCAGTTGTATTAGTTTAATAGATGCTCGGTAGCTTTTTTTTTTTTTTTTTTTGTGGCCAAGAAAACCTCACAGCCTGAAGTGTCCGTGCGGGGGTCTTTTCTGCATCAGTGAGAGCCATGTTTAGAAAGTGCCCTCAAGCAAGGCATTTAACTTAAACTCCCTGTGAAATGCTGGCACGCTCTCACGTGTGTGCACGTGTGTGCTCAAAATTGTGCATAAACGAATTAGAATAAAATCGTCCCGTAATCGACCCTTTTTCACTTCATACTATTATTTTTCATTATCATTGATACCTGCCATATTTGATAGCCTTCAATATAGTCTGTGAAAATAGTTCACCTCCCCAGAGATGTTTCCCATTTGAACATCTTTTCTTATGGTCCCTCTGAAGCTGTTCGCCAACATGTGTATTTTTTATTTTTTGTGAGCGAAAATGGTGGTATCATCTAACGCCTGATGGGCTTTTGGGGACCTGCAGCAGGAAAGAGAAGAGGTCATGTCTCAGTGTGATCTGCAGCAGATACTGCGCCAGACCAGATCTAAAGGATAGCGCTGTCATTACCTGAAGCTCCACGGGTAGTGAAATCGGTTTTGGTCTTCGTCATGAAGAAAAGAAAATATGTCTTCTTTGCATCTTAAATTCAACAAATGATAGTGACGTTTCATTAGCTCGTGAAAACCGAGATTCTTTTTTTTTTTTTTTTTACAACAGTTTGCCCAATACAAAGTGAACTGAGTAGCGAAAATGAAATCTGAAACCCATTAACCCCAAACTATAGTAGCCTTGAAGGTCAAAAAAGAGCATTTTAACAACCTGGTTCCATATGGGATCAGTTTCTAAGGTATCTACAGTATAAAACTGTCTTTTGTTGAACACAGAGGCATTGTTGGTGCTTTAAATGCTTTCGTTCGGAATCCAAACATCTGTCCACACCTTCACTGAACTGTTGTCATTCTCAAAAACTTCCTCATTGCAATTTTGTGCTTTTGTGGCCTACTACATTTTAATGTCATTATATATTATTATATTGCATATTATTATTATTATATTATTATTATTATTATATTGCATATATTATATCGCATATTATATATATGCGGGAGAAATAAATGTTATTGATTTTTTTTTAACCGTTATAAAATTTATTTTGTTGGAAATTTTGTCAAAGAGCAACTATTAAACTGCTTACATTTTTTTGGTGATTATTGCTTTTAACACATTACAAAACAAAACAAAAATAATGACTTTTAATAACACCCTCCACTTGAAAAAGAACAACAAACTAAAAAAAAAAAAAAAAAATCCAATTGAGCAAAATGAGTGTCAAGTCTTAAGGCTAAATAATGCCCTACAATAAACGCATATAGAATAAAAATGTACATCATTTATAAGTACACAAAAATAATGACATTCGAACATTTTCCCTCCAGTCCCTCACCCCCCAAAATGAAAATCAGGGAGGGGGGGTGTATTTGCCAATTTTTGTTGTAAAGTTAAACAAATTCTCCAACAAACAATTATATATTTTTTTTAACACATCGTAAACTTGGCATTTTATTCTTAAATATAATAATAATACAAATCTATATTGGTCGTGACCTTACTTGGCATAGACCATGACCTTTTGGAAGAATTCCCCCTAAATTCCATGTAAGCAAAGCCTGATTCACAAAGGTTAGCACTCAGCCCAATATTATCCCTTTTGTCTAGCCACGGATGACACGCGTGTTAAGTGGACGAGGCCGTGTGGCTCAACCGTAACAGAAAGTGGGCGCTATACAGCTTAACTGTACAAAAGTTCAATGACGTCTGCCAATGTTCAGTTATTACAAGGTTCATTAAACAAAGACGAGAATGTTTTGTTGTTAGCTGATACACCCTTTAGACCAGCACATGAGGGGTGACTTGGGGGCCAAAAGGGGGCTCTTACTGTACCTGGCCATGAAGGAGATGTCAAAGTCAGAAGTAAAGCCAAAACAGCTGCCCCTTCGAAAATGAATCATTCTGACAAGGGGATGCACTCATACTACTTATTATTCTGACCATGTACAATTAGTCTACTTGAGTATGCTCCGATATCATGTAGCGATACTTGATCTTGTAATTAGGATTTTAAAAAGTAACATACACACACACACAAACTATTTTTCAACATGGCAAACGTTTCTGTCAAATCTTCTCTTTATATATATTTTTTTTATTTCTAACTCTGAAAACTGCATCATAAGACAATTAGCTCTGTGTGTTGATTGCAAAATAAAGTCAGTTTAAAGGAACACAAGAGTACCTCTTGAGAATACCACAATTTAGAAAAGCAAACTGACACCTATACTGGTTACGGTTTTCCATATGATTTACTTCTTTTTCTTTATATTTAGGATGCCCTTTTTCCTCAAAAGCACAAGTATTTAGTACATCTTTTTATATGCAAATTCTTCTTATGCCTTTTAATTGGCATAATAATTGATGATTAATATGACAAATAACACTGGTAAACTCAGACGCAAGTAAACGTTTCTAGATTGTTTAGTTTTTTTTTGCACTTATTCAGGATCGGGCCTCCTTTTTTATTTTAAGTCAATCTTTAAATGAAAAAAAATTCAAAAACTTTTTAAAAAATCTGAAAAAAAAGCAAAGACATTTTTTTTAAATCAGCGTCAAAAATAATTGAATAAAATAAAATTTGCTGTTGACCAGTTCAATTAATAAGCACTAATTATTACACAGTATAGTATTATAATTATCATACTTACTTAAATCAATTAATACAACCACGCTGGTCAAGTTCTGGGACTATCAAATGTAATTTATGCTTTTTAGTTGCAATTCCTTCCCTATTTTCTGCAATGCAAGTTTGTATTTATTAAGAGGAAAACTTTTCACGACTACTACTACTACATTAGTTTCCCCTCCCAATAAAAAGTACCCCCCCCCAAAAAAATGAAATATTAACTATTCTAATAATGAATTATGATAAGAATTTTTAAAAAAATCTCAAAAGAAGAGAACACCATTTTACAAATAAAACACCCTTCGTATAATCTAGTGTCACAATGTTATCTTCGTATAAGACATAATATCAACATCAAGGTGCTGTTTTAGGGTTGCAAATAAAAACTTTCCGTTTTAGGTTCATGTCAATCAATGTAACGCTAAACCTTCAAAATAACTCTTGCTCGTTTAATCTTGTCAAACGTCACGAGCAGAATTGCCAAATGTTAAAAAAAAAAAAAAAAAAAAAAAAAAAAACGACTCCATCTTTTGGACATTAAATGCAGTAAATACCTAACAGCTGCACATGCTCATTTCAACTATTTAGCTTTTAATGAAACATGTCACATAAGTCATGCGAGACCTCCGAGGTCTCCCGCTGCTGTTGCCTCGCTGTACACGAGACACACACACAGTCGCTGAGTTTTAAATCAAGAGGGATTTTCTGGGCTGAGCTGTGCTGGGCCCTCCTTCGGACGGAGTAGACGTGCGCTGTTGGAAGGGGATGAATCAGACTATTATTAATTATCCAGCATGCAGGTCAGTGGCGCCATAAACAACCGTCAACTGACAGATTGTAACCAGAAAAACAAGGTTTGGAAGCCTGTGGATTCTGTGGCTAACGGGATAAAATAGCATTAAAGGAATACTACAACACCCGACTATGTGCTTTCCAACATGTTTTTTTTTAATATAGACTCTGTTGAGGAAGAAGAATGTGATGCCAATTAAACCTTCTTTGAAATGTCAAAATGTTCATGTCTTGAGGCCACACAAATTGTCGTAATTTGACCTAAAACATGAGTGAACAATTACACAGATTAATACATTTTTACATTTTTTTTTTTTAATTAGAGATGTAGGTAAAATATCTGGATTATTTTTTGTGCTGATTCACAATAAAATATGTCATATATTAATGTAGTAATTTTACATTTTTAACATAAAATCAAAACACATTTTCCACAATTCAACATCTCAAATATTTTAGGGACGCATGAAGCCATCTCTGGCAGAGCTAGAATTTTTTTCCTTGGGGGGTCATTGGATATCGGAGGGGGTCTACAGCTACAGATCAATTATCTTTTCAGCGTACCCAACCTGAGAAACAAAAAAACATTGAGACTACAGTATGTGAATTCCTCAGAGGAGAGTCTGAGCCAAGATTGGAACCAAAAACCTGTGAGGGAGACATACTAATCAATGCTGCACCGTGCTACTGATGATTAAACTGTAAAAAATATTACTTTACTCAACTTTCCGTACGGGGCATTTTTAAATCGATCTATCACTATAAACCAGGGGTGGACAAACTTTTTGATTGGTGGGCCACAATGGGTTCTAAAATTTAACAGAGGGGCCGGGACCAGGAGCAGATGGATGGAGTGTTTTGGTAACCTCACTTCATCAGAGAAAAAAGAAATGCATTTAATTTTAAATGAAAATGAACAAAAGCATTACCACAAAATATCGGTCTTTGACACACCACAATATTTAGAAAAACAAAACATTAACAAGGTTTATTCATTTAATTTTTTTCAAGTTCGACGGGCCGGATTAAAACGTTTAACGGGCCGCATGTGGCCCCCCGGCCGTAGTTTGCCCACGCCTGCTATAAACAGTAAAAATCAGACATACAAAATCAAAGACAACTTAAAACATTCAAATCATAACGAAAACAGTGAACCCCTTAAAAAACAACAACAATTCCAGTTGTCATGATGAGTCAAAAGTTATAGAGTAAATCACTAAAACAATCAAAAAGGGATACTGTCATGATCTGTATTTGTGGTTTTTGGTTTACTAATTAGTGTCATGTTTTTTCTTTGTGTTTGGTGTGCCTCGTCATGTTCGTCATGTTCACAATGTGTCCACCTGTGTTCGACCAATCAGATCCTTCCAACCCTCTGCGTCTTGTCCAGGTGCTCCTCGTTGTCTCGTCAATTTGTTTGTATTTAGTTCCCTGTTTTCTTTCAGTTCTTGTTGGTGCATTTACCTTGTCAGTGTCCACGTCAAGTTGTCCACCTGCCCGTCTTGCTCTTTTTTTCTTGTTAAGTCAAGTCCTTGTGTTTTGTTGCTCCCCGTTGTTTTGTACTTTTATGATTTTATTTATTTATTTATTTTTTTCATTTTAGTAAATACCAGTTAAGTTTCCCCGTGCTCGCTTCCCTGTCTTTTTGGCTCCTCCTCTTCCTCCACCTCCACGAACAGCCTGACAGATACCGAGTGGGTGAGCTGCTTTTAATTTTTCTCTGAAAACAAAAACATCCTAAAGCTATACAATATATCAATTTGGCTTGACTATAGGTTGACTAAAATCAAATTTGTTTAGTCCAGCGTCACAAAAATGACAGGTTGCACATTCCATTGTATTGGGGTCAAACAATGTTGGCCTCCATGACAAATGTATACTTTTTATTTCCCGAAAAAAACTTCTTAATGACATCAGAACACCGACGTCGCGTTGGTGTTGCTTCAAACCGAACACGGGAGTGATCTGGTTTTGTTCCCCCGCCTTTTCCACCACCAACAAGGCAAACAGAAACATTTCGGGTCATCAAAGAGCAGCCCTAGGGCCCAAAATATATCACACAAGCCACCATCACTGATTAGACATGAACTTTGTGGGCACAATGCTTAAAAGTGGGGAGGCTAATATATCCTTAAAGTGACAAAATTGTCAGCAGCTCTGAGAGCGTTGCACTGTACGAGGCAAATAAACCTCGAAATCCTCGTGTTGACTCAGCTCAGGTCCTGATTTGTATGCCTGCTTATGGTCAGCACAAACCCAAATATATTTTTAATGTCTGATCTCGGTTTTGATGGCAGCAGAGCCGCCACATGGGCATCCACGACACATTCGGCAATTTGTTTCAAATAAAATAAACGCATAATTCCATCCATTTCGCTCGTCAGGTCTCCTGTGTTACGCATATTTAGTGATGGATTATGAAAGTTTTTTTAATCAGGAAAGAGGATGCCTTTTGGTCTAAACATTGACGCAGCATTTTAAAAGGCTTGCGGCCTTACGAGCAGTCGGGGGAGAAAGAGTTTACTTTTATTTTAGTCTTCCGCCGCACGGTCTCAGTCTCACCACAGCGGGACAGTGGGAGCGTTTCACGGGAGGACTGCACTGTCCAGTCAAAATGATTCTAGCAGAGCCGAAGAGAAACAGACTTAAAATATTCATTGCCTGATCAAATCTTGAGTTGAAATACTTTTTTATTGGATTCATTTGTTTTGACTGAAAATGACGTAGTGTAAAATATGTGACATTTTAAAAAAATATAATAATTAAATTCCATTAAGTGCAAGTAACTCAGCTCTGTGATTGGCTGGCAATCACCTTTTGCTCCAAAGACATTTGAGATGGACTCCAGCTCCCTGCAACACTGAATAGGATACGTTAGAAGATGCATGATAGAAACTATTAGTATTCTGTATTCCATTTTGGAAGTAGACTGCCCATTGCAAACACCGTAGTAAATACTTTTCTAAAATATACCGTACAAAATTCGTATCGGATCGCATTTGATTCTTCAAAGGCCGTATTTAGTAGTCAACTTGAATTACGCAAACGCAACAAATGGCCAACTCCTGTGAAAAAGAAATGTATAACCAGAGTGAACTGGCAAGCAGCGTCCATAGCAAACAAATCCAGCAGAGAGTAGACGGATTCAACCAAAAATAATAAGAACATTGTAACGCTTGTGGGTTTATGAATAAACGAGAGCACATCTTAGACTGACTACTAAGTGGCTTTAAATAATGGAAATATTCTAATCATGCTTCCGCTGACCATTCGAAAACTAAAATGTGAAGTTTGGGGTATTCAGAGTGCACAGTTCAAGCACGAGCTGCTGATTGGTTTCGAATTGTTGAACGTGAATTCAGTGTTGCTAATTTATTTTATTATTCAATTAAATATAAACATGACTGACTGTCATTTCTTGGTCACTCAAATGTATATTTTTTAAAGGGAACATGATAAGGAAAATGTACCTTTTATTGTGTGTAGATATTTTTTGGGCCAGCCCTGCTAAAATAACAACAACAAAAAAACAGACCTGCATGGTTTGGTTTTTACGCTGGGGACATCAGCAAGACCAGCACAAAACAAAAAAAACATTATTCCTTCATGTTATTATTCCCCCAAAATTCTAAACGCATTTGAAAATGTCATGTTTTAGCAATTATGTTTATTGTAATAAAAACTTGCCTGTCAGATTCACAAAGTAAATTAACAGTCAAATTGTTCATGCCTGTGTTAGTAAACACAATTCGTTTCAAATGAACTGGCTGGTTCAAATTAGCAGTGGAAAGTCGACACTCATATGTTTTGAAGGAAGATCTGAAACTCGAGTGAGATAATTTCTTCCATTATTGGAATCAAGGCCTTGGCTACACTCACACATTCTTCATTTTTTTTTTTTTATCTTTATTTCCAGACTATCAAATGAAAACAAATTGTCATGGCTCAACAACTTGAGACCAATAGGTGGTGATACATGGTTAATTACAGAGATAATAATAATAATAATAATAATTACATTATTATGATTAATATTATTATTATTATTGAGTCACTCAAGTTTAATTTATTGTTTCAAATCAGGGATTCATTTATTTAATAATAATTTTGATACTTTAAAATGAAAATGCAATTTTTAAAATTTTTTTTTTTTTAGGTTCGCAGCTAGTCGGGGACGTCTGATTGACGATCGCTTCACTTCCAAGCTTACCCAGTAAGTGAGGAGGTAAACTGAATTTTCTTTCAAAATATTTTATTAAAATCCATATTAAGGTCCCGGAATGTGTAACACATTATTAGACTCAGTAACTGTAATATTACAAAAAAAATTACTTTATATTACTGTACTGTTTTTTCAAGTTACCCCCAACAACGGTAATACTCATTCAGATCAACTGTCAATCAATTCTGAACTCAAACTCATCAGATGCAAATCTTTCGATTTCGCAACTACTCGACGGCTGTTTCTCGAGTGCCAACTGCAACCAAATGAAATGACTGGGCTGTGTATTCGCAGCCTTGCTGTGGTTCGGATATGGAGCATATCATCATATTTAAGCATCCATCCTTGGGGTAAGTGACATGCAGTGCGTTCATATGGAACAGATGTCAAAACAGCTGGCACCTTTACTGCTCGTTAATGAGTGCAGGACTCTCATATGATTTTCATTCGGCGTGGTTGTGAAACAATTCGTACTTATTCTTGGATATCGCTGTTTGACCAGCAGGGTTGGGTGGTGGTTAGTACGTACGTTTTAGGTCCAACCTCGGCTTGCTCTCCTCATGTTTGCGTTGTTACTCCGGATTTTGACTTGACTGAAGTTCATTTGAAGACTCTAAACCAGACCTGGGCAAAGTTGGGCCAGGGGGCCCGCATCCGGCCTAGCCACAGTTTCTGTCTGGCTTTGAGAGCGACCATGAAGTCAAAATAAAACATGGAGGTTGTGCTTTTATTTTATGTGAACACACATTGGTACCCGAGAGGTAGCGAGCATGAGTAGGACTTGTGTTTTTTGCTGTATTTTGGGACTTTTTTTTTTATTTTTCCAATAAAGAAATGAGCAAAAATGAGAAAAGTTGTCCCAATGTTAGCAGCATCCTTATTTCTTGCGCGGTGGAGGGCCAAGAGAATTTGGCGCGATAATACCGAAGGCAAATATACACTTTCATGGATATTATTATAAGTTATTATTGCATTATTATACATCCCTGTCAGTAATATCTTAGTTCCACTTGTCTATTTATCTCTTGGTGCATAAAATATTAATTTAAAATGTATAAAGATGTCATTTTTATGACAGAAAGCCTGAGTAGCAACCACTGCAAGGTCACTGTCGAAATAATTCGTTATTAATGATTAGTATTAAAATTTGAGGGCCTAAATATGAACAAAACTTGGCAGACGCAACTTTTCACCAGGCCCGATTCTGGCAACGTGTCATAAATCACTGGCAGGTTAAAGTTGTCTTGCCGCTGATTACGCTGAGGTCAAGCTTATACTTATAGTGGCCCCCAAAACCATCTTTCAGGGACACCATTTCTTGAATATAGAACTTTTGAAGCCCCTGCCAAAACCATCGCTTTTTTTAAGCTACAGAAATTTCGCAGACTTTCAGATCAACGCCAGACGAGACCTGAGATCGGCCCAGATTCAAACTAGTCAGCAAAAAAAAGGTCAGATTTGGAATTTGCTGAAGTTTTTTGTGTTGCTATTTTAGCATTTCCACAACTGTGGTTTGTATTTTATTATATATCTTATCTATCCCGCTTTATGTTGGAATCTTGCTGAATCTTGTTTTTAATTGTCTCATTTCTCTGTTCAGCGCAATAGTTTTGTTTTATGTATGTTTCTAGAAATAAACTTGCTTTGTCTTTAATGTTTGTTGGTCACCATGTTCCCTGCAATTGACCAGTGCAGGTTGCAACGTGCCACTTTAAAAATCAATCTGGGATTATCACCAGCTCACCTGCGACCCTAATTAGGACAAGCACGACAGAAATAGGATGGATGGTTGAATAGATTACTGCTAAAAAAAAAGAGAGAGAGAGAGAGAGATAAGCAGGCCTTTAAAAGCAATCATTCAAGAGAAGGCATTGCGTTGCAGATTTGGAAAGGAAAGTTTCATGATCAGTGTCTGGTCACCATTTTTTTTTTTAATTGCTGACAGTGTGTCATAAATTCAGTGAGCAAATTATGCAAATTAAACAAGACAAAGAAACCATTGTTTCCTGTCAAGTTGTTGTAAAAAAAGAATGAATGAATCACACTTTAGGGAGCCTTTCATGAGTTTACTCACAATTTGTGAATGGGAGAAAATAATCCCCATGTGGTTTTCACACGTCCATTGTGCCAAAGCTTCATTTGAAAAGCAGTGACTGCATTTTTAATCCACGGTCGCTGAGAGCCCAGATTGAGCCCAAGGTGATAAAGCTCTTTCAGGGCTAACGACGAGCCACAGCAGGTACCTGACCCGTCCATTTCCCTGTAATAAAGCCCAATTTACAGTCAGCTCCCCTGATGCTTCAAAGTGAAGCCAGGCCACCCCTGGAAAGGGTCAGAGCCGCCGAGAAACGCAAACGCTACGAGACTTTGGAGATTCTTGACCGCTTGACTGTCTGGTCATCGTCATCTGTCTCTCTGTAAATGGCACCTGTAACGTATGCCGCGCTGTTGGCTCTCGTGTTCTGATGGTCAAGATACTAAGGAGACATGAGGTGCTCCACGGGTCAAGGATTTGAGGTCAGGGGGGGCTGTATTGATGTAGCTGACCCCTGACCTCTTGTCTCAAGAGGAGGGTGGGGTGCCATTCAGCTCCTGGCAGCATGTGTCCACCGACTGACCCGAAAGCAAAGTCCTGCCATGGCCAAAGGTCTTCATCACCTACGTTTGCACAATGAACCCGAGTGCAGGGAGCCTCCTATTATGTCGCGGTTCCTCACATGGCCTCTCCACTCGGGGCGTGGTTTAGTGCACTCACTTTGCACCTTTGGGACAAAATAAACACTTTGTCATTGGTACTGGGGAAGAAAAGAAAAAAAAAAAACTTTGTGAGGCCTTTGACTTTGACGAACCCGGGAGGAAATGCCAGACGCAACATTGTGTGCCTTTGGGGTAAAGCTGGTTGCTATGGCGATTGTGATTTTTGTCCACAAGGGATTTACAGGGTGTCTTGCGGATTTCTGTGATTGCGTTGTTTCTGTCGTAAGAATTTTTAGTAGTACATGTTACTTTGAGTGGCAAAATGGCATGATTGTGTGACAATGACGCCAATTTGTAACGTCGCACTCGTCACAGTTCGAAACATTCAAGCTTACATTCCGTTTCCTAGTTGATGTGCAACTGGTTAAAGTGAAACCAAAGGGCTATAAAAATTTGGCAAGACTCTTAATGCCAGGGGTCACCAACTCCAGTCCTCGAGGGGCCACTGTCCCGCAGGTTTTAGATGTTTCCCACCACCAACACTCCAGATTCAAATGCTCATCAGCAAGCTCTGCAGAAGTCTGATAACAATCCGGATCAAGCGAGTCTGTTGTGTTGGAGGAGGGAAACATTTAAATTATGCAGAATAGAGCTCCTCAAGAACTGGAGTTGGTTTTAACCACAGCTGTACTGACAACCTGGTAACCCATTTCGTAGAAGCTTTAAATTATCAGTAAGGGGCAACACCTCAACACAATGCATAACAGGGTGATAGTTTAGCTATCTCAACCAATTTTTTTTTTTTTTTTTTTTTTTTTTTTAGAGAAAAAAAAAATGCTCTCTCCTGACCAGGAAGGTCACGTCCTTCCAGAATCACAGCATACCTTATGGAATGTGAAATTGAGAGATAAACAGTGAAAGTGAGACAATAAAAAAAAGGAGAAAAAAAAAGGAGGCAATCGAAGGCCGCACAGATAGCAGAGCTGCGGTGTATTTTGGAAACAAAGGCTGGGTCCATGTTGGATATGGTGTATTTTGACTTGTCAGTTTGGACAGCACACAGCTTGGGATGGTGTACAAGGTTAGAGATTATTGAAATGTTTGAGCTTTCTGTCAGCTGCAGGGCCGTGTTGAGTCTTTTAAGTAGCTAGGTAAAAGAAGCTCATGGAACAAATTACGCCAGGATTCGGATAGCGAGCCATTTGGAAAATAGACACTCATGCTGTAACGCTGAGGTACCTTGAGATACAAGTGGAATTTGTTCTGTGACCATGCTTGTAACTTCAAATGTTCATATCTCAAATGTCCTTTCCCCATTGGAATGAATAGAAATGCCATTAATCAGTTCCTCACCCAAAATATTTGTAAGATGTACTTGGCAACTCCAAACATTTTAAAAAAAAAAAAATGTTCTCTCTGTTTGTGGAAAATTAGTTACACAACAAGATGCACCTTGCTTTTGATTTGAAAATGACATCACAGTTGCTGAGCACTCAGATAACAACCAATCACAACTCACCTGTTTTCTGAGTTTGGTCATTCACAAGCTGAGCCGTGATCGGTCATTATCTGAGCCCTGAGGGACTGCGATGTCAAAAACAGTAATGACATCATTAAGTAAGATTTCGATTTAAAACACTGCATCGATTAAAATGGTCATTGTGCTTCTGGTGTGCTTGCCTCGGCCACCTGGGGGCAGTATAATTCCAGTATTATAATAATTAGGCACCAAAGTTTGTTGTTCTATGCCGAGGATAAAGAATATAACACTGAGTTCTGTTATAGTATGTCTACATTTGTGCTCAAACAGTTGAAGCCATGCAACATAGATGCTATTGAGAATTGCCATTAAGCTAACTGACTGAAATTCTTGGCTAATTTAAATACACAGCGTAATTTAGGTTGACTGTAAGTGAGAGTGGCAATTAACTTAAACTTCGAAGCGACTTTTTTAAAGAAAAAATCTTTTGCTTACTTTGAACTGAGATGAGTCACTGTCTCAAAAACAGTCATCGCATCTCAAGTCTAGCTAGAAAGTCAAAGCAAAAAAAAATGGCCAAACAGCTTAATCCCCCCCCAAAAAAAAAAAAAAAAATCAAAACTTGAGTTATTCATATCTTAAAGCTCCACTGTACACAGTTTATAATGCCAAATATTTTAAGGCACTACATTTGGAGCCAATCTATAATTAAGGGAGAAAAACAAAACATTTTTACCAGGCTAATGGCTTCACAGCTGTGTCTCAGTAAGAAATGACCTCAAAGTGAAAGATGACGTCAGCGGACTGATAGCCGTCTGCTCTTTCTTTTGTGCAAACTAATTCTCCTGAATTCTTTAATGTTCGTCAGGGCCAAAGGCAATGTCTTTGCAGACAAGCCACAAGACCTGATGGATTAAGTCCGGTGACAGATGCTTACATTTTCAGTGCATCTTTGTGTTGTGAATGACGGCTTGCTGGCACGTTGCGCAAAGTCTGATTAAAGGAAGTTATACAAATCACCGCTGACTGTCAGTTCTGGGTGTTCTGCTCGGAAAAGCCAACAATAGTCTCGATAATATGTCAAACAATAGGTGAAAGCACTGGAAAGTTGAACAGATGGAAGCTCAACGTATAGTATCTCATATCTGTCACAGACTAAATAAACAAATGACTTTAAATACTCAAAGTAGTTCATATTTGTGACAGAAATGAATCTTTTTTTTTTTTTTTTAATATCTATATGTATAATGGAGTTGCATGAACTTTTTAGCTTTAAACACTCCGGAGACCTTAAAATCTTTTCTTCTTGTAATTTATTATAAAGATATCATTGTTGCAGCTGTTGCTAGAAAACTAAAACAGCTTGCAAACTCTGGAACCAAAGTATTTCTCCCAGGCGTCTTCAACAGAGCAAACGATTTTACACACAAGCTATACAGTAGGCCTATACAGTAAGTCACTGTCACCAGGTCCCGGGGCGCCTCGGAACCAATAGATCAGCGGTGGACATGACAAAGGAACAAATGACTTCCAGACATTCCGAGTATTCGTTCCAAAGTAGACAGACCATCTGGAGGTTGATTGCCCATTTGCGGGACCTGAAAATATGTAACACCAGAACTAGAACTGCACGTAGACCTTTCGTGTAGGACAAAGTGGGTACCAAGTGTCACACATGGGAAGGACGGGCTAAAATTATTTGATTGGTGGGCCACAAAGGGTTCTAAAATTTGACAGATGCGCCGGAAAAAAAAAATACATTTAATTTTAAATGAAAGTGAACAAAATCATGACAACAATATATGTCTTTGAAAAACCACAGTATTTAGCAAATAAAACATTCACAAGGTGTATTCATTTAATTTTTTTCAAGGCCGGATTAAAACGTTTAATGGGCCGCACGTGGCCCCCGGGCCGTAGTTTGCCCACGCCTGCTCGAAAGGATAAAGAACTCGCACCAACATTTGGTGTAAATAAGTTACTATAATTTATCCGCATTTTTTACAGTGGGGAACATGCGACATGCATGTTTGACACGTGTGAGTTTTACATAGCGTAACGTTTGTCTTCAGCTTGACATTCGGAAATGTGACCCATTTTGTTGTTAATTGTTAGGAGGGCACCACAACGCACAAAAAGTTCCCTCGGAATCTCACGGAAGGGCGAGGCCATCCTCGTGGGTCATCCTGAGCGCCACAGTTTTCGCCATTATAGCAGCTGGGCCTTCACCCTAATCCCGCCACGATGGGGAGGGGGGAAAAAGGACAGCTCAGGGAGCCTCTGTAAAGGCCAGAAACTCCCTGCAGGGACAAGACTCCAATAAAACCTCTTTGTTCCCCATGAGTGCGAGATCTCCGGTCCCCATCAAGGACTAACTGGGTTTTTTTTAAGAGAAGCCAAATATCCCGTGGCTGCTTGCGCCACAAGCTCTTTGTTGGAGGCGTATAGATTTCTCAATCAAAATATATTCAACAGAGGAATGCTCACTTGAAATAATCGTCTTTCCTTTGGTTTATTAGCTTCATGATTTTGATGAACATGATCATGACTTATATTGATGCCGTTCCAGCAAAAACCCGGATTAAAAACACATCCTATTTGTATTGAAATCTCAGCGCATGTTATTTTAAATGAAATTGGCATTCATTTTAAATGGAATTCAGTACATGTTCAAAAGAGAAGGGTGCCAATGAGAAGTTTTCTTTGAGCGGCAGTTCCAAATCCGTTAAAACCCTTCTTATACCACGAGAGAATTCTGGCAAATTGTGATATTAAATCAAGTTTGAATAAAAATGGTAGGAAAATTATTGTATCAGTAATACATTCATCTCACTTTCAGAACAACTTAAATTGCAATTGAGTATACAAGTCACCTTTTTTTTTTTTTCCATTCCGAAGAGATCTGCAATATAAGTGGTCTGGGTTTCAACATGAACACGTTTCCAATCAGTACTTCCGCCTTTTGGACGTACTTGTAAAATTTGAGAGGAATATTATGTGCCAGCATGAGTTATATCAATATTTGTTCTACTGCTAAGTGCTGCGTGCGTCTCTGCGATAAAACGTCCGCAGTCAGACGGGTAAATTAACCATGAATATGCTCATCGATATAATTTTCATGTTGATGTATCTTCAACTGACGCTAACTTTTGTTAATGATTCGTCACATGACTGTGTTTACGTCTATTGGATACTTCAGCATAAGAGGCTGGCCAGGCCGACAAAAGAACAACGGAGCAAGTAAATATTTGATCATTCTTTCTTCTCTGCTGTGTCTGGTTGTCAATACGAGTTGAGGCTGAGATGCTCAAAATGGCGTTGTGACCCATAAACGGCATTTAACAGAATTTAATGGAGCTAGAACAATTCTTACGTGAGGGAAGTGGTCCCCAACCACAGGGTGGAGGCCCACTTTGGACCTGGCTGCAGCGGGGTGCATAGATGGAATAAAAAAAATCAAAAAAAAAAACTTGCAGTTGACGCTTGTCAAGACGTTGTCTGTAACACACTAGCTATAGCAAAATGAGTAATGATAGCACGTACGAAGCCCGCTCATCACATAGAGCAGCGAGCGCCATGCCCCCTGCTTGGATGTTAATTTACAGATCTGAAAGAGATTAAAAGTCCTTCGTACTTTGTTTCATTATTTTTATTTATTTTTTTTTTTTTTACAAATTCGCAATTATTTGTTTTCGGATAAATTAAGTACAATTTGCGATGATCCCATACACGGAACGCAGGTTATTATTTAAAAAAGAGACAAATCAACATATCACAGAATAAGTGACACGCAATTATAAAAACTAAATATTTTTGCAATATTTACAGAATTAACAGTGCATGCATACCTTTATGTTCCTGACGGGGTGGAATGCTCTCAAAGTTCATATTTCAACAAACAAAAATTATTTTAATGCTTCGGCTCGATCAGTAAAAGTTCCTTAAGGTTAAACATGCCTTGTACCTGATATAGTCATAAAAACACATAAATGTATGATATATATATTTATTTAATTTTAATTAATTAATTTATTTTTATTTATTTTTATTATTTTTTTTATTATTATTGTTCAGGCATTGAAAAGTTACCAATAGCCAGGAATGCGCTCTCTAACTGGTAACTTTGTAACCCATTTCGTGGTACTGTTAACTCACCAGTATGGTTAGTTTTTATCCCTTGTTGGATCAAAATCTTGACCCAAAATGCTTGGGTCAAATCCTCAACCCAGTGCGCTCGGTATAAATAACCTAGAACTGGCTTGATCACTTTTAACGCAGCCCTTTTGTTAGCTATCACCTGATTTGGATTACTTAGACCCAGCAGTTTTAAGAACACTCAAAGGAAGAGCAATCCAATCCTAATTTGGATGCAGAAGTTTCATATCCCGCCCCCACTACATGGTTAGTTTTATAAGTCACTCAAATCAAATCAAGAAGTAAGTGATCATCAGGTGATATTGGCAATTACGTAGCAGCGTTTCATTGTTTTAACAGGCAGCATGCAGGCGGGAGGGCAACCAAAAGGATTAGAGTCGGAGGCCTGTGTTGTCCGAAAAGTGGAAAATGCAAGGTCAGTAGAGCAGAGCAAAGAAAAGCTGAGGTCAAACACAAAGAGGAGCCAGCACATGGCGATAAGTCAGAAAAACAAGAAAACACCATCATAAAAAGTCATATCTCACAATAGCACTCAAGTTTGTTTTATGATTTGAACATATCAGGGTTTTGATTTGTGAAGTAACTGAGTCCTCCTGGCTGGAAGGAGTCAGCCAGAGGAGGCTGGGGCAAAGGTGCTCATAAATCATCTGGCCTGGCCGTGGCTGCTCTGACACATTGCTCAGGCATGTGGAGAAGGAGGAAGTCCACTCGTTTGATTCGGTGGTATTTTTACTCCTTGTAGGACCGAGCCGCTTTTTCTGCCTCATTGGGCTTCTTGAGCGGCAGCGGCGGCTCTGGAGGTGGTAATTGATTTTGGCAGGGGAGATTTTGCATACAGTTTGAGTAACATGGAAATGGAGCTCAGCTTCATGCTTGATATGGCCATTAAAAGGATCAGTGCCATTTCAATAGCAGAGAATCGAGAGATGGACTCCAGGTTTGCGTTTGGCTGCGTCTTTTGGATGATTTAATTTCTCATCCGAACACAGCCCACTGACGGGCCTGATAGTCGACACGAGGATTGAATATTGTCTATCGAGAAAAGATGTTAGATTTCACAACCGCCGGGTTCACATTTTGTGAAACATTAATGATTTTGTTTGATTTTACATTGTACGACGAATGAAAACGACATATTTTTGTATGTTGGATTTTGAAGTAAACATTTTTTATACAGTGGTCAATTTACATTTTTTTTTTACACAGATTGATGTCCATGTGGCATATTTAGAAAAGAAGCTCAGAAGGTCATTGTGTCTTTGTGATGCTGCTCCATGTGTGTTAAAGTAGACGTTGTTTAAATCTTCATATTTACCGTAGCATTGACGCTAATATAAATAGCCTGTCTATGGCATTGAATATTATATGATAGCATTGCACAAATGCATGTTTATGTATATGGTTTGCTTGAATATTTTGGTGTTTAAATACGCACTTTTTTAATTCTGTTATGTATTTTCATTTTGTTTTTGCAGTCAGCTGCAACAGGGAATGACTTTTCTTTGACAAACTGCAGATGAAAGACACATGGACATTTGCCTCGTGTGTGAAAAGTAGGTTATTTTAAATTTTAATATGTTTTTAAGTGTGGAGATGTATTTCGTGTTTCAACACGGCAAAGGTCCACATTCACTGTCATTGATTTCAATGTGGAATGCCGTCAATTTTCAATTTGTCCAGCCATTCAACAAGTTATTTTCTGTTTTGTTTTGTTTTTCGCAAAAAATGAGGTAGACTAGAAACACTGTAAAATCAAAAGATCATCATAAGTTGACTGTAAGGTATGTTTCGAACTTTAATATTCTAAACAGGAATACAAGTGATTAAAAAAATAAATAAATAAATACATTTAAAAAAGGGTAAGCCCATGGTTATAATTGGAATACTCCATAAATGAGTTTTCAACTTGAATGACAAGGAGGAGTTGAGTTGCAGATATATTTTATTTATTTTTTTTTTTTTTTAATTAACCGTCAGGATTTTTGAGTGACCTTAATGTGTCTTCTAGCAGCAGAGTCATCACTTAATTTGTAGTTGAAGCCATCATGCTCGCGAACCTCCACCATGGCAACTTCTCAGGCATATTATACATCTTGGCCAAAGTTATTAAACAGAACAAATCAAATGCGTTCTAGAATTTTGAATATGAACGTGTTTTTGACATGACACACCTGCACCTTAAGTGGAATTCAGCCCCTCCCAAAACTGTAACTGCATATTCTCCTCTATGAAATCAGCGACAATTCTATCCCTTTGACCTTAGCTTGTGGCAGTTACAGACGTTCAACATGCACGAAAACAGGTAATGAAGCGCTTGTAACACAGACATTAAATAGTTCCTCTCGTCCAGGGCCAGCGATGATTAAAGCAAAATGGCGAGCAGGGTCGCTCATGTGGGAACCATCTCGTTTGCCGCTTTCATTTGTAGGGTCAAAGCCTCTCCACTGAGTCAGGGACACCGGAAAATGCTGACGTTCATTTTACTATCCCCAAACGACCGTCACAAGGGAAAGTGTCCGGCAAAACTCTATTGTGTGCTCCGAAGGAAAATGTTTTACAAATAAAATCCTGGAATGTCTAATTCTAATCAAATTACAAGAGATGAAGGAACTTTCACAGCTTTGAATGTGGAGTGACGTGAGTGGGAGCACGCATGGATAGAGACGAGGATTTCAAAGTATTCTAATGCATTTGTAATAATCTCCATCCCTCTGTTCTTGAGTGTGTGCAAACCTTGACCACGGAATTGAAAGAGTGCGCTAGAGTGGCCACTCAATTGAAATTGAAAAGAATTTCCATTCTTTGAAACACCTCTCATGCAATCCCACCACCCAAAAGGCACAAATTCCAAATCTGGCAAAGCTTCCAAGATAGATGGAAAGTCATATCTGTGAAATATAACAAGGATGACAGATTCGGGATTCGCGCCACAGTCCTCATCAAAGAGACTTCAGAAAGTAAAAACCAGATATGGATGGACACGCAGCTGCACCTCGTTGAGAAAGTGAGTTGATTTAATCTGAGTTAAACATGATCTAATTTCAAGCAAATCTGGCTCTTGTGTGGCAGCACAACCTGAGACACTGAAACTGATAAGGAAAGGGAATGTTTGAGGAGCCTGAGGGGCAAAATTCCCCTCTTGTTTTCCAAGATGGTCAAATGTTAACAAACATTCTAAACAAATTTGTTTGATGGCCTTATTAATCATGTATTTTTAATTGTTATACTGTGCAAAATGTGTATTAATGGAGAGAATGACGACATTAATATTCAGATGATGATAATAAAGAAATAATGTTGTGATCAGTTAAGCCACTCCCCCCCTCGTTTGGATGAATTATCCGGAATGTCTTTCATTGCGTGTTGATTGGCCACATATCAGAAAACAAAATATCTATAATTTGTTTCCCTCGAGCTCGTTTTGCCTTGACACGAAGACTATCCCTATTTCATTCTTCTCTTCGTCGGCAAAGAACCGTCTCCACGTCAACACAAAAGAAGCTCGAGGAGAAACAAATTTCAGTCGTATTTTGTTTCCCAACTTGTGTTAAAAAAACACATAATAAAGAAATACAACAGATAAAGGCTTATTTTCCCTTCTGCAATTTCCAATTTTTGAACTAAAAACAGGAGTCAGCGACACTGCCACCTAGTGGACAGAGGAAGGATGGCATCATAACGTTTCTCGTTGGAATGAGAAACTATCCCTAGGACGAGAAACTTTCTCGTTCTAATGCGAAAGATATTTCACTTTAGGGCCTCCGTAGAATTCTAAACATATTCAGCGTATTCCATTCCAATGTCTTTTATAAAGAATGTTTGAAAATGTGTATCCAAACGAGATGTTCCACGAAAGGGAGACCTGGTATCTCGGTTCTCATAGCTCTGACTAGCCATGGTCAAATACCTCTGACCCAGTGTCCAACTCAGAAGCAGTAATTGTGCCACGCTGGCACGAAAGACATCAGGAAATCCCCCCCCCCCCCCCCCAACAATGCGCCCGCCACACTGGAATGCTGGCATTTCGCTGGTACGCCGATCGCTCAGTGTAGTCAAGCTTGTGATACACAGAGGAATGCTGGCTGCCGACTTGAAGTGAAAGGAGGAGCAGGCGTGGCGAGTCCGTGACGTTATGACGTGGCGATGGGCTGCCAAGGTTACAACACGCTTGCCGAGGGGACGGAGGGGTCAGCAGTCAGTGTGCTCGCGCTAATCCCCAGTTGGCAGGCTGAAGAGAAGCGCGAGGGCCTCCACGCTCAGGAGGCCGTCCATCACTGCAAAGTGCTCTGTGTCCGTGCTGTCAAATGTACTTAGGAAGTGAGGGGTGCTATGCTTAAGTATGTGATAAGAGGCTCATAATGCACAAGTCACGTTTTACGCATGACTTTTTCATAAGAAAATACATCTTTTATAAAATAAGAAACATTTCAGAAAAATTCCTCATATTGGCCTAATAAGTTCTATACTGCGTTTGTCATCAAGCTGTCGTCACAGATGTTATGCCGCAAAGCCAGGTATCTGCCTCTGCAATCTATGTATGCTAACGGCTGCTGACAGCTCTGAATTGTGCGGCACGCTCTGCCGAACCAGGATCGTGACGCGAAATCTGGAGGGAATCCATTTGGGTTGGAATGCACAGCGATCAAACCTTCAAGGCAAAGACTTTGGTTTCAACACGGCGGAAGGAGAAATGGAAAGGGAAAGGAGCAGCACAAGGAAATCGCGGTTCACACAACTTCATCTTTATTAAGCGACGCTTGACACTCTGGTCTCGAGCAAGTGAGTGCAGAATGTAATACTAAACGGTACGCATGGCAAAAAAAATAAATAAATTCCAGTACACTGGACTCATTTGTCAGAGATGTGAGATTTGGTTCCAAAGTTTTTAAAGTGCCAATGAAAAATTAATAACATACGCAAAAAAAGGACCAACATTAAATGTAAATCCTGTCTTGTTCCCAGCCAGTTCAGTGGTGACTTTGACTTTGACTCTTTATTATGTAGGGCGCTCATTGAAATACTTTCAAAACAAATTTATTTTATTTCTTTTTGCTATCTATGTATTTTTATTTGCTATTTTTAACTAACTCATTTGCTGCCAGCCCAGATAAAATAAATGTACTTTTTGGCGTCTATATCCGTCAATGGCAGTGAATGAGTCGATTTTCGGTAAAACTTGAACTAAAGTGTAAACTTGACAAGATCATCAACAGTTAACATTTTTATTTCCCCGGAAAGAATGTTTCACCACATGCAGCATTTTGCTCCAAGCCAATGCAAATTCTCTTGCCGGTTGCAGGTTTCTTTTGCGGCTTTTATACTTGGCTCACTAACTCGTACTGATGAATGCAAACGCACACACGGCTTCATAATACAAAGCCGCCTAACAAGACTGCTGCTGTCACTCAGCTGGGCCCCCTCCACAAAATCACACAAGGCTTTTGAAAGGACAAATGTTTGTTTCCCTCTGCAGAATTAATGAGGGCATCAGTTAGTTGCCGCCTCCTGCCTGAGCAACAGAATGCACCCCTGCTCCTTCTCTGCCTGGGCTTGAAAGTGAGGAGTAAATATTAGCAGTGGAACTATTTATAAAGAGCTGGAAATGCGCAGCCCACACTGGGGCAATGAAAGGGGCAGCGGGGGTAATGAGGAGAAATGAGGAGAGAAAAGGTCCACGGGCAGAACAAGTGCAATTTGTGTGGTAATTGCTTTAATGCGTCACACCTACTTGCTCCTTGTAATGGTCCTCCTCTTATACACCCTCAAGTAAAGGTTGGCGGAACATGAATGGCGCCCATTAGACATTCAGAAAATCACTCTGTGGAAAATGTCTAGTTTTGAGTAACTCTTAAAATTTATTCCCCCCTACATCGACTTTTGTTTACTGCCAGAGAATTAGATACAGTTTGACCACACTGAAACTGAGTTCCCCGAGTACATGTGGTTTGTGTGATGAAGTCACTTCAATGTGTTCACGGTGGAGTTGATCATGTTTCAACCAGCCCACGCAAGAGGTCCAAGAATGTTGATTTGTTCTTATCCGTGACAGAATAGATGAGCGGGATAAAACAAAGATGAAGTGAGTATTTTGTCGATCAGATTGAGATTGTCATTTTATTCATTGTGAGCAAGGCAAATGTCACGAAAAATGATCGATCCATTATTATTTAATTGTTTCAAATGTTTTTATTGGTTATTAGGACCCCGCCCGAAATTAAGTGGCACTATATTATCAGACACTATCATTAGAGGATAGTGTAACGATATGCTCATCCTCTCTTTACTGATTTATCCGTTCATTTTCAATTAAGTTAGGGCTGTTATCAATCGAAATTCTATTACGATTGTGATCATTTCACTCAACAATTACAAAATTGTCATAATCATAAAAAAGATTAATAAATACAGCATGTATTATATATAAATGACATTGTTAAACTAGTACCATATTCTCCAGACTATAAGCCCTACTTTTTTCCTAGATTTTGAAACGTGCGGCTAATACAACAGTGCGGCTTTTCTGTGGATTTTTAGTAGCTCTATGGTTCAGAAAATAAGCTAAATAAATCTAGCTTTTTTTTTTTTCTCCTCCCCCTCTTGGGTCTGTTCTGTTCTAATTTTTTTGTTTGTTTTATACATAAAAAAAAAAATCGTTTTAATAATCGTGATTTCAATTATCACTAAAATCAAAATCAAAAGTGGCGCCTGTTTAATTTTCCGTAGCAGTTAATACATTGGCATATTTTTTTTCACTTTGTGACACATATCGTAGATTTTGTTTGGATGCTATCAAAACAGAAGAAAAGGTGATTCATATACAGTATCGCCATTGCGCACGTCACCACTCCGAAATCAGTTTAGCGCTGCAAACAGTGCTAATCACGCGTAATGACTTTGCTGTCTGCCCTTCCCGTTTAGACCACTGCCAAATAAATTGTATTACCTCACTCGGGCTGAGAAATATGGAAACCATTAAACGGGACGGTGGGGGGAGGTATCAGTGCCTCTGGCTAACAATCAAAATCACTCTTATGTCGAGTCGACTCTATGACAAAAAAAATATATATATATAAAAATTAGAAGCAAGTGACTACATATTCACAGGCACATATATTTGAGTGTACATGAGCCATTTTGCTGCGGAACGTCTACTCTGACGTGCTTGAGTTGTTGCGAGGAAAAAATGATTTGGAATTTCATTTGGACAACTTCAGAGAAGCTTTAATCAGACTTGGGGATTTGGGCTGTTAAAGCCACCCTTCTATATGTCTGCAGCTGCGGCTGTGGAAGGAAGTGGAGAAGCTATTTTAGCACTTGAGCTTGAGCTCGTCAGCATGTTCCCGTGCTCAACCTGAGTTGTCGGGGTTATCCAAATACTGAAACAAGGCTGAATGGTGATCACATGATGCACACTAAAAGAAACAAGAGGAAATAAAATGAATCTGACATTCAACATTGTGAGCAAACTGACAATGGGAACCAATTATTTATAAGCAATAAACAAGAGCCAACATCTGTTCTTAATGGATCGATGTACCTTACAGTATATGGAAAAACTGATTTACTGCAATAACATATTTGTTGTCCAAAAAGTGGAACGCAAAAGGCTTAGTAGTACACAAATCATGCACAGCAGTTAATTAAGACAGAGCAGCACAAGAAAGCTGAGGTTCCCCAATGTTGGTCCCATGCAGCTCATAAAATCCATCCATTGGTTCTCAGATGCATAAAAACGTCAATAAATGTAATTGCAACAAACATCTGCAACTCATTGCATGATTGAAAATCTGAAAAATATGTTCAAAATATGTAAAAATGTTCTGAACTGTTTTTTAAATGGGATATGAAATCTTTTGTAACGTCTTCTCTATTTTTTTTTTACACCACTATATTTTCTAGGTGCTATTTTCAATCCATTCTTCTGTACGTGACAAGTTCGGCAGCACATGTAGTTAAGCTTACGGCCCAACTGATGAATCAGCTGACAGAATTAATCGGCCAATATCCGCAAATATAAAATGGTATTCATTTTTTTTTAAAACAGTCACATAACGTATGACAACAATAATGACATTCCCGCCACACAAAAAAAATCAACCAAAAAATGGCAAATTTTTGTTTTCTGTGTTGTAAAATTAAACAAATACTAACAGTCATTGTTAATCAAAACATTGTTGTTTAGAGTGTTTACTTTTTATTACATTTCATTATTGATTTTTTTATTTATTTTTTTTTTAATTAATCATTCTGCCAATTATCGAAACGTCAACAAAAAATCTGTATCGGTTAGGCACTGGTTAAGTGCTAAATTCATCCCATCATAGCTGTTTTTTTCTGGCTTTAAATAACATTGAAAAGTGAAAAATGACGTTCCATTATTTCAATTTTTTGCACTCTGGAAATTATTTACAACCCATTTTGAGAAACTAAACAATATTGAGTTATTCAATACCCAGAAGTCTTTTCTTCCTAATACAATGTCATGCCAACTATTCAGCTGGTTAAAAATCACTTGGCGTCAAAATGTAACCCAGTTATGAGTGATTTTGGGCTTAACTGACCCTCCTAACAGTTACAGTCAAGAAAAAGGCTTTCACGCCGGGTGGTGAAAGGCTAAGGCAATCGGCCTGATGCCTGAAGTGATGAGCGGTCGGCGTTTGGGGGCAAGCCGCTCCATTTATCAAATCATCACACTCGATCGCAACGCACCTCAGAGCATTTATCATCATCCGACTGTCAGGCTCGAGAGAGTGGTGAAAATCCTCTGGGTGATACTATCTCCGGATACGGCTAGCTTTAGCAGCATTAAAGTCCGCTAACAGATGTAGACTGCACTTTAAGACCAGCGTCTTCCAAAAATGTTCTTTAAGCACTTTGGTTGCTTTCTTCTCTCTTTGAATTACACGCTGATGTTGACATAGTTGAACTCAGCCAGACATTCCCTTTGCCGTTACTCTCAGAGTTTATCCTCTCTCAGTGTGTTAGCCGTTCTTCTCGCTGGCTTTGTTAGCTTCTCTACTAAGGGAGCAGACCGTTGGCCTCCCTGCCTCCCCCCTAGTCCAAAACAGATTTACTGTGATTACCCAGACCAGTGTTTACTTTTCCCAGCGTACTTAACTCTCTATTTCTTTTATTCAAATTAATTCAAACCCTCTCATTCTTTTCCTTGGCTATTTTCATCCATCTTGATGATCCCTCATTGCGACTGTGCAAAGAGGTCACTGAAGCGGTCTGAAAATGACGTTTTGAATTAAAAAAATAAAAAAATAAATCATGCGAGATTTGGTTTCTTTAAGATAAAGTATTTCTTCTTCAATAGATTGTGAGCATCAAAAACCAGAAATGACTTCAGGTCAGTTTCACAGAACACGGTAAAGATACAGCATGAAAACTTGGATTGGTTGAATTGGCTCAGAGCAAATGTTTGAAGTTGTCCACTGTGCTGACATTGGATTTGAATTATTTTTCAATGTTAGACCAAATAAATAATGCAACAAGTAAGCAAAATAGCAGCAGAACTGTTCTCATCTTCATACACCTTGATTAAACGAATAAAGCTAAAAAAAAAAAGCTGTTTAATTGTCAAAAATAATTTTAAAAAAACGTTGGTAAAACCAAATAAAAATAAAATAAAATTACTCGCCATTTGGTGATGCGGTGCTTAGGCAGAGCGAACCCAAAAGAGCGGATAGCTCAAAGCATCATGTCTCGCTTTTAACATTCTCAACTGTCATAATACCGTGAGTCATTTAATAAATGTGCTGAGAGAGGATTACTGCAGAATATATCAGGACATTGAAAACAATGAATACAAAACAACCAGAAATACTTGTCCTTAAACGACAACAATGTCTCCATAAACTGAAAAGATGTTTGACGTACGTAGAAGTTGAACATAAAAGCAAAATTTGAAAGCGATCCAAATCCGTTAAGGCCTTCAAAGCAGCTGTGACAGCTTTTGCCCATCAAACCAAGCTTGTTCCTCGTCCTTATTATGTGCAGTTTGCAGCAAATGCCAAATGACGATAGGCACGATAGTAGAAGAAACTTCGGTATGTGTATCGTCCAGCTCTACGGATAGGTCATAAAGCAAAAGATAAAGGAATTCCCAAATTATTATTGTTTTTTTTTATTTGGATACCACAAAGTAAATAATCGTAACAAAAACTTCAATGTCCTCATTTGACCTGACTGAGTTTGTGAAAGCTTGCATTAGAGGACACCGTCGCTTTTATTTAAAGAGATTTTGCCCTCTACAAATAGCAGAATAATTCTAATACCTTTACATTCTCTCAGCGATCGCTGACCCAATTCATTCCCGTGTGCGCTGTAAACTCCTGCTAGTGTCGCGTTCTGTTCCTTAGACAACTGTTGGTTTGTTGAATGTTAGTTTTTTTTTTGTTTTTTTTTCAGAAACGTGCATGCTTTGCATCATTTGCTATCTCCCGGCAACACTCTTAAGAACACACACACACACACACACACACAAGTAAAACAAAAAAAGGGCCTTCAACAGCACATACTGCCGGGATCCTATTTAAAGGCTTGAGGGTGAGGGTGAGAGTGCGGGGGGGGGGGGGGGGCGGGGTCTACAAAAGTCCATTTACAGTACGGGTCAGTACATCTGAATGCCTTTACTACTCCAGCCAAATTCTTTGTCTCGCTCATTCACAGCAAGTTATCTCGAGCGCTCCCAGCACAAAGGCAATTGGTATTATATTGTCCAGGCTGACATTAACCCGCTGATATTTTCACTGCTGTCCATTAACATCCTTTTTAGCTTCTCTATTACCGGCCAATTCCCACAGAACAAGAGGTCACATCGACCATGAAGACATACTTGGGGACTGTCAAACAAAGATATGTCGAAAGAATATAAGTAAAGCGCTGATTAATCCTATTTTTTTTTTTCTACTTTGTTTTGTCTTCGTTCTGGTCAAAAACTGAGCTTTACAAGCCAGATGAGGGTTGGTCTATCCGGTTGTATTTTACCTGATCCCGGGCTAAATGGCAGCCCATTCATGTCTCGGTGACTCAGACAGCTGCTCTTCCGCTCAGCTCCAGCTTTGTGTTAACAGACACAAAAATGAAGGAATGTGGAGCAAATTAATGTTAACAACCTGGATTGTTATGTTTGCGCAAGCAGTCCTCAACGTGAAGTATTGCGTGGAGCGCGTTGGAGGGAGCTCGGGTTAGTCTGAGGTGAAATGAATAGTTGCACGGCTTAATGATAACAATGGTTGCTCAGAGGGTCACCTGACCAGGGTCGCTATAAAAACAGGTCCGACTTAAATGCCCCGAGTGTCATGCTTGGAGCTGGTAGCGATGCGTTTTGTAAGAATTTAGAAATATTTGCCTTCAATGCGGCGGCATCACAAAATAATGCTTGCGGAGTTATTCATCGAGGAACAGCGCAACGGTTGGATCTCAAAGTGTGACCTTAGCAGTGCTTGACTTTAAACCCTCCACTGTATTTATATTCCTCATCAAGGTTCAAGTACTTATGTGTGTATAGAAAAGATTTTGCAAAGGCATACAGTACGTAAACTTATCGTCTCTACCGAGGAATGCCAGTGACTGAAGAGTCGTGGTTGCTGTTGACAGACAAGCCTATGTGCAGACTCCTTTAGACCCTCACTCACCTGCACACAATCAGATTCCACCCCCCCCCGCCAAACCGGAATACCACAGTACACTGCATACGACCCCCACTGCCCGTTTCTGTTTTTGGAACACTGGGATCCATCCGTCCATTTTCTGTACCACTTGTCTTCATTAGGAATAGCTGGAGCACATCCCAGTTGCCCCCTTTTTTTTTTTTTTTAATGCAAAAAGCAAGATACACCCTGGAAAGGCTGCCACCTAATCACAGGGCACATATGAACAAACAACCGTTCAGTCTAGTGTATGGGCCATTGAGAGTATTCAGTTAGCGATTTGGGAGAGCCGGAGAAAGTCTGAGTTCTGGAAGAAACCCAACCCAAGCACAGGGAGAACATGCAAATTCCACACAATCAAGCCAAAACGGAGATTTGAACCGTGAACCTCAGAACTGTTGGGCAGATTTGCTGAATACTCGTCTACCATCCTTCTTAACTTTTATACGACAACATCCATTTACTGGACCAGGACCTCCTATAATGGATTGTTATGCATCCTTTTCCTCCATTTTCGGGCCTTGCGCAAGTTTAGTACAACCAAAGTGTTCATGGGTGGAGTTTTCTTTCTCCCGGTATTTTCCAAGACGTTTGGAAAAGGGGGTTTGCGCTTTGTGGGAGTGAACACAGCCATGCTAATTGTTTCTCCTTGGTTGCACCCGTCGCAGAAGCCAACTGGTAAAATAAATGCAGAGGATTCTTAGCTTACAATCAATTTCTGTTTTTTTTTTTTTTGTTTGTTTTTTTTTTAACACAATTCCGAATGTGTTGTGATCTATCACTAATCTAACACAATCGTTAAAGAGGAAATCAACCAAAAAAAAAGTGCTATGGAGGCCCACAAGTTAAAACATGGCATGTTCATCTCAGTGGGCGGCCATTTTGTCACTTCTGTTGACTAAAAATGACATCACAGTTGTAGGACAAATCATGGCTCAACTTCAGAAATCAGGTGAGCCGTGATTGGCCGTATTAATCAGAATGTCATGTTTAGACTAGTGAAAGTGCATGGAACATTTTATTAGGAATAATTTTTGGGTGGTTGACTTCCCCTTTAAGTCATAATTATGATAAATATTTGGATGAAAAATCTATTTGACATTAAAATGTAAAACTTGCAAAGAAAAAAAAAAAATAAAAATTATAAGTACAACAATAATTACCCTACGCGTACGTTGCTGTGCCAAAGTAACCGTTGAGTTACATATCCGGGTAAGAAACAAATAAATGTTTGTCCTCACAGCAGTTTTTGGAGGAGGTCTTAGTATTTGCAGTTGTTTTTTGAATTTTTGTGTGTTCGACATGCTGCGGTCAAAAAGTGTTAAACTCCCGTGGGTGTATGTCGTGCACTGTTGAGTACGCATCATGTGGCCTCCCAGTTTGCAGCGGCATCTTTCACAGTTATTTATGTCCGTGTAAGATCATGAGAACCACTTCAAGAAACGCAAGGCTGGTCAGAGGGTAACATGTGCTGCGCACAAAAGCACATCGTCTTCTTCACTGACAAGCCAACCCTCTGCCTTTGTTCCACAGATTAATCCGATTTCTTTTGGATTTGTGGACATTGTAGGTCTGTATGATTGTGACACTGCGTGTTCCCTGCGGATGTTTTTTTTTTTTCATGGTGCAAGTAAACGTTTCCATTGTGGCTGGAACAAACTAAAAGTTTTTTAAATGTTTTAGTGCAGCATTCCTGGATGTGAGGGCATCATCGTATTTTTTTTTTAAAGATTTTTTTTGTCAGCAAACTGTTGTGACAATCCTGTAGTTTAATTCTAAACAAATTAATAAATATACATCGTCATTGTTTTAGCTCGCCAACATTGCATTTTTGCTCAACGTCAAGTTTAATGCGCGCTCAGTTTAAAATTCATGACTTTGAAACAATCACCAATTGTTCCTTTGAAATTTGTTTACTTTTTTGAAGTTATTCATATGAATTATTGATTTATGTCAAACGAAACTTGCAGCTGGATTTTATTCTTTATAAATTTAGTGAGACACATTTTTGTTCGCTTCAATTCAACCTGTTCAATTGCTTTAACTACTACCATAATTATTCATTTTTCAAAAATGGAATCTTGCAGAAGACCAGATAAATATACAAAGCATTAAGATCGCAGCACACTTTTTGCTTTCTGTTAGTGAATGTCTGCTAAAAATCCAAACATTAACTTTACATAAAAGCGTCCTTCTCCTGACCCGGACATGTTTATCCAGACATTTTGTAAATACCACTAAGTGTATAAATTACACGCCATCGCAATTCACCACAAAATGGAGCAAAAAAAAATAACTGTTTGCTTTTAATATTATGAAAGTGAAGTTGTCAAAAGGCATTTCATAATTTTATAAATACTTATCTTTATTTCAGTATACAAAATAAGAGTATGTACAGCCACACAAAAGTGGTTTACAACGGAGTTCATAATGCTCTTAAAAATAGAATATATTTGGAAGTGACTGCATGATGATTAATCTGCAAATCGTTTATCCTTTTTTCTTTCCAGTCCACGGGATAAAGTCATGCTGAAGATACACACGGGAGCGCGTCCAATGTTCCAAATGTTCTGCGTTTGGAAAAAAGTACTTTACGTTCCCTTTGTTTGCTTTTCCTCCCGTGTCCATTGATGCAGAGGAAAAAGTATCAACTGAACCTAAAAAAAAAAAAAATCCACAGTTCTCATTCGTCTTCTCCCGCTTTCAAATCCATATTACTTTTTATTAGAGCTATAATAAAAATAGACTTTCCTCATCCTCATTGGGGGAATTCATGGTCATAAACAATAAAATAAAAAATAAAAAAAAAATCCCCAGGAGGACGGCGGTCTTCTCATAAACTGTGGTCACGTTCCATGTCCAGTAGAAACCCAAGCGACAGTTTGGAAAATGGATATGAAAGTGATAATGACACTTGATGGTGGAATACAAATGCGAAAAGCTAAAGACAAAAGTTTGCCTTCTGGGTATTGTAGTGCTTTGGTTCATCTGCGACCGACGGATTCATTTGCAGACGTATCGCTCCACGATCCGCTCGCACTTCTTGCAGGTTACGTAGCAGCACCAGTGATACTTGCAATGGCAGCGTTCCACCAGCTTCTCCGAGTACGGGTTGTAGCCGCGGCCGCAGCACATCAGGTCACAGCTGTCACTGCCAGCTGAGGTTTTGTTGCACTGCCTGCAATTAGCATAAATAAAGTGAGAAGACTGAGCGGTGGCCCTTGTTTGAAAGACAACCTGTTTCCAGTTTGGCTTCCCGCGAGGAGACAATTAAGGTAATGGCTTCATTCTAAACATTTCATCCAGCGGCCTGTACAAACTCAGAGCCTGTGAAGAACCCACAATGGCTCTTTAAATATTCTTGACCGAGCGATGAGCCCTCATTTTTCTCTCATTTTCTTTTGTCGCACCTTCTTGGACGCTGGATGCTTCGGATGCTTTCGGGGAGCCGATGGGCTCTTGAATAGGGAGCGAATAACCCCGCCATAAATCACACTGAATACACAGGCCTGCCCCTTCTCTTAAGTTTGTCCTTTCCACATTGTGGCTCCCATTTTATGACGGCAAAGTGTTAATGAGCAGTGTGACGAGAGGGGCGCTTAAGTAAATGGTGGCAGCAGGAGTGTAGAAGGAGAGTGAAAGGCAGGTTTTTTACTTTGTTGGGAAATGGGAACACCCACACTTTCTTTGTATATTTTCGAACCGAGGTTTCATTAGAACATATTTGAACTGAAGGTACGACGTTATAACAGGATTGCCAGATCTCCAGTGTCAGATTGTTTTATTTATTTTTTTATTGATTCAGGCTTCAAATCGACTCACTGACCAAGGTTATTATGCAGCAGTACGAATAAAAATAATTACAACTAAAAAATGTTTTCGTTAACAAAATCATTTAAAGACAAAAATGCTTTTTATATAACGGTATTGTGAAATTGTATTTCATGTTAACAAATGCAAAACAAATATCCTTTGTTTTTTGTCCTTGTCAATGAATTTCAGTTATGAGTCTTTGGGGTTGATTTCAAAAGTATTTATTTCTGTAAAAGGACGACCGATATTCCATCCACCCATTTTCCGATCCCATCTGTCTCCGGGTAGGAGGTGGGGTACACCCTGAACTGGTTGCCAGCCAATCACAGAGCGCACGATCGTTAGCCAGGCGAAAAATACAAATAAATAACCGGGCATGGCAGGCAAGACCGTCCTCACTTGATTTAAGATGTTTGAGTTGGGATGCATTTAAATTTAGAAGCAGTATTACACTCTGCTCTCATTGTCCTTCAAAATCTGTTGACAGTTATGCAGAAGTTGTATTAGATTTGTGGATGGCAGTTTTTTAAATGAAAGTGTTTACTACACATTAATTATCATGATTCCTTTTTAATCTTACACACAACAAATGAGCAAAATGAGAACGTAAAACTACTACTAAATCTAATAATTCAAACAAAACAAGGGATTTGGTGGGAGGGAAATAAGTAAATAAAACTAAAACTAATACAAAAAATTTAATTAAAAAAAAAAAACTACTCAAAACTATTTTAACCCTGTCACTGATGCGTACCGCACTAAATTGACCCTCCTATTTCCCACCATCAAAACACAAACTATATAAAGAGTTTCAATTGCTTCGAGGTCTTGCGAATGTCAGCCCTAACAATGTAGACAGGAGGTCAATTCAAGTGTCAAGACTGATAAAGCCTTTCCTTTAAGTGGCCACCAGTGAGTGACAAATAAGTGGTGATACAGAACGAGGCAAAGGATTCAAAGTTTCCCTTTACCAAAGGCCTGAGTGTTTCCTCCTCACGGCCCGCAAACCCGAGTGCCTCGTGATTTGGCCAAAGCATTATTACTGCATACTCATGTGGCTGCTATGATATCCGGCAGCAGAAATTGCATCCTGTGAGTGTCCTTGACATGAAGCATGGCTGCTGTTTATCGGTAAAGTGGCTGAAAGATGTCTGACGACGTTCATATGATGTATGACTTCTCGGATTTTAGAATGCTTTTGATTGGCTTGCACCAAAATTCAGCTACATTTTTTTTTTGGGGGGGGGGGGAATGCTGTATCTTTAAGAATTATGGGAAGCTGTCCGGAGCTTCTTTTTGTACTTAAGCAACAATTAACAGTGTTAAAAATGTTTTTGTTAAATCAAAAGATCGGTAGGTTTTATAATGGCAGACGTTTGACCCCATGGAATATTTTAAAACGATCTCCATTCCTTCTTTTAGAAAATGTTCAATTTAAATCAGAACGTATTAAAAAGGGTAAAATGCACAGGTGTCAAACTCAAACTAGATCTGGCCCGCCACATTATTTTATGTGGCCTGTGAAAGTAAATTATGTGCATTGACTTGTCTTAATTTTTATAAACAGGAGATATTGCATTTTTTTTTTTTTATCAATCCCCTTTTTAAAATAAACAAATGCAATCATTATTGAACAAACAGTTTTTACTAGCGTCTAATTTCAAAACTAGTGATTTATCAATTTGTTGAGTTTATGTAAAATGAGGCGATCATACATTTATTTGGGTCTGACTTCCGAGCATCTATTGTATCAGTTGTATGCGTACTGAGTCAAACATTCAAAAATATTTGGTAAATACTGAGAGCCAACAACATAACAATACATTTTTCAGCCTTTAAATATTTAAAACAAAGTAAACAGGACTGTGATGACTGCACTAAGTTGCAAGTCACAGCCTTACAGTCTTTCATTTATTTATTCTGCATTTGGCTCATGGACAACATCTCGCAGCATTCACACGCAATTTGACGCACGTAATCCAATGTCTGCTCGAAAAGGATGAAACATAATCTGTGGAAATCTCCTGCAACTGCACTTATTCTCAAAATTTGCCACCAGTGTCATGCAATTCAAAAACTGCGATAAGGCATTTCCGAAACGTTTCAAAAATGCAATAATTTTAACCGATAATGTTGCATATTTTCCGTACGATACTGCTTAGCCAGATCTCAGCATGTGTGAAACCCTCAGACAAAACGACTGTCTTGCTCCCCACACCACGAGTGTCACACACAATCCTGAGTTGGAGCGAGCAAAATGGTGTCCGCTAACCTTTATCTCAGGGAAACCTTTAAATGCTTCCAAATCTGTGCGGACCCCTTCACTTGATAACTGCTCGAGTTCTCCCGGGCCCAAGAATAAGAGCATTAGTCATCGTTTGAGATAAAAGCACAAGGACCCCAGTCACAGTGGCCTTCTTCAGCGACACATGCTCAGACAGAGTACTCAGGTTGTTATCACCCGGCCCGCTAACTAAAACCGTGCCACCGGGCAATACATCACTTTCCTAAAGTCAACATCCTGGATGAGTTGACAGTCAGGATTGGTCATTTCCCATTTGCTGCTGTGTGGGTTTTGCCATTGTTCTATTCTGCGGCATTGAAGCGCCGTGTTAAGCCTCGTTTGCATGCAGCAGAACACGCCAGTTCACACACACGATTGAAGACAGTTTTTGGCAACCGTTTCAGTTCAGTTTGCCTCGGTGATGAATGATTGGTTAGCGCTGATCATGCTTGCCTTCCCAATTTGTGTCGGCAAGATGATAGTAACTGCTTGAGCTACGTAAATACTACGATATCATAGCTTCCAGGCGGCATCTAACTTCAAAATTAATGAGAAATATTCATGAAGCTGAGCAATCATTATCCATAAATCGAAATGCTGTGAATTCCTGTAAATCGCAACGACAATTGTTACGCCAATTGGTGAAAAAGTTGGTTTGGAATTTTGAGGCAGTTCGCAATGGAGGCTCCAACAAATTGTACCAGATTAACTTAATATTATAATTATGATGAAGCACGCACGCTCATCTGCATTTGGACGCCTCATAACTCAGATTTGGTGTGAGGTGCCTTGTTTACACAGCAAATATGGCCAAGAAGTCGTTGTTTCAAAGTCAGGGTTTCATGAAATAAAAGAATCTTGCCCAACACTCTCAGAACAGAAGCAGGAACAAATCTAAGTAAAAGATAACATTTTGCTGAGCTAGATAATGCCCTTTTCTTTGCCATTTCTCTGCTTTTGTGCACTACAGTCAACCCTGATAAATATTCAATATCCCCCCCCAAAAAAAAAAGAATTGCGTGCAAATTCGGGAAAAAAAATTATGGAAAAAAATTCTAAAGTTGTTTTGAGTATTAATAATGACTAATTTAATCGCACTTGAAACATGAAGCATAAAGAAGACATTTGTGGTGACACTAATAATACGGCTACTAATTATTTACGCATGGCAATGACGTGACATCTAAATGAAATGAGATCGAAAAGCCTTGCCTCATCATTTCCGCCAAATAAAATTTCCACCACCAATCGAATCGCTCCTCTGTAGAAATGCCCCGAAATTTTGGACCACATTTATTTCCGTAAACAAACGCATATGAAAGGTCGTATTTGTAATGTAATGTGATTGCTTACATGAAATCCTTTTTCACAGGATGGCCTCACTTCTCAACAATTATAATTATTTTTTATTTTTATGAATTATATTCTCAACATATGAAGTTTAGAGATTTAGGGAGGATTAAATCTGATTTACCAGGAAATTCAGGTCAGGAACTTGTGTATATGCTGTAACACTTCAAATTTCCCCATTGTGAGACTAATAAAGGACATCTTTATCTTTATCTTTATATACATATGTCAACACGTACAGATGTATCGTTGAAGGCTTTTGCTTCAAAATCAAACTCCTTCTATAGCAGCAAACTAAATACAATATTGTGAAAGGCACTCTCACCTGTCCTGTGTGCCAACTGAACCCTGTTTGTCATTCTTGGTGCAGAAGTCTGGGGAGCTCTGCAGGTAGACCAGCTCGTTCTCCCTCACGGGCCTGATGTCAATGTCTTTGGGCACCAGTTGCTTGCGAGTCCCCATGGGTCTGTGAACCACCTTCGTAGCCGACAAGTACTTAGTCTTCAGGTCCATGGCGATCTCTCTCAGGTCCTGAAGGCCTCTCCAGCAGGTCCGTATGGAGCAGGAGCCAGACACGCCATGACATTTACACTTCATCACCACTGCCTCCCTTAATACCTGTCAATAGAGTACATGAGATTAAAAATGAAAAAGAAAATTAACCAAGAGGCCAAAAAAAAAAAATTCTTCATCATGACGAGATTGTGCTTACCTGTCTCCCGACTTCACTGTTGTGTAGGTGCATTAGTTTGTTGGCATGAGAACCCGCACGCTTCATCTTCATGGGAGCATCTGCAAACTTGGAACCCATGATCAACCCGTAGTGCAGGTTGTCAGCGCAGCCCCCCCAGCGATAACCGGGCTCCGGGATCGCGGCCGGGATGGGACCGCACGAGCACAGACGCAAATCTCCGGAGGTGCACGCCCTTGCGATGGTGTGGCTAATGGTCGCGGCAGAAAGGGCATAGACAAACGCAGACTCCCGGGTTCCTGGTGAATGAGAGCAGAAATTGAGGTATTAATTTGATAAAAACACTATATTTTTTTAAAAAATGACCATTAAAATCCTCCTGAGCAATTCCTCTATTTTTTTTTTTTTTTTTGGGGTTTACTTATTTTTGTAAATGTAATTACAGTAGATGATCCGCGTTCTATGGTGATGGACTCGAAAAGACAAACATGTAATATAGTTTACGTCCCAGCTGTCATAAAGAGCGAGCACTGATGCAATTGGCCATGATGTATGGAAAGCATTACGGTAATGGCTAGGGATGCAGAGAAATCATGTATGACGGAAGGAGGACCATCCTTGGACACAGACAAGATATTTCCTAACATATAATGAATGAACGCATTGGCAGTGGTTGAGTGGTTTGCACATTTGCCTCACAATGAAAAGATTCCAAGTTCTTGGCGAAGATTCTCCACTGTTCAACATATTTACATTTTCATTACGATGTGTAAATATTGTAAATGTAACGGCCGTACCTCGGTCCAGGTCTGGACGATACTTGGAGGAATCGGTGGAAATTTCTATGGAGGAGCAGTTCCAGCGCATGTCAGCAAAGGTTTTTTGGCACGTTTTTTTGACTTCGCGGGCTGCTTGGATGATGGTTTGCATGAGTTCCATGTTGCTGCGGCACAGCTGAGCTTGGGAGGAAACCAGGCCAGGCAACAGTTTACAATGTTGAGTCTGATTGATGGCTAAGGTCTTGGGGGTGTGTGATATTGCTCTGCGGAGTGAAGAAACACAAAAAAAAAGTCATAAACAGAATTCACTCGTAATGGTAATAGGGATGATTGCCTTAGTGTGTTTATTTTTTTATGCTTATGAATAATTCTTGTCAAGTCTACTGTAAATGCAAAAATGTTAAAAAGTACATTAAAATGTATTGATTAATATATTATATTATGTATTATATATATATTATGTGTTATGTGGGAAGTGTTTCATATCTGGAAATTTGAAGATACAGTTGTATTAAAATGAAAACTGTTTGAGGCAGGTGTGGGCAAACTACGGCCCGGGGGCCACCTGCGGCCCGTTAAACGTTTCAATCTGGCCCGCCAAACTTGAAAAAAATTAAATGGAGAAACCTTGTTAATGTTTTATTTTCTAAATACTCTGGTGTGTCAAACATATATTTTGTTGTAATGCTTTTGTTCATTTTCATTTAAAATTAAATGTAATTTTTTTTCTCCGATGAGGTGAGGTTACAAAAACATTCCATCCATCTGCTCCTGGGCCGGCCCCTCTGTCATTTTAGAACCCATTGTGGCCCACCAATTAAGGTGACATCCATCACAGGAATAGAACCACTATAAAAATCCCAAAAGAAAATTTGTGGCAGATCCATAAAACACATTTGACACATTCTTGGCTCGGAACCTTTTCCTTACAGTGCAGGACTGGCTACGAGATATCCCCCCCCCCAAATATTTTTGTAAAATCATTTCATCTCCAAGCCAGCGAGATCATATCTCCCGTATGCTCCTCACCATTTCGATTTTGCACCATGGGAGGTTTTGTCTTCTTTGGCCCCAGTTCAATGTTAATGGTCTATTTAAATGCTATTAAAGGAACATATTGGACTATATTTAGGTTTAATATGTTTACAGAGAAACCTCAGGCAGGGGAGGCTAACTCAAATCTACCGGCACGCTTGTAAGGAACATGCAGCGGGCTGTTTCACATTATCGTCGGCGGGGGCACTAGGTAATACGCAATGATAGGCTATGACGGCACCGAGCGCCCGGTCACTCACAGGTGTTTATAATCACATCTGCTTTGGCATCACATCATCATGACGAGACATTTGGATTTAGCATAGTGCACGTGCTTGAATCCTATTTTCATATGTAGTGAGGGTTATTTCTGTCTTTAGCGTGACCGCAACCCCAACCTGTCAAGGCAGATGGCAACCCCAATTTGAGACTTGATTCCGTGCAAGGTTTTCATCTGTGAAATTGCTCATAAGGTCAGTAAGATTCTACTGACAAAACATTTGTGGATGGAAAAACTTTTTTTTTTCCTTAGTTTTAACCTCAGCTGTTTAAACAATGACGCATCACATTTTTATATTTTCAGCTTTTTTTTTTTTTAAGTCACCAAAATTATTTTTACATTTCAGGATTTTTTTTCATGAACTTAAAACAAACAATTAAATTTACAACCATTCATGCATTGGAATTGATATTCAGTCTGCTTTGATCAAACACACACACACACACATTGTAATTTTTTTGTGGATGTCTTTATTTCTATTTGCTTTTATTTTGCCTTGTTCTCCTTTTTGCAGCAAATAACAATATATTCTCAATGGCCTTACCAGGACAAAAATGATTGTTAAATAATCGTTTTTAAAATACAAATTTCTGCTTCAGTGTTGCTGTGCTGTTTTACTTGTTATTATTCCCCATGTTGGAGTTTGAGCAGTTTGTTTCCTCTCATGTGTGTGCGTGTGTAATATATGCAGATTATGTGTGGAAAGAGTTCCGATTTTTTTTAAATTTGCATTAAGATTACATGAATATATATATATTACATTAATATATATATATATAATATGTATATTACATTAATATTACCTTTTAAATAGAAATCAACTGAGCTGAGCTTTAAAAAGGTCTTTTTTTTATTTGGCTCTCACAAACAAATTGGAACAACCCCATGCATGAGTGGTTTACAATAAATATCCACGCACTATTTCGAAAAATTAAGTGAAATGATCAAAAAATATATATATTTCCTGGCTTTAAATTGATTCCTCGTTGCTTCGTGCACCACACACATTTTGCAGAAATCAAATGTGAGAAGTCATGATTGTCCAATCTGGCCAATGAAACCACAAAGTGAATGAACATGTAGAGTTAGGCTACATTTATATGACGACAAGTTTCAAATCTATTCAAAGAATCTGTTCACACGGAGCTGCAAAAATGGAGTTGTAATATGCAGGAAATTCCTCAAACCTGTACTTGTACACATGCCAGGTCCGTTGCTGGCCATGGTGCAAGAAACATTACCCACATGCACACAACTGCTTGTCATCCAAGAAACCAATTCTTCTCAATGAACATTCAAATGGGAACAGCACTGGTGTGCCCAGGTTTTATAAAAAATTTTTTCAGCATTCAGACAAACAGTGACAGTGTCATCCATCCATCATCCATTTAGGAGTGGTTATCGTGTTCGAGGTCGTCTCTCCAGCTGACCTTCACCCTGGCCGCTTTGCTTGTCATTCACATGGCACATAAAATGACAACACCATGTGACATGCAACATCCATCAGTCTCCCCGGCCATAAAACTGTTTCTTGTCATAAGGATGCCAGTTTGCTCCGATATGCAATTCACAGTTCACCCAATTTAAGTACTTAATTTTTCTACATTATATTTGACGGTATATTTTTTTCTCATTTTTTGGCCGCACTGGGGACGTTGGGCACACTGCGACAAGTGTTACGACACAAGTGTCGTGATGTTGATGGTTATTATCATATGAATAATGTGCTGGACATTTTGCTGTTCCCCAGCAGTGCATGGGCAAATTGAAAGTCCTCTGTAAATTGACCAACTAGATGACGAATTGCCAAACACATATAAGTAGTTGACTTACAGCTTTAAACGTCATTGTGAAGTTGTTAAGTCAACTCATCGACAATTTGGCCATATGACTCTACAGTGACCAGCCGGCCCTCGAATAGCAAAAACCCGTCAATAATTGTCCATTTAATTGCATTTAAAATGTATGCTTTTTATTTATTTATTTTTTTTTTTTAACCAAAAAAATCCTGATATACTGCGAACATGTTTCTTCCATTAAAAACTGATTGGCTCAACCGATAAATAAATATTTTAAAACATTTTTTTGAATAGCGAAAAAAAAATCTAACCACAGAGCCCACTGTATTTTCATGATCAACATAAGTGAAGCGCGTTTTAAATTTTCACACGGGCATGTTAGATTGGACATGTTATTAATTTCACATACATTTGCAAGCTGCATTTAAAAAAAAAAAAAAAGGTAGTTTGCGCCGCGGTGGGTGTGAACGCAGCCAACTGTATTTGCCACCAATCAAAGTGGCACCTCTTATTTCCGTTAAATGTGCCGCACACTCATCGTCACTTTTCTTTGCTAGTGTGGCAACAGACAACATAAACGGATGCCCTCATTAATTATGTAATGAGCTGTAGGTGATAACTGCTGATGACTCAAATATGTCTGCAGGCCTAATGCATATATATCGATCAGGAGTGTGCGGCCCCTCCAGAGTGGCGTGCCTGCCAATTTGCTGATTTAAAAAAACATAAGCGAGATGATAAAAAACAATTTCTGAACAAGTTATAGTTATTAAGAACAATTGGTGCACACTGTGGAGGTATTTATGAATGAAATACGATGACATCCACCACAAATACACGCGGAGCACGCATTTCTGTCTACCAGCACCTCGAACAAATTCAACAAAATCGCTTCGACGGACTTGGCGCCAAAAGTTCGACATAGTTTTAGCCACTGATTTGTTACATGCGGATGTCAAGCACCCAAACAAACCGAAAAAGCGGGCTGACTGCTTCCAAACAGCCACAGCGAGTCCTGCACTTCCAAACATATCTAAAAGTTTTTTTCCCCATGCCATCTCTGTGGAGAAAGATGATGATGATGAGTTTGAGGATTGTCCTGCTTTTGGCTTGAATTCTCGCTAATCCTGTTGACTGAACTATAAAACCAGTGACAGATATAGATTTTCATTCAGTTCTCTGTTCTCATCACACACACGCAGCCTCACAAGAAGATGTAAAACAAGACCACAAATATTCAGGCTTCTCTTCTCGCCATCTCCGGGCTTTGCTTTCCGAAAGTTATGACTGTTATTATTATACACCGTGGTAAATTTCATCGGATATCTTCGGAGTCAACCTCGCTGTCTCTGTTTACTGAAGCCGCATCAAAGTTATTAAAGAGGTTTCCGTTCATAGCCAGAGGAACTGCACGTTAATCTACTATCCCTTTCATGACGTACACGGGGGACTAAACACACAAGCTTTCCCCTCATCAGGAGCAACTTCAAGAATGTCGGAGCCCACTTCAAAGCTGCCACAGGGGCTTCACTCCATAAAACATCGCAACATGCATAAAAGCGTCACGCAGCGTTGTGTAATTTCATGATGTCACGTGAACGGCTGGACTGTAGAAACGCAGACACAAATTGGGGAAATGGATACTTACAGCCATTTGATGCCAGAGCAGACCTGAGAGAGCAGCAGAGCAGCAAGCACAGCAAGAGGCAGGACGTGAGAGCACCTCCTCATGGTTGGGCAGTGACTGACGTTCGCCGGGCACAAAAAATACACGAGGGTTGGTTGGAGCGTCTTCACCTCACAGGTCCTCCGTCATCTCATGACCTTGTCGAGTAAACCCTGTTGTGAGAAGAACACGTTTTCGTTAAAGTTGATTGTCCTGAAACAAGTTAACTTTTTCAAATCATGGAACAGTGGGCTTCGTGTCGGAGAATGCAAAAAGAATTGCAGTTTTCTTCTCTACCAACCACATTTAGGCAACAACTGGAGGATCTAATTAACAACATGACCTGACTGAAATGGTCTCCAATAAATTAAAAAGGTTTGACGCAAAGAAATCCATTGAGTTATGAAACACAGGATGAATTTTGGAATATGTAAACATGAAATAATCTCAGTTCAATAATATTCATTGCAACATTTACAAGATTATCACACTAAGTGACAAAATGAAAATTGCTGCATATGATGCACCCAAAAAAATCACATCAAGAATATATATATATATATATTATTATTATTTTTTTTTATTTTTTTATGAAATAATTACTAATTACTAATTTTCCGGAGCTTTTTTGATCGTGTTTTTTCCCCTCATCTGATAGAGGAACAAAAATGTAACACACTTAGGGTTAACACTTTGGTTGTTAGTTTACCCGCAGGATTTTATCTACTTGTTTATTTTCTTTTTTTTACATTTGTAGAAAAAGCAAAAACAAAAGCAACCATTAACTCCCTTGAATTTCTTGAATAGTCCCTGAAGAGGATATTCAATTTTGTAACACGAACAAATGCATGAATGCCCGAAGGGAGAGTTTAAATTGACCTTCTTAAGGGCATCCTGTCAGTGTCCTGAAGGTGACACCGCCCCAGCAACCAGTCCCAATTTTATACTTAGTTCAAAAGTGGAAGTTCTGCTCCTGTCCTTTATGAGTTGGGTGTTAATCCATATGTTGGTTGTCAACCTACCACTTTATATTCAGTGAGCCGGGTTCATACAATGAGCTACTGCTGCTCGAGTACACAAGTAAATCAGCCTAACTATTGTTTGTATAGTTGTAATATAAATTTAAAAAGAAAAAAAGTGATTGTTGAATGTTTTTTCTTTGATGGTATCCAATGAATGAATGTGTTCTAATCCAAAAGCAGTCAGTGTGCCAGTCTCCTCCTTTATTTGCTCACATCTTCTCAGTCTGCATTTCATCTTGGTGTTACTGCCACTTCACTAAACGTAAAAACATAGAAACCGTAGTGGGAGCAACCCACGTGAGCTCAGTAATCCGCAGCCTGTGGACAGCAGCAGCAGCATCTGATAGCACGGTGAGTTGGCGATAAGTGATCTTTTTGAAGTGCGCTAAAGTGAGCGCATTAAAACGCACAGGTAGGAGATAATAAACCTTTAATGATGATGGGAAGAAAGCTGCTGTAAAATCGTTCATGCAATTAATTAAATAAATTAACGTCTTCGCGGATGTTAAGTGGTACAACCACGTATTAGAAATGGAAAAATAAATATATAAACTGATTTATGTGGTGTTAAATTAAAGATATTGAAGTTTAGACATGCACGTTGGGGTGTGGGACGGTATATGTAAAGTGGCTTAAGAGCGTTCATTCAAATTCATTCCGAATGCATCTCCAGTTTCGCCAACAGGATGTTGTCGATCACTGCAATCAACAAACACATTTAGCGTCACATTCCAAATGAAGCGATCAAGGATTCCAATTGGGTTAACAAACAATATGCGTATGGATTTTTAATTTTAAAGTGTTTTACTTTCACGTTGATAACTAAGCGCTTTGAGACATCAACAAAAAAATTTCCAAACTATATCTTAAAATAAATCGGCCTCTGCTGAACACATTCAGGATATGTGTATTTAATAATACTGCCTTAAAAATAAAATTACACTTGCAAGTTTTTTTTACAGTAATTTTGATGCAACATTTCGACTTTCACATCAAGTTCTTTTGGTCACACAATATTTTATCAAACAAGTTGCAACTCACCCTGTTTGCCGCGGCAATCCGCTTTCCACGTTTCATAAAAAAAATATTGAGAAGAAATCACACGACAGCAGGTCCGAATATCCTACAGGAGAGAAAGAAAGGCGTTGCGCTCTCTTTTCGTTTCTTTCTTTTTTTCTAGCCAGATGCGTGCGAAAAATCCAACATGGAAAGTGAGAATAACTCCGAACAGGTACGCATGGTGTGTTTTCCAGAAAGTTCAGCGCGTGTGCGTACGAGAGTGTGTGAGAGAAAAGAGACGGACAGAGAGCGAACTAAAGTTGGGCTGGATCCGAGCGAGTGAGTTTTGAGAAGGCAGACTCGGCTCTAAAGTACCACCAGCCCACTTTTGATGTGGTTGCTGATGTCACACCTGCATTAGCATAACAAAGCGCGCCGCCGCGACGCGACCTGACAGGGGCGCGCCCATGTGCTTGCCCCAATAAACAATATTAGATTATGTTCTTCCAGAGGCTGAAATATTCGCACATTGTACGGATACTTGAGTTGAAATTTATAAATAAAGACTCTGGAAAAAGCAGACGGAAACAGCAAACACACTTTACGGTGAATTATATCATCATGTAGCCCACCTGTTACATACAATAAATAATAAAAAAACAAATAAATCTGTTCCAGCCAATACCAAGAATAATAGTTAATAGTAAGTTAATAATAATTAAAACATACAGACATAATAATGGATTATGAATACATACACACAGGTTTTATAAAATGTAATTAAGATAAAAGTCACAGTTTGTCTCATTAGATAAACAGCCAAAAGTGCGTCAGTGAATATTTTCAAACTTTGGCTTGTGCTCAATATCAACAGAAAGGCCAGGGATTGAACCCACAACCTCTGAGTTGTGAGACAAGCACTCTACCACTGATCCATGCCTCCTCGTATAAACTGAGAGGTGATACTTAATATGGTTACACTATCACATTTATGAGCGCCACCAACAAATTCAAAGCAACATTAAATACTGGAATTGTCTTACACTAACGCTGTCTTGAAATTACAGTTTGCAGCCAACCAGTTATGAGAGTGAGTACATTTAAAGCTGTAATGTGCATGTTGTCAGTATGAATTCAGATTTCCTACACTGGTAATTATAAGATAATATGATATAATTTATCATCACAGCAAAACAAATTTGATGTATTTGCATGGATGTAATTTACTGATCACATTATGCTTTGATGAACTGCCAATAAAATCTGGCTAATGTTTTCCCTTCATCAATGTTAACGACATTCTAGTTTGTGATGTATTGCAGAGCCAGCTGTGGGAAACCAATGTCGGCGTTTCGTGAGAATATTCTGCACCTCAAGTGTTTCGGCAGAGGCAGACGTGAGCTGTTGTACAGACCTTGACCTTCCAGCGGCTCGAGCTAACATGCTTGGCCTCAGGTTGTGCCGCGTATCAGGTGTTGCCGGGCTTTTCTTTTGTAGCCGACCAGCCCTCAGGAATTCCGCATCAAGCCTGCGTGTATCAAAAACAACCTATTAACCTTTAACACACGTTTTTGGATATTGTGGCCTGCTCAGACTACTCAATACTATGTTGCAGTGCATTAAATCAAAACACAGCAGTATACCTATCGTAAAGATATTGTGTAGGTGTACCTAATGTTGTGGCCAGTGAGTGTATGTTTCAGATTGTGGTTCCACTCAGATGTGTTTTACATTGCAGTCAACTGTGAATGGGCACAGATTGTTACATGTGTGGGTGTTGCGGAGCTTCCAGCGAGACCGGGCCCGCTTTCAGAAAGACTTTTTACACTCAGCCTCTTCATTCCTGAACTGAGGTCGACACCCAAAGCCTTTGATTTTTTTTTTCTACACCTCTCACCTTCTGAATAACACAAGGGGTGACACCTTTGGGGAGACATAAGTGTTAAGAGTTCATGATTGTGAAACCACTCGTCATTTCAGAGCAGAGCGAGTGTCATAGATTGGAGCAAAATCTTTTCAGAGATGATTTAAATAAGTAACACACAATTGTTTCAACCAGATGTGGTTCCACCATAAAATATGTTTTGATGAATAAAGATAATGATGGAAGACGCATTCCTTTATTTTTAGTTCAACTGTTAAAAGAAGGCAGTGTAGGCAGTATTTCCCCAACTAACACTGCATCTAAACTACCGAACTGCGAGAAAGATTGAGTAATAGTTGTTGCCATGTTTTACTCTACCAGCATATTTGTGTACGGGCTTTTTAAAATTCTATTTGCAGAAACTCAAAACTCTGTGGTTTGGATACAAAGACAGAACAGTTTATCACACAAACTTTAGCTCGCAGAAGGTGGTACACTGCCTTTAAATATCAAGTTTGAGCACTAAAATGAAATTATAATTATATTTTATATTAAATTTTATAAACATCAAACGTCAACGGGAGGTCCTGATTATCGACAGTAGAAAAAAAAATCATTAGGTAAAATAAAACAATAAAATAGGGTTACTGTCAAATGCTACCTGCTTAAAGGGGAAGTCAACCCCCCCAAAATATTCTTTGCAATTATATGTTCAATGTGCCTTCACTAGTCTTAACATGGTATTATGATTAATATTGTGTTTGTGGAATATCAGTTAAGCATTAAAATCCACATGTTTTTAGCCATCTGAGTGGGCGGCCATTTTGTTACTTTCTGTTGACTGAAAATGACATCACAATTTGGGGCTCAGATAACGACTAATCATGGCTCACCTGTTCTCTTAAGATGAGCTATGATGGTCGTTCGCTGAGCCCTGGAGCCCTGAGCAACTGTGATGTCAAGTGGCAAAATGGCCGCTCCCTGAGATGTACAGAAACGGGTGGATTTTGCTGCTTAAGTCATATTCCACAAAGGCAATATTAACCAGAATGTCGTGTTTAGGCTAGTGAGACTGAATAGAACATATTCTTGAAAAGAACATTTTTGGGTTGACTTCCCCTTTAAGGACAGTGACAGAATCAGATCAGACATGAAATTCCTATTTCGCTCCAATGTCTGCGGGGGGCTCACAGCGGAAATCGCCAAAGAAAAAAACAAAAAAACGTCTTCCCAATCTGAGCCCAGTAGGACACTTGTCTCTCAGCCTTTGCACACCATTTGGTTCTAACCCCTCCTCTCGATTGTTCTTTGAGGACAAAGCCCTTTCAACTGACAGATGGGTGGCACTTTTGAACATGTCATGAGGTCCTTCAGGAGAGCCATGAGCCTGCACAACAGACAAGACCCAAAAAAAAGACTCTGGAGGTCATTTGGAAAATAACAGATGTTTCTATGGTTTGAGCGACAAAAATGGAAATATTATATGCATTAATTGTGGCATTTATATTCATTTCATCAACTTAGCAATTTGGTTTTAAACTCAAATTCATCTTTTCTGCAAAAACCAATCAGTTTTTTTACCTCATCACATGACATGACTGCACAGGTAGGATTGGGTGTATTTGCACCTTTATGGGAGGGAAGGTGCCTTTTCCAGGCCAAACCTCCTAATCACCCTCATTTAAATCAAAATCAGGTAATTAGTACACCCCAGTACGCTGTGCTTGACATTGCGGAAACAGAAAATAGACTTGAAGATTTGGAGGTCAAGTGCAAGCTCTTCCCTTTCGGATGATGTAGTCAGCCGTGCATGTCACGTGAGCATAGACTGCTTGCACCACAAATTGTAATCATAATTCATGAAATGAATTGGATTTCTACCATGATTAAGCCCGAATCCTATTTATGAATTAAAACCGGTGACATCCACCACACACGTACGCCTGTCCGCCTCTGTGCCAGTATCAAATTCACCAACCTATCACGTTACCCCACCTGTGTTGTACAATAGACCTCCATTTATCTAGTCTAAAATGTTGTCGAGGCGCAGAGGTACCACCCAGTGAGGCGTAGCACGTCTAGAAAATTTCCAAACATGCCGAACTCGACCATCACCCCAGCACAAAAATGACGATGCGCTCATTTCTACGTCGACTGCAGATTACTTTCTGTTACCAAATTGTCGGCTGAGTTGGGGGGGCAAGGCCTTGCGCCAGAAGGCCCAGAGAAGCGCAAATGCAACACAGCCGCAGAGAAATCACAAGGACAGTCACCATTATCTCGACAAACTATATGCTTTGTGTCCGTACATCTGCTTCTCATTTAATTGTTTTCATTGTAGTTGGAAGATGAGAACCAGAGTATACTTTGATGCGTACAAAACCATTTAAAATACAGTACCGAACTGCTTGCCCATTAGGGCTTGTGAAACTTAACAGCATCAGATCATCTTTAAAAGGATGTTTTTTTTGCACAAATGACAGTTAGGCCATGTGCTTTGTGGGTATGACGTAGGTTACAGTACTTACTTAGTTGCTGACTTAATTCCCATTGAAGGCTTCGTTTAAAATCATCAAAAATTTTGTTCAATTATAAAACAAAGGCTACCTGCTTACAGGTCTAATACACTAATGAATAATTCAGGGCAAAGGTTTTGCTTGTGGTCCTGAGAATTCTGGCCGAAATGTCACCTCTTAAGATCCCTCTAAAAGGAAAACTGGAAAGAAAATCCACATCAGCTATCTATGTCTTTACCCCACCCCCAAGAGTAGTTCAAGCCTGAATGTTTGCATCAGTACTGAACATGGACTTGCAACGGGAAACCTGGCGCATGGGTCAATCACGTTACAGCTTAGACATATTGTACAACACGGGTGTCAAACTCATTTTTGTGGACGGGCCACATCGTAGTTGTGGTTTCCCTCAGAGGGCCGGTGTGACTGTGAACCCATATAAATTGATTGGAAAGCCAGTTTTGAAATCAGAAGCTAGTAAGTAATTGTTCAACAATTTTTCAATTTATTTTAAAAGGGGAGGATTGGTAACAAATAAATGGCAATATCTCATATCTCAGTGTTGTTAAAAGTGAAGAAAATATGCTAGAAACAGGAAGTTGATGCAGAAGATTTGCCCTTTGCGGGCCACATAAAATGAGGTTGCGGGCCAGATCTGGGCCCCCGGGCCTTGAGTTTGACACATGTGTTGTACAAGGTGCATTCTCCATGCTCCATCACTATTCTGACATTTCAACTCTCCACAAAACCCATGTATACATCCCAAGTGCCATGAAACAATATTGAATTTTTTAGGAGGTTTAGTCCTCATGGCAGAATGTGTCCTGGTGTCAGCAATCTCCTCGCAGGTTGGATGTGGCTCCAATGAAGCCTGTGAACAGTGGCAACAGGCGACCCAGAGCGGAGGCAGATCCGTTAGCTCAGCAACTGAGCGAGAACACAGAGATGCTCCTTTCACACTGAGTTGAGCACCGACAATCAGGGCTTTGTTTTGGAGGCATCCGCTGTTACAGCTCACCCGAGGGATATGTGCATCTGTAACCGCTCTCCGTGGGTTAACAGTGTTCAGGCCGGCTCAACATTAAGAAAAGCCTAACTATTTTTTTTTCAGCAGGATATACGTGCTAAAACAAGTCAATGATTATTTTGATTGAAGTCAACCATGAAATTTGGGTTATTGATGTATTTAATTTGGAAGTACATTAAGCATTCTATTAAATGCTAAATATTAGACTTCTAAATCCAATTGAGCATCTGCGACTAGACTTGAAAATTTACAGGCACACTCCATCCCAACTTGAGCTATTTTGCAGAGAAGAATGGGCAGAAATGTCAAGTGTTTAGATGTATAAAGCTTGTAGAACCCCCCCCCCCCCAAAAAAAAAAAGATTGTGGCTGTAATTGCAAAAAAAAAAAAAAAAAAGAATTCTTATTCAAGTCACTACTAAGGATCAATCCAGTGATGCTGGGTCACGAGATTTAGTTAAAATTCTGCCAAGGCTTAGACCACATTGGAATCCTGAGCAAATAATTGACCTTCAGAAACAGAAAAACAATTGGGCTGAGAAATCACATATTAACTAAACCTCAATGGTAACATTGAAGCCAAAGAGCAATCATTTGCATAACTGGTCTGATCTAATCAACTAAACATTCCAACACTACAGGGGTCTTGAAGACAAAAATTGAAAACCAATTTGGGTGTAAACCTGGGAAAGTAACTGACATACAATATCGTATAAACTTTTTTTTTTTTTTAACTGAAGTGTGAAATAATGCAACTACAGTCTCACAGTGCCACCTTGTGTCTCAAGCACTAAATGGTCTTCTAGACAAACAACAAAATTGATATTTTTGGACACTTTTATTACTTTTTTGACAAATATATATGCTTTTCCTATCAAGGAGACATTCTTTAAAAGCTAGGTTTACAGCAAATACAGTTTTGCAATGTGACATAAAACATGGAAGGGGAAAAAAAAAAAAAAAAAAAAAATCAAGAAAACATTGATGTAACCATTTCAATGCGTGCACAAGTAAAAGGAAGAAGTGTTACATTTCATTATAAAATAACTTGTAAAAAGTGATACCGATGACAGCCTGGTCATTTCTGGTAATGAGAAAACTACTGTAGTTGCTGCAAATGCCAAATGGGACAATTTTCATGTTAACATATTAGGAAATATTTGTTTTGCATCAAGGCACACAAGCATTGATTAATCGTCAATGGATCATTGCTTTTTAATCCCCGCCACCCCAACCGCTCGCCACACCTTTATGTTGGTCCCATTGGACAGTACAACTGTACAAACTACAGGAAAAAAAATCAAATATATCCAAAAAAAAAAAACCAATTGGTTAACAGACTATCAACAAAAGGAGTATCAATTAAATCAATAATGTACACCGAAAGCTTGATTTCGGAACTCAAGAGTTCAACTGTTCTTGAGTACGGTGGCAGCACCATCTCGCTATGATGGGAAGACCTGCAGCGATTACAGAGGATGGAGCTCAGTGAGGCCTCGCTTTTCCTGCTGTATAAACTCTTGTAAGCTTCTCTTTCCCTGCTTGAAGTTGCTCTCCCTTCTTGAAAATGGCAAAATCACCTGGAGTCGCAGAAGAGTCTCAATATTACTAAAACTTCTTATCTGTGATGTCTTGAGGGTGTCGAGGACAGTCGTCGGAAGATAGCCTGCCATGGGGTCTAACCACTTCTCCTTCCACAACTTCATCTCATCTTGAAGCGAGGACTCATCTGGCAAGTCTTCCTTGTACAGGCGCAGCACAAGACTACCGAGAGTGCTGGTTTCTACTTTGGACATTGCGTAAGGCACAATCTCCATACACTTAAAGGTATCCATCACCTTTTCAGTGAAGAGGTTGTCAATTTCTGATATCGAGTGCTCGATGAATTTCAAACTTAGTGCATTTTTGTAAAACTCACTCAGAGGTTCTAGGAGAACTGAATGCAACAATGGGATGTGGAGTTTCGATGCGAGCGTGACAGCTTCCTCAAACCACGCGCTGTGATGCGTGTCAATATCGCTCATCAAATTCCTGAGAGACGCATTGAGATCGGGCAAACTGTCCACGGCGAGTAACATGTCTAAGGGCTTGCCCTGAAGAGACTGACTTAGCTTTTTGCTTTCGTGCAAGACGTGTCTCAGCACCACCAATGACAGGATGAACTCAAAGTTTCTGATTGAATCAAAGAAATGTGATGCCTGCTGCTGGTCCGATACACTTCCCTGATGTTTGAGCTCACTTAGGCAAAGCAAGACAGCTTCGATAATCTCTACCATCACCTCATGCATGTCGTGACTCTTCTCCCAATTCTTCATCAGCATGTCCCTCAGCTCATTCCCCTTTCCTTCATTGTGCTGAAATATATGGAGGATCATTCCCTCAAGTCTGTCCTGCCGTTCCGCATCCTGTGTAAGCCAATGTAATATTTGATCAATCTGTACTGTCCTATCAGCGGCGGCTTCTGTTGGAGAAGACTTTGCCAGCCACACGTTGAGGGACAAACCGTAGCTGACTGTTCTTACTGCCTGAGGGTATTTATTGGCTATTGCTAAGCTGACAGCTCTCATCTGAGTTCCAACCTTACCGACACTGTGCAAGGCCTGCCCCCGACAATATGCCATGTTTAGCCCCCATTTTTCAGAGAGTGTGGTCTCAATCGCCTCTAAGAGGACAGCGGAGTCTTCAACGAACGGGATGAAAGCCAGAGTTTCCTCACACTGGACATCCTCTTTGTTTAAGTACCTGATGCATAGTGGGACATAAACCTCACCGTCAATATCGACAGTTTGTTCGGTGATTATCGTGAAGAACTGAGAATCCCAGAGTTCCTTGATAATTTCTTCACGCAACAGCGGCTCATAAAAAGACACGGGCTGTCTTGGTCCTTCCGCCGTTTGCAGGACCACTTCAGTTTCGGTAGATTTCTCGTCTTCGGCTGCAAGCGTCTCAGATGCTTCAGTGGTAGCATTGGGTACTGTTGGTGACACCTGGTCCGACAACTCTTCTGGGGCACCTCCTGTTGAAAAATGCGACAATATTTAGTCACCGATCAAGGCTCACAAAAAGCATTTACAAGTTGTATTATTCAAAGACTTACAGTTGTGGTACCCGCAGTGGGTAGTGGGAAAACAGGTGCTAACAATAATCGATTATATATAACATCTTTGAAGTTTAGAGTTGAAGGAGACTTTTGCCGAATTTTCAGAAAACCGGTTCAAAGCAATGAATGCTACAAGGGGGTGGGGAGGGGGGTTTTAATGCTGTCAAATGAGTTTGATGGATTATATACTTTGAGATAACTTCTTTTGTGAATTGGTGCAGCATAAATAAAATTGAATAAGATAGAATGGAATAGTTACTAGACAGAAAATTGGAAGCACAGAAAAGATTCATGGGATCAAAGCAATGCACTCACCTCTGTCTAGATTTAGGCCTCGTAAAATATCCATCACCTAAAAAAAGCAAAACTTTGATCATGTAATGCTGATAGTGCAGAGTCAAAAGTACTTTGACTATTCTAAAACATGAAATTTCAGTGCTGAGAAAATATATTAGCCCACCCAGTGTGAGGCTTGTGCCATGGTTGCCCGCAATCAGGGGTCTCAATTTATGTGGGGGCCATTGTCTCATCTCGTTGGTATTGGCATGCACCTAAGCGCGTCTAGTTGAGTAATGACATTTGATTTCTTGAGCATCACAATTTCCTCTGTGCATTCAAGACATGTCGGGTGACCCCGCGTGCAAAAAAAAATAAATAAAAGTTTTAAGCTTCTCGGATGGTATCACCGGAAAAACATGGTGGAGGAGCAAAAGTTGTTATATTTGTATATTTAAATTTTATTTCCGATTTTGTGCATACCATTTTTTTAAAGGACATTTGAGAGCTATAATTTTAACACTGATGTTTTTTTTCTCACTGTTGTTTTAGCTTCAGGACTTAATATCCGCCCATCCCTAACCAGTCCGTTAACATTTAAACTATATCATATTATAATAGTATAATAACAACAATAATAATAATAATAATAATTATTAACTATGATAAATGATCCAAACATCTTCAAATATAGTGCTTTGCAGAAAAATTACCCCCGCCATTTTAATTAGATGTAGAATTTATGCTTCATTCATTTCTGACTTCTCAGAGCAGGTCAGTGAGCCATCTTAAATTTGGATAGTTTGATATTCGACATTCCTGTTCAAAATGGCAAAATGCTGATTTTGTAATGTGAATGTAAAAATCTGAAAGAAAGCAATTCATGATGCTGGTTGGTCTGTGAAAGAAATTGGAACAGGTGGTCTAACAGATTTGTTCAGCACTGCACATGGACTAACTTACCTGTGAAAGACAGGGACTGCTCTCTGGATCGACTTCGATACACTTGGCAATGACTTCGGGCAGCCTCTGCAGTGTTGTGTGGTGGGAGAGGAGCATCACACGAGCTGTCCTGTTACCTTTGCAGACGGTGTTCCTTAAAATATCCCTCATTGAATTCAAAGTGGACTTCATTAGGTCACATTCAATGCTGAGACTGGGCAGAACCGCTACGAGCCGAAGCAGTAAAATAATTGTTGGGTGGTTCTTACACTCGGGATGAACTAATGTTTCAGCAATGGACGTTGGGGGAGCAACATCCTGGTCTTTGTCTCTCCAGACTGCAGCCCATGCATTGATGTCCTGCTCAAGTGTATCGGGTTCTGGAAGATCGGACAGGTAGAAGTTAAAGGGTTTGTCTGTGGATTCGGGAAGAATGGGCTGCGGATTGCAGGATGGCAGTAGAGACAAGATCGACAGAGCCTTCAAGTGGCTGTCTGAGAAGCTGTACTTCATTTCCTCAATGAGACTTTTCAGGAGGGGGATACTCAGACTTTCCCTGTAGTAGATCTCTGGAGAATCGTAGCTGCTGGCCTCCTCACAGAAACAGATTTGATGAGGGGCTACTTTGGTAGCTAACCGATACGCCTGTTCAAACCAAGTGGCGTGTACCGTGCTGACATTTTCCAACATTTTGCTGAGAGTCTCTATGATGAGCGGGATCTTTTCCACTTCGCAAAGGATATCAGCAGGGTTCCCACAGCGGAAGACAGTGCTACAGTTGCGAAGAGGAGCGCAAGCATTCTTCAGGATCACAAGGGTGACTATGAAATCCACATTCTTCAGAGCAGCGGAGAGAACTTGAGCATGCATTGACATGGCACCTCTGGCATTCGAACAGACAGCATCGAGGCAACTGAGAACGCCCTCCAATGTGTCAGCAAGTATGTCAAAGAAGTCCTCTCTCTTCTTCCATCTTGAACAGCATGTCTCCGGAATTTCCTCCAAAGCCTCCCTTGGCATGTTCAACAGCCCGTCAACGGCCTGTGCCAACTGTTCTTCTAGACAAGGAGATTCGTCAAAGAATAGTAGCAAATCTTCGGTGATATCCAGCATTTTGGCCACGGAAGGGCATGGCACACTGCCAACCAGCCAATGGGCCAAGCCACAGGACTCACTTGGTGTTACCACACACAGTGGAAACTTCTGGAGCATGTCCAAAGACATTTTCTTCAGGCTTTGGTAACCTGAGCCCAGGTGCATGAATGCTTGTCCTCGGCAGTGCGCCATCGGCAAGCCCCAGGATTCGGTTAGAATTTCTGCAAGCTTACTTGCTTGTGTATCAACATCGCAGTTGTGGTCGTATGGCAAGTAACCCATCAGCTCTACTTTTGGGGCAGATTCTCGGACATACCTGACAAAAACAGGTAGGTGATTCTCATCAGCGATCTTTACAGGTTTGTCTGTGATAAGTGAGAAGAATGGAGATTCTTGTATCTCTTTCAGTATGACATCTCTGATTCCCTCTATGAGTAATGTCACAATTTCAGCTTCACTTATGGACTGAGCACATTTGTTGTCCTTTCTGAACCAGTGGCACATGTTGAGCTCCTGGGTGAAATACTCTTTTTCTTCATCGGAGAGCTCCGTGATACTGATATTCTTTTTCCCAAGGATTGCAGCCTGTCTGAATATCGTCACCAGACTTTGACGGTTGTCTCCAATTTGTCCATTTTCATCAATGGGCTTCATTTGCTGGTGTTCATCCTTCAAGTCGGGGCACAGCTGAATTTCAGGCTCATCAATTTCCAACTTGACAGACGTGGCCACTACATGACAAACAAAAACAGTGGGGAAAAAAATTATATACCATCGGAGGGCTATCAAGTTCACAGCAAAATCATTTCAGTTAACAAAAAAATAAATATCATACCTTCCATATTGTCAGTATTTCTGATTAAACTTTTGGCTTCCTTATCCTGTGGAAACATAAGCATTCATCAGATGTATTTAGAAGTCATTAACTCAAATACCAAAGCATGAGTCAATGCTTGCCCCACAGTTTTCATTTGAAAATGTTTTTTTTTTTTTAAATCCAGTAGACAGGAAAGCTTCTTCGTGTGACACCACATACTGTAAATGAAATTCAATTGATTTAAATGGAATCTCTAAATATAAAATGACTTCAGAAACATTATCTATAATTCCAAGTGTGTGCTTCATTGTCAGGTAAGATAAAAGAATTAATTTTATATTAAGATACAACAGAGAATGGGGATGAAAGAGTTTAGAATGTTGCAAAGTTTGATAATACAAGGTGCAATGTTTTCAGGGCGTACTAACATTTACATTAGTAATAAAGTAGTAATAAAGATCCGAGGTGGGCTGCGGCTGGGCGGTCCACTTATGTCATTTATATGAATCAATATTAGCCGTTTCTCTGGGTCTCCAACTAGCCATAGCACGTTAGAAGCCCTCTGCCGGGGATTCCTGACATGTGGTCTTTGCAGCATCTAAAACAGTGACTCTGTTTTTTTTTTAATTGAGACAGACAGGAATAACCATAATATTTCATAATGTTTCTAAACAATGAGACCCACATATATGGGCCTGTGTCGCCCATCTCTCTGCGCATCTTAGGCAATTAAATTGGTTGAATGCCTTGTTGTTGTCTCCAATTGTTATAAAGTTGATAAATGTGACAATTTTGGTAAAAAAAAAAAAATAACAGCGAAATAAAACTTTCATACCGTTTCGTTTCTACTGGAGAACCTGCTTGAGGAATAAACAATGAGAATGTAAAATTTGAATTTATTAAAAGCACTCACCAAACAGATGCCCTCCAGGGCTTGTGGAGTAACCTTCAAACACTGGCTCACCATGCGGTCAAGGTCCCTGTTGAAATCTGTGCCAACCTGAAGCACAGCCAAGCACAGCGAGCGGTCTTTGGGGTTTGTATTCCTCAGGTAGTCTTGGAACCTCTTGTGGCGCATGACAACGCCACAGTCCTCAAGGGCTGTGCTGGGTAGCACAGACATAATCCGAAGGAGTGCATTGATGTTGCCAAAGTACTGCATGAGCGGCAGACGCAGTGTTTGAAATATTGAATTGGGGATGGTCACGGAGGCAACTTTAGTCTTCCATGTTACTCTCCAACAGCAGAGTTCAGTGAAGAAGTTGTCAGCATCGGGAAGATCGCTGCTGTAGAGAGGCGGCTTGGATTTCAAGCTCTCAAACATGTAACTGACCGTAACCAAGCATGGGACCAGAGAGAGGAAATTAAGAGCTTCTTTGTGATCCTCCGAAAAATGATCCTTGACGGCATTGATGAGGTTATCGACTAGGGGCACACTTAAGCTGTCTTTATAAAAACCTACCGGCTTTATTAAGCTGTCCCTTGGCAAAGAGTTTTCAGGCATTTCGATCGGCACTCTTAGACTTTGTGCAATTGCGCTGGCTTCATCAAACCAATTCTGGTGGAACACTTTCAAATTTGTTTTTATTCTGTTCAAAGTAGCCACGATGCCAGTGATTTGACAAAGCTGGAATGCTGCATTGAAATGATCTCGCTGAAGACCCGCACTCAGCTCTCTGGTAAACGAAGAGGTATTCTTTATGATGACCATAGCAATAATGAAATCAAATTGCATTAGTTTGTTTAAGAGTTCCCCGGCTTGTTGAGAGACATCATTTTTCCACCTCTGTGGGTTGTTTTTTACTTTTTCCAGACATTCAACAAGGGGCTCTAGCATCTGCACAAACACCTCATACGAATCATGCATCTCTTGCCAATGGGAACAGTAGGTCCCCTGCAATTCCTGGACCCTTTCGTAGTTCTCACGAAGACCATAGGCAATGACATGATCAAGCTGTTTTTCTAGAGCAGTCCTGCTCCCAAAAAACATCACCACCTCCTCAAACGTATCCAGGGCTCTTTTAACAACAGGTACTGGGATAGATTTGGACCACCATGTGTTGAATGAGTAGCAAGAGCAATGTGTGCTGATGGCGAGAGGGTACTTCTCCTGTACTTTGCAAGCAAAAGCTTTTAGTTTGTAAGAAACGTCGCCAGAGCCAAGGTAGGCCTGTCCTCTGCAGTTATTCAAATCAAGACGCCACTCTTCCGTTACAATTTCCAAGAGGCGACGCACCATCGCGTCACAATCCAGATCGGCTTCCAGGAATCCCATCAACTCCAGCCGCATGACATCAAAACTGTCCACAAACCTAAGAAAGAGCGGAAGATAATCCTTTGCCTCGATCTTCACAACACGATCGATGAACAATGAGAAGAATGAACTCCCGGCTTCCATGAGAATTCCTTCCCTGACTGCATCTTCGCACACGGTGAGTACTTCTTTCATTTCAGACTTTGTAACATAGTCAACTTCTCCATCCTGCGCAGGAGAAACCTCACTTTGTTGCCAGCTTTGGCTGTTGTACGCGGCAGTCACTGTGGCTTGCAGAGCCGACTTCAAAGCTTCTCTATCCGTCTCAGCGCACTTCATCTCTACAAGACTCTCAGCATCCATCTCCATGTTGATTCGTTTTAATTCATCTTCAGTGTCTTTTTCAGTGTGGTTTCCTTGGCTAGCCACTGTGAGAAAAGATGATGACAAATTTTAGCCAATGGGGCAAATAGAAACATGCAGCGCTAATTGGGATGCCGATACTGTACGACTATATACGTACAAAGGGCGGGGCTGTGCTCCAATACAAACACTGAATGCCAATTTACCAGCCGGTTGCATGTAGAGGGGGGTGGAGCCATGTAGAGACGCTTTGAGGTAAAAAGGGAGGACTTTGTAAACCGACTTCAAATATGCTCTGCAAAATGGATGATTAATTCAACTGACCCAGCTATTACCCAGTCATGAAGCAGCGTCGGCTTCATGGGGAGTCCCGCCATTGGCTGCGGCAGATAAACCTTTTATTTCAGCCGGCAACAGCGGTAAAACAGAATCAAAACAAAATTAAATTAAAAAAAAACCTGAGTTGATCATGTGCATATACCTGTCAAAGTAGCGTACATGCGTCTGATGGTTATGCCAAGTGATGCTGTGGTCACACCGAACGCCAGCTGGGCGTTTCTAACTGTGACTTTCAATAAGTAGTAAATGCAGTTTGCGTGGACAGGCGCGGTTGTCCAAACTATTGTTTTTATACTTCCAGAGGTTGAAGTGGACAAAAGTAGTTGGAGGCGATCGGTCTCCGTTTTAGACAATAGAGCTGACAATGCGAGCAATATTACCTCGCTTGCCTCCTTGCTGAGACGTAGACGCTAAACCGGAAACAAATTAGTCAAGCTCCAAAAGGGGGCATGCCAATTAGTCGTAAAAAAAAAAAATCACTACTAAGTCTTTAAGGGGGGAGAATTTTAGTACCGATGTCATTTTTGAATGCAAACCTATTAAGTGCCAATTTTAACGTGAAACGTCCCCGTAAAAACAACAATGAAAAAAAAAAAAGTGCATAAATAATCTTAATCTTACCTTTAGAAGGCTTATCTTTAGTGTCTTCATCCTGTATAACAAATGTCACTGTTATGAAAACTGTTTCATCATTGGTCACAATAATTGTAATTTCAAAAATAAAAATAATTTACTCACAGTCTGTAACATCTGCAGTATGTCTGGATGCTTCTGGACATATGAATCCACCATTTGCTCAACATTGAAATGCACATCTTGGTTGACGTAAACATATGCCGAGCTACACTGTCTTTGGTCCTCCGGCGTGTCTTTCAGGTAGGCGTGGCATCGTTCCAATACCATGTGGTATTGCCCATAAACATCTGCCTCTGCATTTACACACGGCACAGTGCCGAGCACCCTCAACAAGCTCTGCACATTTGGGTAAAACCCGATATCTGGTATTTTCAGTGTAGCAAACACCGTGGTCGGCAGAATCCTGCGCTTGCTTGCATGCTTCCATTTCACTTCCCAACAACCAAGCTCTTCATAAAATGTGTCAGGTCTTGCCAGGTTGTTCAAATTGGCATCCGCTACTTTATCACGGCGAATGCTGAAATTGTGGTCAGCCATGTAGGATGGCACTAAAGAGAGCCATCTGAGAATCCTCACCATCTCTGTACTGAAAATCCGCTTGACTTCTGCAACAAGATACTGCAAGATGGGCCGTGCTAAGGTTTCTCTGTAAAAGTCTTCTAGCGGGGTGTCATTTGAATCGCCGTGGTCAATGTCAGGTTTGATGACTTCAACACCGAGCTTCTTGGCTCGGCTGACTGCATCTGAAAACCATTTTCTGTTGAATATGGCAATGTCCTGTTGGTATTTGTTTACCAGCTTTAAGGCATTTGAAATGGTGTACTGCAACGTACTGCTCATGCTAATGATTCCCCTGAGACTGGAGTTGAGTATGCTCACACAGCAGAGGGTGTTCTTGAGAACAACTAATGTCATGATGAAATTGAAATTCTTCAGAATTGGCTTGAGTTTGGCCATCTGTTCAGCTGCATTTTCATTCACCTTTGAAATCATTTCATTGATGCAGTTCAGGAAAGGCTCCAAGATATCCAACATAGTTTGGAAGGCATCAGTACCACACTCCCAATTCGCACTGATGATCGCCTTGATTCTATCCACTTCTCCCTTTATGTGGCCATATGTCATTTGGATTTTTCCTTCCAATCTTTTGTAGAGCTCAGGTGTGTTCCTGAGTAACGAGGCCACTTCTTCGACCGTGTCTACGATAGTTTGAATAGTTGGCACGGGCATGCAGCGAATAATCCATATGTTAAAAGCATATGGGTCACTTGGCGATAAAACAACTTGCGGAAATTCCAGTAATATTTTGCACGTGAGGTCTCGCATTGGCTGGCACATGCGTCCGCTAACTAGATATGAGAGTCCTCGGCAGTGCTCCATCCGTAACCCCCACTTGCTTCTTAACTCTGAGATAAGATGGTTGAAAAGATTGTCCGCATCCAAATCGCAAGGCAGGAAGCCAACCAGATGTTTTTGTGGGAACCCAGCCTCTGTGACAGAACGAATAAATATTGGGATCTGCTCCTTTCCTTCAATACTAGTCACATTTTGGAGGAGAATAGAGAAGAATCGGGCATGTCTCAGGCTGTTCTGGATCTCCTCACGCATTAAGCTCTCGCTAAATTGGAGGATTTCCTTCTTATCAATTTTCTCTACACAGATTTTCTTCAGAGAAAGCTGATCCCTTGCTCCACCAGTTGACTCATCTGTGTTGATGCTGCCACCATTGATGCTGAATCCAGTCAGAGCCAGAATTTCCTTGAAATAGGCCTTAAGAGTCTCTTTGCCTTTGTGGCCGCCGATAATCTCTTGAGCTGGGTCATCTGTCTGTTCAGGTGTTGCGATGTCATCACCAGAAACTTCTATTGTCATCTCAGTCACTTTTGTAGTTTCTATGTTTTCTAATAGAAAAGAGCACAACACCGAGTAAGAATTATTACTTTTTAAAATTACTGACAAAGGTTAATATAGTCTATATAAATCTTAGTTGCAGTACTGTTTCAATGTTACTAAATCCTTTCTTGACATACACACTCCTAAAGAATTAGACACCAATTGTTTTATGATCAAATTTGGGTTTGACAAATGATAAAAGATAACAGCTCCACTTGAATTTCCATGAACTGCACTTATATAACTACTGATAGATATAGACGTTTATAGAACATCCTGTACAAAACCGAGGGTGTACTGAAAAGGAAATCTTTATACACATATTGTTCATTATTACTACCATACCTGACTTATTGTGAATAAAATGTCAAATATTTTACCTGTTTGCAAACTACAAAAAAAGCAATCAGAATAATTAAATCGAGCAAAAAATACCGAACCAACAAATCCACTATTTATCAACGTAAATGCCATGAATTGTTATGATCTGGTTGAGTTTAAAATAGTGCAAATTATGTACAAAGTACATAATAACATGATCTGCCACAATACTCAGAAACTGTTCAAAATAAGAGAAAAATTCTATATATTACGGGGCACATGTCTGTATAAAAAAAAAAAATCCAAACCAAGAAAGAACATTAAGCAAAGGAGTATTTCTCTAAGAGGAGTTATTTTGTGGAAGAACATCAAAACTGACCTGAAATAAATTGAATAAATTCTTTACTTCTTCCTACTCCCTTTTGAACGTGTGATCTTCTGTTTTTCATTTTTTTTTAAATTTTTTACTTAAGACTTATTAATTTCTATACTCTGTTTATATGTTTAATCAATCAATCAAGTAATCAATCAATCAAAGAGAACAATAAATTTTTAACACTTTAGATTGGTCAATAATGTGTAAATCAATCCGTGGATTAACCGACTGTCTGAATTTTATTTGGCTAAATATCAAAATCAGCATCATTCAAAAAATAAATAAATAAAATGAAAATAAAATATCCAAATCGGTGGGATCTTAGTTATGATTTAAATATTTTGTTTTACATGCACTGGATTTTACCTTTCGTCTTCTTCACAGTGGGTTCCTCTTCCACCTGTATTAATAATAATAAAAGTTAAATTTATTCTGTTAATATTTGATTAGAAATTTCAAGAGACGTTTGTTGGTGACACACTTACAGGGCCTCCGGCACGTTTCCTGTTACACGATTCATTATTGGTGGGTACAGCAAAGTCAAATATTGTTGGAACAGCATCGTCGTTCAAGAGACTTTTCTGGAAATGAAGAAAAACAACATTGACTCTTGCTTTGACTTAAAATTCTAAGTTCTTCTTTTGGTCTAAAACAAACTTTTTTTGTTAACTCAATAAAAAGAATTCACAAATTTTAGAAAACATTCATTGGACTATAATTATATGTGACTATTATTTGCCAATGAAAATGATTCATGAAACTATTTAACGAAATAATTAGCTCAACAATAAGTAGAGCCTTTGTATAATTAACAAACAAGTGTTTAGTGTTCGTTTATAATTTGCACAAGCTCAAACTGTTTCGAACGCAACTCCCACAAGCCCCAAGGCCTGCCCCAAAAATCAAGCAGTGAGGGAAAAATAATGCAGCACAAACTACACTGGAAATGCCAAGTTTGACAGGAAAATAAAAAAATGCTAAAAAAATTATGAAAATGTGTATGGAAAACAAGAATAATATGCAAAATGACTGGCTAAAATATTTTTTTCTTACCTGATTAGTTATCAAAGAGGGCTCGAAATGCTTTGCACAAAGTTTGTAGAGTTTATGCAGCTCCTCTGGAGGTTGTGACGCCAAATCTTGGCGACAACAGTTTGTCAACCATTTTTGGCAGCTAAAAATAGAGGGGAAACAGTCAGAAATGTGTCCTTTCTGTTTCTGAAATCTGTTCAAAGTGTACTGAAAAGAAATAACACTTAACCGTTGATGAATTTGTGAATGTTTTCAGAGGAAAAGAGAAATTAATTAATTAATTAATTGACATAACATTTTTTTTGTTGTTGTAATGAGTTAATCCCACTACGTTACCGCGCTGAACCGGTAGGCGTCGCTTACAAATTGGGGTTTGCAATTTGCAGAACAAAAGTTTCCAACTACGCTCTCTTTTCATTTGATCAAAACGTCGAACAGTTCATAATAACACCACGACCACCGCTGCAATCAATTACCCATTCAGAACGAATGCGTTTACTTTATTTTACCGCGACTTCTTTAAGGAGTGTGGTGAGTCTGCGCCATTTTCAACAGAGTTGTGTCACTGTTAGCCAACATGATGTTGAGCTAACGACAATGCTAAAGGCAGATGGCTAACATATTTCTATTGCATGCTCGCTATCTCACGTGCGTCCCACTCTACCACGGAAAGGCCTTACCACTCCGGATCCAAGGGAAAGCTGAAAAGTGGGATGCTGCTATCGGCTCCCTCTTGCTGGTAGTCACAGTTGGCTGCAGCACAGCAGTCAGTCATTTTGGAACGCTATGTAGCTTGCTAACTAGCCAGTTAGCTAGCTTAGCTGGGTAGTCCAGTGAGAGCGAAACCAACACAAGAGTCTACGGACTCATGCCGCGGCGAAACGTTTCCCAGCAACAGTCTATTTGAACACTATTCTAGTTAAAAGTATTTTAACGGGCTATAACTCGACTAGTTCCATTCTTGAAAAAGTTGATGCTGCGCGGTGTTCCAAGAGTCGCGGAGAACGTGATATGAACCAGGAACTCGACACTGCAGTGAAACATGTTGTCCAGCAGAGGGCACAATAGGCTTCATTGGCTGTATTCTCGCGTCTGGGTAATGCAACGACGCCGAACCACTTGCTTGTCCCCCATTTTATCTACATGTTGCTGGCGTCCGGCCCAAACCTCCGGTCTCAATTTGATTAATTTAATTTTCTTAAAAAGATCTATACCATTACTCAGTCCATACGTGTGGATGTTTTTCTTTCTTTTTACAAATTATAGTTATTTTTCTCCCATTAACGAGTAAACATAGATTATTTTGTGCTGCTTTCAACACTATACACTATAGCAATCAGGTTATGTTAATAACTGTAATAATATAACAAAATATGGAATGTGATATATTTATGAATCAAGGTTTAGGTTCAGCAACAGGTGGGTTTTTTTTCTTAAACAAGCTGTTAATTACAATCCAACAATAAATCCATAGATGAAATTCAAAAGCCAAAAATGAAAAGCTTTCAAAAAGCTTATGTGCTAGAAAAAAAGTAAAGGCATTTTTAAATCAGCTTCAAAAATACATTTAGGGCAGTCCTTATCAAATGCTTGGGGGCAAGATTTGATGCAGGCTGAATTGTGACCTCAGGGAATTATTATAATTATTTTTTTTGCCATAATAGAATTGTAATTGCACATCCACGACAGTAGGTGGCGGTACCCTCAATGTCAACATGTCTATCTGACATTTAGAATTTTAAAAATTTTATTCATAATAACATACAATAACATTAAAAGTAATTTGAGCCTATTTCAGATGTCTGTATCAAAGTAGCAGCCCTTCGCATTAATCAGTATGCAAGTAGCAGCCCCGCTAGTCGAAACACCTCATTCTGATTAAATATTGTTTTTGAGGAATATGAATCGAACACTAAAATCCATTCACTTTATACTGCTCCTGCGGCGGCCATTTTGCTACTTGCTGTCAACTGAAAATGACAGTTGTTGAAGGCTCAGGTAACAACCAATCAAGGTTCAGCTTCAGAAAACAGGTGAGCTGCGATTGGTCGCGACCTGAGCCCTGAGCAACTGCGATGTGATTTTCAGTCGAAAGAGACAAAATGGCCACCCCCAGAGATGTCTAAAAACTGATGGATTTTGCTGCCTAACTCATATTCCACAAACACAATATTTATCAGAATGTCATGTCTAGAAGGCATATTATTGCAAACATTTTTGGGGGGTTGACTTCCCCTTTATATTGTGGTTTGAAGGAACATTCAAGAACAACCAGTTGAAAGTGCTGATAATCGCTTATTGTGCTCTCCCTACTAAAAGCCCACTCTAGAAAATACTGTAGAACCAAGACTGATACAGACTCAGAAGATAGTAAAAAGACATTTTTATTACAGAATGTAGTTGTCACAACATAAGAAAACAAATTCATTTTTACACAATTAGTGTGTATTATGACTAACTGATGGGAATTCATTTTGAATAATTCAAATCTTGAATGACATTTACAAGAAGCTTCTGTCAAAACTGTCTTCCTAACGTCCATCCATCCATTATCCGATCTGCGTCTCCTCAACGAGCGTCGCAGGGCACACGTTGACGAACAACCATCCGTGCTCGCAATCACAACTTGGGACAATTTAGCGCATTCAATCAAGCTACCATGCATGTTTTTGGAATGTACACGGGAAAAAACCCATGCAGTCACGGGGAGAAAATGCAAACTCCAGCCAGCAGTGTTGGAGCCAAGGATCGAATCACGCTCATCTGAGCTGTGAGGCGGACGCGCTAACCGGCCAACCACCATGCCGCTGTCTTCCCAACAGTCAACATGAAAATATAAAGCGTTTGGAAAATGTAGCATTTTGAGTTTTTTTGTGTTTAATGTTAATTTTAATGAATTGCTTACATTTCATCTTGAAAAAAAAACCCATATGGAAATAGTTTCATCAAGCACCATCCACTACACATTATTCTGTTCGCAAACAGAAAACTACGAAGCGTCATTGTCGCAGGGATACGTCTTCATATAAACTTCAACCATTGAATCCAAATCATATCCCACGTCATTGTTTACGTTGAGAAGCGCCAGGCTCTTTGATTTTGCTGCGTCAGGGGTGTTTTCCATGTACATCTTGAAGCGCTTGTACGCCACATCACAACTGAAATCAAGCGCCAAAGTAGGCAGGACGCCCAGTAGTCTCAGGACTGCGAGCATGTTTGGGAAGAACTTGACGTCAGCCTGCTGCAGCGTTTCCTGCAGACTGGTAAGCAGCACTTCACCTCTGCCTTTTTTATTCCATTTCACCCACCAACAATGCAGCTCAGCGGCGAGCGAACTTGGGTTAGGAATGTCATTTTTAAACACTAACATGTTTTCTTCTTCGGGCTGGCCAGCCTTGTTGAGTTCTACTACAAAGGGGACCAATGACAAACATCTTAGAGCTTTGAGGTGGTCATCATGGAAGAGTTCAGTGACTTCTTTGAGCGTATGGTTCACCACGGGAAGAGAAAGTTGCTCCTTGTAGTAAATCTCAGGCTGGGGGCTTCCCAAATCTGACTGACGCTTCCTCAAGAGCGACCGAGGAAGTTCTACCGGAATCTCCATCGAGGCAGAGAGGTTCACCGCCTCTTCAGTCCAGAACTCATGGTATACGTCAATATTGTCGGCCACTTCCTTCAGAGAGTGCAACACGGCTTTTACGCTGCCGGCAGCGAAATAGATATCCGTTGCTTCCCCTTCAATGTTCTTCCCAAATGCCCTCAAAAGTACCATGGTGTTTTTCAGCACGACCAATGCCATAATGAACTCAAAGTCCGCCAGCGCTTTTGAGATCTCCAAGGCATTATATGTAATCTGGTCGCCCCATCGCAAGTCTTCGTTGTCATGAACGCTGTCCACACAAAGCAACAAAGCTTCAAGAAGCTCCACGGTCACCTCAAACGCATCGTGTCTCCTGGTCCAACTGGTGCTACAAGTCTCTTTCAGTTCTTTGACCTTCTCGTCTTTGTCTGGATAAATAACTGAAATGGCGTGCTCCAACTCCTGACGCAGTAAAGGGGATTGTTTGAAGAAAGATTCGATTTTCTTCAGAGTACCCACGACAAGCTGAACCCCCGACAAAGCCATACCGTCGGCTAGTGTTAAGTTCAAAGCTTGAGTGGGTCGGACTGCCAGCATGGCTAATGGATACGTCTCAGTTACTTTGGCGGCAAATGCTTTTATTTTAGCCAAGTGTTTTCCCGAGCACGAGTGGGCCTGGCCTCGGCACTGCTCCATGTTCAACCCCCATTCGTTGATCATTTCAGACAGCAGTTTCTCCGCCAAAACATCTGCATCGCCATCAAAAGACAAGAAGCCCAAAAACCTCTCACGCTGGTAGTTGGAGTCATCCACATAGCGCAGGAAGACAGGGAGGTACCACTCATCCAAAATTTTCACCAGATCATCGGTAATAAGTGAGAAGAAGCCATTTTCGTTCACTTCCTCCATCACCTTACTCCGGATGCATCTCTCGCACACTTCAATCAGCTGTTTAAGCTGAAGCGACGACGAGCCTTCTCTCTTGGCGTCATACTTCTTCAAGCCCTCATCTCCGCAACTCTTGCGATACTCGAGCAACGCCTCAAAGTTGTTTAATCCGCCAGAGTCTTGTTTAATACTATCAGACCTGCACACAGGAATGTTTTGTTCTCCTAACAAAACAAGCACTTCAAATAAAGACCTGAGATAGTCTTTGTATGTGTCTTCCTCCAGAGGTGTTTTTGCCTCTTCCTTGTCCCCTTCAGATTGAGAAGTTTTGATTTCTGCAAGAGTGGAAACAAAGTAGAAAGTCAAATCATGCATTAAGCTTGTTAAAAAAATAAAACAACTACTAAACTAAATCTCTACTCACTTTTTGTTCCCCTGGTCTTTGTGTCTTCATCCTTGAAAGTAAAAAACATGACAATACATGTTACACACACAGTAAAAGAGACACAGAGACCTGTGGTGTACTGAAAAAAACGAGAGAAATTAAGGACTCCTATATTAATAACAGTTTACACCACAGACTATGAAACAAAACACCCAAAAATTCTAACTCATTTTACATAACCTCGAAAATAAAATACTTGTATCTTACAAAATGCACCTGAAGTGCAACTACCGCCTTTGTACCTCATACAAAATGAAAATTGCCATCTGTGGTTCCCCTGCATCCTGTAGTTAATGTTCGTTGTTAATACACACCATTTCTTTACTGCGCTTCACTTGTGCATTTTGAAGTTTGTTGGGATCATCAAAGACGGTTGGTATGGCGTCATCCTTTATCGCTGTGACTGGCTCACTCTGTAAAACAAAGCCACATTAAAACGTTAAGCGCTAACTGGAGTGATTCAATGCAATAGAGCCTTGTGTTTAAATGTTTAAACATCTTACAAACAGGACATCAGAATGGAAAATGTCGATATTATTTGATCTCATCATGACTTACAGTATCATCAGAAGTTTCAAAATGCTTTGCACAAAGTCGGTAGAATCTGAAGAGATGTTCTGGTGATTTGTCTATTAGGTCTTCCCGCTGGCACTTTTCCACCCACACTTTACACCTGAAATGTGAAGTCATATAAACATGACAAAAAAATGACAGATTAAAACTGTGGGCTCCATGCTGGCCATTAGTGTCCACCTTTCTTCTGTCTTTACCTTTTTAGCTTACCATAGTTAAGACAAATGTAAGGACACATCTATTTTTCCCTATGATTTCTTTTAGGTTTCCAACTTTCGGTCCATTTCTTTTTAAATTGTTTCATCAGATTGTACAATTTGGCTCTGTCAAAAGGTAGTAAAAATCGAACAAGGCCTGAGGGTTGAAATGTTCATTCTTAATGGTTTAGTATACGAAATACTGATGTTCTGTAGTTTTGTTTTTTACTGATGAAAACAATAGTATGGTAGGGTAGTTGTGCACACTACAATGTAATGCTCTGTACTATTCGGTTTATTGAATGCCAAAACAAAAGCAAGGACACTAATTATGACCGATGTAACTTTTTCGTATAAATAGCGCCATAATAGATATTTTCACAGAGAAACCAGTATACGCTTTAGATTTGGCTTACCTTTCTGCATCAAGCGGAAACCTGAAGAGCGAATACAAGTCCGATTTTAAACTAGTACAGTTAGGAGCAGCACATTGATTCTGCATTGTCGAGGAGTTTGCCGTAATTAGTGATGCAAAAGAAGTTCTGAAGATAGCAAGTATTGCTAACTGTAGCTCTCAATCGTTTTGTACAGACGAGTAGATTTCCGATAATGGATTTCAAAATAAAATCAGTTGCATTTGAGTTATATACAGTACTTTACCTACATATTAAATGAACCAAGGTTTAATGTTTCCGCGTTAAACTATATATCTTGAAGACATTCATCGTTTATTACCATTGTACGATGCAATATCATTGTACCAACGTACTCCCTCGCCAACGCGCATGCGCAATATTTCGGCCATTTTGCTGATCAATGCGCGGGGTCTGTCAATGGACGGAACCGTGAGCCCCTACAAGATGTTAGTCGCGCATGCGCAGAAAGTCGCACATTGTTGATCAATAAGGTACAACTACACTAGAACAAATTATCGTTAAAATGGCTGCGCAATGCAATCTAATACAATTTTTGTGAGGTGCCCTCCCGTCTACAGTATGGAGGAATGAACATGCCTATAAATAAGATAAATACAGCACGAAATGTTTAATTAAAACTGTTATTAATAATATTGTTTCATTTATTAATTAAATATGGAATTAAATAAATAAAACTTTAATTAATTAATTAAATTACCAACGATTATATGGAAAATGAAATCTATATAATTATTTCTGTATTTAATTAATTATTTCGGCGCAAGGCGCGCATCAGTGTTTTGATTATATTTTTCTACCAATAGATGGCGAAAATGTATCATTTCGTTCTACGCCTACCACCAAATAGAAAATCACAAGAAGAAGAAGAACGAATCTCGGGAAGTGTTTAGGTGTTCTGCGCTCAATCATCATGCCGGGTTTCAGTTTTTTACAGCAAGTTAAAACGTACCTGGAAGTAGGAGCCTTTGCTCCTAGTTGTAAAAAAGTTGAGAGATGGTGTATTAGACGCTCAGCAAATAATTTCGTCTTGCAAGGTAACATGCTAAACTTGGGTGGCATTATTATTAGCATGATGCTAAAGTCTAGCACAGTCGACCAGATAACCTACCAGATTCTTACTGTTTACCTGTACAGCATTAAAAAAATAAACACCCATCACATAACACTGACTACAGCCGTCACACTCCTTCCTGTTTTATAATCGTGTTCTCTTTGACAAAAAAAAAATCACCCAGATGGCAGATTGTTCTACACTGGCCCGAAACAGATTTTTATGCGGCTGGTTGTAATGAGTGAGGAGGAAAAGAAAGCAGTTTTGCATGAATGCCATAACCGGACGAGCAACGACAGCCACAGTGGTGTCAGACGCACCATAGACCGTGTGGTGGCTGGTCACTACTGGACTACCATTAAGCAGGATGTTACTGACTGGGTAAGACAAAGTTTAACATCTGGACCAAAGAATGTGTTGCTCTTTTTAATTAAAGTATGTCACTTGCGTTATCATTGCAATTTGAACATGAAGTTGACTCTTGTTTCAGGTGAAGGGCTGTCCAGCATGCCAGGTGAATGACTCAGTAAAAGGGGTATCACGAAAGCGACATCACATCAAGGTAATGTCGATCACAAAAAGTGCATGATGATGAAGTAGTATACAGGTGATGAACCATTGAAATGTCTATTCACAGGTGACAGAAAACTGGAGTGCTGTTGAGATGGACCTGATTGGCCCAATAAAGGAGACTGCCAGAAAAAATACATATATTCTGATGATAACCGATTTGTTCAGCCACTTTGTTATTGCTGAACCACTGAGGTCAAAGTCTGCTGCGGAGGTTTCTGCAGCTCTTCTGTCCAAATTCTTTTTATTTGGCATGGTCAACAAAGTAATATCTGATCAAGGCAGCAAGTTTGTGAATGAGGTATGACTATGTTTGCAGTATCAGGCGTACATTTATCATTTTAATAGCTGCAGCTCATGTCTAATGTAATGGAGAAAAAAAACACAAGTATCAACCACAGCATCATTCACACACAGTTTTTCTACTAAATTAACATTGTTTTTGTATTTCTCTTTATATGCTTGTTGACAGCTCAATCAAGAGATCTTCACACTCCTGAATATAAAACATGCTGTGTCAAGTGACTACCATCACCAAACCAATGAGCAGGTAAATAAGGATATAATTTTTCTCAAGTTTCATTGTGTGACAAAAGAAATGTTTAAGGTATACACATAAATCTGCAATTAATATTATCTCTGCAGGACAAACATATGAATCAAAATATTAAAGATGCTCTCCTGCGGCACGTCGATGAGCACCAGAATGACTGGGATGTTCACCTGCAAGCTGTGTTATATGGCATAAATACTGCCAAGCAGGTATGCTTTGTAAATTTCAAATTCAGAACATGAATCCTTACTGGTCCACCAGCCCCTCTTCATCTCGAGGACTGTCACATTATTTGTTGCTTTCAACTTTTTGAAGGAGAGCTCCACAAGGAGGAATCCATTTTTCCTCTTCTTTCATCGTCGTCCCCGCCTTCTTGCGGCTCCGAGCACTTGTCCCTCGGGTGACCAGTTTGAGGTTTGGGAGCAAGAGGAACACCTGGAAGCGAGGATTAAGCCTGCCACAGACGTCAATGCAAAGGTTGTGAACCACATGCCATGAAGGCACGTGTGTATGTCTATGTGTGAGTTTGTGTTTAATGTGACTTAATTCACTTCGTTGTTTGGTAGGTTCTTGGAAATGTCGAAAGAGCCCAGCAGAAGCAAAAAAGTTTTGCATCACACAAGAGGAAGCGATGCAGAAATGCCTCCAAAGAAGCAGAACTCCTGTCCATAGATCAAAAGAGGCAGAAAATTAAACCAGGCCTGGACTCCGTTCATAAAGATCCACATAGTCTCATCAAGCTGTCTGGCGGAGGAGTAGCCACGGTCCAAAATGATAGTTGGACGGTTAACGTGAATCCTCCGAGGATAGAATCCCCTGATAGACAAAACTGTAAGCGTTGCTTCAGTATGTTCGTAACTGTGTTTATTTCAGTCGAGCTTGCAAAAATTGCTGATGTACCGATTTTACCTACAATTGATTGGTAATTGTTCAGAACATCAAAATAAGATGCTTATTATGTTTGAAGCAGAGTATAATAAGATCACGATTGATTATCAGAATCTAAATCAGTTACTGTAATTTAATGGTTTGTGTTCAGATACATTGATGACAAGTTGTGAGCAGGGGGACCATTCGTATGCTCTTCCCACTCAAACCTGCGAGGAGACCCTGACCCCTCTTCAAGAAGAGCTTTTAAGCATTGTAAGATTGAGGTTAAATGTGTTGTGTGCATCACTTCATCAGATGAACATTTTTTCCCTTGTAGCAAATCCTAGACAGAAATCAAACATCTGCAGATCTGATATGCAAAGAGGGCCAAGCCTGCCTCACAAAAGAGGACTGCACCGGTCTAGATTGGAGCAAACTTTTGGAGTCTAATGTGAGTGTATTTTATTTCGAGTGCGTGCGTGGGTATGCAATACCGTCTCTGTGGATTTTGTCAAACATTGATCTGAACGTGACTTGTCGATGCTTTCAATTCCAGATTGGAACTACATGTTACATGAACATTGAAGAGGCCGCAAACACAAATGTACGTTTCCCGCTTTTACATGCAGTTAATCACATTTCATTAGCACTTGATAATGTTGGCATCATTTTTAAAATATTCAATCCATCAGGAAATATATATTCACGTTGCGGACCTGTATGTTCCTCCCACATGGAAAATAGAAGGCATGGATCCTCTCGTGTCGTTGCCAGTGAGTTGTTTGCTAACTGTATTGAACAAATGTACAAATGGTGCTGTTATTTAATACTTCATGAAAATGTATTAATACTACCAGCATAGCTCGGGGTCCAAATATATTCTTTTAATTCCAGCTTGGAGAGTGGACCGCAAGCTGCTGCAGTCCACTACCTCCTCTATGTTGAGTGAAAAAAATTAAGTGTGATTGAAATCCAAATTTTATCGTGTTGTCATTTATAACCTAAAATCAGACCTTTTCAGGCATTATTGGAAGCACAGAAGGAGATCCCCTTCCTTGACTCTTTGCGTCCATAATTGATGCTTTGTTCGAGGGCCAAACTTGTTCCACATTTGGTCTTGTTGTGATACCAGAGATTCCAAAATATTATTGTTCCGTGTCAGTTTAATAACATGTAAGTTTTATGGCTGCAAGAGTGATTATTTAACTCAATTTTTGTTCTTATCATGAAACTTTTTCAATTGTCAGACAACTCACCAGCTATATCAAGGTGGGACCATGGACGAAGGAAACAGCAGCACAACTTGAAGTACGTCTCCATAAGCATTGCCTGTCTTGCAATATTCTATGTTTTGTGCATGTGTGTGCGCGTGTGTGTGTGTGTGTATATATATATTTATGTGTGGCGGGGTTTGTGTCCTTTAGTTTTTCCTTTTTTTTTTTAATGGATTTGCATTTTTCCCTGCAGAGTGATATTCCACTAATAAGTTGATGGTGGTACGTTCAGCTCATGGGGCGTTTTCAGATAGTGGGGTATGTTTTGCATCACAGGGGAAGTTTTATCTTAACTTTGTGGAATCACTGGTATCTAAATGATCTAATATTTTTTTTCAAAGACCTGGCCAGAGGTTTGCTTACTGGATTAATCTGGCATCCTGTCTGCTGAGGGTGGAACGTGAGCCTGTCTTCTGGGTTTCAAAATCCTCTACCAAACCACAGCCTGGTATGACTGTAACGGATTGAACTTTAATACTGTTTTATAATTCTCATTCAACATAAGTAGTTAACAAATGTATCATCTAACCAAACAGTTGATAGTCTTAATTGAAATATATGGCATTAAAAAGAAACATAATCAAAATAAAATGAATCCACCATGGTGATATTTTATTTTTCCTTTAACAGGAGCTTGTGAACCACAAAATGGCTGCACTTACCTGGTAGCATTTCAATGCAGGGTTGCTTATACAAAAGGTGGCTGAGCCGACAATCTCGTCGATGGATAAAATGAACCGACAGGAGAGCCTGAAAAGGATCGCTATATCTGATGAAAACTCACAGAGAGGATCCTCCACTGTTCGTTTTCGAGTTCTGTGTGGATATGGACATTTTCCCAAACATATCAGATGAGCAGGCTCTAAGGATCTGTTGCATGTTTTTAGGTCACTGAGGTCACAAAATGATGCGTAATGTTGTAGATGAATGTTTAATGCAGACACCTGTGCCTTATTTCTGATATACACATCAATAAAAAATTTTAAACATCAAAAAGTACTAGTATTTCCAATGCTATACTTGAGCAGACAGGCTGTGCCGTACCTGAGATTTTGGTATTGATGATACAAAGTATTACTGGACAGAGTATAACTGATAGCAAGTACTTTTTCATGAATAACTATCAATTATACATTTGTTAACCCTCAATAAAATACATTTCTCAAACGTTCTGTCTGGGCTATTGATACATATATCTATTCGTAGTTGGCAGGTTTCATGCTCACTGTGTAAAATTTGCAAATCAACAACCAAAATAGTTGAATTCTTTGAACCCCTATTTGGACCAGAATACTCCGCAAAGATTGTAAATAACCAATTTCCCTTTGTTGTAGACAGTGCATCCTTGTATTTTATTTCATATTTTCAAAACCCTAAAACAAATTTCACACCAGTGCACACATTTAACGTGGTACGTCAAATGATAGTCCAATCTGAATAATGTATTTCTTATTTGGGTCAGTGTTTAAATTATGTTTATGCTGAACTGAATACATGGGCGGGGTTGTTTCTCTTATTTGACAGCGACTTGTTTTAATCCATTGACGAAAATTAGGTATACAATTCAAAACACATTCCCTCGATAAATTTCAATCAAGCTGTTTTAACTTGATGGTGTGTTAAAATTAAACCACAGATTGTTTTACATTTGCAGGCGGAACAGCATTAGTGACCGGTAATCGTGGAATGATATTTAGTTTCAAAATAATTCAAACTAGAGCGTTCCCTCCACCTCGTGCCTTGTTTTGACACATCTTATTGGTTCATTAGACGCCATCGCGAGACTTCCCTGACCAATAAGAGTGCAGCAGCGGCAACTCAAACGATAGTCCTGTGGCGTATTGCTTGCTTCACAGTTTGCATTTTTACCGAGATCTTTCGGTATACAACACACGTTCAACCGAAGCGTAAGTACCTTTGAATTTTATATTGAATAATGTAATTATTTAAACTAATCTACGGACCGCTACGTTTGAGGTTTAAAAAAAAAAGACAACTAATAGTGGACACCGACTGCTGCAGAAATAGTTCAAAGCAACGACTGACGCCCGAGCACATGTTTTTCATAATAAAAACAATTTCCCATAAATGCATGAAATGTTTAAGAGAATAGGATGACGCTGGTCTCGCAAATATATTGAACGCCACTAAATTAAAAATATATTATTTGAGGTTATACTATTTAAATATGGATTGTAAGTCACGTCTTCAATTTGATATTGATTGCAGAATCTATGATAATTGTAATTATATCAAGGTCCTAATCTTGTGTTTTAGGATAAACGGGTGAAATATCTCGGTTTGCGGCTGCACCATGAGCAACGCTGTTGTTTCAAAAAAAACTTCAGCCATCAAGAAGGTAAGTTCCTTAGTCATTTTATTCTGAGTAGCATTTAAAGAGAGACTTAGAAAAAAAATTATTAAATCAAGCCGTTAAGTTTTACAGTAAAGACCAGTTTAAATAATACTGCCCCGAGTATTTGTCACAAGATCACTTGAAGACGCTATTCGTAACTATGACTAGACACTGCACATACACAGAAAGACAGCTCTGTATGTTACGGTTTTCAAATAAAGAAACTTTTGGAAGCATTCCTGTTCATTGAAAATGCATTATCTGAGGACACAAAACGACAAAAGCCGAACCGTTCGCTTCAATGATTTCTTTTCATCCATAAAAAAATAAATAAAAATGCTATTGTGATGCTTGGAAGCCTGACATGGAGGAATGCAGCAATGCTCAACAGAATGCGGATTTCACTGTACTTTAAGAATGTGGGTTGTTTTCGTCTTTATCAGCTTAAGCGTAGCCATGTTTATATGTCCCTTGAAATAGTCCTGTAAATAGATGGAGGCATTAAATTGAAATTGGATACTGATATCTGAAGCACCAAGCCAGTCTGAAACATCTGGGAAACCGTTGTCATTCGGAGTTGTCTTCAGCGTTTTAAAAGTGACTGTTCTGAATTGTTTCAGGGAAACAAGGAGAATGCTCAACCTGGTGATGGTGTCAAGTCTCTCATCAGAAGAGACCTCTTTAAACCAACAACAGCCGTCTCTGTCCAATGTAAAAGCAATAAGAAACAGGAGACGCTGGTTAGAAGCGGTGCCAGTAAAATCATCTCCAAAATACAAGAGACAAAGTCGACGACTGGTGAGGTTCTGCGAAAAGCCAAGTCCATGCAGAAGGATGGAAATGGGTGTGCTGTCAAACAACAATCACATAAGCAAGCCATTCTTACTGAACAGACGGTGAAAAATGGAAGAGTAGTTACCGATGCCACGAGGGCACCAGCTGCGGTGGCGTCATCTAAAGTTGCACCTGGCATGTACAGAGGCAAGATCGTGGAGTCAAAAATTGGATCCATTTGGAAGTCAAGCGCGACAGCTCGAGAGGCGCATTCAAAAGCAGCAGCATCTAAAACAGAAGGAAAACAGCTTTTGGATTTGACAAGAAGCAGGTCGAAGTCCGTCGCCGATGTCCCTGGACGCGGCCCCCGAAAACCTGCCCCACCGCGGTCGAAATCGCTGCTGGATGAACGCGCGCAAGCGTCCAAACCTGCAGCCAGCGGCCGTCTTCCAGGGCCTCGCTCTGCTCACCCTCCCACCACCTCTGTTGTCCCGGCAACATTAAGAACCACCAGCTCCAGAAACACGACGGTGGCCCCCACCAAGCCGAAGATTGCCGTAACTGATAAGAAGGCCAAGAAGCCTCCTGTCACGAGCACCCTCAGCCAGTACAGACGTACGGAAACGACGGAGCAAAGAAGGTGAAAGTCATATTCTAAAATCCGTATTTTGCGTCACATATGACATTGAGGCATGCTAAGTACTTTGTTTTCATTCTTCCTTGCAGGGCAAAATTAGCTGAGTGGCTGGCTTCCAAAGGCAAAACTCTCAAGAGACCCGCCATGACGAGCACAAACACAGAAAGAAAAATCTCTGCGTTTGTAAATCCTAAAGCCAATGTGACATCCCAGGCTCATGTTAAGGGACGGCAGAATGAGGCAAAGCCAGAACCAGCGCTGGCCAATCGGGGCCAACGCAAACCGGACCCCGCTGCCTCTGCACCTTGCCCAAAGGCCCAGGAAGCTCCTGGAAATGTGCAGATGCAAACTCCGGTGATCATGAACACTAGTTTCGACCTTCTAGAAAACACTGATTTGGATTTGCCGCTTGCGCGGGATGGATTTGATGATGTAAGGGGATTCAACTATAAACCACTGAGCGGTGTTTTGTTGTCTTTAACATTTATATTGCTCTTTATTGTATTTTTTTAGGTTGTTCTGAACCTGTGTGATGTCCTGGAAGCCATGCAGTCGCCTTCAGAATGCCAGGATGGTGAGTTTACTTTTACAGAGTGTCAAATGCAGTGCAACTTTAAAGTACCTACTTGGTTTATTTCAGAACATCTTTAAAAAAAATATATATATATAATTCAGGGTGCCTTCAGTTTACAACAACCGTCATTCTCAGTAACGAGATGATGTCACGTCCTTTATTTTGGTGAATTAAGATGTGACAGCTGTATAAAATGCAAAATATCATCCGGTCCAGTAGCCAATTTGAGGGGTGGCAAGTTCAATACAAATTACTGTAATTGATTTTACTCTACTCAGCTGTATTCCATTGTCTTGATTGACTGAGCAATGAAAGTCGAATAATAAATAAACAGCAAGTACTGCAAGTTTTTTTTTTTTTTATTTTACCAAAGACTATAGGTCAAACTTATAAACAAAAAATGCAAAGAATCTCAAAAACTTGAAATATAAAGATGTTTTTGAAATTGCTGTTAAAAATACATTTAAGGACATATAGTTTTTTTTTAAATCAGATGCACATGGTTTGTCTAGATCTGATTTTTAAATTTGCTGTTGACCCGTGTAATCTCGCTGTTCCCTAGTGTGCCCCACTTTCGGTTCTCGCAACTATTCTGTACAAAGTCTCATTTTGTGATGCTTTAGATAACGTGATTCCATTTTGATTCGCAGAACCCCCACAGAGCACAGATATGTGCAACATTCCCGAAGTGGATGAAGGAGCTACAGAGGATGTGAAGGATGTGTCTAAGAATGAAGATGTCAAGGAGATGTTGGAGGGCGAAAGTGACAAGAAAGTGCTGATGGATGAAGGAGTTCAATGCGATGATGCTGACGTGGAAGGCGTGCCACAGATGGCTCATGCTTATGTCATAAAATACAGTGTAAAGACAACACCGTATTTGCAAAGGTAAGCTGTCGGCTGTCATCTTCCAATCATGAAAATCACGTCACATTGTAATTGGAAAATCGTTCGCCTTTTAACGGGGAACTCACGCCATCATGCCGAAACGTTGTTCCTTTCGTATGTTGCAGTGTAAAGAAAACAATCGAAGGTGAGGTCCAAACAAGCGCGTCGAGACGGAAAAGCAACATCAAAGATCTGAAGTATCTGACGCCGGTGCGCCGCTCCCGTCGCATCGAGCACAAGTCTTCACATCTGTCGTCGACCGTACTCGATCATGACCCATGTGTGTCGTCGCTGGCCGAGCTGGTTAAGATGGACGACAGTCTCAATGCTTATGTCTATAGAAAAAATTCTGCGCTTATGGAGGACGTGCCACTGTGATGATGCACATGGTTTGTCTAGATCTATACTGTACACACTGTTTTGTTTTATTAAAAAAGAAAAAAAATGTTGGGAGTCAGGAATGAAACTAAACAAGGTGTCCACCTTTTTATATGGTTTGCTAATTTTCTTTAGTCTCTGTCCGGTGAATTGTGAATGTTTTGATAAAATGTAAACATATTTGCCTTTGCATTTTTAAGTTCCCAATGTACTGACTTGTACTTATATTGTAATAACTACACTAACTCATGACAATAAACACAATTTTGTCTGACCTTTTAAAGAAGACTACCGTTAACGTAATGTTTTATTGCTTAACCCATTTCTGTAACTTTGCTCTAGGACTGCTTGTGATGATGGACACTCAGTTTCAGGTTTTTCTTTTCCCTCTCATCCATTTTGCTAAATTAGAGTAGATATAAAAAGTGCATAATCAAATGTCAGGTTGAAAAGATTAAAAAATAAGGCCAAGCTAATCCTTTCAAAATGTTTTGTGGTTGCATAAGTGTGCACACCCTCTTAACTGTGGGTGTGGCTGGGCAGCTTCCCTGACTGAATTTTGTTTATCTCTACCCACATGATGTCGCTGTTGTGCCTTATTTTTAGAGTGAGCCATGGCATAATTAATTCATTGGAAATTATTTTTGCACTCTTCTCCTTGATCTACAATGGATGTTCTGATGAGGGACAAAATGTCTGTCCGGTAAACTCGCTTTTTAAACTGACATCACTATCACCATTTCCAATTTGGGATAACAAATTACCTTTGATGACTGCAGAGATATTCCTGTCATAAGAGCCAGAAAAACACCTATTCTGATGACAGAAAAATTAAAGCACACCAATTTTTCCCCATGTTTAATCCTGCTTTATTTTGACCACATTGTACAAAATCAAAAAGGTGCTCCTGTGAACACTTCTGTCTTTTGGCCACTTTGTCAAATTAGGTTTCCCAACTTCAAACTGGGTAGTATGAAACCTCTTCCCACGGATTCTTAATGAGACATTTTATTATAACAATTAAAACAAAAAAATTATTCTCACATACACACCCACACAAATCTCTTAGCATTTTTTCTTCCCCAAAACAAACTGTATAAAAAAAAAAGAAAAGTATTGTTGAGCAGCTCATCCGCTGACCACAGGGGAAGGTGTTCAGTGCTGTGCGCAAACAGGGTGTTTCATTGTCTTCAAGGGTCTATGTTCTTGAAAGACCCCGGTTGTCCAGATCTTTAACCTACAAATTAGAATGAATAATAAGGTTAGATCATGGAAAAGACACTTGCTGGTTACTCAAACAATATGTGACACATACTATATATTTATTCAAATAAAGGTATCACATAGCCTTGAATTTAGATTTTATTTGCCTATTTTTAGGAATTTGTTTGAAACATTTTTTCCAGTTTAAAAAAAAAAAAAGTATGCTTTAATTCAGGGATGCCCAAACCTCTAAATGTTCTAAATACTGTTCAGGACAGGGACACCTCTGTACTAATGGGAAACATTTCTTTGGCATCAGACTTTGAATATCTTAATGCTTTGTTTGTGACCAACACGCATTTTACCCCAAAAAATTAAATGGAAAATATTGACTTTTAAATATTCAAGTCACTGTCCGATTCAGCTCGAATTTCTAAATTCAGTGTAAATTATTCATAGTAGATGCACTGTCAAATATTCAGTGTATTCAGCAGCATACAATTCATCATTCAACTTGGAGGAAATTTTAGCTGCTGTAATGCACTTTCTACCAGTAAAGGATGCTGACAGACTCTAAAATAATCATTATGCCTTGATTACTGCTTGCTTAGATTAGTTTTGCCATGTTTCAACTTGGGGACCCAGAAGTGATGCCAAATTTGTGAAGTATTGTTGAATTTTATTATTTCATTTATTTTGAAATGTAATACTTGTTACGGCCTTATTAATAAGCTCTACTTAAAAACAGCTACGTTTAAGTCAAGTTTAACCTCAGTATGTCACCTCAACGCCATTGAAATATGCCTTTGCCACATCAGACTTAATCAAAGAAAAAAAAAGAGGAGAGTCTTACCTTGTATATCCTAACAAGCCAGTGTTCCGTCGTGTAGGCCTCTTCCAACACATCCAGTTCAAAGTCTTTGTTGCCAATTTCAGCGTTCCTCACTCTGTCATAACCTGGTGGACGCTCTGCAAAGACAATAATTATATTAAAAATGATGTGCTTCTTTATTTTAGACAGCTCATATCTAATTTGGTTGAGTTCTAGTCATACTAGAATGTAAATCAGTTTCAGATATTATCCAACTGAAACTAAAGAGTTAAAAACTAACAGTTACTCACTGGCCTCAGTGTAGACCTGCCCGAAGCGGTAGTAGCACATCTTATACATGAGGCAGTTGAGCAACACGGGCGAGCCTTCGCGATCCACTCTGAACTCCCCCGTGGGTGTGTAGTAATCGTGCTCCTTGATGTGCTTTCCGGTGTCAGTGCTGCCGCCGATGCGGACCATCCACAAAAACTTGTTGATATCTGTGTTAATGCAATTACACATGCTGGATGAAACATTTCTTGGTACTGTACTCTGTGTTTCTATGACAAGAAATCAATTACAAGTCATACATTTATGGTAAAGGGGACTTTGCAAATTATCGGTAGAGCATTAGAAAATTCACCTATTTGCTGATTTGGATTATTTTTTTTTTTTTTTTTTAAATCTTCCATTACTCACCAAAAAAATGTGTTCATGATTTTCTTTAAGGTGGGTGTGTGGGTCTGTATATGAATTTTTTTAATGAATTTAAGATAGGATGGGGGCACCCATGTCTGCTGCGGCTGCTTTGGCACATGATAGTTCCGCCAAACTAGGACTAAAAATGGCATCAAAACATGCATCACGTGAAAAGTCACGTTCCATTGAGTCTACCGATCAACATCATGAAAATGCATACCGGAAATATACACCAAAGCATATGCATGTTTGATTTTGCCGTAGGTGCAACATACCATCTGAGGAATAGCCCGTAAGTCCTCCAAAGATGACCAGGACATAACTGACATCCAGCTCCCTCATAATCTCATAGGCTCTCTCCTCAGTGGATGCCATGGCCTAGAGTACACAAAGCCTGTCAGTGAGATTCTTCTAAGCATCGCACTTTCTAGTTACTGTGCTCACCTGGCCCACTCTGGAGATGTGCGTGTTGTTCCACGTGTTGTTGTCTACTAGAATGGTTCGATTTGCCATGGCAGTTATCTGGTAGCCATAATCCCACCATGACATGACTTTGGAATCCTGAAATAAGAACGCCGGTGTGAATATAAACTCTACAATTCACACATATGCTCAATGCTGGCATGAGCTCAGAATTGCACAACATTCTGACCTCTGGGGTGTTGTGGCGAAGCCAGTAGTAGGCCTCTCTGAAGTCATCAAAGATGATGCGGCTGCCGTCCCCACCACGAGCGGACAGGACAATTGAGGGAGAGGAGTAGGCTTCGCTTGTCACCCAGGTAGAGTGGAACGTGTATGTGATAAGGAAGAAAGCCATGACCAGAATCATCCCAGAGGCAACCTAGGAAAGATAACAACATAGATGCAAAATTTCCACCTGGATCGGCAGCCAAACAAATCACAATTTCCACATTAGGACAATCATCATCTTTCTCGAAATGCTTCAAACAGAAAGTGGTCAACAGCGACACTACACGTTTCTCTGAAGTCTATTTTTTAACCGAGGGATGAGAGCATTTGAAGATTATATGCCGACACTCAGGTCACCACTACAGAGTAGATGAAAAAAAAAAAAACTACTTCATTTTTTATGGGGTAGGTGGAGTCCTGCTGCTTCTTGCTCTTCTTATCTGGCCTGGTGACATCCAGATTCTTCATGTAGGTAGTCAGCACCTGTGACACGCCAATGCCAGACAGGATGCACATGACAGGAGCCAACACCAGCATCAGACGAACCTGGCGGGAGAAGAGACATTGATGACTTTCATACTGGAATCAAGAGCAGTTGAAGTCATCCAGGATTTACCATAACAGCTGAGAAGTACATGCTGGTCACTCCATACATGATGATGAAGATCCTTGCATCCGACAAGTTGTTGAAACAGTAGTAAAGACCAACTGTGTCGAAAGGAAGAGGAATGTCAAGAAAACAAAGTTTTAAAAAATAACTTGCCATCAAGTATAATTTTATATTCATGTTTGGATTGCTAATGTAGCCGTCGTCTAATTTTATGTCTTGATGCATATTGATTTACACTTACCTGGGAACATAAACACCAATAACTGGAGGTCAAAATAGTAGGAGGACCATGTTGTGGGCTGGTGCTCAGAGACCGAGGCGATAATGGGGATGTTGTTTTTGGCATAGGAGGGGTCCAGCAGAGAGTAGAAACGACCGGTCCATGGAGATATCTTTCCTGGGGACAGAACAATACGCCACAGGACACTGTAGTAGATTCCGGTCCCTCAACCCGCCACTGCTTTTGGACCAACCTGTTAGCATGAGAACAGCACCCACGGACAGTAGGAGGATTCCCACCAGGGAGATGACGCTCTTAAAAAGCACCTCAAACTGCTGAGCGTTGAGTTTGCTACGTAGATAATCCACAAAGGCATGAATTTGGCACAGGCCAAACACACCGAAGGCTGCCATGTGCTCTGAGGACTGCACCGGCTGGCCATCGGGAAGAGGACAGAAATATTGTACTTGAGAGAGGCCTTTCTGAAGAACTTTAGATCGAATTGCATTAGATGATTAGATATAAGCTATACACCTTACCTGAAAACCAACAAAGGAGATCTGCATGGACAGGATAGTGCCCAGGCAGTAGACTGTGCAGTATGCTACATAGATGCGGTGAGAGAACCGCCCAGTGAGCATCAGAACCAGGACATGGAGTGGGATAAGGTTGATCAGGAACACATAGCCACCCCAGGAGGATACCTACACACATGATGGATGGACAAGAGAGCGAGAGGAATTACAAATACGCACAAAAACACACATCAATGAATAGCTAAAACAAATCAATCTGGTTTTCCTCAATATGCATTGAAATGCAACAGATTTGCCCAAATTCTTGGGAGCTGGACATCAGAACAACTCCGGACATTGAATAGATCCTTCCTGTAAGGTTCTAATTTATTGAGAAAACAGCAATAGAGAAGTCATGGATTATAGGAATATTCAACGAGGATTAATTGTGATAGACAACAGTTAAGGTTTTTTTGTTCACCCTTCAAAAAAAAAATAAAAATACACAAAATGTCATTATTACTCAATTTAATTTTCTTCACTGGACTGACAATCTCTCTGTATAGTTATTATATCAAGCGGCACCAGAAGACTTCAAGGTAGGTGATGAAACTCAAAAGGAAAAAATTTGCTAAGGCAACTTTAGCTTAATTAAAGGTGAAATTAAGTTTGTGAAAATGTATCCACTTACCATATAGAAGTAGGCCAGAGCACAAATAGACGACCAGTACACAGATCCCGTTTTTACAGCCTTGATCCACATGTAGTAAGTCAACAACATGCAGAATATGGCAATTCCTAAATAGAGCAGAAAGGATAAAAAACATTTTATGAGGTTTCTTTTTTAATATTAAAAACATAGGCATAATGGGATACCTTCATTGTCATAGGAGCCAGCAACAGAACGGGAGATGTAACCAGGTACCACAGCAATCATGGCTGCAGCCAAGAGCCCAGCACCAGCATCCTAAAATGAAAAGAGCGACAACATTTTATTAGCACTATAAAGTCAAACCATGTATTACACGCACCACAGTGCTAAAACATGATCTAACCCCATTCATCCATTTTATTTTTAAGTATGACTCGTCCTAATTATGGCCTGAGATGGAGCCTGCTCTAGCAAACAAACAAACAAAAATTCTCACTCACACCTTGTACAATTAATTAGAACTTACCTTCAACTCCTTTGTGAAGTGATAAGTGACAATGGCTGTGAAGGAGGAGAACAAGGGAGCCAGAAAAACACAAACATTGCGGATGTCAATGGTGATGTGGAAAAAATGCAACACGTGGTACAAGGCAGCCGAGGTGATCATCAGTCCTGGTGGGCGAGAAAATACATATTGTTCTTAAATTGTTTTAATAAAAATGTCAGTCATGTTGAAATTGAGCATTTTCCTCATTCCTACCAGGATAAATGGTTCCACCGATGATCCTCCCAAGTGGATACCATGCTCTGTCATCAAACCAGTTATGAAAGTTATAAAATCCTTCTTCTGCCAAGAAGCGGGTGGTGCGGTAGTTGAAATACCTGAAGGGGACACACAAGTGTAATATGAAGTATTGATGCAAGGATTTGTGTGTGTTTGGTTTTTTTCTGTTCATGCAGTACAAACTCGTGGGTTAACACTTACGGATCAAACTCATGGATGACACTTTCAAACCTCAAAACGGAAAACAGTCTGGTGGAGAACGCTGAAGAGAAGCAATAATTAAATCAGGAATTATGCCGTTGTTTACATGTTAATTCGGTGAAATGGAGACACTCACAGAGGATAGCAGCCATAGAAAGGATGAGCAGCTTCAGTAACGTGTCCTGCTTCTCATAGGACAAACGCAGGAAGCCCAATTTTGTCATTGTGGCGAGGTTGGGGACAGCTCACCTCACTAACTGATGAGGGGGCAAACAATGTAAAATCAGGTAGAAAGATTCTAATTAATTTCAAATGTGGATAATAAATTCCATCCTTCCACCAGTTGGAAGTCCAACCAGATAAGGCCACGCACTATAAAGTGGCGTCAGAAAACGAGGAAGCGCCTTCTCTTGGCACGCTTTGCAGAGATTTGAGGCTGTGCCATCAAAATTCCACATTCGCGCACCATAAAACAGACAAAGGAAAATATATATTTTTTTTAAATGTAACCTTTAACGTTGGAGGATTATTCTACCTATGGCTATTTACAGGCGACTCCATCTTCAAGAGTTACTGAAATTCTTTCATGATCACGCAGAAAACAAGTCAGCTAAATAAATTGACTCGAAATGCAACAAATCGAAACATGAATCAAATCCCTACAACATTTTGGAGTGCCTGATTTTGTGATTCTCCCTTCCAGCAGTATAATTTGCTAGCAAGGCTAAGCTACTCGTTAATTTTCTGCACTGTCCAGCCCTACAACTCTTCCAAGTAATGTTATAGCTGGAGATAAATAGCAAAATGACCGAATGACCGAATTAAATGCGTGCTATATCTCGAAGAAAACATATCCCATTATTAGGTTTCATTTAGCTGCTCTTACCAACTCCGCTCCAGTGCAATCATATGAGTTGAAGACAACCGAACACCATATTTCCCCGCCTCGTTCATGCCATAGTCCATCCTTATTGGTTGAGCGTCAGTCAACCGTGATCATGAATGTCTTTGATTGGCTATTTTAGCTGTTGCTCAAATTTTGTACCCCGCCTGGCCGCTTTAGTGTAGTGACGTGTCCTTACTGAAGGAACGTTTTTGTCTCCTCCTACTGGTTAAAAAACGAAGTGGTTTAAAAAAAGAGAGAGAGCGAGAGACTCACCTAAGGCGAAAATTGCGTTGTACATTACTTAGGAATTTGCTAAAAACTTGTTAAATTATGAAGCGCCGCTCTAAGGATAAATTATATTTATTATTTTTTAATTATTTATGAATTAACCAATTCAACCCATTAGTCTACAACAAAGGTCTCAAACTCGCGGCCTGGGGGCCATTTGCGGCCCGCAGGATGATACTGTGCGGGACACAATTTAAAGTTTAATGCGCGTGCGGCCTTGGGGCTTTTGCTGTCGTTGCCCTATGCGCTTTAAAAAAAAAACAACAAAAAAAAAAAACACTTATTTGCTACCATAGCTCAGGCTCAGGGGTCTATAGTTAGCATGTCCGCCTCACAGTTCGGTGGTGCAGTTTGATTCTAGCTCCGACCTGCCTGTGTGGAGCTTGCCTCTTCACCCCGTCGAGGGTGCTCCGGTTTACTCCCACGTTCCAAAAACATGCATGGCAGATTACAGAGCTGGGCACGTGACCCTTTTTTGCTCGGCCAGTCGTCCAGCCTTATTCATAAAAAATGTTGGCCCCACCTTTGGCCCGAAAACAGCTGGAATGAAACCCATTCTGCTATTATTCAATGAGATGCTGGATATACAGCTGGTATGTACAGCAATGGTGACGACTTCAACAAAAACAAGACAAAATACAAACCATAAGTGAACACAATATTGAGGGACCACCTCATCTGAGGCCAAGTCCAAATTGAAGTCGTTTAAAAAAAAAAACGTGACAGCTGTATTCTCAGCCGTTTGAAACAACAGTTTTTTGTTGATTCTAATAATTTATTAAAAAAAAAAAACATGTTTTTCATGAATCTGTATGCAGGTGTTTGGAATTTTAATCCAGTAGCAATGGGAAATACGGATTTATTTTATTGAAATAAGATGCATTTCCAAAACAAATCCTCACTCACAGTGAGCACAAACACTATGCACTTAATTGTTGTGTACGTGTGGTCAAAATTAAGGCCTCTCAATAACACACTGAATCCAAGGTGTTGGAAGTGTTTATTATACTGTATGTAGATCAGACATTCAGTATATAGTATATACTTAATGAAACAGTAAAGGGAAAATATTCTTGGGTGAAGTTTTGTCAGATCTGTATAAGGCTTAGAGTCAAGGTCAAGATTCAAAGTGTTGTCAATATTGTTTTAGCAGTTTAACTTGAAATAACACACATACATGGTTGCAGCTTGGCAGCGTGTTCCCATTCATCACTGAATACATTTATGATGACTAAAACAGTGGTTGGGTCATCTTGTAGTTTGCAATGGACACATTTCTCCAGAAGGAGATGACCATTTTAATTTAAAATGTGGAACAATGAAAATATGGAACAAGCCATAACCAAACAAGTGACAGTTTTTGGTTTGTATTAGGTCTCAAATCATTTCAGCTCCTGTACATGTCAATTCAAGTTTTAATAAATCCACCGGTGTTTGAAAAAAAAAACAAAATCACCCCTGACTTGAACAACAAGTTCCTGGAACTGCTGGGACACCCTAACCTGACAGTCACAGAAACATATGAAACTTGCACCATCAAACACATACTGCAAGGTAGGTAAAACAACCTATTGCTTAAAAGCAAACAACCTCCTTCAAATCTTCATGATTAATTGTGCTGCAATTTCTGAAAGGAGAGTCGCTGAAATGGCACATCACACAAAATGAAAGTGAAAAAAAAAAGACAAAAATAAACATTTTTGAGTGACTTGTGTGTGAGGCACAGGACATTGTGGACAAATTAATATTAATAAAAGGGCCAGAGATTAGATTAAAAACATATAAACCCAGCGCTGCAAAACACATTAAGGAAATCCTTCGGCAAAATCTTTGTCACATTAAGCGAAGGGTCCTTCATGCAGCTTCATCATCGTCACTGAGTGGGCAGAAGTCTTTGTCGGACAGGGGAGCTGTGAGGGGATGTGAGCCTCTCTGAGGATGTTGATGATGTCATCGAGGACTGCAGGTGGACCGTCTTGTGGAATAGCTTGTTGCTGATCAACACCACCAGCGAGAAGAGACGCAGCTGAAAATGGCTAAAAATTGGGAAATACAGTATGACTCAACAAACGGACTGAGAAAAATGAAATGACTAAAAACTGCTATTTTATTCAACACTTACTACAGCTTTGTTGGTGTCTTGGCCTCATTAGCGCTGATGATGAAGAGAGGGAAGAGGATGGAGAACAAGCAGCCACTAGGTAGAATAAAGTAGAAGATAAAAGCGCTTTCGAATAAATCTGAATGCATCACTTCATGATTCTTTGTTACTGGATTAGTACACATAGCGCCTAATGCCACAGATGGAAAATTATGCAAATATCCACAATGGAATTGTGGCCTTACCTGATGATATAAGAAGAAGGCAAGGCTGTCAACAAAGCCATGGGCAAGCCAAAGCCGAAGTAATAGGGCCAGTTCCTCTCAATATTGGACAGCCGTTGGTGCATCTCGATGCCTTCAACGTCAATTTGTTTCAGTTTGACATCCGGTACATTACATGTGCTTTGCGCTTGAGTCAAAAGTACGGGGATATCTCACCGTGGTTGAACCAGCGATACTCAAAACAGTACAGGGAATAGAGCAGAGACATGTGCAATAGGCTGACCATCTGTCCAATGGCATCAATGGGAAATAGGCTCACAATCATACCCTAGAGGAAACACAGTGACAATCAGTTTGACATAAGTCACCTTACCGCATGTGTATTTGGCTAGAAGATAGTAGCATCCTCTTTCCGTTTATAAATACATTTTTGGAAAGTGGAAACGCAACCATAATCGGAGAAACAAAAGACTAACCACTCGGGCTGGGCAACGATTCACGATTATATATATAGCGATTGACACCTGATCAAATAAATCAGCAAGCAACAACGGCGTCCTGCAGGCTGTACATACTCTGAATTAAATTGGAGCTTTTAAAAAGAAATGACCAGTCGCCTTAGTCCAACTCTTGGTTGTACTGTGATTAATTATTTGACCTTATTTTTCTGATCAGCCCTCATGCTCAAATCTATCAAAGTCATCGTCTTCTGTATCCGAAATGAACAACTGGGGAAGTACTTCATCAAACACAGCAGGTTCCCTCTCATTATCACTCAGTCAGTCAGTCTCGCACTCTGGTCAGGCGTCAACGGACTGGAGTTTCAAACTTTCACCAACAGATGGCGCTAAGACACTGTGTAATGCTCCCAGTAAGTCAAGCGAAGCGCTCATGAAAATCACCCAACATGCACAGATTTTTGGAACCCGGTCCACACACAAGGCGCTCTACATTATAAGGCGCCCGTCCATTTCCTGAGGTAACAAAATCATTAATTATCAATACCAACTGAAATTAAATGTTTCTAATGTGAAATATTCTTCGGCCATATCGCCCAGCCCTATTAAAATCATGGTGTTTAAAAAGCCATTTACTTTATCTTCATATTGACCAGTTTGACTTTTGTTGCGTTGACCTCTTATTAAATTTTGAGTATCATATGGTAAAATGAACACAATTCAGCTTTTTTCCATCCCTGTCCTTATTTTGAATAGTAAAAAAAACAATTAAAATGAAAATTTCAATAAATATCAATTCCGACCAGTATGACTTACTTATATGGTCTAATAGTTTTCAGCCAAATCCCCGAGCCCTACTAACCAGATATTCAAGGTGCAAACCTGAATGAGGAAGAGTGCCTGGAGGAGGAGGTTGAAGAGCATGTCTGCAATGATCTTGCTCACACTTGGGAATGGCTGTGCTTTACAGCCGGATACTTCGAATGCTAAGTCAGCTATATCCTGCAACAAGTACATAACTATCAAGACACAAATAAGGTAGGCACCTCTATGTTCAATGCAACCAAAAATCAGAACCTATGTGTGCTATGTGATTAAGTACTCATAATTAAGCAGTTTTTGGAAAGCTGAGTTGAAACTCAAACCAAGGCTTGGTCACTGCCAAATTGACTGCCTCAACAAATCACTTTCACATTTGGACAACATTGCTGGTATGCCTCTGTTAATGAAAGAAAAACCCCACATTGGTCACAAATATAACTTGAATCTGACAAAAGTAATACTCACGAATGGAAATCTGACAATTATTGGTTCAACAAAATTTTTGAAAAAAATAAAACGAATCATGAAAGAGGCTGGACAAAAATGATAGTGTGTGTGTGTAAATATAATTAAAAAAAATGTGAAAATAATTTATTTCAACAAAGGTGCATCTCTAAATTAGAATCACAGATGTCTTCTAATATCTCATCAGTACTGATGAGTCTATTTATAGCGTGTACCATCATTTTTGTCACGTGTCTTTTTATTAGACTTATTCCATTGCACCACAATTCAAAAGCAACGTCTGATTTTCATTGGTTAATTTTCATGAATTTTTTGTATATTATTACTTTTGTCAGATTCAAGTTATTTGTGAGAAGACTGTGGAATTTTCTTTCATTAACAGAGGGCTACCAACACTTTAGTCCACATGTGCGTCAATATACACTTGTGTTTTTTTTCTCATGCAGATAAAATACAATTTTCAGTGAAATGAAAATGAGAGTACATCCCATTTTGCCTGACCATGATGGTTAGAAAATTATCAAGAGGGCAAGTGGTAATTACAAAAAATGTTGGAACATTAGATCATTTCACGGCATTATAATAATATAAGGGACCAACTTGAAACCAGATTGCATTGACGATCTTGCTGAGGACAAAAAGTGGGAGAACCCACAGAGCACTGAAGACAGACGTCAGAATGAACTCTAACCATGACCAGACACTGCCATGGAGCGAGGGGTCACCTGGAGTCAAAGAAAAAAATAAATGTTGTCAGACAGGTAGTTTACAACTGGATAATAAATTAAGTCCCTAACCGCTTCATATGCAGTACATACCAATAATTTTTGCAGAAAGAGTCTGGAGTAGTGGGATAAACACCCGGTAGAAGAGAAAAAGACTGAGCTAAAACAAAACAAAACAAGATTCAAATATTACCAGAAAAGATAGAGTGAAGAACTTTAATTCTCAAGAGCGTCATGATTAAACCCAATCATCACAGACATGGTTTGTCTTGGAAAAGAGACAAGTAAGGTGAACATCTTACCCAGAAGACGCCTCCATTCCAGGCACAACACTGAAAAATCCTGCTGGCTACTTTGGGGTCACTAAAAAAAGAAAAAAAACTAATCACTGAAGTATACAGTGGAACCGAATTAACAGAGTGAATAACATGAACGAGTAACGATTCCAAACCTACCAATAAAGTGAAAATACTTTTCATTCCAGGTTTAAAAGTATGCTCTTTTACCATACCTTTTATAGTAAGAAAACTATCAAATTAAGTTTTCGAAAATCTCATTCTTGCACTGTACGCGCTTTCAGTAATCTAAGTGTTTTTATTTCTTTACCTTTGCTTTTTATCTATTTAACGGCTTTTAAATGTGTTCCTTTTAATTACAGTATGTGAAGCATATTGAGTGACGTTGTGATTGAAATGCGCTTTAAAAATCCAGCGCATAAACAGCGCGACGGAGCGATTAAGCACTGGAAACTGAATATTGCGCTCTACAGCTCAATCCTGTCATTGTGCTTTTGCACACTAAAAAGAGGTCCATTTGAAGTCAAGTCAGCTGCCACAAATGGTTCCTTCAGCAAGCCAACTTCAGAATAAAATTGAGGTTATCATGTAGTATAACTTTCAATCTCTTTTATTTTGAAGTTAACCCTCACAAGGGCGTTGGATAGAAGCCTATCAACAACCGTTATAGCGGCTGGCTTGACTACGCTGCATTCGCCGTGAGACGTGCAGGAGATCGGGCGGCGAAACGGTTCTCCGTGTCCCTGCACCATGGCTTCGAGACATGGCAATTGTATTAGTTCGGACGACCATCTTTAGAATGAACGCAACTGACAGACATACTTGTCCGGTTTACGCTCCTCACTTTGAGCCCGTCTCTGTGCCAAAGCCCCGCTGACCCTTCTCCGCCGCTGCTCCTCCCTTTTCTGCTGGATGCGGGCATCCAGCTTGGAGATGGTTCCGATCCCCAATATGGAATCCTTGATTCCCTGCAAGGTCCCAAGTGAAAAAGCAAATGAATTCCTGACTCTATATTCTATTAAAATAAATAAACACAAACATTATGTGCAAAAAAAAAAAAAAAAATTTGATGTCTGATTGATGACAATTTTGGGCCCGTTATTTACAGTCATAAATCTGTGAATAACAATTTCATGTCGATAGTTTTGCCACTATTTACAATCAACACTGCTTATCCTGTTCAGAGCTGCTTGATTCTGGGAGGACACGAATGCTGAGTATCATACACAAAAATCCTTGCATTGGATTTTGCAAAAGAAACTCCCTCATCTTTGCAACAGCTGATGTCACAAATACGCAGGCCGTTAATGAACGCTTGCATTGTTGCTCGATATGGGAGTCTTGAGACCAGCAGCATGACTTAGGCTTATGTGTTACTGTGTCATGCAACTTAACTAAATAAGTTGTCAGGTCACTCTTTAAGAGAAAATGAATATGAAAACCTGATCATGTTTGTTTCATGATCTTAACACAAAGGGTTCATAGTCGTGTATGTATGCTCAGAAGATGAAGCTATTTTGGGTCGTTTGTGTGGCGGTACCACCAGTGGAATGTGTTATGCAAGGTATATCGTCAATATCACGGCAATACAACAAATGATGTTGAATCATTTGAACAAGTAGTACCCAAGCGATGAAGTGGAAAGCATGAAAATGCGAGCAGAGATTTCACAAATCATCAATCGAACAACCGTGTCATCTTTTGATCATGTACAGTCATCATTCCCGAGGTGTCCATTTTTAGTGGTTTACTGTTCTTTTATATTGTTTTACATTTGTTGTACAGTTCAATAAAAATGCTTCTATGAAAAAAATGTATGTTAATTAATGTTGAATTACTGTATAATTATCTTTGTTGTCACTATCAATGTTTTAAGCGCTAGCAATTTAACTGCAATGTAAAGTCGATATTTTTATAGCGGTTTGAAATAAAGTAGTATCAAATATCCATTTACATGACATGATACCTGCCCAATTCATTCACTCTATTGTTAAAAACAAAATCTGCATGGCCCCGGAACATTTTAGGACATCATTTTCCTACAACACAATTTCCATTGCCTGTTCTATGGTTAATATCACACTTTTATTAATATTATTGCATATTTGTATGATGATGGTTATCTTGTTGATGTAATTAAGTAATTTGGGGTCATTCGACTTTGGAAGTACCAACGCAGTACATAATATTTTAAATAAAAAAAAAAATCCTAAGTGGATCTGTAAATTCCGTTCTAGTGTTTGTAAATGACACCGTGTGCTGTGGGTTCATGTGTTGCTGCTGACCGTCGCAACATTGCGCAGGAAGGCCCTGACACTGTCAGTCATCTCTGCACCAGCTGCAGATCCATCAACTGCAGAAGGATTGGGGACGGTTGACCTGGTGGTCAGCTCTCATGGCAGAAAGAAGATCACCCAGTAACCTGCCATAGCCCAGAGAAAATACAACGGATCAGGGAAGTGATCTGTGGCAGATCAGCAGAAGACCAATGAATGTGAAGATTAGATAGATATGCACAGTATTGGTTTTCATTACATTTTTTGTAAATTTTATTTTGTCATACATGGTTTCTCTACTAATAAACTTTCACATGGATAAAAGGTGGAAGCTTGAAGGGCTGCACGATATCAGGAAATATGCACTACGTGTGTTAAACGTTGCAAGATTGATATTGCGGTATTTAATGTACCTAAAGAAATTACATTTTTTATATCGAATGAAATATTTAAAAAAAATCATGTCTGCAAAGCAGCTAACTGTATTATTAGCTAATTAAATGTAATAACCTTTCATTTGAATATAGTTTAAAGTTATTTATCGTAGCGTTACCTAGATATTGTAGATACTGCCCAACTGGTTGGCGGTGAGCTTTTATGGTTGCTGAATGGTCAAACTCAAATAAAGCATACAAGAGCTTTGTGCTATGCATATTATTTCCCCTGGCTATTATCGTGACGATGGCATTTATCGGATATATTGTGCAGCCTTCGTTGTTTACTATTCAAAATTGCTGCGTTAATAACGATTAACTTGAAATGAGTAATATCATTCACTGTATTAAAACTGCAGTCTCAGCTGGCAAGCAAAATAATGCGAATTTTGAGGGATTCAAAAGTTGTTCTCTTTATGCAAGAAACACTTCTCGAAAAGCGATCGATAGATAGATAGATATTAAACAACATGAACGAGCCAGAAGAAAGCCTCTTTCAAACGTGTAAACAGCACAATTCAAAGAGCACTATCATTTACACGTTAAGAATCGTAATAATCGAATTTGCGTTGTTAAATATCGGTGGGATAAACACACGGGGGTCGAATTCAATATGAAATCAGATCAGTTAAATAGAATTTGTGACAGATTGCAAAATGATTTCAAAATGTATAATCGTTCCTGCGAAAAACAGTTTTAAGTAGGCGTTAGCCAACGTTAAACGTAAAGGGTTGTTTTTTTTGCCTGCCGAAAAGAGCCACGATAGGAAAGCACGTCAACATTTGGCTTTAGACGTCGGCCTGAATTTGCTGTCTGGTCTCACAATTTGTCGGCACCCAGCTAGCTTGTTTGTTTATGCTGCTAGCTCACTAGTAATGTTCAACACCTTGTGCAACTCTTGTGATAACTGACAAAAACAGAAAATCACGCGAGGAAAAAGCCCAGTCAGTGGCAGTCATGTTCCTTACCTCATGCGTCAAGCAATAGGATAAATTAATGTTTATTGCTTCTCTTCCCCTGTATACGGCAGTACTAACAACAACGCTGACTGAATATACGATCAAGGGCCGAAGGAAAACACATTACGCAAGCTCCGACATTGAAGGATCCTGGGAAATGTAGTTCTTATCACTTTTCAACCCAGTTTGGGTTGTTATTTTATCCATATTTTATCTCGGTAAAAATCAGCAAGAGTACGAAAAATAAATGAAAAATATGACACTTTTTGAGTCAATCGTATATAATTAGATAAAATAAGTCATATTCTTGTTTAAGATCACTCCCCCAAGGCGGCGCTCTATCACAGCTATGAGCATCATGTGTTCATTTTGCAGAGAATAGACACAGTTCAAGCTCAATTGAAGGAGTGTTCCGCGCGTCGTCATGGTTGTCCTCAGGATAAGAAATGCGCACAAAAGAAAATGTGCGCTCGTTTGCCTTTCAGTTGCTGTTTTCATCACATACAGATACCTCTGGTAAGTTGTGTGCTGACCAACTTGTGTGTTTCTTGGGAGTCACTTGAAGGTTAATTGTACCAACTATATAACAATTTATCATTTATTAGCAAACGTATTTGTAAGAACTGCAGCAAGGAATGTGTATTTTAGAATATGTTAGACTTATCCTGTCGGTAAAATAGGTCTGTGTAATTTGAACATTCATTTATCTCAATTCAAATATGTTGTGCAGGAAGCCTGCATTTTCCTGTCAAGCATGTCATGTCGATTCACAATGCACTATTATCTGACTACACACAGTACAAATTGCAATTCTTCTTCAGCATGCCAAGAGGGGCACAGAGAATAAGCAGAAAAGTGGGACTGAGTGCCAACTCATCCCAGTTCACCTTGGAGGGTCGGCCCTTCCGTATCCTCGGCGGCTCCATCCATTATTTTCGTGTGCCCAGGGCCTACTGGAGGGACCGCCTGATGAAAATGAAAGCCTGTGGCATCAACACCATCACCACGTAGGAATGTTTTTGAATCATATCTCTCACAATTCCAAACCACGTTAACCGGCGCTTTATGTGCCGATGCAGATACGTGCCTTGGAGTCTTCATCAGCCACAGAGAGAGCTCTTCAACTTTCGTACACAGCTGGATTTAGAGTGAGCCGACTTGACCTGACAACATCTTGCATGGGCTTAACCACGTCACTTTTAAATGCTTGCAACAATGAGACAATTGTCAGCGCATATGCACCAAGTGCAAGCATTTACCATAAATGACAATTCAAGTGATTTAATAGCACCTCTTTGGTTATATGTACAATGGGGATTCTCAAGTTCCACTCCCTTGCCAACAAAGCCCAAGTGCATTGGGTAGAAGCAAGAGTCGGGGCACCAGACCTGACAACAACATCATCTCCACAACAACAGCAACTTCCAAAAGCAATTAAAAACACAGCAGTGGCACATGTGAAGCAGGATGTCACACCACAGCCTGCTCCTGTTGTTGCCGAGCAACACTAGAGTGGCAGTAAACTTTGTGATATGAAGCATCAGTCAGAGAGAAGACTTTGTTTTTGGCTCCACGTTGCTTACTGAATGTCTTCTCTTCTTTATGGTTTTAGAGCATATATCAATCTTGCAGCTGAATTGGGTTTGTGGGTGATCTTACGTCCAGGGCCCTACATCTCCTCTGAGCTGGACCTAGGGGGACTGCCAAGGTCAGACGCTGAAGACATATGGTTCTAATGTGGTGAAATGTAGACATCCGTACATAAAAATGGATTGTTACGCTACTGGCGCACAAAAGCCACTTGATGCGAAACAAAACCCATTCTGTCTTGAATTCTAGCTGAGTGCAAATGTCATGTCTCATTGTCAGGGGAAGACTCAGAGCCAGTGAGTGAAGCTTTGTCCAGAATGATCGACTCACTGTGGTCTTGTTGTTCCTGTAGATTTCAATTTAGTTGACCAAGCGTCTTTTCTGTTTCTTTGTAGCTGGCTTCTCCAAGATGGCGACATGAGAGTGAGAACAACATACCCTGGATTCACTGAGGCTGTCAACATTTTTTTTGACAAACTTATTCCGAAAGTTGTTCCCTTGCAGGTGGCCTGACAGTCGTCGTTAGATTCTCGATTAGGCTCGTTTATGTTGTGGTAATAAATGTTTTTGTCTTTTTCAGTTCAAGAAAGGTGGTCCCATCATTGCGGTCCAGGTTGAGAATGAATATGGATCTTTTGCTAAGGATGATACTTACATGACTTTGATTAAAGAGGTAATATGAAACATTAAAGGGGAAGTCAACTCCAAATAATTCTTAACAAGAATACTATGTTTTTATGCCACTCCATTAGTCAAAAAAAGGTGGCATTCTGATTAATATTGCGTTTGTTGAATACGAATTAAGCAGTAAAATCCACCCATATTTGTACATCTTAGATGGCGGCCATTTTGTCACATGCCGTTGACTGAAAGTGACATCACAGTTGCTCAGGGTTTAGATAACGACCAATCATGGCCAAGCTTTAACAGGTGAGCCGTGATTGGTCGTTAGCTGAGCTCTGAGCAAGTGTGATGTCATTTTCAGTCGCCGAAAGTGACAAAATGGCCGCCCGTGAGAGGGCTAAAAACTGTTGGATTTTGGATTAATATAGCACAAATGCAATATTAATGAGAATATTTAGAATAGTGAAGCCACTTAGAACATATTGTGAAGAATTTTTGGGCGTTGACTTCCCCTTTAAATACCAACAAAAACACTCACTGGCCACAACATTAAATATAAATGCACAAGCTAATGACTATGGCGGACTGAAAGTGCCAAAATTAAATAAACAAACACATCATCCATCCATTAGCCGTACCGCTTCACCTCTCAAGGGTCGCGGGGGTTGCTGGATCCTATCCCAGCTGTCTTCGGGCAGTAGGCGGGGTACACCCTGAACTGGTTGCCAGCCAATCGCAGGGCACACAAAGACAAACAACCATCCACACTCACACCCATACCTAGGGGCAATTTCGAGAGTCAACAACCACATCATGAAATATTTTATTAAAATTGGCTTTAATTAATTAATTATTTCATTCATTCATTAAACATGGAATTAAATTAATCATATTATTAAATAACTGCACCATTGAATAATTACATCAATGTTTCATGAATTATTTAAATTGTCAATTATTATATGTAAAAAAAAAAATTATATAATAATTTCTGTGTTTAATTAATTATGTCATGGTCCCGCATTGCAGTGTTTCATAAATTTATTTTATCTGTCAAACACTCCCATCAAAGTTTGGTGGTCAGGTCCTAACACCTGTGGTGACTTTTTTGAAAGGCTTTGCAGTCCAGAGGAATCAGTGAGCTCCTGCTCACGTCAGACAACCACAACACATTAAAGTTAGGGGGTGTAGATGGAGGTAAAGTATTTATCATCAACACACACAGTCTCGCACATAGACTCATATACGCTTAACTTCTACTGTCTTGTAGTCATGAGATCCTTGAAGCTGCAGAAACTAAATCAGAGAGCCATTCAGGATCTGAACATTATCCAGGTAGGTGTCATTGCTGCATCATTACCTGCTCTGTTTCCAAAGGATATCCAATGACACACTATGGCTTCTTTTTTTGATTGTCAGCCAAACAGACCAACCATGGTTATGGATTACTGGACCGGCTGGTATGACGTGTGGGGTGACCTCCACCACGTGCTCCCCCCAGAGGGTAGATTGTGTCAAATTATTGGATCTTCTTTTTTCTAATCATTTTTCTAAAGCACCAGTGTCATTTTTAGTCGACAGCACATGACAAAATTGCCACCTCTGAGATGTACAAAAACGGGTAGATGTCAGTGCTTTACTCCTAATCCACGAACGCAATATTAATCAGAATGCCGTGTTTTTATTAGTGGGGCTGCATAGAATATATTCTTATAAATAAAATTTTGCAGTTGACTTCCCCTTTAATTATAATGCCTTAGGTCTAACTACAGTATTTCTAGATACACTGGTACAATTTTGCTTACTTTCTTCCTCATCTGACAATACAATGGCACATTTGTGCTATGTAAATTTGAATGCAAATGTTTAAATCTAGGTCAGGCAATTTTGAATGTGCTGCAGACTAAACAGGTGGAAGTCTATTAAGGAAGTGGTCATTACAATTGAATTCGAATCCTTGAATATCTTATAAGATGGCAGTGATTGCTGTTGATATTTCTAATTCCTTCTCAGATATGGTGTCCACTGTTAGAGAGATTTTGAAGCGTGGGATGTCTGTAAACCTGTACATGTTCCATGGAGGCTCCAGTTTTGGTTTCATTAGCGGTGGGCTGGCTGAACCTTCCTACAAAGCATTGGTGCCCAGCTACGGTAGGTGCCTCGGTGCCATACACAGTCGAAACTGAAGTTCTCGTTTATGCAAATGGCTGTGAATGTGATTATGACATTACTCAGGTCTCTGAATGAGTCTGGATCCTAAATTAATAATACTTTAAACAACCAAGCAGAAACAGTGCATAATTTTAGATTTTATGCAGATTTTGACGCTCCCTTGTCAGAAGCTGGAGAGTACACTCAGAAGTACCATCTCCTCAGAGATCTGTTCTCTCAATTCAACAGTAAGCTGAACAATAAACACACAAAAATGCAGATTTGATTGGAGCACCATATAGTGACTTGATTCTCACTCTAGGAGGGGAAGGGTTTCCCGACCTGCCAGTGCTTCAACATAAGGATGCGTATGAACCAGCCGTCATGTACCAGCACTTGTCCTTATGGGATGCTTTGAGCTTTACTGAGGGAGTATGTCTTTAAACGTAAGATTGCCTGTTAACATTTGAGAAGCAGACAGTTGCTTTTCTGTCAAGCCTTGATTGTTACCTCCGCAGCCATTTAAGTCAGACACGCCGGTGAACATGGAGAAACTACCACTGAACAACGGGAATGGACAGTCCCATGGATACACACTGTATGAGACAACAATTACCAGTGGCGGCTTGTTGACGTCAGGAGACAATGTTAAAGATCGTGCCCTTGTGAGTTGTAACTTTACTTTCCATGTGGGCTTAATCTATTGGTTTTATTTAACGCGTTGGTATTGTGGTTGTACTTTGAAGTGGTGGTCACTGATAGTGTAGTGCACGGGTAGGGAACTCTGGTTTCATATCCTGCCCGTTTTTGAGCTCTCCCTACCCTAGTGCTTCTCAAATAGTGGGGTGTAATTACACATCCAATCTAGTAGGTGGCAGTGGCGCTCTCGTTGCCCATTGTGCACAGCGAGTATTAACTCTACGGTGTAGGTTTGTTTGATGCTATTAATTATAGTTGCGGCGGAGAGTGGCTTGGGGGGCGCGAATTGTATTCTACTTGCTTGGGTGGGCTTAACAGAAAAAAATTGACAAGCACTGCCCGACCCCAACAGACTTGATTCAAATGATCAGGATTGTTTCAGGCTTCAACAGAGCATGTTGTTATGTGTATCGTTTGATCTAAAGCAGGCAGGATACAGCTCTCAAGGAAGCGGAGTTCTCTACCCTTGGTGTGGTGGAATATGGCAGAAGTATCGTGTGCAGCCAGCATTGATTTCTGCTGTCGTGAACCAGTGGCAGTTTCTGGCATGTTCATGGCCAGAATTTAGAGGGAAGAGGCGCACAGTTGTGCACTTTTCTAGCTTGGCACATTCTCCTGTCCTCTCCTGTCTGTCATTTACGCACCTTTATTCTACTCACTTTGGGTGGTGCAACCCTAAAATGTGGGTGTTCCCTGTGAAATCTGGTTTTCTTCAAATTCTCTGGTAGACGTAATGGCAACGTCCGACGTGCCGCAGACAAACAAAGTGTTTAATGTGTCTTCTAAAAATCTCTCAAATGGCTGGAGAGAGCTGTACAAAGAAGCTCTGTGGGTCAGCTATTCATTGGAAAATAATATCTGTTTTCTTTTACCTTCAACTACAAGGACCAATTCATCTTCAAATAGAATTAAACAGTTTAAAAAACAATATTTGAGAGTATTTTTAAAAAGCACGTTTTCCACAATGTCAGTTATCGTCGTGATATGGTTGTGAGTTATGTACTAGATTTAGAGGTGAATTTCCAACGTATTCCATTTTCCGCCCCATGGGTTTATTCATGCACATAGTGTACATGGTGTTCACAAAAAGATTGTCATATTTTGTGACCCTTGACCCATTTTTTTAAATTGATCAAATTAGCGTTTTTTGTTTCTTTCATAGGTTTTTATCAACAAAAGTTACATTGGGCTTTTCAAACGCCAGCATTTGGAATTGGCTGTTCCGGATGGCAAGGTATGAGATTCGAATAAACCGGTGACCAATAGATTTTATTTGTATTATGCAGTGGGACGGATTATTAGGTGTCCCTGCTAAACTCTCTTGAGCATAAATGATACTGTATATAAAATTAGACAAAGTTGTTAAAGAAAAACCCACGATGATTTTTATTCGCATTTGCTTTGCATTCTCTCATCATGCCAAAGGTGTTTTGTCCAGAGAGCCTATTTCATCTTTTTCCACAGATGTTAAGTCGGATTTAGCTAAAGGCTATTCAAAATAATCTACTGTTTGGTCATTTTTGGGTATTTTCTGCTTTTTGTGTTTTGTTATACTGTTGGTGGAAACATGACCTGCAGCTGAGTCCGAATTTTCTTGCATTGAGCAAACCAATTTTTACAAGCAGATTATCATCCTTTTGCATTTAACTACTCCTCTCCATAGTGTTCAAGAAAATAAATAAGAAAACTGTCCAAATCTTTGGTATTAAACCACAATGACTGTGGACATTAAGTAGCTGGATCAGGAATGGGCAAACTACGGCCCGGGGGCCACATGCGGCCCGTTAAATGTTTTGATCCGGCCCGCGGAAAAATGTAATGAATATATATGAATATAAATATCCTATTTTCTAAATGCTGTGGTGTGTCAACGACAGATATTTTGTTCTAATGCTTTTGTTCATTTTCATTTAAAAATAAATGTTTTGGTTTTTTTTTTTTCTCCGATGAGGTGAGGTTACCAAAACACTCCATCCATCTGCTCCTGGTCCGGCCCCTCTGTCAAATTTTAGAACCCATTGTGGCCCACCAATCAAAAAGTTTGCCCACCCCTGAGCTAGATAATTAAATGCCCAATGGCAAGAATAGTTTGAACTCAAAAAACTGTGAAACATCATTCTTGCCACCAGGTTTTTTGCCAGCAAAAAAAAAAACAGATTTAAAATTTTGTGTTTTATCACAAGTTTATGATTCATTAATGAGAGGTTGTGTTAATTAGGTGGTTCAACAAATATGGTTACCAATACGTTGGGCATAGCCCCAACATTTACATTACCAAAATGCCTTTCAGGCCTCCTCTGCTGGCCTTACATATCAATCAGGACCACAATTGTTGGTAATGAAACCCTCGTTTCATTTTAATTCAAGTTTTTGTTTAAAGTTAGTTCAATAAACATTGTGGGGTTTTCTTTTTTGACGACACAAGTATGACCAAATAATCAAAACCCAAAACAGGGTCAGCGGACTTTAAGTTTGTTGGTGGAGAACTGTGGACGAGTCCACCGGGGAAGGGATCTTGACAAACAACGTAAAGGTGATTGCTTAATGATATGTAACATGTTGTTATGTCGACTTTAATTCACACGGCAATTTTAATGTTTGTTTTGACAGGTCTTGTAGGGGACATTTTATTAAATAATATTCCACTACGGGAGTTCACAATATACAGCCTGGAAATGAAACACAACTTTATTTACAAGTTAGTGCAACTTAATAGAACATTTTATGCATTTTGTGCTCTAGTTTGCTTGAATCAGATGTTTTGCTTTAGTCTCTATCAGGCTCCGTGGAAAACGTTCCCGGAGAATCCCAGTTTCCCTTCTTTTTTCATGGGTCAGCTCTTTGTGTATGGCTATCCCAGCGATACATTTGTGAAACTGCCAGTAAGTTCAATGTTTGTACACCTTTTATGCATTTACAGGCCTGTGGATGATAATTATTGTTTGCGTCACAGGGTTGGGATAAAGGTGTTGTGTTTATCAACGGGATAAACTTGGGCCGCTACTGGTCCATTGGACCCCAGCAGACTCTTTACCTCCCTGGTCCATTTCTCAATCGGGGAATCAACCAGGTTCGTATGAGTAATTTGTTACTGACTTTGAGGTATGATGTACAAAATGCATCATAATTTTACTTTGAATCAATTTCGGTTGAGGTCTGTGGGTGGTCCGATTTTACTCGTTGATCTGTTAAGTTCTTTTGTTGTAATAATTAGATCATTGTGTTTGAGGAGCAAGAAGGTGACTACAAGGTCAACTTTGAGGACACGGCGGATCTTGGCATGGCAGCTGACATTCAGTGACTCTCATCCTTTCTTGTATGTCTTGTATGCTGTATGAATTATTATTATTATTTAACTGATGTACATTTTGTCTTAACGATGTTTATTTCTAAAACAGGCATTGGAGCACACACAAATGTATATATATATATATATATTTTTTTTTGCAGTAGGTAAATGTTATTGTTATTTGTGAATTTATTGCCACAAAAAAAAATCAGAATGGGCGGGAATAATGCATTTCCCTGAATTTGTTCATTTTCCTTACAGCTGGTATCTTTTCTTTACTAGTTTTTCTCTTGAGTCTTCTCATCTTTTCTGATGCTCCTCTCAGTTGAATGCAAAAGGATCAAATTTGAATCAACATCCGTCATAATGAAATGGACATACTGTATAACCTATAGCAGCCAAAAATTGACTAGTCAAAATCCAAAAAAGGCCAGCGACTTTGCAAGTTGGAGGGCTGTGCCATTGTGGGGTGGTCACAGACAGAAGTGACAAATCCAGGTCCAGAAAGTAAGTTGAGTAGAAGCACCTGGGTCTAAAGCCAAACTGCGGCAGGGGGGCCACTTTCTGGACATGCATTTGCCACCTGTGGTCACAACCTGATCCTTTCATTCCCTTTCAAAATTCAACCCCCACTCTTTTTTACTGGGTCTTATTTGATTGAGTACATCAAGAGACCCATTTGAAAATGACCGTAGTTTGAAACCAAAAATGCACATTAACACAAAGGCATCTTAGTGACAATGTCATTTTACATTTAATTTAAAATAAATCAGGGTGGTGGAAGCGCATAAGTGCTTAATATTGCAGAAGCAGAAATTGACTCAGTGGTTTAAGAGATAAGATTGGCATAGGCAGTGTGATTATACAACATTAACTGCATGATCTCCCTTACGGATGTAGTCAGCAGCGTACGTGATGTGGGAAATTGGAGACTGCATTGCACCCCTGATCGTGCACCTCATGTGACATTCAGCATCCCCAAAGCACCGTTTTATACAGTTAATGTATCAGTGACGAGATGAGAGTCAGACCGTCTACCTCTCTTATACTTTACATGTGAATTTTACGATCATGACCAAAACCACTGTAACAGCATTCAGAAACGAGCTTGTCCTTCACAGATTTATTGTTCAAAAGAATTACAAATACCGGAGAATAAAATATTTCTCCAAGACACATTATGCAGTTCACTGTATCAAGTCTTTATACATTAACACTACAAATTAATCTAACACTATAACTCTTACTTGAATAACATCTTAACCTGTGAGCTCATAATTATTGCATGTGTGCTCTACATGTCTTTACTTGATCCTTTGATCAGGCACATACCCAAGAATTAACTCTCCCCCTGAGTCACAAACAAGATAGAAGCAATGCTTTAAAAAAAGAAGAAAAACAGCCATTTTTTAAACAAAATAGATGACATAGTACCACCATGAATTCCAATTGAGGCACCAGAATAGAATGTAATCCCGCTGAGATTAGGATTTTTAATTTATGTGACTAAAGGACAAAATAAATACATGATAAATGATGAATACCTCGTTAAAAATAGTACAGTTAAATTGTTAAATATGGTTGGTTAAATGTGTATCCATATCCTGCAAAATAAGTGACTGAACTATCTTGGGTATTCCGTGATGAGATAATTCATACATTTTACATTAAAGTTGTCTAAACCCTGATAACCTTTCTGAATTCATGGCTATTCAATATTCGAAATGTTTAGGTCATTTAAATGCACTAAAGTGCTCTAGAAGTTACTGGAATCTTTTCCAGTTATTTATGGTATACTGTAGTATATTATGTTCTATTGCATTTTTCTATGATGGGCAAATGAGTCGATATTGTAAATTAGGGAGTGAGCTGAAACCCTTTATTTATATTCACAGTCTGAATGTTAGCAGATCAGTGAGTTATGAAATCTTCCCTTTCAGGTCAGTCATCCATGAAATAATCATTAGACTTGTGTAACAACACATCCCTTTTGTGAATAATGCATGAATTACTCATTGAAAAAAAATGAATGAATAATATTGTTTAACGAGTAAACAAAGGATTGTCACAGTATTTCGGATGTACTACCTATAAACACAAGCTAGGGGGCAGCATACTGGCATTGTGGTAAGCACGTGTGCCTCATAGTTGGAATGTTGGTCTCTAGTTTTGTCCCAAACGAGCAGATTCCTCCCCGGGACTGACTTCTCAGGCCATAAAGTGGTGCTGCTCCCGCAGTGGTCTTCAATCCTGTTCCTCGAGGGCCGGTGTCCTGCCTGTTTTATCACTCGCGGCTGCAACACACAGGATTCAAATGATTCGGATCATTATCTAGCGTCAGCAGACTTGGCTGATTATCTGATTGCGTCAAGTTTAGGACAAAATGCAAGAAATGAGGCAGGGAGTGGTTTAAGCAAAAGTGTTTGATAGTGATGGGTACTCTGAAACTTAAACTCCGGCGCACATTTCAAACCCGAAAATAAAATTGCCTCGGAACTCTCTTCGGACGCTCCGTTCAGTCTGGAGAAAAACACGTGACCTGTGACGTCCGAAGCAATAACTGTTTCATTCTCGAAATGAACTCTAGTAAACCCTAAAAAGAAAAAGTCTAAATCCAGAGACTGTGGAAAAAAAATAATGAAATGACAGTCCCAACATTTCTTAGCTCGATATTAAACAAGGTATGAGCCATTTGCTTGATTTTTTTAATTTCCTAAAAAACTGCCACAAGACACAAAAACATTTTTTTAGGATAAAGAACTAGGTATCCAATTATTGTTTCCGTGTGTTTTACTGTCTAAAAGCCTCTATAGAACTTGATTGCATTTCTAGTTTTTTGCCAGCAGATGTCATTATCACTGAACCATTTTGAAACGATTGCTTCAAACGGTTCAGTGGTTCATAAAAGCTCCATTTTCCCATCACTAGTGTTTGAGACCCAAAATAAAACTAAAAAAACAAACAAGGAATTAGGATGAACAAAAAGTATTAAAGTAAATAAATCAAAACTAACACTAGGAAAAGGACTTGAACGTGGCATGGACAAAAGGCAATAGACAGACAATCAACATGACAGTAGACCAAACAAAGCCTGAAAGGAACCAGGGAACTAAATACAAACAAATCGACAAGACCACAAGGAACACCTGGACGAGACACAAAGGACTGGAGGGAGCTGATTGTCTAACACCATAGAAAGGGACAACAAGCACAGGTGGAAACAATAAGCTTAATGAGATAGAAAAACAAAACTCAAGAAAATCTTGAAACTAAATACGAAACCAAAAGCAACCAAAACAGATCATGACACATATAGTCATATACGCATGGACAGGGGCGCATGTGTAATCATTGTCAGTAGCCGCTTAGTAGCGTAGCGCAGTACAAGTGAGAAAGCCCCACAATGCAGTCTGTCAGAAAAACAAGGACCTCTTTATCCCTCTGTGTCATCTGCTTTAGAACAAAGGAGAACTATTTATTGCAGATTGGCCGTCCGTGCAGAGAGGTCTCTTTATGTACTTGCTGGGCCATCTCTTCCTGCTCTCCAAATTACTGTTCATGCTTTCTCTTAGTTTGCCTCTGTTTTTTTTTTTTTTAAGAACCGATGCTTTAATTTTCATATCGAACACCACTTTGTGTTGCAGACATCCTGGGCTGAAAGTGAGTTTTGTTTTCGGAGCACCGATATTGGTTTGAAGTCCATAAATTGTCTCATGAAGAAGTGCTTCCGCTAAAACTAAAACTTAGCTTTTGTTACCAGGTCACGCTGAATAAGTGCTTGTTCCTCATCATCCAGAAATAAAATAATTTTTAAATCCAGTTGTTACTAAAAGCCAGTATTGATTTTTTTGTTTTGCATGTCCATACTTGCTCCATTTTATTTCTATAAGTGGAGAGATACCAAATTTTAAAGGCTTTCTAAATAATAACCCTTGACTTACCATTTTTATCATCCGCAGGGAAATGCACAAGGAGTTCACACTGGCCACGAGCACCAACTTAAGTAGCATCCTATTGGTTTGGAGTTGAAAACGAACCTTTAGATTGCCTATAAATGGAATACAGTCTTTTAACCTGGGAAAAATATATTTTTTTATCATCATTAGATGCAGTGCATATAATAGATGGCAAACTTTACTAATTACCTGTTTCGGGTAGTGGATGTCATATCTCGACATTTGAGTCTGTAAATCCTTTCTTTCCCTCGTTTATTAGTAAAGGCTTTTCTGTACGGGTGTGCCACACTAATACCTGCAGAAAAAAAATAAAGTTGATAAATAGAAAAAAAAATATTATGCCAGAGGATACTTTCCTCACAGTAATTAGAAGCCTGCCATAGAAAATATATCAAAGAAGACAAATAGTGGATTTTTTTTAGGGGGGTGGGGTTATTTAAAAAGGTGTGACTAAGATGCATCATTTCCAAATATTTTCCATCCTGTACAACTAAATAAAAAAAAAAAAAGGAAGAAAGCTTTTCATGAAGGAAATAAACTAGTGATGTGGTTTTTGAAGAAGCCTGAAAGTTTTGTGCTATCCCTGAGTGACCAAAAAGTTCAATCTTGGTGTCATTGGACAAGGCTTCCAATTTGCCACTCTACCCTCCCCTTAGCCATAGGCAACTACTAGATATTATGCAGCTGGTTTAATAAATGGTGGAAAAATTATACCAAATTTTTTTCTCAAAAACCTGTGATTGGAACAGGGGTGTGTAGACTTTTCAAACCTACAGTATAGTACCAGTAAATCCTAACTCACAATGGTCAAACGATATTTCAAAGCTGGTGTGACTTCCAGTGCATAACTGTTGCGAAATCTTTTGAGCATGAATTCCACCTCCTTGTATTACCTTAGTGCAGTTTTCTGCTTTGGGCTCCAGATCGTTGAGGGTGACCAGCTCCGTTAACAAGCTGCTCTCCTGGTAACCTCCCTTCACATGTAGCTTGAAATATGCTTGAGGCTTTGAGAGGATGAGGTGCAGATTGACTGCAAAGCCAGCCATATCAATGGCAAAAGGACGATGTGGGTCGTACACAACCTTCCAGCCGTACACTTTTCCCACGCTGTTTACTTTGGGGGACTCGTATCGAAGGCCCCCGACAAATGCAACGGGCCACACCGACACCTTTTTAGTCGATCGCATCTGGTGGTTGGAGACAGACTTTCTCTTACTCAGTTGTAATATATTTCACATTCAAATATTTAATGCAGCTTTGCTAGGATGAAAGGACATCAAGCCTCACCTCCTCAAACACTTTCAGGCTGTAAGTGTTGTCATCATCCGCAAAGTAGACGATGCCCGGCTGGGTTTTGTGTCCACTGGAAGTCTCCCGCAGCCACCGCAAGGCCAGATTTCTTTGTAAGGTCCCCCTGGGGGGTTTTGGATCGGGTCGCCCGTGCGTCATGAAGTTCCGCGGCGTCTGCACGTTGAGGTGTGTGTAGTTGAGCGCCATCTCATGGAGGAGATGACTAACCAGGGTTGTCCTCTTTTGCGAGTCCTCCACCACGATCCAGTGCAGGTTGTCCAGATGAAGCAAAGTGTTCGCTAGACGAGTGAGGTCAGCCTTTTGCATGGGCCGCCGGTAGGTAGGGGTGATGACATGGATGATTGGCAGGATGTCATAATAAGGTCGTGGGTGCACAAAGACGCTCTCCGAGCGCACCTCCTTGAGTATCTTCTGTGAACGGGACTCTTTGACGGCAAAAGTACTGCCTCTGCGTCCTGTGTTAGAAAAATGTGTCCTATAAATCAGTGGTCTCAATGCACTTGTCTGCGGCCCAGTACCGGTCCACGGCCGCAACAGATGAAAAAAAGAAAAAACTTGACGTTGACGCATGTCAAAATGCTATATGTCTCAATCGCATTATCCCAGTGCTTCTCAATTATTTTCTGCCATAACTTGAAGAAAACAATTTGCGCCCCACCACCACCCACTCTCCTAAATAATAGCATTTTCGTTCCAAAACAAACCTACACTGTAGAGTTAATACTTTCTGCGCAAATTGGGCAAGGTAAGCGCCACTGCCAACTACTGGCGTGGATGTGCAATTACACTTTATTGTAGTACGGCGGAAAAAAAGCATGACCCATAGGGTCACACGCCCCCCCCCCCCACTATTTGAGAAGCACTGCATTACACTAATATTAAACCCATAAAAAATCTGAAAAGCACATCAGGTACGAAGCCCGCTCTGCACAATATGTAGCCATTTTGTGGACTCTACACCCTAGTGTGTACAAAATATAAAAGTAAAACTATTTTCCGTTAATCAATATTTCTTAATGAATAAATGTTATTATTGTCTTCCCATAGAGTCCATTTGATTATCGTTTAGGTATGATTCGATGCAATTCTTACTTTCTTACCATTCAGTCTTGTAAGAAGAGGGGGAATGGTGCTGTTGTGCCAAACATAGATGAGCAAGATCAAAGGCAATAGGATCAATGAAATGGCAACAATGCTTCGGCTTTTTGGCATCTCCAGCTCGCGACTTCAGTCACTCCCTGTTGAGTGTTTGACAAAAAATGTCACGCATAAACAAATTCCTGTGAGATATACTTTTCAAATGACAAGATGATCAAAAAACTCCAGTGAGCCCATTCCATCAGCTATTCATGAACATTACACATTACATGAAAATCAACTAAAGAATTAATTGAATTAAATACTCTTCAGCCAGTTACTTGATTTCTAGTCAACTGAGCAATTAAAGAAGATGAAACTGAAGGCGCCGATACCCAAGCAACTGACTGCGGCCTCATTGAACGCCTGGCAAAGCATCTCTGGGAAGGAAACTGACAATTTTCCTGCGTGACTAGTCTTCAGGCAAACCCGGACTCCAAATGAATAAACTCCAACCACACAATTACGTTTGTCCTCTCCAGTCATCTCATCTGTTGGTTAATAACCTTGTTATACAAGATGCTGATCGTCATGGCGTAACGAGTCCTAAATTCAAAAGATCAACCGCAGTCTAAGACAAAATGTTATTAACGCATTACACATCAGGGTCTACTAAACTGGGTCTGCACAGTTCTGCTAAGTTCTTTCAAGTCATAAGCTGCAGTTGAAGGACAAATTATATAGACATTTAGAATAAATTATTTTTAAAGACATTTTGATCAAGCCATGTGCCAGATCTGTACCCTGATAAAAACAACACCCAAATGCCGGCTTCTGCTGTGATCTTGTAAACAAGATAAATGGTCTCGTGCTGAAAGGAGTCTTTCTTTCATCAAACAACTCAAATTTGTTTCCCACAAACGTCTCGAAACGGTCGCCTCCGAAAACGTTTGGTTGCACCGTTGGTGAACGCATCATATCGGTAGAAATGTTTATCTTTTTCACTTGCGTGGTTGGAATGGTTGAACAGTGTTTTGTTTGTGATTGTTTTACCGCAAATGACTGTTTCTTCTGTTATTTCTCTTCAGGTTGAACCTTATATTTTCAAATGAGTTTTTTCAAACTACATTTTTGATTGGTTGCTTAGTTTTTTTCATCCATGCTTGAATTTATTTTTGCTTGCATTTTTTTCGTAATTTGCATTTAATTGTCCTTTTAATTATCTCTAATTTCAATTGCTTCTTATACGTGAAGGATTGTCTTGATCATCATCGTCTAATTAAATATGTTGATCTCCATCAATATTTTAGTTGCATCACTGATAATTTGTGATTTTATTTTCACCAACGTTTAGAAACACAGCAAGGTTTACAGTCCAACTCTTGTTTCAGTGACATTTCAGAGTCACTAACAAATAGTACTGTTGCAGGTGGAATCAGAGTTTGGTTACACAGACACACGTACACACACGCGCACACACACGCACATATTCTCTTATTTATCTAATTTATATATTTATCTGAATTATTGTTGTATTGCACTGGAGAGGGGAGCTCTCTAATCTCGTTGCACACTTGAGTACAATGACAATAAAGGGATTTCTGATCTGATTCTGATTCTGATTCTGACATGCACTAATAATATTGCATATATTTAACACAAATAAATAATGATAGTGAATTCTAAACAATATATGAATATATACCAATATAATATACCATTTAGAATATGTCTGAAGTCAAAGGCCATTACAGACACAACTGAACAGACTCCAACTGAAATTAAAGTGAGGGAACCTTAAGCAAGTTCTTGAGAGTGAACACAGAGGTAACGTGAGCACAACACTTATTTTTTTTCCTTTATTAGTTTAGCACCTGAATTCAAACGCAATTAACTCTATGCACGAGTGTGAACAACAGCATGAACCTCTGGACTAGCCAAGTGATCGTTGATGTCAACTCGCGATGAGACATTTAGCAAGGGGGGCCGTGGAAAATGTATCATTCAATGAGGAAAGTGTTAAAAAAAATCAAGCGTAATACAATATGCATACTCACAGAAAAGAATGACGGACCACCTAATTTTGATGCGCCGTATTAATGATTAAGATGCTGATGAAGGTTCCAAGTCTTGATTAGCAGATGAAGACGGCATCAGATCCGCCTGCTTTGAAAGTCTATCGTGTTGGGTGCACAATTGGAAGTAAAAACGAGCTGGTTTCACATTCACATCATCCAGTGGGTGCCAACCAATCGTTGTGTCCCATTGAAGCCACACTTTCAGTCCCTCCACACACAGAGGAGGTCATCTCTTTGGAAGAATGACGCCTGTCATTGCATAAACAAAAGTTGGGATTGTCAAAGCTAATGAGATGAGAACTGGGTGGAGGCAGCACCAGAAAAGCAATTGCTTATGGAGGCGTAAATATTAACGGTCCTTACACAAGACTGACAATAACAAAGTTTCTATTTATTTGGATGACGTTTTCCCAAAGAAAATGAAAGAACATTAAAGATTGAGACCAGTGTAGAAATATGTCTCAAGAAGCCCACAAGAAAAAAGAAAAGAGGATTTTGGTTTTCTCATTTGTGCATATTATGTATTAATCGTCATTTTGGTAATTAGCAATGCAGTTGATGCCTGTGAATATTCTCAAGCTTCATGATGAGTTGGACTCAGATTCACAACACATCTCCACCGTTCACACTGGTAATGATTCACTGCTTACGCCTCCTAAGACGCTCGATGGTGGACCATAATTTCCTTAACGCTGGCCAGAAGTTTTTTTCCTTGGCCTCGGTGACCGCCAAAGCTATGTTCTGCATGGCCAACCAGTCCGCATCACCTGCGTCCAGAGTCCCACAAGACAAAATTGCTGCCACGACAGGCATCGACCACCTTAAGGCCATAGCTCCAGTACATAGTTTGCCAATAAATCTGATTCTGATAATATTACATTTAAATAATTCCACAGAAGAATGCTGGTTGATTTTTTTTTTTTTACTTGTTTAATAAGTAGCTCTCATGCTGAAAAGGCCGGCCTGCTTTAGATTGATTATGTGTCCAATGTCTTTCACAGGTAGTGGTACATGCTGCAGGCTTTCATGAAAACGGTGCAGCTTTCACTCCTGGCCAATGCATTAAAAACCAGGCAACAATGATTGCATTTTTACAAATGTAAATAAATCATGTGGAGAACGCTGTTTCTTTCGGTCTGGGTAGACAGAACACTGCAGCAGCGCATCTTACATAATGTGGATGAGCTAAATCGTGCACACAGCACTGCTGTCGGGTGGGAAGTTTAACAATTAGAAACAAGGCAACTTTAACGCTCTCGTTATTTTTTTTCTTTACCCTTTGTCATGAGGGTGGAGCATAGCAGCAGAGGTGGTAAACGTACTCTGCTTGTCGCCTGGACAAGACACGAGTGGCTGAGGGAGCTGATTGGGAGATACAAGACAGCGAATGACAAGCACGTGGACAATAATCTAACGAGACAGACAGACAAAAATAAACAAAAGAAAGCATGGTGAAACCAAAATCAAACCAAAACCAAATCTACAAAAGACAGATCATGACTCTCTGCACGCAGATTTAAAAAGGGTGTCTGGAATGTACTTTAGTCCACAATTTGTGAAAATATTTTTTTCTCAACTCTATAGATAAAAAATACCCCCAAAAATCTCTGTGCACATTCTTTTTTTTTTATCTCATTTAGTAACTTCATGGTCTTAATGAGAAGCAGAGAGTGTAACTTTCTCTAATGCATCCTGAGTTTATTCAACACCTCACTATAAGAGACATTCAAATTTCCCCATTGTGGGACTAATAAAGGACATCTTTATCTTTATCTTTACATCCTAACCAACTGCCGGAGCCACCTCATCTGTCTCCTCTCTCTGCGGCGGAGCAATGGCTCTAGTCTTTGCCACTTAGATGAAACAGTCTTGGATTTCTGTCTGGTTGTCTTCAAACACAGTTAAGCAGTGAAGGATATTTGAATTTTGTAGGCATCGTAATTTTTTATTAAAATGCATCCAAAGTTTCTTGATACACTCTCCACTTTTTAGCCCTCATTTTAACACATCAAATGTGACTGGAAAATTTATCAATGCCGATATGAACTAAATGAGGCAATAGCCAACAGAAAAAAGGCCATGAAAACAGTCTACAGTCTTTCTCTCTGTCTATTTGCTTGATGTCAGGGTTAGAGTTGACTGTTTGTTAAGAGACACAATTTCAGCAGATCCTGAAAAAAAACTACTGTTTGAACAAAATGTCAGTAATAAAACAAAAAAAACAAAAAAAAACAAAAAAAAAACCAAAGGATGTAATTTTGAGAAAATTATTGGAAAATGGTTTAAAACTTTCTATTAGTCTTCAATCTTCTACTTTTTTTGTTATTCCCAGTCATTTTTGCTTAGGTGGCTTAGTTTTAACAGTAAATTTTACAGTTGAAAATATTTGTTTGAAATTGTGTCAGAGTTCGTCTATATTTACCGGTGATACTCATTTAAGACGTTTGTCAAAGAATTTAATTATGCAGGTATTTCACAACAAAACATTGCTATTAATACTGCAAAATATATTACATGAAGGGTGGCACTGTGGGCGACTGGTTAGCACGATGGCCTCACAGTGCAGAGGTCTTCCTATTTGGTGTTTGCGTGTGCCTGTGTGGGTTTCGTCCAGATTCTCTGATGGTGGATGGATATTACATGAAACACAATCTTTGAATAAAATAAGCATACAAATTCAGTGCATTTTTCTGTCTTATAACGAGGCTTTGACTGTTTAATAATGCCTTCTCTCAGGTATTTCTTTTTTTTTTTTGGGTGAAATTGAATGGGATTAGATGTAAAGTAAGCAACCGCTGCATGTAAATTGTACAGGAAAAAATATCTTGAGCTCCTTACCTGCCAGAGAGGTGACATTCCAAATCCCAAGAGTGGGGATCGGACCGCCAAGGCCCCTCCCTTTTTCCACCACCCTGCCTACCCGGCACCCGACCTCTTCGACCCCTGCCACAGTTGGGAAGCGGGATCCACGTTGTCCATTTGGGCTCAGCCAGGCCCCATTGGTGCAGGCCCGGCCACCGGACGCTTGCCTTTGAGCCCCACCTCCAGTCATGGCTCCAGAAGGAGGACCCCACAACGCAAGTCCTGGCAAGGGAAACGAGGTCCAATATTTGTAATCATCATAGGGGTCTTTTGAGCTGCGCTTGGTCTGTTCCCTCATGTCGGACCTGTTTGCCATGGTGACCCTGCCAGGGGCATAACGCCCCAGACATTTTTGCTCCGTGGATCATTGGGACGTGCAAACCACTCCACCACCGTAAGGTGACGGCTCATGGTGGAAACATGTGATCTTCTGTTCAGGAATTCTTGTTACATAAGCCAGTATGGTTGTGGCAAATGTGCAATTTCGTCTTCTGTTATCAGATCCACTTTACCTGTGGGAAGGCTACCTGAGTGGTTTTTGCAACTGCAGCCAATCTTTGATTTGATCACAGTGTCACGTAATCCTCTGTTTAGGAATTTATTTACATGTGCATCAGCCAGTGTAGTTGTGTTCAAAAAGGCATAAACAAGCCATTTTGTGATCTTATATCAGATGCACTTTACTTGTAGCAAGGATGCAAGAGCAGCTTTGCACGTGTTGCCAATCTGTGATCATATCGCAGCGCCACATGTGAACTTGTGTTTTGGAATTCTTGGTAAATGATCGCACATGACTTTAACTGTGAAAAAAAACAGACACTCACGACAGTACAAAAAGGTTGAACCGTAATATCCAAAATATTGACAAAGGGCTTTTGTTCATTTATTTTTGAGTGATGAAAATTTGAAGGTATCTTTTTTACAAACAGGCTTGAAGCTGCACTCAGCAGGATTTTGAGTTTCTAATCACTCCTACCACCAGTGATCAAAAATTTATGAAGGGCGTGGGGACTCTTAGTGCCAGCCAACAGGCATTTCAATGTGTATTATAAAACAGTCTTTTGGTAGTTATCAGATGTTTGTAGGGTGATAAAGGAATTGAGAATTGCGAGGTAGTCCAGTTGTCTAAAAAAAAAAAAAAAAATCAGGGTTTCGATTCCGCCTCTGAGATCGGTGGCCCGCATGATTCATTCACCCTTGCCTATGTCCTTGCGACATTGCTGACCTTTGGTCTTGGCTGCCACAGCACCAATCTAACTTGTTCGTTTGCATTGTTGGAAATTTAATCCACGTATGTGATAAGAATCTATACTGCCTCACATGTTTTGATGGCAGATTAACAATTGTGAACACATAAAAGGAAGAAAATGGTCCAAGGAAGCTGTAGTTTGTGAGACAACACAACACAACACTTATTTTGTCTCCTGTTTTGGTCGTGAAGTGAGAAGCTGAGACAATGTTGCTGTGTCCAAAAATCTTTGGGTTACGACGAGTTTTCAGCTTATTCACGGGCGTGGTGGAGTGTCTTTGTTTTTCAGGAATCATTTTTGGATGGGCCTCGCTTTCTTTCGCCCTCAAGACGCAGAGTTTCTTCAGTTCTTATTGCGTGAACGCCACAGGAATCGATGTCTCGCAGGTCTTAGGTCAGTTTGCTCTTCTTCGTTCTGACCTTGAATTCAGCATCACAGAGAAAATGATGTAGAAATGTAAAAAAAGTGGCTTCAATGTCAAATTGGCTAAATATTAAATCTTCACCCCCCATGTATTTGTCTGTGTCAGATTGCCGTGCACAGGATGAACAGTTTTCTCTGGTCTTCACGATTGCATCTGCCATGGTTAGCTTCCCCACGCTTCTAACCGGCTTTATCCTCGACCACTTTGGAACTTTTGTCGTGCGGATTTTGGCAATGTGAGTGCTCTTTGACAACAGCCGCACCGTTCCTATTTTGGGAATAAGGTTTTGGCTAATTTAGTCCAAATTAATTACAGCCACTGACACAATTTACACAGAAACTGAAGGAATAGAGTATGAAACAAAAACATTATTCAAATGTGTTGATAATATTTTTACTTTTTTTTTTTTTTTGCCACTAGTCGTTTTGAAACTGTAGTCATAATTCATTAGTTGTTGCACAAACGAATGATTAACGGTTGTTGCACGCGAATACAATAACAAGATGATCATGCCACCAATGTCTTTTTCGTTTCATTACACCAGATCTCTTTACATCACTGGCACCTTGATGCTGGCCTTCTCAACTCCAAGTAAATTTGAGTATGCAGTTGTTGCCCCATTTTCAACACAAAAAATTGAATAAAATGACAGAATATTTAAAGAATGACAAGAGAGTTTTTAATTTGTGTATTTCTCCATCAGCCCTGTCCGTCCTGCTTTTCCCAGCCCTCGCCTGCTTGGCTGTGGCTGGCAACATAATGCTTATTACCAACATACAGGTAGGTGCCCGGCAATTTGTTGTACAAATGCAAACGTACATGTGCAAATCCGCATGAGATCTTTGTTCGCTTGGACTCATCACTCACAATTGAGATAAAGTAGTCCCTATCTTGCGAGTAAGATTTGAAACAATGTAACACAGTGCCAGTAAGTCCCACCCACTGTTCTGGTCTGTCAAGCAGTATAGTATTATGATCCGCTGTGTCAAATGCAGCACTGAGATCTAGCAACACCAAGACGGTGTTTTTCAAGACATCATCATTCAGATGTATGTCATTTAATTCAGACTGATATTCATTCTAGAGATTGTGTTGCATCATAAAGCCGCAAATCTGCTGAAAACCTGCCCTTTCAATAAATGTTCCCATGTAGCTGCTTATGGTTGATGCATCCAGGTTACTCTTTTTAGAAGTGATTTTATTACTGCTGTTTTTAAGGCCAGCGGAAACTGCTCTGATTGAAGAGAATTATTAACTATGAGTAGTGCATTTGGTGCTATGCAATCCAATCCAAAGTTGTATAGTCAAAAAGGTTATAATGTTAATGAGTAACAGGACAAACAGATGGCACAATTGCGATTGTGATTTTTCCCGTGGGTGATCTATTTACTTTTTGTTTTATCTGTCATATTTTATCCGTGCAAAAGGATGTTATTGCATGGAGGACAGCAGTTCAGAAGGGACTGATGCTGTGGCGTTTGTCAGTCGGTCTACAAAAGAAAACAATGTATGGACAAGTACTGTTTCTATTGATAACCACTCAGAACAATGATTGTCTTGCATTTTTCAATCCCTGGTTGCAGATGTGATGACTGTCATTGTATATGTCGGAATGAAACCTGCAGTTTGATTTTGCGCCACCTGCACTCTGCTTGTTGTCATGCTCTTTTTTTAGCTTTAACCAGTGGGACATTTCTCCATGGTGACTTTTTCCTCATTGACAAAACTTAATTGGGGTAATGGAATCCATTCCAGTCAAAACTTCAACTTACAAGGTCACCAACAGAAGTTGAAGGCTGGCTCGGTGATTATGTAAAAGGCTGAATGAATAATGTGCATCTGTCTTCATCATCATCAATAATCTTTTTTTTTTTAATTTTTAATTTATTTAATTTTTTTTACATCTTCAATTAAATACCATTTAAGTTACCCCGAGTCACTGATGGTGTAGTGGTACACTTGCCTGAGTTGTGTGCGGGCAGTGTGGCTTCACCTCCCACTCAGTGACGGTGTCTATGTCTGCCCTGTGACTGGCTGGCGACCAGATCAGGGTGTAGTGCGCCTTTCGCCCGCAGTCACCTGGGATCGGCTCCAGCACCCTCCCGCGACCCCGTACAGGATAAGCGGTGTGGATAATGACACATGACAAGTTACCCCTGCCTCGCTTCATTGCGTTTAGGTCCTCCTCCACCTCAATCCTCCACCAAAATCTGATGGGTAGCTTTAAGCCACCTACTCGCAAAAGGAAACATGTTTCATTTGTTGATGTTTTGCCCCTCATGGGTTAACCAGATCTTCTTCGTATTTGCTCCGAAGAGTGTTTAGGCCTTCATGATGTTAAAACACATTTGTGAAATGCTGTTGCCGTGGCAATGCACTGTTTTCTAAGAGAACATTGTTGATTTTGAGGGTCTAAATATAGATAAACTCCTAAAACGTTGCGCGCACATCAGGCCTGGCATAAAAATAACGATTTTGGGCTTCTTGTACAATTTCCAGTCACTGTCTCAGTAGCGTCCCCAACCATTTTTAAAAAACATTCTCAGTTGTCCGTTTCACCTAGATCGACACCCTGTCATAGATGTCATATTTTAACAATCTCCTCCTCCATCTGCAAACTTTGGGTATTTAATCTAAAAATGTTTAACATTAAAAGTTGCTGAAAGGTTTTGCAGCTTATTGACGGGCAATGCGCTGTTTGCAAAGAAAAAAATGCTGCTGCTTTTGTGCATCTAAACCTGGGCAAAAAAAAGTAATGAAACTTTGCACTCACATCAGACCAGACAAACACCTTCATATTTTAGAGGTGATCAGGTTTGCAAGGGGCCATTACAACTGGTCACAGCTCTTGGCTTTATTTGATTTGCAAAGTGACTTTGAGTGCTCAGAAAGGCGCCGAGAAAAAAATAATATTGTCATTCAAGATGTTTTTGGAAAAAGGAAAACAAATGGACTCATACCTCAGGGCAGAGCCTGTTACATACTGTAAACTATTCTGGTGAATCTAAGAAAATGGTCGATTGATTCTATCCTCTTTTGAACCGGTTTGTTTTCCCTTATTTGCCATATTGCATCACAGTCTTAATACACTAATCCATTCAATTTCTTCTCCTGAAGGTAGCAAATCTGTTCGGCAGACATCGTTCCACCATCATCACTGCGTTCAGCGGCGCCTTTGGTTCTTCCTCCGTTATCTTCCTCATCATAAAAGTGACTCTCAATTCAGTTGTTGACTTTATTTTCTGGCAGCGCTCCATCCTACACAATCTTCTATACTGATCATGCGCTTTACTCCTACAGTTGGTACACGAGTCTGGCATTACTCTCAAGGCCAGTTTCCTGTTTATGGCTGTCTGCAGCATCTTTCACGTGCTCAGGACCTTCTTCCTGCTGCCCAGAACCACAATCCCCTACCCGCTGCCTCATCGTTACACATATGGGTATAAATCCAAACACAAACATTTCAACTGCATTTGCACATCATGCAAGTAATTGCTTAATGTATAATTTATCCATGTAATTCATTGTCAAATATCTGCTCAAAACACTCGCCTTATAATCCACAGTTGTATAGACACTTGACTGATGAAAGCAAAAAAGGGAAGGCATGAGGTGAGGTCTAATGCTGTAGTACATTTTGAAGAACAACAACTGAGTATACTCCTTCTTGCAAAGACGCCATCACCAAACATGTTTTTTTAATTTTTTTAAACGAAGGATGGAAACAGAAAAAGGGTGGGGATCTAAACACTTTTCATCAGACAGTGACGATTTACACTTAAGTTAGTGAGTACTGCCAACGAAAAAGACTTAAATATGGCTAAACTTCTGTGGTCACACAGCAACTTAACGTTTGTGAAAGGACTAACAAAATAATTTTGGTTTCATTCTTAAGAGAGAAGATTTGCACACTGTTTAACTTTAACTGTCGTATAAACTTAAAAGGAAGTAAACCACAATAGAATAGAACAGTGGCCCCTAACCAACGGGTCGAGCGGGCTGCACATGGAAACAACAAAACAAACTTGTAAGAACTTCCGTTTTATTATTCAATGGAGAAAAAAATAATTTTATGTTGAAAAGTGAAGTCTTTCCTCCGTTACGTCCAATTAGGATGAACTCTAGACGCATGTCAACTTGCCAATTGTCTTGGTCGCATTACACTAAAACCCTCCACCAACCTCCCCACAAAACTTGGGGACGATTGTAATATAACTTCGAAATCTAACTTTTAAAATGATGTACTCACTATATACGCCACACGCTGATGAGTGCTTTTAGCTCATCTTCAGGACAGTCTTATCACATTGCGGCTAAATGGCAGTTTGCCTTCAAAAGGTCCACTGGACATGCCGCCATTCTCTCACCTTTGCTGTAATCTTCGATCTCAGGGTTTCCTGTAACAAATTAAGGAAGCCAGAAGCGTCTGCAAACAACAACAATCAGACAGCAACAGACGAAATTCAATCTACAGAGGAGGAACCTGTAAAGCCTGGTATGTATAAAACTATTACCATACACAATTCTTAACATTTCACATCATAGTGTGGTCGTTACTTAAAACTGTGCATTCTCCTTCCTCTCAGAGAAAACTTTCCGCGAGTGCGTTCGGTCCAGATTCTTCTTTTTTTGCCTCATGTGGTTGTCGGTGATCCAACTGAGACTTTATCTGTTCATCGGCACCCTTCACCCCACACTGCAGTTGCTAACTGAAGAAGATCCCTCACTCGGTACAACTCAGACACACACTAGGAAATGACAACCTTGCAAACTTTTATCATGCTCCCTCTGAATCTCTACCATCTTGGAGATGAAATGCATTAAAATAGATTGCATACCATAAACATGAGAAATCGTACCGATTTGATAGCAGTTTAAGAAAAACAGTTTTGAAATAGGCACATTAAGAAAAACATGGTTGAGATTTTAATATAGAACTGGTTAATTCAGTACGGAAGCGTATTGCAATCACCTGAGAAAAAAAATCTTGTTTTTCTGATTTTTTTGGGGGGGGCCTTTGTTTTTTAAATTTTTTTTTTTTTAATGATTTTTTTTTCCTTCTCTGTTTTCTGGAGTAATTTTTTCTCAAATGAATGCAATACGCTTCCGTAGTTTTCTTGATAAATCCTCATTGAATTTTTTTTTTTGTCTGACAGAAACGAATATTGCAGTTTGAAAAAGTCTTCCCAATAACAGCGATAGGCACTGCCCCATTTTGCCAGTCTGTCCTTTGTCTGCGACCTGGGCAACCTCCCGTCAATGCGCTTTCCTCCTTATTAAAAAAAAAAATAATAATCTCCCGCCGTCCCCATCCGTTGTAGTCCCAAACTTGCCTTCCAGCAGTTGGACAGACCGTTCTATCCTTGGAAAATGAAATGATCATTGCTGCTTATATGGTCTTTGATTTCTTTCTTAACATAATTAAATGAACCTGGATTTACAAAATAAAAATAAAACATGCATACCACTTTGGCCTGCTAGTGAACAATTGGGGGTACTTAGATATAACTCACGATATTTAGCTTCTTAATTGTGTTTAATTTCTGCAACGTTCAGGAGGTCCGTCTGTCGGCCTTAGCAGTAAAAAGGAAGTGACTTAACTGCACCCTCGAGGTTAAAGCTGCAAAGTTTACGCCTTTAGTTTATCTTGCAAAGTAAATGTTATTAGTACTACAAATTCCGCAACCATAATAGTAAAATGAAAACAATTCACAAAAAAAAAACAAGTTTCCCATCCACAGCGGCCGACTTTAGATTATCCCCAAGTGGAAATCTTACAGGTCCTTTTTAAACGTACTTTGCGCATGCCAATCTACTTCATGCCATATAGACTACGTAGCTCTCTCTAAATTGAATTCAAAGAGAATGATGGGAGCCGTTTTGATTGGCTGGAAGTCTGCTGCGTTCCCTCCCACCACGGCACAAGCGCCCTCTTCAACCTGCACTGGTCTACCAAAAGAAAGAAAGTCTACCCATGTGCACAGTTAGACTGCACTTTGTTCTCGGGTTGCGCTAAGCAGGGAAATGCGACTCCTTTTGTTCAAATGTAAAGATTAGACCATTAAATATTGGTAAGCTTATTGGAACCGTATGTCTCATCTTTGCCCCAATATATTTGCAGTGAGCCAGTACATCAATGCTTTTGCTTTCACCCAACTGTGTGCGCTGTTGTGTGCTCCCTGGAATGGGCTCCTCATGGACAGACTGAAGCGCAAATACCGGGCGACAGGTAATAAATAAATATTATCAGCATTGCATGCCAATTAAAAGAAAAAAATGCTTCAAGAGGCTGAGTGGAGTGGTGAATTATGGCAAAGGACTTCTCTCCTGCTGGAGGGAGTCATACACGTTATGCAGATGCACTGTATAGTATGTCACGGTTTTAGTTGAAGTTTTATGTACAGAACCCAAGTGGTGTTCTGTTATTGGACTTTTGAGCTCATCGCGGATTGTCCTTATCAAACACTATGTTTCAGAACTGTGGCAGAGACTCACCACTGAGTGAACTGTTAAAGCAGAACAACATGCTGCGATTTGCACGGCTAAATTTATCCCGCCCCCGTCCCTTCCCACGCCCGTTGTCGTGGAAAAGCAACGTAGGCCATGCGGTGTAGTGAGGTGTGGCGTCAGACTGAAATCTGGAATGGAAAAGTGGCTTTTGTGAAGCCCAGTGTTCAAAGCAAACATGGCGAAGCACCATTTAGCTGTTATGCTGCACTCAAATGGAAAAAACTGCCAACAGAAATGATGTCATCCCAAGTGTAAATGGTTTGAAATCCATCTTAAAATACATGCTTTTTTCCATACCTATGAGTAATCTATTTTAAAGCATTTGGGAAAAAAAAAAATTACACTGTAACGCAACGTTCTATTAGTAATTTTAGAAAGCGACTTCTTCGGACTTTGTTTTCACATTATTTTGAATGTCTTTGGCGCTTTTGTTTTTAAATGCTTTTAAATTTTGCACTGTACCTTCTTTTTGGCAATTATGGTCGGCTACTTTGTGTTTCTTTGTGTTTGAATGTCTTCAACTGGCTTGTTTGTGAATGCGTTTAAAAGTACTTTTGATTGTGTGAAGCACATTGAGTTGCCTGTTGTATGAAATGTGCTATATGCCGGACCGACCTAGTATCATCCATCCTTTTGCCTCAACCCGTTATACTCACTAAGTATGTATACGTATATACACATACACGTTGAACACTACATTATGTATGGTTTTGTTCACCTTCACTGACTATCCCCGCTCATTGCTGTGTAGGAATGAGTGAAAGGGAAGCAGAACTGAATTCCACGGTTCTTTCTCTCTTCCTGACGGCACTCATGGCTCTGGTGTTCTCAATTTGCGCCGCCATCCCTGTGCTGCCACTCCAGTACTTCACCTTTGTCATACAAGTGATCACTCGTGCCTTCCTATATGGCAGTCTTACAGCCTTCGTCAGTTTGGCGTGAGTATACTCATTCAACGTTACACTGAGCAGAACGAATGTAGAACGTAGATACATACAGTAACTGCATTTTATCTTTTTGTACAGTATATATCTGTTGAATATTGTTTTGCTTGTTCATAGGATATAATGCAGTATTGTATAGTATCATTAATTATTTTGACTTTCAATTGGCAAGCGACAAACAAAAACATGAAAAGGGGAATTATTTTGTTTGCTTTTAAATTTAGCGCAAAAAGAAATACAAACTGCTTGCTTTTTTTTCGTTTTTCATATTTAGATTTTTGGCAAATATCAAAAATGGTTTCGGTTTCCTCCCACGTCCCATAAACATGCATGATAGGTTGTTTGGACACTCTAAATTGACCGTAGGTGTGAGTGCGAGTATGGATGGTTGTTCGTCTTTGCGTGCCCTGCGATTGGCTGGCAACCAGGTCAGGGTGTCCCCCGTCTACTGCCCGAAGACAGCTGCGATAGGCTCCAGCAATCCCGTGACCTTTGTGAGGAGAAGTGGAACAGAAAATGGATGGCTGGATGAATGGATAGTGCACCGGAAGTGGTGTGCATAGATTTCAAAATAACAGCACTAATAAGTGCAGCGTGAGCTGCACTTTTTCTTGCCGTTTTATCAGAATTTGGTAACATTTTATAAGTTTTTTTTTAGTGTCTTATCCCATGTTAAAGACACTAGCCTATATTTCATGTTGTCATACTTATTCAAATACATTTAAAAAAAAAAATATAGACACATTCGATTGTACTATTGATTTTTGATAGTTTAATACAACATGAATATCATTGGAGGGAATGGTAAGCTATTTCACATTGGTACACAAATAAGGGTAAACATATATAATCTAATCATTAAAATGATGTGCACTAAAGAGGCCCAGTCTGAGTCCTGAAACTCCAGGGCTGAAAATGAGCCCCGTTCTGGCCCTGAAAGTGATAACAAATGCAGCCATGAGGTGCGCCGGTCATCTTCATTCTCTTTGTCCATGTCTTTCTTGGTGTAGTTTCCCACCGTGTCACTTTGGGAAAGTGTACGGCTTCATCGTTACACTTGCGGCAGTCTTTTCTTTACTGCAGTATGGATGCTTTACTGTGGTGGAATCGGTCCTGGATGGAGATCCTTTATATGTGAGTACCAGCTGATGTATTATTTCGTATATTTGGTGCAGCGAATCCTGAGGGAGTTTCCGTATCCCATTTCGGGGCGAACATTTTTGAATGTTTGTTCAAGGTTGCCAATGTTTTTCAAATGGTTGCCAGATGTTGCCAACAGTTCCATTTTGTTTGACTTTTTTGTCACCAGAAAAACTGTTGGCAACCAATAAAAAATGCTGGCGAGCGTCTTTGTAACTTTGGATGAACCCTGACGGAAAGTCAGTAGGGTGCATTTTGTATCTACAATACCGCCACTATCACATCGTAATGATAAAAAAGATGAATACAATATAAAATGCCAACATAGCACGCAATTGTGCCAACTACAAAATTCATTGACAACTGATTGATCGTCACATTAGTCAGTAAATATTTTGATAATCGAGTAATCATTAAAAGCGGTTGTCTGGCTTAAAATTGTCCAAATCCTCTGATTTTAGCCTCTCAAAAGTAACTATTCAGATTTCCGTAGACCTTCGTAAAAGCTGGCTGATTTAGCTTGTTTGTTTGTTTTTAATCGCTACATAATCGCAACTAAAATCTAATTCCTCCAATTACCATTAATTTCAGGTCAGGATTTTAGAGAAGGTCCACAACATATTCAAGAAAAACAAAAAAACACCTTTGATATGATCTCCCCCTTCATGTGTGTGCAGGTCAACATCGCCTTGACGCTGCTGATCCTGTTTGCCTTCATCCATCCTGTGTCTGTCTTTTTGCACTGTCGAAGACTTGCATCCCAAAAACGTAACAGTTCTCTGCAAACAGAGAGCCAGAAAAACATTTGCTGTGCAAAATGGTGATCAGTTAAGTGATTTTTTTTTTTCATCAATCAATCATCAGCAGTTACACCGACACTGTCTCAGTGTCTCTTTGAATGTATCAAATCCTCAGATCCGATGAATGCTATGACAATTTTTTTGGACCGAGCACTGAGTATTGGTTTCCTGTCCAGTCATTTATCATGGAAGTGGAGTAAACTAGTTTATAATAAAATGTAAAATGAACACATCTGTTTCTGGTATTTTTTTTTTTACCATAAATGCAGCTCTGTGGTGTGCAAAGCACAGTGAAGAAAAATGGTCGGTGTGAGGGACTTTTCTCTTGTCGTGTGGATGAGCTAAATCGCGCACACACACCACTGCCATCGGGTGTGAAGTTTAACAACTAGAAACAAGGCGACTTTAACGCTCTCCTTTCATAATTTTTTTCTTTATCCTTGGTCATGGAGGCTGGAGCATAGCAGCAGAAGTGGTAAAAGTACTCTGATTCTGCGCGTCACCTTTCGGCAAGGTTGAGGACCCAAATGCAGGCAAGCAGGAAGATCTTGTTTATTTATTCAGTAAAGTATATATTTTCATAAACAAACAATGTGTTCAGGTCAAATATGTGGAATAAACAAACATAACAAGGGTTCAACAAATTTCTAAATGAAACAGAAGGGGGCGGAAAAAATGACGTGACAGGGTCCACGACAACAAACAAACGCCAACATCAACAATGAACTGACAAGGACTTAAAGTCAGCATAAATAGAAACAGTTGCAGCGGCAAGGAACACCTGGACAAGATACAAGTGGCTGAGGGAGCTGATTGGAAGATGCAAGAGAGCGGAGTGACAAGCACGTGGACAATAATCTAACGAGACAGACAGACAAAAATGAACAAAAGAAAACATGTCAAAACTAAAATCTAATCAAAGCTAAATTAACAAAAGACAGATCTTGACACTCTGCACTTAGATGTAATAAGGATGTCTGAAATGTACTCTAGTCCAATCTAAGTTTTATTAAATAAGAGCTAGCTTGCATTGGCTCGACAATTATGGTATCGAAAGGTGTTCACTTACCTTCCCTAATATCAGAGTATGAAGGTTTATTTAGCAAATGATAACTACAAAAAAATACAGGTGACCTGTATTTGTTCTTTAGATGAGACTGAGAATTTTTTCAATAGCCTGAAGTGTGTGTTTTTCCCTGGTTCTCATTTCTTCATCTTACTGTTATATCATGAAACTTATTTCCCATCTATCCATTATCAAAGCCGCTTCTTCTCATTGGGGGTCGCAGGCATGCTGTATCCTGAACCGGTTGCCAGCCAATCACAGGGCACACAAAGACGAACAACCATTGGTGCTCATCTAGGGACAATTTAGAGTCCAATATACCTGCCGTGCATGTTTTTGGAATGTGGAACATGGCGGAAACCCACAAACCAAGAAAATGCAAACTCCATACAGGAAGGCCGGTGCCGAGATCGAACCCACGACCTTTGCACTGTGTGCTAACCAGTCGGCCACCATCTTATATTGGAAAATAATTTTGTTGCTCCTTAATAAATACGCAACGGGTTTCGCCTGCCAGGGTTACTGATATGTGGGTGGATCCCTCCTCATTTATGGACTATTTGTAAAATGATGTTCTGCTGAAGAGAGGAGCTCAAAGAAGAGTGACTCCTCCTCTGCATTGAGGGCCGTCAGATGAGGTGGCTTGGGCCTCAGTTCAGAATGCCTCTTAGATGACTCTTTGGTGTTCAGAACATGTCCCATCGGGTGAAGGTCCAGTGGACAATCGATCACACACTGGAGAGCGGTGAACAGAGTTCTCAAAACTCAGAAATAAACAGAAATCTCCTCAGGATTGTTATTTATTTATTTTACAAATGAGTTGTATTATTGTGGAGAGGCGTACATAAAGAGTAACATTCTTGTATAAAGACTGAAGTTTTACACAGAGTGACCGAACCAATAGAATCACAAGACTCCAATATGATGTGGTTTTCTCTTCGGTTTTGTGTGCAGAAGCGGGATGTTCTTAAATTTTAGATTTAAAATTGCCGTGGATTGATCAATCTGGCTCTTCATCTGGCTCCTCTCACTGAGACGGAGCAACGGGGTTGCCAGGTTCCTCGAGAGATACTTAAAATGTGACGATTACTTTTACTAGGTACAGCTATTTTGTCTCACATCAACCAAAATTTACACGTGCGTATTTCTGCAACTTGCACGTGGAATATTTTAAATTTCAGAAAAATATCCTCCTATTCTGGTTTGACCAGTATATTATTGCACATCGTCATTAAATATAGTCACGAAATATGATTTTGTCGATTCAACTGCACCCCCCCCAAGAAAAAAGAAAGAAAGAAAAAAGAAAAGGGAGCAAATTGAGTCATCTTGTGCTCAAGAATTACCTAAAAAAAATATCCCTTTCATTAACTATCTTGTTTTATTACTCAAAAGCATTTTAGTGACTTCTCTCGTCCAATCCAGATAGCGTTTAATCGCGTGTCTTCGTACATGTGCGTGTGCGCGTTGAGATCCACTTCCAGACTTGCTGTAAATGGGCGGTACCGCTTTAACAATCCGCGTGAGATCCAGTCGGGAAGCATTTCTTGGCGGACACTCGTGATTTGAGCCGCAACGACACGGACGCGACGAGGTCACCAGTCTCTGTGAGTTCCTCATTCATTCATCGACCTCATCCGGGCTGGTAGCATCATCGAAGTGCTTCATGCGGCGTTTGTAACGTGGCCTCGATTATGTCCCCCCTCTCCCCCTCCTCAGATCGTGTTCGCACCGCGTAGCTCATTCTGGACTCACTTTGAATTAATTAAGTCTGTATACGTGGCATTGTGGATCGTAGGTTTGGTGCGCACTTTTACAAGAAGACGTATTGCGGCAAATGCGTCCGCGTGCACGACAGAGAAACATGTTGTTGGAGAAAAGAATGAAGAGACTTAGAACTACACGTTCTCCCCGCAGCAATATAAAATAAATGAGCACAATCGGTTCTGGTTGCAAATTTGAGTGTTTTGGAAACGTGTGCGCGAAATCTGATGTTAAGTCTCGCAAAATGTGGTTTCACCGAACCAGATGACCCGATCAGCTGTTTTTGTCACTAGTGTTGCTGCTCCGGGACACGCATACTGCAAGCAACCCGACTCGATTGAACTACTTATACAGTACTGTATATAAGAGGGAGACATTGACTCTATTTGACAGACTGCTGTGATAAACTCACCCTTTCCCAAAAAAAGCAATTTTTTTTCTACTGAAAAAAAAAAAGTTCCCACGTGTCTTCCTCAAAGGTCTGACATTCTTCTGACTAAAAACAAGGATATAGAATTACAATTGATGTTATATCACACATTCTCAATACTTGTACATGTTGAATAGGTTACAACAGTAATGCAATACAAAAAACTTTTATCACTTCAGTTTGTCATATTGCATAAAACAATGATATGTAAACATATGGACTACATTTCTTTATCATCAATAATTAAAATATACCTAAAAAATAAATCATAAATTAATGTGAAACGCATCATATGTTTGTTTGTTTCATTTTCAGACTGGTGTAAATTTCACCCACCTCCTTGTCCACTCCCCAAAAGAAGCCGCCTCAAAGGCTGACAGTCTGATGAGGGACTGTTAAACCGGTCCGTCCTCTTCCAACTACTGCCGCTGACTGACAGGCTAAATGCTAAATAACTTTTCTTTTTGACACAAATTTGTTTTGATCCAGTGGAACCATGGGGGCGACAGGTTACGGCTACTATCGCCTGACCATCTTCTTCTCCATGTTTATTGGCTACATGCTGTACTTCTTCAACAGAAAGACCTTCTCTTTTGTCATGCCCTCAGTGATGGATGAGATTAAACTGGACAAAGATGATTTGGGTAAGAATTTAGCGGATTATCAACTGGGCTGGGCAGGACGGTGGAAGCCAGGTACAAAACTTTATGTCCTGTAGGAAAATATCAGGAACTGCTTACTTGTTCAAGTTTCCATGCTGATGACCCTGGGAGCTCCCTGAAAAACATTCAACAATGTACAAATCTAGAACGTTATTCAATAATTGCAAGCTTAATTTCAATCAAAGCGAAGACTTGAAATTTGTATCTTTTAAAATGTTGACGCCAAGATTTTCACTTTTACGGGAAAATGAATATCGGCTCCAAATATTGGTTAAAGGCCTCTTGACTACTCATAATCGGCATCGGTATCAGGCCTGAAAAAACTATATCAGTCTATCAAGTCAAGTCAAATTCATATAGCCGTCAATCACAAAATAGTCTCAAAGAGCTTCAAAAGCTCACAGTTGACATATTAACAACATCCCCAGATGTAAACCTGCAAGGAAAAAACTCAAAAACTCAAAAAAGAAACCTTGAGAAAGGGCAGTTAATGCGGGTAAGAAAAGAAGAAGGATTCTTTTCTAGGACAGCATTTTTTGAAAATAAAATAAAATAAAATAAAATAAAATAAAATAAAATAAAATTAAAAAAAATGAAATAAAATAAAATAAAAATACAATATATGTTATACAAGCCGCGCCAGACTATAAGCCACAGTTTTTCCATGTTGAAAAAAATGAGTTAACTGCATGCACAAAACGATTTTGTACTGTGAATGCACTTAAATGTACATAAACATAAAAAAGTGTTAAAAAAGTGCCTTTTAACACAGGAACAATTTTGCTTATTAAAACAGAACAGACCCAAGAGAAAAAAAAAGTTTAGATTTATTTAACGTATTTTCTGAACTATAGAGCGCCCCTATTGGTGAAAGAAAAATCCACAGAAAAGGTTCAAAATCTCGGAAAAAAGTAAAAAAAAAGGCAGAGATAGACCAAAGTTAGCTCGTATCATTTAATAATATCCTGAATATACACAAGACACTATCTTGATATCCTCAGCCCCTTTGTGACAATTACTAACCCTCCTTGTGTCTGCAGGTCTGATTACCAGCAGCCAGACCATGGCATATGCCATCAGTAAATTCATCAGCGGTGTGTTGTCGGACCAGATCAGTGCGCGCTGGCTTTTCTCCATCGGCCTCTTTGTGGTGGGAGGCATCAACGTGGTTTTCTCCTGGTCTTCCACAGTCACCATGTTCTCACTGCTGTGGTTCGTTAACGGCCTGGGACAAGGTTGCGGATGGCCTCCATGTGGGAAGGTGCTCCGCAAGGTAATCGCAAATGTTGACTCTGTCAGTGAGTCAAATCAGCTGAGCGAGAGCCAAACTGCTGACAGACCTGTTTTCATTTTGTGGTGTGAAAGTACACTGGTTGGAATCTTGCTCCTTGCTGCCAGACGCTATTAACCTATGTAAGCCGAGCTTCTGTGATAAAGTTCAGTAGGTAGAGTGCTGCAAGAAAATGCCGGGAATGACAAACAATCTGCAATATCTTAGCCACAAAGTACCACGGACAAAGCCAACGAATAAAATCGAGACTTAGTAAATCAATGTTAGCTATTTCGAAGCACTTGGAAAGCAAGTTTAAAAGGTGGGGAATAAATAGGCTTTGGCACGTCTTCAGCGTGTTGAAAGGGATCAGATTACTCGAGATTCTATTAGTGGAACATCCTCAGTTCAGCTCGCCTTAAGAAACTACAGCAGTCATCAGTTTTTTTTTTTTTTTTTTTTTTACTCAGAGGGACAATCTTTAAATAGATTCTATCTTTTAAGTACAACCTTTGCTCGCGTCTTGCCAATGCACTTCTGTGGAATTAGCGTCTTCTCAGAGTGGATCTTTAAGTTGCGTGCTCGTTTTGCTCCTCTTATGAAGCCGTGAACAAATATGGTGGTCATTGAAGTAGATCATCAGTTTTTACCGCTTATCTTTGACGTATTTCCTCTATCTACTCCTCCAGTGGTTTGAGCCCTCCCAGTTTGGAACATGGTGGTCTGTGCTGTCCTGCAGCATTAACCTGGCAGGGAGTCTGGGCCCAATCCTGGTTACAGTGCTCCTGCACTACTACGACTGGAGGACCATCCTAACGATGTCCGGTGTCTTCTGTGCTGCCTTCTCACTTGTGACGCTGGTGTTTGTGAAGAATGAGCCAAAAGATGTGGGCCTGCCTGCTATTGAGGCGGCACCCAAGAAGGGGGCAAAGAGATGTGAGTAAAAAAAAAAAAATGTTTTGATGCAGATAATGATGATACAAGTTAGGTGTAAAAGTATTGTGGCAGTAAGATTATGATTTTGCCTTTACACACAAAAACGGAAATCGCAATGTATAAACAAGATATCAAAAAGCTGTATCGACAAATACAAGTTCAAAAGCCTGCAGTGTGACGTTATTGGCGGTGTTTTAGCGCCCATGGCATGGGTAATTTGAGAAATTTGTGAAAGCATGTTTATGCTGACCTGCATGGATATTTTGAGCGACACATGCTACCATTTTCAAGCAAAGACTTTTTTTCAGGGACATCCCTCCAATTCAAAATGATGCAATATTTGCAAAAAAAATTAAATATCTTGTCTTTGTAATGCATATAATTGATATATATATTGGTTGTCAAGGATTTGCAAGTCATTTTTCAGTTTTTTATTTATATTTTACGCAACGAACCAACTTCACTGGACTTGGTGTAATATAATTATTAATAGATGTCCTCAATTTTCTTTTTTGAAGGATTGCATTTGTAATGCTGGTCTGTTATTGGTTAGTGAATAATATGTGGATGTGTACTCTTGCTCCTTACTAGGTAACAATGAGGGCACCCTGAGTGAGTTCCTCCTGTCCCCATTTCTTTGGGTGCTCTCTCTGGGCTACTTGGTGGTGTTTGGGGTGAAAACAGCAGCAACTGACTGGGGTCAGCTTTTCCTCATGCAGGAAAAAGGCCAGACTGCTCTTATGGGTATGAAATTTTATTATGACTTGATTATAACGAGTTGTTTTGTTTAATGGTTCTAACTTGATCTGTGTTTCTTACAGGCAGTACTTACATGAGTGCCTTGGAGGTGGGCGGCTTTGTAGGCAGCCTTGCATCTGGCTTAATCTCTGACAGAGCTGTTGCTCGGGTAAGTAGCAGTCCAAGAGACGCAGGTTTTATTTGATGCTTTTGTCACAAACATGCTTTTTGACTTTCTATAGTCTGGCCTGGGCACACATGGCAACCCTCGCCACGGCCTGCTCATTGTCATGATGGCTGGTATGTATGTGTCCATGTACCTCTTCAGGGTCACCATTACACCTGAAATCCCAAAGGTAAAATTAGATAGAATTCATAGACACGTGTGAATTGTAATACAAATGCAATATTAGTAATTATCTCTTGATTAGGCAAGGTGGGCGTGGCCATTTAAAAAATTAAAAATTTATCAAATTAGCTGAAAATGAACTCTGTGCAAGGAGACAGTGAAGGAAGGCCAGGATTGAAGTTACATCCTCTCTCCAATAAGCTCCGGTTTGGAGGCGAGCAGCAGCATTTTGGACCAACTGGACTTGCTTGAGCAAGTACTGACTGACTCCAAAAAAAAGTACTTATTGTAATCAAACTGAGATGGAACAAAGGCATGGATTACCGTTTCTAAGAGTTGTTGTGAAAGGAAAGGCTTTACATTTCCCACCTGCCTAAGGACAAAAAAAAAAAACAAGTTGAATTTAACAGAAGTGTCAATGTGGCGGTCCAATTTAAAATTACTGTCCAATTTATAACTAAGTTCAAGAATGATAAAACGCTAAGGACCCCAAGTCAAAGGGGTGGGATGTGCATGAGCCACTGGGATCAAACCCAACCTTTTCCCCCTCCATTTAATTAAAGAAATTAATTGCCATTCAGGCTTTAATCTTCTCGAGACATGACAAAAGTGACTATAAAGAGAAAGTGCCCTTTGTGCTGAGCGGCTGTCATTCGCATAGCAGTGAAAGGAAATACCCTGTTTTCTTAAGATGGAACTCAGAGGCAACAAATACAAAGAAACAGAAGGAACCCGATATTGACCCCTGGAGAACACCAAACGACAGTGGGGCAGAGTTAGACTCTGAGGAACATTTTATTCTAATTGAAATTTTTAATTCATTTATAATTGAAATTTCATAATTGAATATCAGATTATAAAATTACCCATGTCTGGTGTCATAACTGCCTGTCTGATGTTTCTAATAATTAAATCCATGTCAAAATCTGAGCATTCAACAAGTTTATGGGTAATTTATGGGAGCCAAACGCAGTTACTTCAAAACAAGGGAATGGAAGGCATTGGCGAGTTCAAGATGGCGATTCCTTATTCCCAGGCTTACTCTACTGCAGTGGTGCCCAAATCCGGTCCTCGAGAGCCCCTATTAAGCCTGTTTTAGATATCTCTGTCCTCTAACTAACACAACTGTGCTGTATTCTATATTTGGTACTGAAATCTCCTCATTGACTTCAGGAGGCTCCTCTTTGGGTCCAAGTCATCCATCCTATTTCTGTGCTCCTCGGTGTCTCGGAAAAAGAGGTAACAATTTTATTCAGTGATTTCTTAACTGAAAAAAAAAGAAGGAAATTATTTTAGTATCTCTTGTCATTTGTAGATCTGGATTCTCTTTCTTGGTGCTATGTTTGGATTTTCCTCTTATGGGCCGATTGCCTTGTTTGGGGTTATCGCAAGTGAAAGTGCTCCTTCCAATTTTTGTGGGACCTCACATGCTATTGTTGCTCTGATGGCTAACGGTAACACCTGCCAGAACAAAATGTTGATGTACCATGACGGTTAGAGAAAATGAAGCTTCAAATTTGCTTGATGAAGCAGTTGTTGTATTTTTGTGTCCTGTAGATGGCACTGTTGGTTTTAAGTAAAGGGTTTTAAAAAAATGGCTTTCAGCCCAATGTTGAACAGAGAGTGCCATCTACTGGAGGACAAAAATACTACAACTGCTTCATGAAGCAGATTTGAAGCTTCATTTACCCATCACTAATCACGTGAATGATACAACTCTATATTTATGACAGTGGGTGCTTTCATGGCCGGACTTCCCTTCAGCACTATTGCCAAACAACACAGCTGGGACGCGGCATTCTGGGTAGCTGAGATCTTCATGGGCGTCACCACCGTTTTGTTCTTCCTCATTCGCAACATGCGCACCAAGATGGGAAGAAGAGAAAAAAATGACTGATGTATGCTCTTGCGACAGTCACTTCAGTGTCAGGGGTGCTGCATACGTACCTAATAATAATGCAAATTATTATCAAACAAGTGAACTGTCCAAAAGCAAATTTAGTCATCGATACTCAGGACAAGTACGGACTACCAAATTCTCAGTGAGACTTTTACACGACATGGACACCTTAATCGATCGATCAATTAGGGGTCACCGTTTCCAATGAAGTTTTGATCATACCAGGAACTTTTGGGGCAGCATGAATGTGTCCCAGTGCACAAAACGACTCCCACCAAGGCATGCTTAGATTGGCCGTGACTTCAGTCCCAGTCACCTTTGGGTTAAACTCCAACAAGACTTGGCGAGCCACATGCTCACTTGTTCAACCCCAGTGACCTCACAAAAATTCATTTGGATGAATGGAAGAAAAAAACCTGACAAAGATGCACTTGGAAGTCATGTGGGGAACTTTTTCCAGAAGGTGGAAGCTTATTATACTATTTATAAAAGCAGTCCTTTATAATGCCAAATGATAGCTGTATGCTGGAAATAATAGAGTCAGTACTTGGTGCAGGCCTTGACGTTGGTAGTCGTGAATTTACAACACTGAATGTTTTCTACGGGTTTTGTCTGTGTTGCATAGAATCGAAGATGTTTGCACATATTTGGTCAATCATTATCATCAATAATTTGAGATGAGGTTTCACAGGCAAGTTACTGAACGTTTTATAAACTCTCATTCATAGATGACAAAAATACAGAGTATTTGATGTGGTCAGGCAAAATCAGTATGTATGAACTGCTAAATGTCTGTTTTAAAGAGTTGATTGTCAATTCTTTTTCTACTGTCTCGTCACTTACATTATAGGTTAGCATCTTGAAGTGTTTTTTGTGTGTGTGTCTCAGGGGGCGCCGCACATTGCAAATGTTCTTTTCGAGCTCTCGGTCGTTGTCAGACTTGGGCTCTAAGAATCGTCGTCTCATTTATTTCGCTTACAGCACCACCAGTGTATTTTATTAATTAAATATGGGAACAAACTCCGTGCCAATACGGACTAGCTTTAATCTGATGGAATTTTACAATTGAGGCCTAATAAATGATTATGTGACATGAATGGTTTGAGACACAACTGATCAATCTGTTGATGCTTATTTTACAATGAAGACTTAAAAAAAAGTATGGAACACAAAACATAATAGATTGGATATGTGAAGCTGTCCATGGTGCTGAATCTTGAATTTACTCTTGAGAATGTAGCTAGTAGCACAATTACTCTTCCTCTGGGATTGTAAAAGAATTCATACTACTTGAACTTTTCCATATTCTGTCATGTAACGTTCACAAATACAAATGGATTTTGCGGATTTGATGTGATGAACCAAAGCAAAGTGCTGAGAGAAAATGCATACGCCGCTATGAGGTTTTGATCAGTGCCCCAAAAACCTATAAAATGAACAGCAATGTAAATATACGCCATAGTGTAGAAAGAAAGAAAATTATATGCATCGACTTAATATTTTTTGCTAAAATACCAAATTTACAAATTGCTTTCACTTTTTAAAACATTGAGATATTGCAAGCATTTTTTTTTGTTAGCAACCCCCATTTTTCATTTCATTGTATCACCAAAGAGAGAAAACAATTAAAATTTTTGATTGATCAATAATTTTAAAAAATTACCCCCACACATGTGGGCTGACCAATATAGATTTGTGGAAAACAGTAAATTTACACAAAATGTGACATGAGGTTTCATCCAGACGGCTACAGTAATTAGAGTTTGTTAACTTGTTCGGAAGTTGATCAACATTTTACCATTTTTTTTTAAACATCACAAACAGTAAATTGAGTCATTCTTAACTTTTTTTCACTGAGTTTATTTTTTTCAAACCAGCCGGAACACTTTTTCCATCACTGCCACAAGCCCAGCAAATGTCTGTCACCTGCTGTTTGTGATCAATATGATTGTGTGTGTTCTCGCAAATGATTCATGGTGTGTTAAAGGTGAGCTGAGTAAAATATTGTCAACCCCCCCCCCCTTCCAAAAAAGGAAAAAAAAATAGAATTAGACAAGAAAGTTCCTGGGCTATGACTACGTTCAGCGGACAATGTAGTAGCTCAAAATGGGAATGATATCACAAAGAGCAAAAGTATTTTTAAATCCAGGGATAACATGCCGACTTTTAACGATTAAAATATTGAACACACACTTTTCATTTTCACCCCATCTCCCAAATAACAGCCGCCTCAGTTCAGCTCATAATTTTGCCAAAACATATTTATGATTGACAACTAACAGTTTTTTTTAATAGTGTAATTAACACCTCAAATAAAAAAAAAGGAAAAAAAAAAGTAAACAACTACCAACTGAGCTTTATTGGTATATTGATAACAATAATTACACAGGTACATCTATAAACAAAAAAGAAACTGCACACTTGCACTGTTACCTAAAGCTCACATGAGAATTGCTACTGCTGGTATGTGTTGGACATCTCAAATAAACGTACAAGTTGTCTGCTGGCATGAAGACACCAGATTAGTTTTTTTTTTTTTTACAACACTCTTTACTAGCTTGGCTAAGAAAGCAAATAGCATTTTTTTTTCTCCATTCGTACAATGTACCATTCTGCACTGCAAACAAAGATTGCAAACCCTTTTTCACAGCAGCTATACAAATTTATTGCAATGCTATCACAGAACAGGGACACAACCAACACAGAGGATACATAAGTTTGGATAGGGAGAGCTCCACTACAGGGGATTTTAAATTTATTGATCCAATTTCATCAGAAAACTGCATGATTACTAGAGTTAGCATGAGGACAAAGCTCGCAAACATTCTAAAACACTGTTCTTCAGTATAAACAATAAAACAAGGTGTGACTGTGTCCGTCTCTGCCCCAGCACAGATTACATACACTGTCCCTTTAAAGCATATGGAATGTAATCCACACAGGCAAACGCTTTCCGTTGTAGACCAAGATCCTGTGAATGTGATGTTTGCTTGTTGACACTGGAACCCATCCTGTATCCTCCCCCTCTTTCACATTTAAAACAACTGAAATGAAAACCACTGAACATTACAATGTAGGATGTGATGAACCCCCCGCCCCCGTCTCCAAATTGACATTTTTTTTTTGTCTTTCGTTTAAAAAAAAGTGTTCTCTACAATCAGACTACTAAAAAACCTGTATTTAGAAAATAGTTGATAAAAATATTCCCCTGAATTGTACAAGAAAAGAGGTACAGGGAGCACTGGTAAAGATGTGGTTTGAGAGATGTTATTCCGCCTCATCTTTTCCCGCCGCTGCATTCGTGGCTTGTTCCTGCAACGCAAACACATTTCGATGTCAAGTACAAAATGAAGATGAGGATTACCTTTATTCTGACAGCACTGACCTCTTCGTCAGCTTTGGCTTCGCCATTCTCAGCAGGAGGTTCCTGCGCCTTCTCCACGGGCTTGGCCTTCTCCACTTCCTTACCTCTCTTAGGCTTCTGCAATGAAACATTTTGTACAGAGATTAATGAAGAATCGGTTCATCAATTACTTCACATCTGCAACATCTTTCATATGACAGACCTCAAAAATTAGTTATTACACAAATTGAAGTTGCTGTGTCTTTTAACCTTATGACCTTTAAGTGGGAGTAAATTGAAACTGGTCTCTGTAATTTTGCTAAGAATCACATGTAATAATACACGGCAAAGGTGTCAAACTCAAGGGCTGCGGGCCAGATCTGGCTCATCGTATAAGTTTATGTGACTGGCGAAAGCAGATCAAGCATGCTAATTTTGATGATTCTTGCTAACATCAGCACCAAAATTTCCAATTCTCAAATGTAATAAATAATAATGTTGAGTTATTAAGGCAAAGCATTTTCCTATACTTATTACGGTAACTTGAACAATAGTGGAACAAACTTTTCATTTTGACTTCTGATTTGAAAAAATAATTATGCATCAGTTTGTCGTGTCCTGTGCATGTAATTACATAAGGAGGTGATTAAACGTTTATATGGTTGCACGGTCATAACAGCATTTCGAGGGAAAGTGTAACTACAATGTGGCCCGCGAGAAAAATTTGTTTTGACACCCCTGGTCTACGGTGGTCATCACTGAATATATTTGGGATATTTATTATGGTTTGGCGGTTGGTGCACAAATTATTATTATATCATGTTAGATTTTTACTGTATTTAATGACCTCTTATAGTTAACAGTTTTCCATCTATCAATTCATTTTACGAACCACTTATCTTCACTAAGGTTGTGGGCGTGCTAGAGCCTATCGCAGCTGTTTTTTGGTGGTAGGTACATCCGGAAGCGGTTGCCACAAAATAAACAACGTACTAATTTATAACAACGCATATCTAGACAGGTAGCGATTTATTAAATATTTTCTAAATACATTAAAAATAATGTAGACAAAGTTGAGGTCACAATGTTGAGTTGGCCCTCCGCAAGCATTCAATTTTTTGTCCCGTGTTTCCCACCCCTGGTCTACGGTATCTGGTTCACCACCAAGGTGGAACCAAAACGACATTTAAATATTATCAGCATCATCATCCATATTTATTTATTAGGACATTAATATCTATACTCAAAACTACATTTAGCAGTTCCTTATACTGTGTTAAAAAAAATGCTTTCATTCAGTGAAACCTTGCCCCCCAGCTTGCTCCACGCAGAAAACAAGCCAACGCCATTGTCGTAAGAATAAGATTGTTCTTGTAAACTGTTAAGAGAGGTCTTACAGAACTAACTGACAAGGTCTGCAGTTATTCTAATAATTGATTAATCTGTTGCTTATTTTGTCGGCAAAAAAACTTTAAATTTGCATCCTTTTATTAAAAAGCAGGATATTATATCAAAATGACAGTGCACAAATTTGCACTAAAATAAATTATCTTTCAACTATGGATTTGGTCCGTAACATGGAGGATAATCGGGAAAAATGTTGTTCATTATTTTCTAAAGAACAAAGTAAAAGCAAATGTTTTATTTTAATTCAAAAAAGTTTCAATTAATGTGACAATCGATTAGTTGACATTAAATCACAGCACCTCTATATGCAACATATGGCACTTAACAATGTAACTTACCTTTTGCTTGATTTGGGACTCTGGCTTTGGAGGTGCGGTCTTCTGCAAGGATACATGTGTTGTATTTATTGTAGGTTGATGGCGAAAAAGTAAACAATCCTCTAAATGCAATGTTTATGCACTTACATTCAGTCGACCAGATCTCCTGGGCTGCATGGTGAGGGGGAAAAAATACACTTTTCACATTGACTGCTTTTTACAGTAGTGTGCTTTTACTGACCCCTAGCGGGTGACAGCTATTTCCATTTGTATGATTAATTAAAACCAGATTGTGCATTATTGCTTACCGCTTCAGTTGCCTCTGGCTCTTCCTGCAAAATAATTAATTTCCAAGTCATTTATTGATATGTCATGTATTATAATTAATCAACTTAAATCAGTCAATATAATAATTCCTACTTTGCACAAATATAGAAGTATAATTAGTGTTTCCCTACCAGGTACCAATTTGCCCCGTCTTAGTTTTTGCTCATATAATAACGTTTTAGCTCCTTCTCAGTTCTGCTCGTGCATTTGTTTCAATTTAGCTGCTTGTTTTCTATATTATTTGTACGAATGTATATGCGTGAATATTGCTGATGTTATGTGGTTTTGCTCACGTGATGAACAAAAGTAACAATTTGTCGAGCACCTCATAAGTGCACGTTATTCAACTTTAAGTGGGCGTGTCGGGGCGGGCTTGTCAGCAGCAGCACTTCCTGCTTCGAGGACGATTGAGTGCAAGCATGCATATAATTTTAACACTGAAATAGAAGAGACTCCAGTTTTTGCAGTCGGCAAAATTATGACTGCAGTTGCCGTGAACACATTAAAAGAACCGACGCGGTCGACAGCGCGAATGCAGTCAAAATGGAAGCACGCTAAGCTTGCTCGAGCTTCCCGACTGTAAGTAAGGAGGAGGGGCGGACTCCGCCTCCGCCACATTTCCTTTCATAGGTAATAAATGAGAAGACTGACAAGGTTAGTGTGTGTGTGCGTGTCTTATAACGGAACAGGGAAGTGAGCGTTCCCGCCATTATTTTGAAAAGGTCCTTCGCCAGAGTGTCTCACTCGGCTTGCAGGATCGACAAGAACCCCCAGCAACAAGAGCGGCGCTGTGCTGACGGAGGCTCGCCATTACATAACCTCCCCGAGCCGAAGAGCTAACGCGACGAACGCCGTCCAAACAGCTGCGTTTTCACCGCGGCTAATGGCGGCCGCGTGCTAACAATAGCGTTCATGTTCAACAAAAGTGATAAATAAAACATGTCGTCCAAGGTGGCGTGGTCATGAAATAAAATAACGGCCTCAACTTGGGCGGAATTTAAACGAATTTTAGGCCTTGCAATGGCAGCCAAAGTGAAACTTAACTATCCTGCGTGACTGACTGCACGTTTGAGACAATCAATATACCGCCAACTTTCTCTGCAGAAAAAACGCTGTCGACGGGCAAATCGACTTCCACTAAAACCCCAGACATTGCAAACAGGTTTATGTAAACATGCAACCGTGCACCACACCGTCCTGCAGCGAATCCTCATAAACACACACTAATAGTAACCAAAGGGGATAGTGTTAAATTTAGACAATGCATCGAGCGATAAGAGCGACAATCACCACCTTCCAGAAATAAAATCAGTACGACGCATACGAACTCAAGTGGTGGCTGCAAGCGCGACAATTTTGACATTTGCCCCAACGTAGAAGCAAATAAGTAGCAACTCGCGTTCCAGCAACCAGTTTGTACAGGCAGCAGCTGCAGTGGGTTATAAATGCTGTATTACTGAATGCAAGAAATATCTCGGTTTACTCACTTTGCTCCTTTTAGGCATGGTAGGTTTGTAAGGGGTTGATTGTGGAAAAGGGAAAAAATAGCCAAATGTAAGTGAATACGGGATAAAAATATGCTGTAGTCGTATAGTCCGGATAAAGCTGTACTAGTACAGTCTATCTAATACAAGGCAACGAGATGATAATGTTCCATTGGAAGAAAACTAGCTCAAACCGGATTGGATTCCCCCCCTCCCTCCTTATTTAAATCTTATAGTTCCTGCGTGATTGACTACCATTGACCCGCCCCCTGCGCCTGCTGATTGGACAGCGCAGCGGTCAGCAACACGCTTTCAAATCTGCGCGATTTCCTGGGTGGACAGCTCACACGTCAATCAGATATTTCGATGAGGTGGTTGTGTTTCTGTACAGCCATCTGCTTTCGAAAAAAAAAAACGAAAAATGTCGCGAATTCTCCCCGGAGCATCGGCCATTCGACGTATTGTCTTGCCAACAGTCAGTTAGCCGCAATGTTAGTGGCAACATGTGTGAGGTTTTTGGATTACTGGTGTTTCATTGAACGATTGCGGTCATATCAGCGAGTGTATTCGTTGTGGAGAGAGGGGTGTGTACTTTCGCAGCCAAGTCTTTTGTATTAAGCTTGGGAAAATGGCGACAGGGTAATTGTCCTCTTGTGCAACCCCATCTTGCTGCTTGCATAGCGACCGCTTCCGCCATTGTGTAGTGTGAACGGTTATCATGGATTTATTGGCGTTGTGGACTGTGCACTGTGCATTTAATTAATATGTATATATCCGCAACTCGATGAATACGTGTTTTCTATTCCACAACAGAAAAATGCATGGCATTGACGTTTTCAGTACCATAAATTTTGCCAACTACATTTTGTAGAAAAAAAATCCATGATATTTTAAAATAAATGTCAACTGGTAAGAATATAGTCGTGTAAATTATATCACCTCTGGGATCACCTGTTCTGTCACTCTCTGATTGGGGAAGTAAATTCCGTGACATTTCCTGCAGTGTTGAATTTGATGTCTCACACGCAATATCATTTTGTTTGTTGTATTGTTACCATTTCGTGTCACACCTTAAGTTTCATTTGACTGTAATCAAATGTTGACGTCACAGTGTTTAAAATTCACCTTGACGTCACAAATTAGTCAAATCTCGCGCCGGTGTTAGTGGTAAAACACGACCGCTTCCACCCGGCCGCCCTGTCACGCAAAAAAATAAAATAAAAATAATAATAAAAATAAATAAATATAAATCTCCCTCTCGTTCCTTATGGAAATACTTATATTATTTGGTCCCCTAATCATAATTTTTTTTTATAATTAAGGAAAGGCATCATTAATTGTTTGCATGGTTTGATTGGCAGTAATTTATTTGCTAAACTTGCAAAAATACACAAGAGCTGAAAATTACACCACTATATTGATATGTCACTTTTATGGAAACATTTTAAACACACCCACGGTGGATCCAATGAGACGTGACGTGTGTTGCTTACCGTTGGGAAATAGACCCACATTGAACAATGAGGAGGACCCAAAGAAAAACAACGTCATAATGCAAAACGCAAATTTTCAAGGGGGTGACCAGAAACAGCCAGCAAGGTGCACGATTGCATCTTATTTAACAATCTTTGCAAAAAGTGTGCTTATGCAAGTTTTGTCAAAGTATGTAAGAAGAGGCTGGCAGGCTGGCACATGCCCATGTGCATTGAATATTTCTGGGCCCAGGAGTAATTTAGAGTTGGAGAGTAGCCGTGCCACACAGGTGACCTTAAAAACAAACGACATGATGAGTATTTTCTAAAGAGCACATCGACGATTTTGGCTGCCCGAGGGAGGGTTTGATTTCTCTCAACCACTCGCGACGGGTGCACGAGTGATGGTTAACTCGTAACGTGTTTAATGAGTAGCTTTATTATTTAAAAAAAAAAGAATGTTTTAAAAGTTATTACATGTACAGGAAAACTAATGAAACTATTGAATAAATTATAGACAAAATATTGTCTTTTTATTAACTTTTGTTGGCGGAAGATGAGAAGTGAGGAAAAAACAATGCTGTATAGGAAAAGTAAAAACACAGCTGAGGTGGTGATGGTTGTTGCATATGGGGGGGGGGATTGTAGAAGTACGGGAGGCATGCAGGTCTCACATAACAATGGCGTTGTTGAGGTGCGTGTCTGTTAGGCCTTCCATCACAGCTGTTGCCATTTGCCGTCCTTTCCCGCCTTTTCCCTATGCTGTTTGCAGGCATATGGCTCCACGTCACAGCTGAAGCGCTAGCTAGGTTTTGCAATACAGTGATGCCTTGAGATACAAGTCTCATTCATTATGTGACACCACTTGTCACTGAAAACACTTGTATTTAAAAATCAACTTTCTCAATGAATGGGAATACCATTAATCCATTCCAACCTACCACCCCCTCGCCCCAAAAATCTGTAATGTTTTCAAGAAGGAAAATAGCACTGTATAACACTGTACTTTATAAAAACAGGATCTTATTAAATGAAGTTTAAAGAATTAAACAGTTTTTCCACATGTTTTGCTTAAATTCAGAAGACGTTGCGCTGCTCGTTCTGGTGTGCGCGCATTGGCTACGTTGGGGAAATATAAGAAAGACAGAGATATACACGTCAAAGAGTATCACAACAGATTCTGAAGATGGAGTAATGCCAGCCATTTTTTTTTCAAAGAATAATATATAACTGTGTATTATTACACTGTCTGTCTGCAAATGTTGCTGCATCGTTTGTGTACAGATATCCTTTGCTTAAGGCGTTATAACACCACCTATGTGCTCATTTTCACTTTGTTTATGGCTTTCACCATTCTGTGTTAGTATTACGCTGCTAGAATTAAAAGCGGTTACGTGATTATTTTAATCACACAAGGTATTGTTCTTTTTGTTTCATCTTTAGTTTGACATTAAACTTAAAATGGGAGTAGCAATAAACAGCTGAAGGCTCCTATTTAAATAATTGCGCACTATTTGCCGTAGTGCTGCTTATCGTTAAGTCAGCTGGTTTAAATTCGCTGCCACAATACAGCACTCGCAGGCCCTATCTCGATTTTTAGCTTGCAAGTCAGAGCAAAAAGAGCTTCAGAATAATGTCTTCTATCTCGAAAAACCTCCAAGTCGGGACAATCATATTTCAAGGCACCACTGTACAAGAAACCACGAACAAAAAACATTGTCTTGTTCAATAGCTCTTCTGAAAAAGATATGCTGCAGCCAACATGCTTCTTTCATGTTTGGTTACGGAGCTACAATGAGCGTCAACAGATGCCTGTGAATGGATCAGCTGGATGTTGGGAAAAGATGCGCTCTCTACCCTTCCACTCTCTCCATCTCACACAGTAGATAAGTGGATTTGCACCATAAGGTCAATGGTGACCTCCCCAGATTGCACCAGTTTATGTGTGATGGGGCTACAGAGTTCAGGCGTTTAGATGGACATTAAGGATCTCGAGAGGTCATATATGATCAACACCGTTAACTTACATTGCGTTCCTCACACCTGTTTCTATCCTGTCATTGATCAAACTGTTGCTCTCTAATGCCCACTCAGCAGTCACAGAAATGTGGCTCGGTGTAAGGAGGGCAGTGCTCATAACCTTCCTATAGCACAGTAATTTACATGTGATAGAGTAGGTGGAGTCTTGTCACAGTGGCAACACAGTCTAATAAGATCAGTAACAATAAACCTTAGTCGGCTTTAACCATTGATTAACTGACGGCTGACGCTACAAAAAAATAATCCCACACTAAAACGAGCTCCACAGGCGTGCCTTTTTTGAGAATCAACTATTTAATTAGGACATATCTACTCTCGGACAAAGGGGCGATTAGCCGTAACTAATGGTAGACAATGGCACGAAACAATAAGGACCCCCCGCCCCTCGTCTAAGGAGTCATGCAAGGCAGTATATGGATGAGCACAAATGTTGAGCTATGACTGATGATCTCTGACATGGCGAGGCTGCTGCCAAGAGTTACATCCATTCCATGGCCATATGGACGGGGATCAGAGGACTGCTGACTGACCCTCCCCCATTATCTTCGCCTTGTTTTCATGGTTGTCTGCTTGCCTCTGCCTTTACACTCCTTGTGTCTGGAGACATTTCAGCTCATAATACAACTTGTACTTTCATGAAACCATGGATGAGGACCAGAGGAGCCTATAATATGTACTGCTAAAAACACACATATATATGAGCTCAATTACATATGTGATGTACTTCTGTTTTCATAGGTGAGGAAAATGATTGGCAGATTTATTAAAAAAAAATGCACTGAGATATTGATGCAAAACAAAAAAAAAATCAATCCTGAAATAATGTTAGTTAATATTGAATTATTTAGCTTCTATTGTGTTGAAATCAAATACACGTAATACATTTCCACATGCGTTTACAGAATACTATACACGCGTTATGAAGATTGATAAAAAGAGAATATTATACAACAGCGACCTCTAAAGGTAGATATTAAGTATTGCAGCATTTGTGTCCCGACTCATCTGCAAAATATTTCTGACGTTTCATAGTGAGGACTCATAAACAGCTTAAGATGGTGTGTGAAACCAAAGGCGTAACATCCAACTAAATCCGGACTTAATTTTAAATGTCTTACGGCATTATGACATTATATTCCACAATCGTATGCTCAAATGAGACTTTACTGATGCTTGTTGTCCCCACCATTATCTGTCAATTTAACGACACGTCACTGACTTTTGAAACATAATGACATGGTTAGTTAAATTTAGTCACTGTGTTGAACGAGTCTCTTGGGAGAACACGTGACCTCACCTGTCTCTTCTGTAACGCCATTCTCAAAGCCTCAGTCTGATGGCAGCAGAGGACTTTAGTAGTGAGGAGTCACGATGGAGAAATAAGGGCTGGGTTTCAATGGACAATGACCCTTGTACCCAGCGAGAGATCTGCAGCGGCAAGCTCACCTGCTGGTGTTTCAGGAAATGAAGCTTAGCTCCATAGCGCATTCCAGACGGACTGAGCACAAGGTAAGGCGTTCATTGGAGATACAGACAGTTACGATCAAAATGTTAAATTTTTTTTTTAATATTCAAAAGTGTACATGGAAATGTGTGAACGTGCACTGTAATCGGTTTTGTGTCGTTTGTGGTGTGTTTTATGTATATTTTTGTAATTAAAATAATTATTATGAAGAATTAAATATAATGAAAATAATTATTATAAAAAATTAAAAATAATGAAAATATTGTGCATTTTACATAACCTTCAACAAAAACAAAGTCTGCTCGAAACTGGACGAGTTATGAATAATATGAGGCTACTTGTACTTCTTTCTTCGTGGCTCCACAGATATCATTGATGTAACCTTCATTACGTATGTGTAAAATTCATTGTGTTTTAACCAAGGTTTATCAGCTATAAAACACCAACGGTTGTCCATTTGAGAGTTTGGGTCGACATACTTTAATAACAAAAACAAGGGGAGTGTTTATTGTACTATTTTATACTTCAAATAATAATCTAATTCCCGACAAACATTCACATTATTTTTATTGGCATCTTTCAGGTTGAATAAACAATGGACGTCGATTCATTCATCTGGCTAATACTCTGCGCAACTGGAGGTCAGTATATTAACTGTGCTTGAGGAAAATTATTTGATGCTGTTCTGTGAACTTTTAAAACAGTTTTGGAATAATTATAAAAATCTATGGACGACATATAATTGCCCAAAAAAATCCATTCATAAAGAGTATCCATCCTTTTCCAGTTTGTGGGTAAGAGGCAAGGTACAAGCGACAAGCTTACTGGATTTCTAATTAAATCTGCATCACGGAAAACGAGATCACACGCCATAAGAAGTGTAATTATCAAAATACACCATCAAACATGTTTCTGGTGCGCTTTTCTGCAGACTTGTTCATTGTTACCTGTGAGCAGTGTTCAAGAAAGATAACATGATAACCGGATTGCTCATTCCAGACATGACATTGTTTGCGAATCAGGGGTCGCTTTCAGTGCAAATTTCTTCTGCACATTTTTTTGGCAAAAGAGGAGAATGAACAACCTAAATGGAAAAAAAAAATCCCTCACTTATAATGTTCCTAATATTGCAGATTATTCAATACAAGCGGTTTGAGTTTCGGTTTTCGAAAAAAGAAAAATGTTTCGATGTTTGCATACCTTGAGCAAACACGTCTCAAGCAACAACTTGAACGGTGCTGCCATGCGTTCATTTTGATGGTTATGGATGACGGAAAGTTCAAAGTTTCACTCACAATCACTTCCCCACTCTTTCATTTTCTTGTATTTTTAACTTTGAATTTACTTTCAGTCATTCTAATACTTCAAACGTTACATTTGTCATTGTTCCTTCAGTGATGGGACAGTTCCAAGTGGAGCCTCTCAATTCGACGGTTCTAAAAGGCTCAGATGCTCGATTCATTGCCACTCTGCGGGGACCGTGGGAAGTCATGACGTGGAATGTCCGAGGTTTTCTGGTCCTCACCGTTCCCCGAAGTGGTAACATATCGTCATCCTCAGCACAGTTTTCTGCCTCCTTCTGTTCCGCCGAGGACAACAGCTGTGTGGTGTTCGCCATCCACAACACCTCCCGTAGGGAGGCTGGGCCCGTCATCTGTACAGTGCAGGGAGACTACGGGTCAAAGTCAGCGCTGCTACATGTTCAAGGTACTGTAGATTCTCAAACATCTGCTTTCTGCATGTCAATTCTAATTCCCTTTGAGCGGGTTGGTATTTAGAGAAAAATGTTAGTCCAAGTATGAGTTATTTTAAGAATTATTTTCCACCTTAGGGGGTTAAACAACTAATTTTTCGTGACAAAAACATGCCATACCTTATACTACTATAGCCAGGCGATGCAAAATAATTAATATATATTTTCATATTTGAATAACTGACGCATGATATGATAATCAAAATGCTAGAAAAGAGATTATCGCGGTATGCGTCAAATTTTAGTGGGGAATTTTTGGAAGAAGACAAACATTAGCGAATGCCACATTCCTCTGGAAAAGTCCATAAAGACTAAGACTTTGCTTTTGTTTCTGCCAATTAGAGAGTGGTGCAGTCCAGATCCAGGAAGGCGATAAGAAGGCGGCCCAGGACGAGGAGGTGGAGTTCGTCTGTATAACTTCAGCTTGGTATCCTAGTCCTGTTGTCAGCTGGAACCTGAACGGCGGCACTGTGGATAGCAGCATGTACAAGACGACTCACGTCGCTCATGGAGATTCCTTCAACTCATCCAGTGTCCTCAAGTTTAAAGCAGTCAAGAATTCAATTGTGGAGTGTTTAGCGATGCTGAAGACACTAACGAAGCCACTATCCAGCTTGGTTCATTTAGTGGTTGGTAAGAAATTCTTCCACAATGTTTAAGATGTGCATTAATGACCTTGTGACCTTGAACGGGGGTTAAAAAAAAAATGGATATATTCAAGTGGGAATTCACGTTGTGTAATTTTCAGAGGACAGTAAAAAGGAGTAACCTGACTACTTTGATCATTTCATTTTCATTTCTCAAGTATTGTCGCTTGGAAAATATTATAAAATGACCAGAAATTGCTGATGTTTAACTTTTGTGAGCTACTCTATTTATTGTGACTGGTGTAAGTTAAAACAGCAAATTAACTTTTTTTTTTAAATGGAATGTTATCTTCCTAGTTTTACGTCTGTTTTAGTGCTAATTCTGATTTCCATTGACAGTGCCGAAGCCTCCAGACTGGACAGTCCTGATAGCTGTGGTTTGCTCTTTCGGAGGTTTTGCTCTGCTATTTTTACTCATCTTCGGCGTGGTCTTTTGCTACAAGCGCAGGAAAGAAAAAGGTATTCAAAGCTTTGATCACAATTAATGCAATATGAACATGGTCAGTAGGAGCGCATGTTACAAATAATATTCCTATCTCATTTCAGAACCCAACTACCAAGATGAAATGACGTAAGCAGCCACTCTACTGACTGTACAGTAAATGAATTACTTCTTTTCCACAATACTCAAATATAAATCTTAAAGGGACAAAATAAATATATATATATAAATATATATATATATATATATATATTTTTTTTTACATTTACTGAATATTGTAATAGTGAGAATGAAATCTATTTTTTATTTAAACAAAAATACAACCTAAAATGTAATTTTGCCAATATATTTTTTATCCAATGGCTGCTTTTCACTGTCCACTTTTATTTTTAGGAGTGATATTGGAACGTACCATTTTCTTATAGTACAGGCTTCCACGGCTGACAAAATGTCAACATTAGTTGCACTGATCTTAAAATGAAAATTAAAGTTAAAAATTGCACTCACATCTGTGTGACTCTGGGAAATGATATGTATTGTTTCCATGGAGACAAGTCCCACTGAACCAACTAAAAACACATCCAACACAATTTTCGTAATTTTTGCCGTGTAAAAAAAAAAAGTCTGTAACTGTTCATTGTAAATAAGCAGGCGGCCGGTGGTAGTTGCAAAATTACCATAGTGACATATCTTCCCCCCATTTCTGTTTCCAGCAAAAGAGTGAGGACGCAGAGTCAGTTGAGCGGACTGAGACCACCTGGACAGAAACAAGGTCAAGTCAATGCAGGTTATGTGGCAGATGGTCGAACAAGTAAGCCTGGGAATTACACAACAACCCACCCAAACTTTCTCCACACGTGATTATTTATGTCATCAACAGTAACTTAAAACTCGCATTTATCATTGTGTGACACAATTGAAACACATCTACAACCTCCTTCTGGTTCGCAGGTGTCACTCCAAGTGACTTGACAGACAGCGGTTATTGCCAAACAACTCGCCCCAATTATTTTGAGGTAGGTATGTTTGTTTTGCAACAGATCTGCGATACATTTTGCAACAGTGATTGGCCTATACCGATCACATGGATTCGGTGTAAAACATTTTAGGTACAACTACTAATCTTTTTAAAATATTCGATTAGTCTGTTGTTGTTAAATTTGTTACTATTTTGATCAGTAACATGACAGACAATAGGCGGAATCATTATTTTTCATCATCATTTTCCCCAACTAATGTCCGTTTTTCAGGGTTTAGAAGTATTTTAATGAAGCGCTGACGCTGCAGATGGCTTAGGTACATGAGGTCAAATGATTATGATATGAATTTGAAATCATCATATTAACACATTGTTACAAAAGCATTGGTGAATTGCCCAAAATTCTGATTGCCAGTTATAATAATTAAAAAAAAAATCTCAAGGCTAGTTTGCTGAACCCGTTATGTAAGATCCAAGTATTAACTGTGTCATTCAACAGAGAAAAATGGTATGCCATGTCAACTAGTTTTCTTAATGTTTCACATATGATAAGATCTTTCAGCAATGTGACATTTCACAATGCGATCTGTGCCTTTGTTTTTTTTTTTTTTAGATGCCTGACGCTGTTTACAAAACTGCCTACAGCATTGCAGATGAAGGCTTCAGAAAACACAGACATGCTACCACCGTGTAAAAAGATCAAGCACGTTGAACCCATGTCGAAGTAGAAGAACTAGAAGGCTTCCCTAAGGCTTTTGCATTATTCTCACTCTTATATTGTGTGTATTTGGAAAATAAAAAATACATTCTTTTTGTATTTACCCTTGAAATATCATTACATAAAATTCTGAATATTTTTACTTCCCTGTTTTCATTATTCGTCTCTAATGGAGATATGGGTGGTTGAGTTGGGCACGTTTCTTAAAGGCCCATGAGTGATAGGACCCCAAATAGCATTTTTCATTTACTCCCATTGACATTACCTTGTTTACTGAAGTGGCGAGAGATGCGCAAAATATTAAAAGTTAACTCCTACAAACTAACTCTTGAATAAATATGATGCTAATTATGCTAATTTTAAACCCACAAGCTAGCAAAATGAGTAACGACAGCACGTATAAAGCCCGTTCAATATGTGCCCGCCCTCCAAATGAAGACATAAGTTATTAGTAACATTCTAGAACAATACAGCAACAGCTTTCACAACACTGGGCCCGATTAATCATTTCAGTCATTCATATTTAGTCACCGAGGGCAGAGTCAAAATCACTGACAGAAACAATATTAGCGTGAAAAATGAATGAAATATTATGGTGAGTCGGGAGTACTTTGTTAAGGTATGAATCAATACATTGGCTAACTCGCAGAATGAAGTGACGTGAATTTTATACTCGCTGGAGGATGACGACGACAGACTGACTTTTTTCCACTCTCTGCGCCTGAGATAAAAACAGACACTGGAAATAGGCAACGAGTACACGGAAAACCAACCCCTCCCGTCCCTTCATTTAAATGCGTACATTATTAAAATTGTTTTAATCGTTGCTCTACTTCTTCTTCACCTTAGACACATATTCCCTCACACCTAATTTGTGTTCTAGAGTCGATGCTGCTATTTTTTCCAAACTACCCGTAACTAAAATCTAAATCTAAATCTAAATCCATGTTAGATAAAAATGAAGAAGACATGACTGGCATTAATAAAGCAACGTTTCTAATAAACCTATCAAAGGTTTTTGAGCCATTCCGCAAAACCAAGCAACTACTGGCGAATCAATCTTGTATTTATTTATTTGGGGTAATTAACAAATATACTTACTAAACGCCTTCCTACGCCACGTGGCACGTCATAGACGGTTGATCCACAGTGTGGAGCTGGAGAGTCACTTATTGGCCCGGTGAATTCACGTGGGGAGGAGAGAGAGAGAAAAAAAAAAGCTACACATCCTCTATAAAAGCCAACATCACTGTGAGAGGAGCCCTTACAGAGGATTCTTCATAGGAGGCATCGGGGGACGTTATTAACTTGACCCAAGCACACTGTGCAGCCATGAGTGAGGTAGGTTCTAAATCTGTTCTAAAAAAAAAAACACTTTCCACGGAAATACTGAATTATATTCATTTCAGAAGCTTCTATTAATTTCACAATTTACAGAAAGACACATTTAGGAGTCCGGTTTGTTTTAATGATACTTTTGGTCAAGTGCTACTTGTTCTAATAGAAATGGATGGGGTGAATGGTTCTGTTCTGTTCTGACTTTTAAACCCGAAATATCCCCTAAAACATTGACTTGATGAAATAAATGACGGTAGCCGGATGTAATTTCTGCATTTACATCCATAATTCTGACTGATACTATCAAAGAGATGTTATTGTTTATTATTGTGGGTATAACTTGCTATGCACTCTGAGATGTTTATTTTTTTTATTTATTTTTTTTATTTACTTTTTTTTCTATTTTATGCTCTATCGTGTACAAAGTAAATACGGTAACCAAAATTTTTCAAACACCTCTTTCTTTAATCCTGTACACTCAAACACCACTGTAAGCTGCAACCAAAACTGTACTTTATCATCCATTACAGCAAAAATATTCAATGTAGTTTTTCTATTTCGATGATAAAATTGTGCAGGTGTTTCCACTCTTAAATCTAATTTCACTTCAACTTTTATGACAATTTTCCTTTAGGGAATTTCACTGTCAAGTTAACAGTCGTGACCAGCCAATCGTGGCATTAATACAAACTTTTGAGGGAATGACCAGCAGAAATGTGTGACAAATGTAAATGTCAGCGCAAGCGTATGAGAAATCCTCGAAGGCACAGGATGGCTCAACGTGGCTCCACTTTGACATTCTGCGCTGGAGATAAATGCAGCGTTAAAAACATGCTGGATGGTGTATAGGTAGCACTGCCTCACTTGGTTCATCTCAGCATCCTGTCCCAATGATGCGTCATTTTTAATGAGCCTGAGAACGTCACATGACGTGTCGCATGCATCATCTATCACAAACACTGTAGGGTCAATGGTGTCTTTTTTTTCTAGTGTGTCAGTCTTATAAATAATTCTCTTGCATGAAAAAGTGTTGTTTTCATTTTGAATTTAAATAACATGTAATGACCTAGAAACAACCAAGGCACACATAAATGGACTAAATAAATGATCAATTCAAATCAAATACAGACTCCATCGGACTAAACTACACTACAATTATTTTAATGGTGCCTGCAATTGTTTGTTCTCAAAATTGAAATGCTCATTGTTTGTGGGGCGCATTGTAGCACCTTGTAAAGAAGATGTACAAAATGAGAAAGATTTAGTTTGGTACAACAACAAAATCACACCTAAATGGTGGAGTTTGATACATACCCGGTAGTTCATAAAAAAAATATAAATAAATAAATAAATAAATAAATAAAGATAATGGATGTCAATGTGAAAATCGGAATGCAAAAGGAATTTATGAGCGAATATGACATAGCAACATCTAAGTAAAATCAAATTATAATATTGGCCACACATATTGGCCAAGCCTCCCCTTAGCCTTGGGTGAGAAAAAAATCATAGGTGCCCACTAATATCCCATTTGCTTACATATTAAGTGTGAAAAAAAAAAAAATAAAAAAAAATAAAAAATATATATATATATATATATATATATATATATATATATAAAATCTCAGATTTTGCCTTTGTCTGTACATTTTCCACCTTTTTTGAAAAAAGATGAATGAATAAATACATAAATATTTTTCATGGACATTTTATTAGTTCATTAATTGAATTAATTAAATTAATGTTTGTACGAAGATACCTTGTCACATGAAACATTTCCCACCTTAATAAAATCATTTTAAAAATCCAATTATTTTAAACCCTGTTTTACCGATACCCTTCAATCATCGCATCAACATTTGAGTGGCCTCTGCTATGTTCATCTGCCACATAGTTTAATTATGCTGAGAGTGTTGCCTGCAGTTTGTTTCATCATCCAAAGTAGACTTGAGCCCTATATTGAATTAACCAGATACGAGTGTTTGAAGTTGCTGATCAGTGTAAAAAGGACAATAAAATGAGATTGGGAAAAGTGTCAGTGGGTGGATTTTCATTCACACTCCATTTTGCTGATTTAACATTGATAAAATCATAGTGGCCCGTAAGCAAAAGGATCATTTAAAAAAATTCAGCGCGGCGCATGATGATCAGAATAGATTCAGATTTTTGACAAGTACGGATTGAATATTGTTTTTATTTGCCTTTGATAAAAGAAAACATTTTAATCTGTGATTCTCTGTGATTTGTTCTCTAGACCGACCTTAATCCTTCTTCAAACAATGAGGAGGGACAACAAAGAAATAATCTGTAATCCACCCTGGCGCTGTCATTCAACTTCTTAATATGAAACAAAGGACAGATAAACATGAACAAATGGGCCATAGAAAAAGCTAATTCTTAGTTCTTTAGGTTCTTAGTTGAATAGTGTGAATTGTGCCTTCTGGACTGGGAGTGAAGGAGTTTCTCGGGGTGATGAGTGATGGATGGAAGGAGTATGCGATCATCAGACGGATTGGAACAGTGTCAGCAGGAATGCGGTGGTTTTATCGTATCGAAACTCCCTTAAAGGGGAAGTGAACCCCATAATTTTCTTTACGATAGAAAGTAGTACTATGCAGGCCCACAAGTCGGAACTTGACACTCTGATTAATATTACGTTTCCGGAATATGAGTTTAGCAGCAAACTCCACCCGTTTTTGCACATCGCAGTGGGCGGCCATTTTGTCACTTTTTTCGACAGAAAACGACATCACTGTCGCTCAGGGCTCAGATAACGACCAATAATAGCTCAGCTTCAGAAAACAAGTGAACCATGATTGGTCTAACTTTGATGTCATTTTCAGTTGATAGAAGTGACAAAATGGCTGCTCCTTAAGAACGGATGGATTTAGCTGCTTAACTCATATTCCACAAACACAAGATTAGTCAGAATTTCATGTTTAGACTAATGAAGGCACATATGACCTTTTATTGATAATATTTTGGGGGGTTGACTTCCCCTTTAAGATTTGTTTTGGCAGAATATTTATTTCAGGGGTCTTGGTGGGGTGGCTGTGACAGCAGCTACGGTAGTTTTTTTTGCACAGCTGGTTGTACTAGATTGCCACTCAATGCTCAGTTTTCTCCAAAAGTGTCTCATCTACCAGAGTGGAGCTACACTACCAAAGTCAGTTGGTAATAGCCGAAGCTCCTGCCGTGACCCTAAACAGGATAAGCAGTATAAAAAGTTATGGAAGATTATGATTGTTATCTATTTGGAAAAATTCCAGTCAAATTCTATGATTATCTTCTATAATTTTCTTGCGCTGGCCTTGATGCTGAAAGTTTCTTCTAAATCTTTAAAAACGCCTTTGTAGCTTGCATCTTTTTAAGCCACTTTCACTTCATGCGCAAGCGGTGCCAGCAGCTGTAAATGCGCCCATAATACATCAGACAGTTTAGCAGAGAAAATGAAATGCGGTATGAAAATTGTTATTTTAAGCAATTCTTTTAAAACCCAAGAATAGGCACGATTTAAGTATCATGTTCCACCATTTGTTACATCATCAGAGATGCTCTTTTCTTCTCATTTTCAAAAGCTATTCTGGGACTATATTTAGAAGATCAAAACTCTGTACTGTAAACAAAACCACCATGCAGTGTTTCTTGTACTTTCTACACACTGTTTGTTCAGTCAGTCTGAGACTGACACTCACGCTGTCATCCTTGTTTCCAGTCTGGTGGTGGAGAGGCTGCTGAAGGGTTGTAATGGTGCTCGGATGAGCTGTCTGTGACCCACTTTTGTTGTCTCCTAGTTAAATGTTAATAGATCCTGAGTGCAGCATGGCGTCTCTCTGGGGAGAATGAACTACCAGGAGGACCAAAAATAGTCCCGCCTACCCACCAACTACACAAACTCACTCACTCACTCACTCACTCACTCACTCACTCACTCACTCACTCACTCACTCACTCACTCACTCACTCACTCACTCACTCCAACCTCTTGGAGTTCTGGGGCAGCAAAAGCGTGTGAGAACATTTTATGTCATTTAAAATATTAAAAAGGTTGCATTGAACTGAAAGATTTAAAAGCCGGTTCAAGGAAGGTAGGAACATGCATCATGTCGCCATGTCCTAGACCCTCCGAACTTCAGTGGAATCCCTCACCATGTCACATATGGCGACAAATGAATAATTGTAGGCCTGAGTGATAAGAAATAATTATGAATTAATACTGTTTGAATTCTCACATTGTTCGTCACTTGCGGCAGTGAGAAAAAATTCTTGAAAATGAACAGTAAGACAATCATTCATGAAAGCAATGCCATCCATTTGTCAGGCCCTCTGCCTCGAGGACATGCAAATTTTTGTCACATATGCCATAAACCTTTTATGACTTTGTGAGTAAATTTAGCTGAAATGCAAGAGTAAGTATGCGCAGTTGGCGTTATAGATATTGTGGTATTGCCCCCCCCCCTTTTTTTTTTGTAAAGGTATGCCCCAGTAGCAGGTGGGAGGCGTGGGTTACGTGATGTCAGAATAAGTCATGGACTGAATTGACTCTCACAGTCAGACCTCTGAGCAATTTTGAGCCGTATTCGATTTAAATTATTAGCTGGCATGTTTTTGGAATGTGGACGGAAGGACATCCCCACACATGCATGCAGAGCACATGCAAATGCTCCACACCACTATTCCACCAAGCAAAGGAACAGTGACCACTCATGGCCCAATGAACAGGACAATATGGAAATTGTGTCACATGTAGTGCACCTGAGTATTTTCCGATTACATCACACATCTTTTAACCTAATCAAAATGTGTCCTGTTCTAGAACCTAGATTAAAAAAAAAACTTTGAGTCCCAATTGGCTGCTCCAAAATGAAGATTTAAAAAAAAAAAAAAGGAAAGAGTTGAGTGCGACCTGCCTGAGAGGCTTAGCCTGACCAAATCTCCTCTTTCAAATCACTCTCTTTCAGACCCGAGCCAGTTATTCAATAATCTGCTTTTGATTTATTTTAAAACAATTATTCCCCATATCTATTTCTAAACATTGTCATATTACAGTAACAATATTTATAAGGCACAGTCATTTTTTTATTAACTGTTATTCCTTTAACCTTTGTAATTGTGTACCTCGGATGTTTATGTCACACTTACTGATTTGTGTTAATGATTGCAATCCCAGGCATCTAAATTTGCCTTTTTTTTTTACCAGTTTCATGTTTACATGAAATGGAGTTCCTTATGATACATTTGACTTCTTTGGAACACACAATTGCAGTGTACAGGTGACTTGAGCTAATCCACTATTCCGCTGTGACCTTTAAACTTGACCTTTCTTGTCTATGGCACTCATGGCACACTTACTAGTTGAATTCAGTTAAGACCGTGGAGTCACACATTAGTACAACGGCTCGGCAAAGTTGAGCCACCTACGTGGGCGCGACGAAAATAGCATCAGAACAAGCAACAATTGTGAAAGCAGTTGACCTTCTGCATCTGGCAGAAAAGGCCCCACGGCCGTGTACTCGATATTCAACTGGGAACATAGAATCTTCTAATAGTTAATGTGAGTAAAGCGAGCACAAGGAATAAATGGGCCTGCAGAGGTTTACTCCGAACTTTTCAAGTACATGCAACAAAAATGTGAACGCTACAATGAGAAGCGTTCCAAAAGTACTACACTGCATGCTAATACTTACCTGCGTCACTCTTCTTGAATTGATTTATTGAACTGAGCCCTCCATCATATTTGCTCTGGATCCTTCTAAATACGACAGTGAAGGATGACTTTAATTAAAACTTGAAAAGTTTGACCCTTGAAGTGAAGTGAGATGTGATTTTTATGGAAATGTCTTTACCTCAAAGGCACTGAGTGTCGACGTGCACGTTGCCAACTACAAGTATCGTTAGATATGATCTACGGTGTTGTATATCAATGCATTCAGTGGTCCACAGGTCATTAAATATGAGAAATAGGGGCCAGTGAAGTAATGCTGAGGTTTTATGCACTTTAAAAAAAAAAAAGGAGGGCATAATCACGATACTCTAGTCTTTTTATTCCTGTGAACAAGTGTAGACGATGAATAGCCGGGTTTACTTGGAGACTTTTTTGTCATTCAAATTGTAATCATTCCGAATGTGTTTATATTTTTCCAATTTTGTATTTATTTTCTATTTAATTATTTAATCTATTTTATTTATATCTAATTAAATTATTGTTGTATTAAACTGGAGCGGGGGAGCTCTCTAATCTCGTTGCACACCGAGTACAATAAAGGGCATTCTGATTCTTAATATACCACAAACGTGCCCAATGCAAGTAAGCACGAGCAATTGGTGTAATAGATATTGTGGTATTTTTTTTAATTTCTTTTTTAAAGAAAATGGGCATCCGGCCGGGCTGGAGAAGGACTGCCCAGCTCTGAAAACAACATTGGTGATCCTCAATCAGATTTGAATGTATGGTGAAATAGCAGCATTTTTATCGGAATTGGACGTCATTCTTGGTGAGCCAAGAATTTAAGTTTAGAAATATAAGCTTCATGATATTTGAACTCAAAGTCGATCTCTAACGCCATTGAAGATGGCTATTTCAAATTCTTGTGAGGCGAGTTACCAAAGTTGTCAAGTAATCATGATGAACACAAGTAGCTCTCCACAAAGAGTTGGAATTTCTTTTTTGTCTGCAAAACATCACATTATAACCCATCGACCATCTCAAAGCTCAAGTCCTGAATGATTCATGGCCTCCAGACAGATTTTTTTTTAAAATTATGATGATGACGATGTCGTTCCAATGATATCACTTTTCCAAGTACTTTTGAGTCCCTAAATTGAAGTACCAATAAATTGTTGAATGGAAAATGCTTCTGTTTGGGTGGATAACGATAAGAACATCACAACCTCAAACAGATAACATCCATCAGCATGCCTTGAATCGTTGAAGGACAGACACAGTACAATATGTGTAGGTATTAAAACAGATGGTGGCACTGTCAAGCTGTTTCCCTTTTAGTGGCTGTGGAAATCTAATTGTCGCTTATTTACCCTCATTCATCAAATCTGCTCTGCTGTTTCAAATTCTGCGGTGGAGCCACCGGATAAATAATTCAGGTCGAGCTGGGTGAGAGAGTGATGGTTTCTGCTGGGAAACAAATCAAATAGAGCACGAGCAAAATCAAATCACCCCCCCCCCCACTCGTGCATTGATAACACATTCATCTTGTGGAAGAGAGACACGAGGTAAAGTCAGGGCTCGGGGAATAGTTGCGGATGTGCTTTGAGAGTGAACAAATTGGATCGGAATTCCACATTCCAAATACATGCATTTTTGATTCATTGAAGAGGCTAGATTGTCCAAAAGTGTAAACGTGAATGTTTGTTATTATTATTATTATTATTTTAATTATTATTATTATACAGGCACTTTAGCCAAAGATGTAATTCAATAAAATATGCTATACTGGCTGTATTATATAAACAAATACCTTTTTATGAAGATTGTTTTGTGGCAACATTCTCATTCTATTTTATCATTAGCATGATGTTTATTTTAATTACATTTTGTGATTTTTGTCTGTACAGAAACAAGTATCGACAACCATAACTGGAAATAAAACGTCTGCGGGCCAAGGTAAGTAAGGAAAAATTTGAAAAAGGAAAAAAAAAAAATAATGTAAATGACGTGTGCAGTTTTACATAGCTGACAGACCATAAATACGGCCAAGATTACTTATTCAAAATTATATTTGAATGTATTGTAATGTATTGGTGCTGGTACAGCATTGAGTTCCTCTAATTTACTTACACATTCCCTGCACTGACAATATAAATTTGACTAAAGTGTGCAGGATGAACATAAATGGAGATGGTGCTGTGGTGCTCCAATGCCGCTGTCCATATTAATTTCACGCAGGGTCAATAATTCAATGCTCTGTATTAAATGTAAAATGCATGTTATTCATTGCTATGAAAATATTCACTCACTAGCACGTAAACTTTATAGTGTCGCCGAGGGATAATTATGGATAAGTGTCTGACTATCCCATGAAAAACAACAAACTGGAGTGGATATGGTTGTAATCCACTGGAAGACCTACTTTCCAAACTGGGCCATGGAGTATTGTTGTTGCTTTAATATAATTCAAATCCCTTGAGTGCATAAACAGAACAATTTGGCTTCCGCTGTGTGGCGGGATCCTTTGAAATTCATAAATGGCACAAAGTATAAAATGGATATCCTGCTAAATAAGAATATGCATGAAGAAAGAAGAAAGTAGTGAATAATCAAAGTGTACAGAACTGATACTCATTAGACGTTAAAATGCAATAATCTTCAACCCCTCTTCTCATCCCACAAAGGCTGCAGAAGCTTAATAGCAATTTATTGACAGCTAAATGGCTACACAGCCTCCTTGGCGCACAGTGGAGTCAAAAGTAAATGTAGAGAACATGTGTCGCCATCTTTCTTCTCCTGGGCTTGCTGATAACACATTTCAGACTCCATGTTCGAGTAGATTAATTTGCAAACGTTTGAGATGATGTCTTTCGCTTTCTGACCCAATGTAACAATGTAGAAACATTTTGGATAAACGTTTCATAGTTTGGATGGTGCATACTACATAAGCTACAATTAGTGATGGGTAAATGAAGCTTCAAATCTACTTCATGAACCAGTTGTAGTATTTTTGGACTCCAGTAGATGGCACTCTCGGTTCAACATTGGGCTGAAAGCACACTGACTTGCCATTTTTTTTAAACGCTTTATTTAAACCAACAGTGCCATCTACAGGACTGCAAAATACAACAACTGGTTCATGAAGCAAATTCGAAGCTTCTTTTTCCCCATCACTAGCTACAAGTCCGACCAACTATTGTCTTAGTGTCAAAGACAAAACAGGATGAACGAGTCAAACAAAAAAATCTCGCAAAAGGCAAGGACCAAAAATGAGCAAAACTCACTTGTCATTAAAATACAAGCAAACCCTAAACGCGTATGACACAACCCGAAACAATAACCAACATCGACATGACCAACCACGACATGAGAAAACAGGCACAACACGAGCCTCTTGAAGATTCGAACACTTTGGAGACGACGCCATGAGGAAAGGGGGGGGAATAATCCGACAGGGAGTTGCGGGCTCGGCTGTCCTTAAATACTCTGCAGATTGAATGAGGAACAGGTGTGCTGCTGGAGGGAACGCCCTCCGCTCCAGATGGAACTGACAACAAAAACAAACACAACATTTGGGAATAAAACTTTTCTTGACCACTTTTAATTTCTTTGGAAATTGTTTCAAATGATGACATGGGGTTACAAATTGCGGGAAAAGTTCACAGTTACTTTGAGTTGAGCCAGTAAAATAGGAAGTAATAGTTGCCATTAATAATTTCTCCTTTGCACCTACACGCTGTGAAATCTAACAGTATACCTCAATTTTAAGAAAGACGTTAAAATAAGTTTAAACCGTTACAACAGCTAGAACCACACATTCCGAAAAATTCTCTTGACTCAATACATGAGTTTTTGCTGTAGCTTTTTGAAATGGAATAACGTTTTTAAGTAGGCACATTGATAATATAATCAACCAGGATCAAGTGTTCCGTTTGTGTCTTGCTTCAGAACATTGTGACATGTTCTCCTCTCGTTGCGTCATGATGAGTCATAATCATGTCAAAATGTCCTGAAGGAAGATTCTGACCCCACCGAGGTGCTGCTGACCTTGTGTCGCAGGCGAATGAGAAGAAAGTCCTAAAGCCCTTTGAGGACCTCAAAGGTTGAAAAGTGAAAGTAAGGCAATTTTGAGTAATAATTAAAATTCTATTCATTTGTGGAAAAAAAAAGGAATAGAAAAAAACAAAGCAATATAACATACAAAAGGGCAGACATAAAGTCTTGAAAACATGACCTGTCTTAAATTATTTCTCAGCAAATTTCCTCTTATTTAAAATTTTTATATTGTATTTTTATAACCAATTGAACCAGACTTGTAAAATAATAATAATAATAAAATAATAATTGTGTTTACTTCAAGACATCATATTCAATTCATTTGAATGAGTCATTTTTTTGTGCTTCAGCATCTTTTTCTTTTCTTTTCTTCATCTAATCGTTTTGTATACAAATATCACATGTTCAGTCAGGACATTGCAATTCTATCGATTCTCAATATAGACAACTACGAGGATGCTACAAAAAGCATTTTCTTTCCTCCAAAATAATTACTTATGATCAGATTTATTTACTCAGTATTCTCAACATGAGGCCTGTATCAGTCACTGGATGTACCTTCTTACTCAAGTTCTCCTGGGAGCCAATTTGAATTTGACCTTTCACAATCCTCTTATGGGAATACTTCATTTCCATCATGCACTTTGGCAATTTGATTCATTCATGCAGCAGCACAACACACTTGCGAAAGAGTGAGTGATGTGCTCATGAAATCGAAGAGAGTTTGTGGGGTGAAGGGTATGGATCCTGTGAAGTAGACATGCGTGCGTGTGTGCGCGCGCGGTTGTGCGTGTGTGTGTGTGTGTCTTTAGAGCTCATGACATTTGAATTGATTCCACTGTCACGTCCGATCCAAAGGGTGCCAAGGCCAACAAAAAGTTCAGACTAAATGTAAGTAGGGCCTGTCCATGTCAGAACTCACAAGGGAGGGCAGCACTATCTCAAGTGACTGCATGGTCCACCTGTATGCTGCATGGAGAAACGAAACCAATACTTTGCTCTAGTGATGGGGAAAAAGAAGCTTCAAAATTGCTTCATGAACCAGTTGTTGTATTTTTGAGTCCTGTAGATGGCACTGTTGGTTTAAAGAAAGGGTTTAAAAATGGCAAGTCAGTGAGCTTTCAGCCCAATGTTGAACAGTGAGCGCCATCTACTGGAGTCCAGAAGTACTACAAGTGCCTCATGAAGCAGATTTGAAGCTTCGTTTACCCATCACTACTTTCCTCCAATCACTTTTTTTAAAACTTCAAACCACTCTTAGTGTTATTAGTTATCGCTATTAATATTTAAATCACCCATACTATTACATATATTATTTAAAGGATGAAGTATTAATCATTTGCATCATCCTGAAATGTAATATAAATTGTCTAATTAATTTGTGTAGTATTAAAATTCCGTAGGCTGGTGATCATCACGTGTCTCTCTTCAGATGAAAAGAAGAATGACCTCCCTGAGGATTTCGATATCGATATGGACAACCCGCAGACAGAGAAGGCCGCCGTGGCGATCCAGTCACAGTTCAGGAAATTCCAGAAGAAGAAGCAGGACGTGAAGTCGTAGAGGTGGCGCGGCGTGCTGGTTGCTCACAGCTGCATGTTTGTTAAACTGCACCATCCTGAACTCTAAAGTGTAAAGGTTGTATCGGGGCTAATCAATGTCTTTTTCTAGTCAGTGCATCGTTATTCAATTGATTATGATCATATTCAAGATGTTGCATTTTGAACATTCCTATAATTGTGGGATTATTTTTCCTTTTATGATATATTGTGCTTGTGGATCATTATATATTATTATTCGATTTTGTTTTAAATTGGCAAATTGTGGATTGTTTGGAATTGAGGAGCATTGATCCGCAAATATTTTTGGGACTTTTAGTGAGCTCAGAGTTTCATCAGCAATAATACCACACCACAAGCAAAAGTTTTTTATTTATTTTTTATTTTTAGTGCAATATATCTCTGGCTGTGTGATTTAACGCAATGTTGTTCATTTTAATTGGTGTTCCTCATTTGTAAATGTTGACATGTGTCTCTTCTCAATATGTGTGATTTGATGTTCTGTGTGATTTGTTTCCCGCAATGTGTATTTAATGTTTTTCCAATATGAGTTAAAAGTTGACTCATATGTCAAATTGTCAATCAAAAATGCACGTAAGAAGGTTAACATATACCCTAAAACGGAGAAATAAATGTCTAAAACCTGCGAGTTGATTTTTGTATTGGGCTTATGACATTTTATGTTAATTTATGGCACCCAAACATTGTTAATTGTTTGTAATACTAGCGATTGTGCTTGCTTTGAAATTAAATGCTTTCAAGATTTTGAAAGTTGAGCCCACACAAATGAGATAAAACGTAAAAATAAAACTAATGGGAGTATTCAAAAACAGAAAAGACAGAATCGACATTTCCAGAAAAAGAAATAATCTTTAAAAACAACTGTACGTGCTCTCTCTCTCTCTCTCTCTCTCTCTCTCTATTTAGTAAAATGAGTGGCCTATAACAGTTTTGTTCGAGTCAGCGCGTCTCAGAAGTGAAAGTTCGCAAATAAACGTAAAGTCGATTCAGTATAGCGGTAAAATGAGATTACAGCAGCGCCCCCTGCGGGCGCATAAGTGATTCACAGCTGTCGAGAGCCCAAGACTCACAATGATCAGTACTGAAAGATGTCTAGTCTACTTTTCTCTCCACTCACCTCCAACAAAGCGTCATCATCAACAACAAGATTACCATCAGGGTCATTCATGTCAAACTCGTGAAGGGACACATTGGGGAACAGCCATTTTATTAAGCAAATTGGAATTTTGTGTTAGTTTATCTTTATTCCAGTGCCACCACGGTGAACACCGATGTTATAAAATAAAATGTGACATTGTTTGCTGTTAAAAACTAAACATCAGAACGAAGACAGTAAGGAATGAAGCGAATCATAGAAACCCTCAGAATTACCTCACAGAAGAATGGCTAATATTCTTCTTCTTTCTGCAATAAATGTAAAACAAAAAACAGGTCAAAACGCGCCAGGGTAGCCCACAAAAGAAAATAAACAAAATACAATTTCTCATCTTATTATTTTTCAGGTATTTTCCAAATTCTGGATATATATTTTGGTTTTGTAAGGGGGATCCGCTGGATTGTCTCACATTTTTTTTTTCCCTGTAGAAGAGCATCACTGCAATGCAGCAACAGTAGATCTACTGAGGAGACTGAGAGCCCCGAGGACTCTTCTTAGTGCACTGAGAGAAGGGGAATCTATTTGGACACACTCAAGTTGGGGCGCTGTGAAGTGCGAACCGTTAAGTCGTGGAAACCCTCCATGTTCTAGCCTAACACCACTCACCACCCTGGCACACAAGCAGTGGCAAACTACCTGAAGACATAGCTGGAATGTGTCCAGTACACTCACAACATAGTTATTTTTCATCATTACAGTACAGTATAGAGCAATAATTTTCATAGACTTCTTTTTTTTTTTTCATATTGCACCATTGGAGAATGGGACACAGAAAGATCGACAGAGACGCCATTTCCTAATTAAAACAAGATATGTAAAAACATGACTAAAGACTTTATTAACCAAATCAATTCTTCCCTGTAATATCCACAAATAAAAGTGATTTCTCTTTTCATATATATATTTATAGTAATAAGAATAATAAATCTTCACATTGGATCATTTCATAAGTGTGACAAATTGCTTGGCTGGGCTGTCCAGCTATGATGGTAATCGTCATTGTCTTTGAATTGGTCAGTCCCCATGCATCCATAGGAAATAGATTTTTTTTTTTCTTCAAAAAAAGTAACAATTTTAGAGCAGCTGAAAAGTGTACGGGTGTCAAATTCTTTTCGTTCCAAGTTTCATTCGCTGATATTCCAGAGGAAAACAAACAAACAAACAAAAAAAAAAAGACTTCTCATCCTCATATTCCACTCCAGGAAAATAAAGAAAAATATGTCCAAGTTATAATGAAAACATTGTTGCTATGGCAATCCATTTGAATGATTATTAATAGATGTCAACTAACAATTAATAATCACTCATCAATTAAAGAACAAACAATAATGAAGAGTAAATAACGTTCCCCCCGTTACTCGATTAATTTGGCAACACTCTGGCTGCGGTTCTGATGAGTGATTTTTTTTTTCATTTTCAAGTGGAAAAAAAAAAAAAAAGAAAAGAAATACAAAGAGAAAGATGAAAGGAAGTTCTAAAATAAATAAAAGTAGATTAGTAAAAGTGACCGCACCCTTGGAGGGCCCGGACATATATACAGAACTGCGTGGTGAGTCCGTTTACTGCACTTGAGTGTTAAGTCCAGTGTTAGCGTGAATTCTCATCCCGTCCAAGCGCCCCTGCTGTTATACCAGCGTGTAGGACTTTGCGTAGGGATTGCTGCTCTGTTTGAGATGTCCTCGGGAGTCCAGCAGGGACTCTTGGGAGGTGCTGAGCTTGGCGGCCTGGGCCAGCTCAGAGCCCTCTCTGTGGGGGAGTGTGGCGGCTGAGCCGGGCTGGCGCTGGGCCGCTGGGTCCCTGCTGGCCTGAGGGGCCTCTGTGGGTGTCGGGGGCGCCATGCGAGAGGGTCGCTTCAGCGAGCGACTCTTTTGGGGCTCCAGACAGGCCTGGCCCATGGCCGCTCTCTCGCCGCTCGCCGTCCCTCTGGATGAGCCTGAGCAGGACATGCCCCGGTTTAACAGGAAGTCCATGCGCAGGTAAGGAGGGAGGTGAACCAACTCGCCCCCTGTGGGATAAAACACACAGACATGTTGTAAAATACACAACTTTGGATTTTTGGGGTCATTTATGGAAACTGTGTTAGCACAATAAAGCAAGCAAGTTGTTTTTATTTGGGATTGAATAGAAAAGACAAGTGTTCGCTAAATCAGTGGTCTCCAATCACTGGTCTGCGGGCCGCACCGCGCACATGAAAGAAAAATAACACCCCAAAAAAATATTTTTATTTTATTAAAAATATTATTATTTTATTTTATTTTATTATGTTAATTATTCGAGGCTAAAACACATTTTATTTTGAAAAGTTACCGGCTTCTCACCATCACATCCTCTTGAATCGTCTCGGTCACATTACGCCAGCGCTTCCCAATTATTTTCTGTTACGCCCCCCACCTAGCAAGAAGAAAAAAAATTTGCGCCAGCATCCCACCACCCACTCCCCGCCGCAACTATAAATAAAAGCATCAGTCTATAAAATAGTTATAGGTGCACATCTGCATAACATTGTAGCCTTGTTAATAAAGATAATTAATAAGATGTATTCGGGTGACTCACTATCTTCGTTTCTCTCCGCCTTTCTTTTCATCCCTGTTAAAAATGTCTTCAAGTTGTCTTAAGGTTTGTTTACTGCACTTCACATCGCCAGCTCGTTGCAACACAAACCTACACCGTAGCATTAATAATGAGAGCGCCACTGCCAACTACTGGAGTGGATGTGTAATTACACTTTATTGTAGTAATTTATGTCCTCTTTGTTTTTGTTGTTTTTAATTAATGAATTAATTAATTTTTATTGCTATTCTGTCATTTTTACCCAACGCAAACAAGACTATTGCTTGTGGATTGATAATCATAATAAAAGTATTAATGGAAGATTTTTGGCCAGGATTTCTTTTTTTTAAGCGCAAAGTTGAGGTGAATGTGTGAGATTGCAGAGGCCATTATGATGAACAGTCTGGTTTATCCAACTGACCAATGAAAAATGAAACACCTCATCATTATCATTCAAGAATTACTGTAGAACTTTTTGCTGGCAGCCAGACTACCAAATTATTAGTAGATGTTCAGCATTTAGGGATTTGTGCTTTTAGTGTTGTCAGGATGTTAAAAATGTTAGCAAGTGTCAGGATGTGCTCTGTGGGCTTTGGCAACAATTGCCTCACCCGGTCTGTGGGCCTTGGGCACGGCCATGTTCATGACCCGGCTGACGTCTTGAGGCTTGGGTGGGGAAGCGGTGAAGCGGCAGATGCCTGATTCGGACGGCGTGCTGGAGGTCAGGCTGTCAGTGTAGTCGTTGGTGCCGGCGGTCATTTGCTCCGAGGAGGTGTCGGAGATGAAGCACTCTGTGATGGTGAACTTGGCGTGGCGAAGCTGTTCCTCCATCTTGGCATGCTCGTAGGCTCTGGCGAGCTCCTCGTATGTGGAGGAAGCGCTCTCCGTTGACACCATACTGCTGCGGGCGCGGTCTGGATACGAGCCCGAGGTTAGCGGAGGATATTAGTGTACGGTGTCAGTGATTGAGTGTTTGTGATGTATGGTAAGATTATTAAAGACAGCAGAAAATGCAATGATGTTACTGATGTTAATGACTCTGCATGCATAAAAATCGATGCTGACCAGTATCCTGAGATGGGCTGACACTGTAGCTGTCGCTTTCCTTGTCGACAGAGCCTGCGACTCTTGGCGTGGGCAGCCTCCAGTCGGTGCTTAGTGTGTGGGAGGAGACTGGTGGATGTGGGCGGTTCAGGGTCCATTGGCTGGCGTACCGGTTGCGAGCAGCCGGGCCAGCTTTGGCGGTGCGGCGGGCGGTCGGGTCTGGGAGGAAGAGGAAAAGTCGCTGTTGAGAGTTGATGCAAATCATGGATGATGACATACCATTTAAGAATGGCAACACCATTCCCAAAGGGTTACAACGCTGAATGAAGAAAGTAGACGAAGATTTGATGCTTTTGAAATGGAACATACAGGCACTGCAGAATGAACACGGTGCCACCTTTTTCACTATATTGTCCATGTTAATGTTAATAATAACAAAGTAGGGTTCTAACGATAACCCAAAAAATCATGATACAAACCTCTCAAAATAATAATAATAATAATGATAATGATAATAATAATAATAATAATGATAATAACAATAATAATAAAAATAATAAAAATAATAATAATAATAATAATTATTATTATAATATTATAATTATTATAATTATTATAATTATTATAATTATTATAATTATTATAATTATTATAATTATTATGATATTATAATTATTATAATTATTATAATTATTATAATTATTATAATTATTATAATTATTATAATTATTAGGATTATCATTATAGAATTATTATGATTTATGATAATGTGGGGCGGTATGTGTTATAAAAAAGATCATGATACTGTATAAAAACTCACAACATTGTAAAAAAAATATGCTTATAAGATAGAACCCCCCACAATATTTTGTTTTTGTACATAATAACAGCAGCGACAGAAAAATAAGCTTGGATGATCATTTTATCACCCTGGATTCCTATTGGCTGTTAATGTGCAAACAACCCCCCCCCCCCCGAAAAAAGCAAAACAGCCAGCCAAATTGCTGATTTGAAAAGCGCTAATACTGACTGTTTAATCAGTCAGAACCGAGTCACAACCGTGGTCCATATTGGATTCATCCATAAAATTAACAATAACCTCTAATATAAATCTAGGAAAATGACATAATTTATAAAGTAAAAAAGGGGGTCCGTACTGGACTTACTGGTTCCTGGTCTGGCATCAGACACGTCTACCAGAGGACCTGTGGCCTGGGAGAGAGACTGGTAGTGGACAGTGTGGGTGACTGTGGATGACTTCTGTTTCTGTGTTTCCCCAAAGTCGTTATCAGTCAGTAACACAGTGGACCTGTCGTCTACAGAGCAGTAACAAGGGGAAGTTCAGAAACGCAATAATGTATAATAAATTATGAAATGTGTTTCGGCCGAGGTATATTGAGGATGTGCTTACCAACAGTCTCCATGGTATCGCGCTCTTCAATTAGGAGCTGAGCTCTGGGGATGTCGATGTGCATTCGGAGGGTTTGCTGCTGTTTGTTGACTGGTTCTGCTGGACGTGTGTTTTTACTGGGAAACATAAAGGACTCCTTTATGACAAGCCTTTCGATAAGAATAATCACACGAAGGCAAGACGCTTACCTCATTAGCATCTCAGCCAAACTTTTGGCATCTAGGAAATCAAATGAGGAAACGATATTTAACATGCCGTGTGAAGATGAGCAAAAGGTCACACAAGACGCATGTGCCCGTCTCACCTCGCAGTCTTTTTAGCCTCTGCTCTCGCCTTCTCCTCCTCAGTACCAGCAGGCCGATGAAGATTACAACGATTCCCACCAGCACGCAGGAAATGGTCACCATCATTTTCAAACCTTCGCCTCCTCCAGAGGTGTCCTCACTCACATTGGGCGCCTTCACCAGTGGGGCAATGGTGCCTGCGAAGGAGACGTTGTGTTATGACATTGCGCAATTCAAATGGATAAAATAAAAGAAAAAAATAAATAAAAAAATTCTGAGGGCTCAACACTATCAGTAGAAGACAATAAAACTTTATGTGGAACAGCAAATGAATCATGAGGCACACCGTGTGGGATTTGTGAGAGCCAAACATTGTTAATTTGTCAAATTTATAGTCTATAAATGGCTAAATAAAAGACTAGAATTAAATTTATTTTTAGTTCTAATTCCAACATTTTTTGGCCAGTTCAAATCATCAATAACTTTAAATTGTTAATTTTTTTTATTCTTCAAAAATTTCACAATAAAAGCCCAAAATGATCCATCCATCCATTTCTTAACTGCTCATAACACAGACAAAAATAATAATACAAAAATTAATAAACAAATAAATATATATATATATATATATAAACATATATATATATATATATATATATATATACATATATACATATATATATATATATATACATATATATATATATATATATACATATATATACATATATATATATATATACATATATATACACATTTATATATACATATATATACACATTTATATATATATATATATACACATTTATATACATTTATATATATATATATATATACATTTATATATATATATAGTTCTAATTTCAAAATTTCTTGGCCGGTAAAAACAATTCTAACTTTAATAATTCAAATAAATAAATTAATTAATTCTAATTTCAAAATAAAAGCTCACACTTTGGTGAATTTACCTTGAATTTAATTGTTCATGTTTTGTCTTTTCACCATGAAAGCCTTCGCAAATACGGCTTTGGGACTTGCAAGAGTCAGCACACCCATTGAAAATTCCCGCGGTAATTTTCCAGTCGAACTTACTGCCGTCATAGCTGAGCGTTGCAAACTTGACCCTCTTCTCCGCGTAGCCGGCGCTGTTGTAGATTTTCATCTGCAGCTCGTACCAGGTTGCCTCCTGCAGGTCGTAGAGGACGTAACTCTTGGTGAGGGAGGTGCGCTGCGCCGTCGTCCATGACGGCGAGTCCATGGGCCGATACTCCAGCGTGAAGGAGGTGATCGGGCATCCGCCGTTGTTCCAGCCGTTCAGGTTGAGCTTCACTCGAGTGGCGTTAATGCTGGTAAAGAGCTCCTGTTCTTTGGAGTACTGAGGTTCTAAAATGATGAGAGGACGATAAGATAAAAATGATGTCTAGCTATATAAAGATCGAACCGATAACGTCAACTCTAACGACTACGAGCTTATACCCAACTATCATAATGTTCCTCACCTTTCCCATGAGTCTTTGCTTCAATGATCTCACTAATGCGCCCCGGCCCAACTGCATTCTCGGCCGTTAGAGTGAACTTGTACCAGGTGCCACACTTGAGGTTCTCCAACCGATAGGAGCGCTCACTCGGACTGATGTTGAAGTTGCCCCACTGCTCACTGTTGTCCTCTGAATATTGCAAAATGTAGCCTAGGGATAAAATGTGCTTATTGAATATCAGATCAGTGATGATGATGATGATGATGATGTAACCTAACCTCTTATGGAGCTGCCGCCATTATCTCCAGGTATCCAGGACAGCGTGATGGAAGTCGTGGTTGTCTTAGTCACTGTAAGGCGAGGCTGGTCAGGTGGAACTAAAGAAGACAGATGTAATCCTTTTAGAAACAAAATGGGGAGGGACACTAAACCGTTGTATAAAAAAAACAATTTGTGCTTTCTTTCCGCTTTGAAATGAATGCAACAATTAATCCATTTCCGACCCACAAAAAAAACGCCAAGCACTTTATATTGAATTGTTTCACACCACCACTCACCATTGCTTTCACATTTTACTCTTGTTTTTCTTTTACAGTATTCACCTGCTATTTGCAGGGAAAGGGATGGAGCTCTGCTGCAAATTTTAGTATTTGCCTATACATGCCACAACATGTCAGCAAAGCACTACTTTTGTCTAAATTAAACTCCTGAACTCACTTCCACATTAGTCGACAGCAGCAATTTTTCCAGGAAATAGTCCCAGATTCCAAATCATCCAGGAATTCTACTTTGGTCTAAATTAATTATTTTCTGACACTATGATGCCACAAGATGGTGCCCAAGTACTATTTTAATTGCTTTGGTCAAAGCACAATAACAGTGAATAGGCGGAGGGGGATAGGTTTGGTTAGAAGAATGAAATAAAAGGTGAAAAAGTGAATGTCGAGTCGCAAGTATGTGGCGGGTCACTGTACTTCATTTCCTACCTTGAACCTGCAGGTTGAGGATGATCTTATCGGATCCAAAGCTATTACTGGCAACACAAGTATAGTTCCCAGAGTCCTCTGCTTTCACTGTCCGAATAACAAGGCTGCCGTTGCCATGGACACTGCGCCGGCTGTCAGTCACAACAGGAGCAGGGGTTCCATTGCTGCAACACAAATGTGTGAGGTGAAAAAGGTTTCGTTTTTTTTTTTTTTTTTTTTTTTGGGGGGAGAATCAGTTTTGACATTCGATGCATAAAATGACAGTCTCGCTGTCTTCTGGATACTCACATCTCCTTCAACCACTTGATCGTTGGAGAAGGATCCCCTACTGCCTTACAAGGCAACACAATATCTTTCATCCATGGAGTCGTGACTGTCCTGTTGAAGGTCAAGATGCGTGCTGGAGCTAGTAAAAAAAAAAAAGAAAAAACAAAGAAAATATATTTTAAACTACAAAGCAATGGATGAGAGCTAACTAACGTGTATTCAGCGCAAATCCTCCAAAATGATCCTTATGTTCCACCTCACACGCAATGCTGTGAGAAAACAAGTTTGCGATCTTCATTGAGGAAAGGGACATATTCACCCCCCCCAAAAAAAATTCACGGCATGCCACCAAACAAAAATGTCACAAACTGTGTATACGCAGGTTAAATACAGATATTTAACCTTCTGACATTTTTTTTTTGTCAAAGCCTTTTTTTGCTCCTTGGTATGATAATTTGTTGTTTGAAAATTCATCAAATACACATTATTTGTGGTATAAAAAAATAATTGGTGGCATTTAAGTGAAACTGAATAATCAGCTTAACTTTTCAAGCCAAACTGAATTGTAATCATCAGTTGGTTAGTCCATCGGAAGTTCGTCGGTCCGCCAGTTGGTCCAAAAAAAAAAAATGGGCATATCGAGGGGTCCATCAGTACCTCACCCGGTTAGTGTCAATTACTCGGAAGGATGAAAATCCAATTCAGTCAGTGCTTATCCCGTCATGTTTTAAAAGATTCCCATCAGTCGTAAACAGTCAGCAAAACGGGCGTACGCCAGCGACGGATTGCTTGGATGGAATTTATACCTCTGTGATTAATTTCGTGAATCATTAAAATGGATTGCCATCTTTTTTTAATTTTTTTTTTTATTTTTAGTGAGTCCGTTGAGGCTTTCTTTCAACTTTCCAGGGAATGCAAAAATTAAGGGAAAAGACAAACATTTTCAAAACTTGGGATAAGCCAGGAGCATTAAAATCAGGGTTTTCTTTCCATTCTTCTTCTGGGAGACTCTTACAATCTTAAAAGTCACAGATGACTGCATATCTCAAATGCAGAGATAACCCATAAAATATATTCAGAGGTGATGAAAGCCTTTGATAAGAGTCATGGGTCGTGACACCTGGCGGTTTATCTGCACATATGATCGTCCGCGCTCACATTAAGAAATGACGTGAAGACGCGGCCACGCGAAAGGTCAGGAGCATTTTCCCGATGCGGTGATAGTGTCAACTCACAGGAATGATGTAGATTTTGTTATAACACTTCTTAGTTGTTGTATTTAATTGATTCTTTTTTATATTTGTTGATTTGATTTAATTTTTGAAGAATAAAACACACACCGATGCACCTCCCTTGATATCCCACAAAGAAAGGCGCATCTCATACTTTCAAAACTGCAGAACCAAGATTTCGCCATTTTTTAAAAAAATCTTATTGAACATTCCATAGTTTCACTTGCCTTCAGCCATGGGTTTAACCGTGATGATTTCGCTTCCGTTTCCACGGCCGGCAGCGGTGACAGCCACCACCCAGATGCTGTATTGCCGATTTCTACTCAGGTTGGGGATACGGTAGAAGAACACATCTGGGGCTGCCTCAAACTCACTGCTCACCTGTGTGTGGGAAGAAATTCAACTCTGATCTTTCTGTTGGGTATGTACAGTCCAATATTCCGATTCATTTTCCATTTCATGATGTCATCATATATACGATACAATCCAGTATTGTTTTTGTATTACCGTGGGGTGAGGATTGGAGCAGAAAACGGTGTATTTCCTGATGATGCCGTTCACTTTGAGTGGCGGAAGCCATGACACAAACACTACAGAGTTGGAAGCAGCTGCTGCCTTCACACCTCCAGGAGGACCAGGAACTGAAATACAAAGAAAATTATACTGCGGTAGATTTTTCAAACAACAACATTGCCGTCTTTTTGATTACGGAAATGACTGCTTACCGTCCTCCTTGGTGCGGATGTAAATCTGTTCACTGCGAGCACCATCGCCTGCTCGGGTGAAGGCTAACACCTGGATGCTGTAGTTAGTGTACTTCTCCAGCCCGTCCAACTCCAGTGACGGCTTGGAAGTGGTTACATTCCTGATCTCTCCCAGCTCTGAGGAGAAAGTATGAATACAATTCAGTAAAGTCCACTTCTTGTAACAAACTTCCTGAAATTGGACTTTCTGTGGACTTTGCTCTAAAAATGCACAGTATATTATCAACCCTATCATCAACGGATACGCTTCTCTGTCAAGAGCCCCATTTCCATCCTGATTTTATATTGTGTCAGCAGAATATATACAATCATATAATTTACTGTGTCTGTCTCGCTTATCAAGAGCTGTCAAAAGACAAGAAGAAAAAGAACGCTAACGCTGATGTGATCACATGACCTATCGTTTTATGTTATGAAGTATATGCGATAGCAGTAGATTCAATCTTTATAATTCATGAAAATGGAATAAGTAAAATGTAAATAAACAAAAATGGCAAAACAATACAAAAAAAGTGTAGTAGAGGTCATAATTATTCACACCTTTGCATTTCTTAAAATGGCTTTTTATTTGGGACTGCCAGAAAGCGAGACACGGAAAGTAAAGATATTAATAATACGTTATAATATGCAAATATTCACTACTTTTACTTTCATTTTTTATTTGAAATTTTTAATTTTATTTTACTTTATTTAAATCCCGACAATTTTCACTCAGCTAAGCATATAGCAAATAGAATGCTAATTATCTCTATACTGGTCTTGTGCTTGCTTATATCTATAACATGATAATAAATGGTTTGAAACCAAATAAATAAATAAATAAATAAATAAAGTTAACAATAGATCGCTAATTTCACTTATAAACTGTATAAAGCAGTAATGACAGTGTTTTATATCGCCCCCTGCTGGTTCTAAAAAAAATAAAAAAATCAGTACAGTATCTACAGAATATGAAATAAATAGCATAGTCTTGATAATTAGAAAACACATTTACGAAATATGACGAGGGATATTTACTGTCCGCTTGAATGAAACACATTGTGTCCCCCCCCCCCCACACACACACATAATGAGGCTGCCTACTGTTACTGTGCAAACTCCTCGGGGCTGTCAAGTCCTGAAGCGTTAATGTGCAGGCCAACATGATGTGACAGGGCAAGGGTCAAAGGTAATTGTGCTGTTACAACCAACTCCCGCTCACGCAAACTCAGCCTGCAACAACGGCGTAGCTCTAGCATGTTATCTGACATCCCATCGCCATGAACAATTATAGCCCAGAGAAAATGATTCCTTGTGGGCTACCCACAATGCACCTGGGTGTCTTCAAGCTACAACTTACTCACCAGCATCAGAAACAAACCTTATTACTCAGCATAACACCCTTTTTCTTAGCTCATAGCAAATTTCTCGGTAAGTAGAACCTGAGTCATACTGAAACCAAGCCGAGTCAAGGGTGTACGCAAATTGCTGCAAGCGAGAGGAGATTCAGGAATCAGAGCATTTGACCCACTTCTAGTCTAGAAAAAAAATACCTCGGGAAATAAACCAATGCAAAGACCATGAACTTATCAGAAACATTTGATCACAAATACTATACCTCCATCAGGCAAGTTGGCCCAGTAGATAACCCGGAAGCCCAACAGGTTGCCATTCAAAGCATCTTTAGGAGGGGTCAGCCAGGATAGGGAGATAACCTCTGGAAACGTAGCTGTGGCCTGGACGTGCTCTGGAGGACGACTTGGTACTGAGGAGGGAGAAGAACCGAGCAAATGAAGTCGTTTGTAAACAGCAGCCACTATAAAAGTGTGAGGAGACACAGCAGTATCCTGTAATCTCCACTAGGTTGTAATATAACCTCACAATTAACTCGAAAGGGAACCCACACTCCTCAACTCCATGATATTGACCGATGGAGAACTGGCAAAGATACTGCGTTAGAAGTATTCCTGGATTAACACGAGGGCATCAGGGAGTCTGCTATCTTTATCAATTATATTTTAACAGAAAAGGGGATAGAACAGGGATTCTTTAGATTGAAAAAAAAAAATCTTTACATTCTAACATTCAGATTTTTTTTTTTTTACATTATCTTAGCTTATCTTATTAGACAGAGTGGTCCAAAAGCATCCTTAGGCAGAGAGCTAAAACATTTTTATAACATTAATATCCGTATGTATTTTTTTATGTAATCTTACTGGTTTTTATTAGCATCCTTTAATCTGTTAAGTGCTCAAAATGTCCTCCATGAACATTCTTCAAACCTCTCCAGAACACCTTCGACAAACAGTTGGACCAATAAGTCTATTTTTAACCCACCATGTACAGGGGGCTACACTCTCTTTTAGGCAAGTAGCTTCAGGGTTCCCTGCAATCCATCCTGTTTTTAAATGAATAAGTGGAATGTTTTTATTTGGAGCCCATATCCTGAAATCACTTATTAGACATGAACAGAAATTATGGAACAGTGTACGTGTTGTCCTGTCATTCGGTGTCAAATATAGTATATAAAAAAAAAAAAAAAAAAAAAAAAAGCTCTTTGACGTCTATAGCCGTCAATGGCAGTAAATGAGTGAAAAGGAGTTCATTGGGCAAGCTTTTTCCGTGCTTTCTTACCATCCTCCAGTGTCGTGACAGCCACCTCAGTGGAAGATGGCCCAGTACCGGCACTGTTACTAGCTTGCACCACAACGCTGTACTGGTTGAACTTCTTCAGATTGTCCAGAATCAAGCTTTCTGCGTTGTCTCCTGTTGTCTCCACGCTGATGACGCTGAACTGGTAGTTTCCACCAGAGCTGTACTCCCTGTAGCCAACTTGGTAGCCTTTGATTGCACCATTCTGGAGGTGTTTCTTTGGTGCCTGACGGAGAAGTGGGAGGAGTTGAAATAATTCAATCCAAAGTAATCTAAAAATGAATTGAAGATTTTTGATGCAATGAATATATGAAGCCAAAAAAGATTGTTGGGCGACTATTGATGACAAATTGAGGCCCTTTACACAGTCAGTAACAATTCATCTTAAAAAAAAAAAAAAAAAAAATCAATGTCGTAAACACAAGACTAACTTACCCTCCAGGAAACTTTGATGCTCTGAGAAGAGAGGGCTTCCAGCTGCACATCCTGAGGTGGTCCGTCAGGGGCTGGAGAGAGACAGATTTACAACACTCTCAATCCATCAGCAGGATTTCCACAAAGACAAATATATCTAAGTGTGTCTGGACCTGGAGGTTCGCACAAATGTGATGGGTGTCGTTTAAAAGGGCTTCCCTTCCTACGAGTGGAAGTGCTCTGCAGGGGGTGGTAGTTGGGTAGATGAATGGCTAATTTGCAGAAAGGGGGTCCAAACGGACTCTATTGACAATTGTGTGACATTTATTACCGAGGCCGCTAATTGAAAAGTTCTGCTTTTAGTGCAGGGTCAGCGTGTGTTCAATAATGCAACGCAGCCGATGGGGCTGATGTGACCAGGTGGTTAATGAATTGACCTCGTCAGCGGTGACCCTCCTTTTGCCTCTCGTCTCTAACGTTCTATTTGGTTTTGACTGTATCCTTGTTTCTTACAGAAACATACACAACCACATGGTGGCTTCCGATTGAGCTAAAAGTGGTTACAGACGATATATAGGACGGTAGCAACCGTGCGACATTTTACCAGCTTCGTCGGTGGTGATGGTGAGCTCGTTACTGGCCTCGCTCTTTCCGATTAGGTTCTTGGCAAACATGCGGATGTTGTAGGTAGAGGAAGGGTGCAGGTCTATGATTGTGGCCTGGTTGAGCTGAGGAGAGACATCTTTGGTCTTCTGAGCTGTGTCCCAAGAGGCTGTTAGAAAGAGAGAAGGTGCCGCTCACGGGGGGTTAAGTGGAATGAGCCAATCAGAATAGTTTGTATCGTGTAGAGATGACACTTGACACTCTTAGCGGCAAATTTTAATCAGGCATGGCGTTGTATACCTGATTTGTTTTTGCTTTCAATATCAAAGCCTGTGATTGGGCTGTTGCCATCAAATCCCATCGTCCAACGCAGGGCAATAGTTCTGTCCTTCACTTCTCTGATCTCCACCTCCGGGGGATCGGGAGGCTCTGCAAAGAGCAAAATTGACATGTTGTGTTTTCACGACGGATTTTCGCGGGATCTAACTCGATTTCTCTTTTCATGACATCCTCTGCAAAGAATAGTTTTGAAATCGGAATGAATAGGAGGTAAATGTGTTTCACTGTAGTTGTTCCCACCATAATGAAGAAGTTATACCTTGCACGGTGAGCTGTATGATCCCTCGGTCTTCACCAAAAGAGTTGATGGCATGGCAGGAAAAAAAGCCAGAGTCCTCCCTCACTGTGGGCATGATCTGACGAAGGCAACAATGATGAGCTATCATTTTGCCACGAGTTGTTCATCAACTCATCATGACACACAAAAAAAGGTCTTGACAATTATAAGGAAATCAGATTAATATCCGACTGGAAAAGGTCCACGCCTACCTGTAGGGTGGATATGACTTCATCTCCGACCTCCTTGACTGTAACCACATAGCGACTGGTCTCAGGGTTGATGATGCGTTCTTCCTTGTCCCAGCGCACCATGATGGGCTTCTCACCATGAGCCGTGCAGCTCATTTTCTTTTCTTCACCTTGCGTGGCCAGTGTGGTGTTGGGGTACGATGTGATCATGGCGGGAACTAGTTCATAATAAATTAAGAGAAAAAAAAAAACAATCTTTATTATGATATACTTAAAGGAATGTCATTTTTGTTTTAATATATTTTCTGTATTTTCTTAACACTTTACATTACATTACCAAAACCATTTGCAGCAATGGTAATCACCTTGTAATGTATTTTAAAGGGTAAATCAACCCCAAAATATCCGTTCAAATATTTTTGTTTAAAGCAGGCCCACTGGTGGCACATGGCATTCTGATTAATATCGCATTTGTGGAAAATGAGTTAAGCAGTAAAATCCACCTGTTTTTATCCATCGCAGGGCGTTTTTGTTGACTGGAAATGACATCATAGTTGCTCAGGACTCAGCTTCAGAAACAGGTGAGCCGTGATTGGTCCTTACCTGAGCAACTGTGATGTCATTTTCGGTCAACAGAAAGTAACAAAATGGCCGCCACATGAGATGGCTAAAAACTGGTGGATTTTACTGCTTAACTCATATTCCACAAATGCAATATTAATCGAAATGCCATTTTTAGACTAGTGAAGACACATAAAGAACATATTATTAATATATTTTTTTTAGTTTAATTCCCCTTTAAGTATTTTCAATGTAGCTGAATGAGTAGCTTTAAATATTAGTACAAATTAAATGCAACATGAGGTGTTGGCATATATCTTGTTTGTGAGGCCCCTAAAAGGTACAGTGAACCCTCCGAAGACATCACACCAAATACACGCTGGCGATATCTCCCACAAAACAGAACAACTCTCTGGCCCCCCAGATACTTGCTGCGCACATGCACACACACGCACAAACACATACACATGTGAAGCGTGACTCCAGTGATGTGATGAGACGTGTCAGGCAAGAGGTTGCAAACATTTAAGCCTCATCTGTTATTTACTCTGCAGCCATTTGGGGCTCGTCTACAGAAAAGAACGCTGATTTATTTTGCATGACAAATATAAATTTTTTGTGAGGCACGTTCGAAAAAAACGAGGGAAAAAAATATAACAGCTAAGGTTCTATGTAAACGTTATCATCTTTGAGCACGGCTCCTCTCATTTTAGCCATGTAAGTGGCTAAGCGATGTTGTTGACACTCCTGGCAGTCTGGAACACTCCATGAGGTGACAAACAGCAACGAAGGAAGAAGCTCTGCCTGTGTAGCGGAAATAAGACGCCTAAACCGTGAATAACAAATGGTTTCAGCATCCAGGATGTCGCGGCCAAATCTATTAAATCTGCATGGCATTTTATATTCTTTTTAATATAGGAGGCCTACCGATACTGCAGATTATACAGCAATCGTTTTGAAACTGAGAGCTACTACATGGGTACTATTTAATATGAAGGGCTGCTACTTTTTGCTCAAAATATATATGATGAAGTTATTATTAATTTTTAATAATATGCTGACACTGATCACGTTAATGACTTCTCACAGTAATTATTATATAATATAATATAAAATAAAATAATAATATATATATAAATAAATAAAAATAATATATTTATTTATAGTAATATATAATTATTATTATTGATATGATAAAGTAGCTAAATAAGTTTGAAATACCGTATTTTATTCCTATAAAGGTTTGTAAATGTTTGCATTTTCAAATGATGACTTCTACAACATTTTTAGAAAATACCATTTCTGGGGAGCTATTTTTAGAACACGCCCACGGGCTACTCATATGGTCCTTGGTGACCCCTGCTATAATGTATATACATTATATTCTGTCAAAATTAACGCGTTAACTCTGGAGATTAATCTAAAAAAATGTAACTCAGTACAGTCGGTTTGATTTACTTAGAAAAATAATTTGCATACTTTGCTAATATTGCAGCATATTAGCCGTGCACATCTCACAACAAAACATCATGCTCAAATTACCACTGGGCTTTGCAAAGCAACACTGCTGGAGTGTGGTGCTTGTGGGCAGTCTTGAGAAATGTTTCTAAAAAAAAAAAAAAAAAAATGCCTGCAAAGATGTCTCTGTTTAGATCCTATTCAAAAATCAATGAAAGCTGTAAAAACAGTCTTTGAATTAAAATACATTTCATATTTGGTGATTTTGTATTCATTCCAAGACATTATTCAAGTAAATATTTGTTAAAAGCATCACAAAAAATTGTAATTGAAAAATTAATGATTAATCGCAATTAATCATGGACATTTTTTTTGTGATTAATTAGTTAAAAAAATGTAATCACTTGACAGCACTAATCCTGAAACAATGAAAATATCATGATCCCTAATTTGCATTTCAGGTTAACAACAATTCAAATGTAAGATGTGATGAACTGTGATTAAGAAATACAAATTGACATTGCAGAAGTGTTCGGTGTACGTTTACAATTGTTGCTTTTTTTTGTGTTGGTGACAAACACGCTGTTACCGCACAGCCACACAGAAGGCAGTGATGACACATTCGGGGGATTGTAACACAAGCTGCTGATAAGCTACTCCCATGAGACCAAAAAAAAAAAAAAAAAAAACCTTCCCTCCCTCCTCCCAGGCTTCCTTTCACCTGGCCAGGTAACCATGCCAACCAGCATCGGACGGTCTCTCTCCTCCCCTCCTCCCGCTCAAGCTCCTGCCTCTGCTCTTAGAAAAAGGACCATTTGGAGTAGCCAACAGAACATGGACCTGACATTGATTTTCCCAGCATAATGATGATTACACAATCATGCCCTGAATGGTGCAATGCAGGACTAATCCGAAATGTAGGATGTGATTAATTGTGATGAAATGTTGTTATGCCGACATGAATATACACAATTATATGCTATAAATAATATAACATCAGAATGTGAGTAGTTTGCTGTGTATGCTATATATGTACAATGTACATATATTTACTCAATTTTAATTTATAATAAAGACTGTGTAGAGCCTCTCTTACGCTGAAATTTAAAGGGATTGAGTAGAACAGCTTTCAGTGGCCAGAAAGTAAGTCAGCTGTGTTCAAACGCCCCTTTCTAACTGCACCATTTATGAAATTACCGAGAGAAAAAAAACTACATCCATGCGCAATTAGACTGCACTTTGCACTTTACATTGTGCTGAGTACAAAAGGGCCTTAAGTCTGCCCATTAAAAAAAAAAAAAAGTTACAATTCTACTATGGCAGTTTGGGTCACATGTTCGCATTTAGACATAAAACATCTGTGGCCCTCACAATCATCAAAGATGCGCATCCCGCCTCTATCTAGTGATGGGTAAATGAAGCTTCAAATGTGCTTCATGAAGCAGTTGTAGTGTTTTTGGACTCCAGTAGATGGCACTCTCGGTTCAACATTGGGCTGACTCGCCATTTTTCAAACCCTTTATTGAAACCAACAGTGACATCGAGAGGACTCAAAAATACAACAACTGGTTCATGAAGCAAATTTGAAGCTTCATTTTCCCATCACTAGCTCCAACATTAAGTTTTGCTGCCATGACACCGCTTCTTCCCAGAGGATATTACCGTGTTTACCTTTTTTCATTTAACCAGTTGTTTTAGAATCAGTTGTTACATTTGATGTTTTTTTTTTCAGTTTTGTCACAATTAACTGCTCCTACTGGCCTCCCTTTTATTTATTTATTTTTTTATTTATTTTTTAAATGTAACCATTATCCCGGAATAGAAATTAAGAACACCTAATTTGCAATTCTGCTAGTATATTAACGCCAATATCATGAGCTTGCAAATGCTTAGTTATAATGTTGTCTTCATTAGTGTGGAAACCGTACTGGACTGTTACTGGCTGCCTCACAGGCCAATGTTGGCCACAGGGCACTCTGGCTCTACGGGGCCATGAGAGCCAGGCGAGAGATGACGAGTATAGCTCCATGCCCTGCGGCCACTTTGTAAGTGGGTGCTGGGGATGAGCCAGCCAGGATGGGGAGGGAAGGGGGGGTGGTGATTGGGGGGAGCACTCTGGCAATTGCACAGAGATGACTAGTTCACTGGGTGCCTGCAATGTACTGAAATAATTCCCTTAGCTGCACAATTGGCTTGGACATGGAGCAAAAGAACAAATGTATGCCCGTAGACTAGTGTGGGTCTCAGCGCGGGAGCCTTGTGGTGGAAGCTGACGAGTAAAGAAGATGAAAGAGATACAGATCAGGGAGAGAGAGAGAGAGAGGGGGGGGGGGGTACTTCCTTCTGCATGTTTGAAGGGTGCTGTTCGCTGACCAAAAGACCATTTACCACTTCTCTTCATACACACCTCATTATGTTCTCTGCCCTCGTTGCCGCGTCTCGTGACATTATGATGCCTAATTGGCTTGATTGGTCTTAATTGGCAATGATAAACACTGAGTGGCTGTTGACTGACTCTGATAGCATCCGCTGTGGATTGCTAATGAATTGGCTGAATTGCATCTGTTTTGGAGGTAAGGATGCTTGACGGGTAAGCACATAAAAATCACTTGCTTCCACCTGCATCCGGTGATGGATTATTAGTTACATAAGAAGCTGTTGGATACTTTGGGAGAGAAAAATAAACACAAGCGGGCGAGTTTGATCCCAGTGCAGTGAGTGCAGTCAGTCTCTACTGCTGTTAGTGCAGTGCTGATGTCCATCCAGGATGATGCACGGCGTATTATGATGACACATTAGCCGAGGAACAAGCACTCATAACAATGAAAGTGCCAAGCTAGGGTATTACAATAGCTGCAATTTATTTACCACGAGTAGAAAAGTGGAATCTATTTAAACCACTGCATCAGGCTGCTGGCCCATTATTCTTTTCCAATAGCTTCCGTGTACCTGTAAACCTTTACATTATGCTTTCGTATTCACATGCACAGTCCTTTGCGTATGCTTCTCTTGAGCTTTGTTTGCTCACCTGCGTCACATGACCTTCGGCAAATTTATACATCCCCGGTGAATATAATAAAAAAAAATAAATACACAACAGATTCTTCAAGGTTTGTTTACGCAAAGCTGCACTCGCACAGGCGGTAATACAAAGCGAAGATCACACTATCCGTCACGTGAGTACTTTAGCATGCGTCAGCTTGTGGGCCTCCCTAATTGGCCTCCTAAGCCTCTTAAGTGGCTGCTCAAATGGTGTCGGCTGTCCTGGATAAACAACATAAAAACAGTGCGCGCCGACTATAACGACGGCGATATTGCAGATTGTTACAGCTACGAACAGCGAACTCCACCGGCTGAACATTGCATCTATTAAGGAACCAAGAAATCTTTAAGGGGTTAATGGGCAGTCGGTAGAGGAAAATCTTAGGGGAGAGGAGATTGGGATTACTATGGAGAGACACAGGTCAGGACAACACATATCGCAACAACAGCCTGTATGTTTGAGAGCGGCATAGATTGCACCGGAGGGATTGCTGACGCGCACATGAACAAATAGACGCTATAATAGCGGATATACTGAACACAGTACTGAGGTACCGGATGTGTTTGTCGCGTTTTTTAACACAGCAGTCACGTGAAAATACATTTGTGGATAGAATATATGTTGCATCATCAAAACAATTTGTCCATAAAAATACATCTGACTGTAAATAACGCCGACCTGACTAATGAATGAAGCGGTTTCAGTGTGTGCGTGTTTCTGTGAGGGGTCATGACAAGAAGGGCCATGAGGAGTGCTAGCTTGTTGTTGTTTGTTTGGGGCTCTGGCAGACAGCGAGAGCAGCTCAGTAGGGAGTATTCTGCTGTGGCTTGATAAGAGCCACGGGGGCACAAGCTTCATCTCGTTGTGGTTGATGGAAATGAGCGCCAAGCCTCAAAAGACCGGTTGTGAATCACACATTCACACACGTACACACACACACACACACACTCACAGACAAATAAATCAACTGCTTAGTCATTGAATGGAATCAATCAGACATCTGAAGCTGGACATGTTGAATGCTGTGCTTTGAACTGTATTTACTGTATAATCAAATTTCACCAAAAGAAGAGCATATTTTTTATATTAACGAACGTTTCTGTTTTTTTGGTATTTTGCTAGACTTTGGGCCGGTAGAATTGGGTGTAACGATTTGCGCCTTTGTGCGTCGTTGCCGTTGGAAGTAGGCCAATTCTGGCAGCACCCCCAAAATCAGGGCGGTCCAAGCTCAGTACGCCCGAGTATGCCGACTCGTTGGGGTCCGTGCATGATATTGGCAGCCGGGAAACTGCAAGATCTCCCCTTGCGGATGATGTAATAGGCCATGCATGTGACGTGGGCGATTGGAGATCGCCTTGCACCCCCGATCTTACATCCAAAATAGGACTCATATTGTATATAACAAACAATGTCTGGGTAAACATGTTTAACCCTTGCCTCCCTCAACTACTTTTTTCTTCATCCCTTGTTCATGTTTTCCACATGGCAAATCTTGGCAGTAGAAAAAATTCAGGGATTAATGTAGGGAAGCTAAATCCTTACCCGCACAGCGGATAAATGCTATACTGTGTTCGAGTAATGTAGTGGCTAAGTCTTTCGTGGTTTGGTGCAAAAAAAGTATAGTAATAAACTAGTAATAAAGCAAAATTGCCTTCAAGTTACTTTGATCTTGAGAGTTAATAGTTGATGAGGAGCCATTTTCAAAGCTTACATTTGTTTGGGGGTAAATTATCTGTTAAAGAGAACAATGTTCATCCACGAGACTTACTTTTGACATTGAGATACATGGACTTGCTGACATCAGCTCCAACATCGTTGCTGACTCTACAGAGATAGAAGCCACTGTCTTCTTCCAGCACATGTTTGATGAGTAAAGAACCATTAACCAGCACTTCGATGCGAAAGCCTGAGTTCAGGGCGATGGGTTTGAATTGAGGGACTCCAGCACCTGTGGGAAGTCAAAGTACATTGTCGTGTCATTCCATTCCATTTCCATCTGGCATGCTGTCAAACACATCACAACCATTTTTTGTACGTTTTAAAAACTGTTCGAGCTTGTTTTTTGTTTTTTTCAATCCGAAGCAATAAGTCTTAACAGTTAGCAGGTCTTGCTCTTTTCACTATGGTAATAAACAAGCCACCACAAAGCGGCATTTGTGTAATTAACAGAGATCAAGCCCTCCGCGGGGGTAATGTACATCACCATTAATATCGTTAAAGAAGCCACGAAGGACCAAAGACGACACGAAAAACGAAGCTAGGGGGCATTTTTGGTGGCGAGCATGGTCCGTGTAACAATGATTACACGACATTCACCACTTTTTTTCTTCTCCGTCAACCACATGTGCCAGATAAATGTTTCACTTTCATAGTATGAAAATGCAAAATGACAATACAGTTCCGGTTTGAATTGTTTTTTTTTAACGTTCTGTGAATTTGGTGTACTCTGAGAGTATGAGAGCAGTGCACATCTTGGAATTTTTGCCCATGCACATATTTCTTACTTCCGAATGTTTCTCATTTCTCAAATATTATTTGGATTTACTGTTATGCTTGTAATTATTGCATTGCAAGAGAATATGCTTACTCAAGGACCGAAAATACAAATAAGTGACCACAATAATAATAATACTTGTTTAGGCATTTGTGCCATAGGTTGTATATGCAGGAAAGTCATGCTGTGTTATTTTTATTATTATATTCTTTACCTTTAGAGTATTCCCATTGGATGGTAGGAACAGGATAGCCTTCAGCTGAGCAGTTCAGAATTACAGCTTTACCATAGATGCCATCCTGGTCTTTTGGTTGCACAACAAATTTCGGTGGAACTGAAAATCAAGTTGAATGATAAATTAATAAATGCACACTCAGTTTTATCCACAGCAATATAAGTTATGAAAATTTTCCACTTGAGCTAATATTTAGTGAGGCTCACCTCTGACAATGAGCTGACTCTGATGCTCCACGGCTGCTGCCTGGTTGCGTGCGATGCATGTATAGTTGCCGTTGTGCATCAGCGTGAGGTTGGAGATACGAAGAGAGCTGGTGAAATCGATGTTGTCGATGGTTACTCCAAGGCTGGCCGGGATTGGCCGCCCGTCCTTTTGCCAAGTGATGAAGACTGGCTGGTCACCCGACATGACCACACAGGGGATGAAGACTCGTTGCCCGATGGAAAATCGAGGGAACTCAAAAGGGTGGATGGTAGGAGGGACTGTGCAAAAGAAATATTGTTTCAGAGGAGGAATATAAGCGCAGTAACAAAACATTTAAACTGCAATTTGAAAGTAACCTCGGAACCATCTGATTCTTTCTTTTCCTGCATGCATATGATACATATTCTTACTCTCCTTAACTCCCCGGGGACATTGTAGCCATCGTGAGAACAAGATGAAAGTTAATGATTTAAAATAAAATAGAAATAAGCGCCACTTCAACGCTTATTTAATTCACTACAAAATAGACGTAATGGACTCCTGGGGATTCCCTCCCTGCAGCGGTGGAATGCTAAACAGCCTCGAGGCAAATTAGCCAAGGGAATGGCACTGCAATGTTGTGTATGCTGTGCGATTCCGCTCTTGCAAGATCGTTAGCACGTCAAGAAGCGCCTGAGAGCGTAAGAGTGGGAAAACGGGGGTTGCCTGTTCCAAGATTTCAAATTATGCAGTGTCATTGTAGAAAAAAAAGGCCGCGTGAGGTTATCATCATCTGGCTCTGCTCGGCATCACTGAATATTCAGATGAGCCGCGATAAACTGGCTGGGATGATGGATATGGTGCTTTGCTATCAGTGCGAGGAAGAGAGCATTTTTTTTTTTTTGCAAACTTGAAAGAATCTGAAATCCTGGGGAGTGATAAAAAAGATGAGTGCACTTGTAATATGACATATCAGATATGTAACAATTCTCATCTATTAAAAACTCATTCAGTGCCATCTTAGATAAAATGAATGTACTTTTTGACGTCTATATCCGCCAATGGTAGCGAATGAGTTTTAATGTTGGCATGACCCTGGTTTCCTTGCATCAAATGTTGTGCGTGTGATGAGCAGGTCAGATGGAATCCATACCTTTCACAGTGACATAGACACTCTGGTGCGTGGAGAGCTGAGGCTGCACAAGCACATTGCACGTGTATTCGCCTTCATCCACGTCCTTTTGCACATCAAACAGCTTCAGGGTGCCGTTGTTTTCGAAGGCCCGCTGTCGGTGGTTATACGGGAGCAAATTGGAGTCCTTGTACCATTTTATGGAGTAGTAAGGGTAGCCGATGACACGGCAGTGAATGTACATGTCCCGCCCAGCGATGGCAGTGAGATTTTTCATTGGTCTGATGCTGGCAGGCCCTTGAAGGACACATTGGAGAGACAACCCTCTTAAATTGATTTTGAGGCAGGGGGGGCTGTGCAAACGTTAGCTGTATTACGTGTTTGGAACGTACCACAAATTTTACATGCCTTGATTCATTCTGACTGTGGATAATTAAGAGATCCATTATGGAGAATAACATAACACAAAGGGAACGATTCTGGCTTAGTTTATTATCATGTTATTAACAATTTGTTACGCTCACAATAATTTGGGAAAATGATCATTTGAGATAAAAAAACAATCAAACCACTACGGTTGTAGCGAGCTTTCGCAATCACAGTTTAACCAGTAGCATGTTCGGAACTTGGGCCCATCCTGGGTTGCGAGTCTCTTTAGCACGATTAAGGAGGTAGCGATGTGGAAAAACAGTCAAGCACTTTCTCCAAAATGGCACCTTTGGAGAAGAATCTTCATTGCTTGACTGCATTTGGCATCTATTCTCCCTCGCTTTCAGATTGCCCAATTTAGCCTTAAATCTTGCATCAATGAACACAATCAAGATAAACCAATCGGTGTGGAGATCGCAATGTTCTGCAATCGAGACTCACTAACGCCCATGCATCAGGCACAGAGAGCTTGAATGCGCCAATATTACGGCTACAGCAATCCAGCCAACCGTGTCCCTGCAGAGAGCAGATAGCTCAACCGTCATACACTCGCGTTAAGTAAATCACCCTAACGGTGTCCCAATATAAACCTATCACCAGAAGCTGGGGAGGGTGCAGGGTAGTCAAAAAGATAATGCTGTCAGTAGTGACTGATGATAGAAGGTGGAACTACTCAACGCTTATCCTACTCCGATGGAAAAAAATAAGCCTCGACCGAAAAGACTTGGCCAATTAAAATAAGCATTTCAGCAGAATAAATCAAGACATGTTGATGTGTATATGTGATGGTGGATTGGAAGAGTTGATCTGACAAGCACCTCTTACGTTTATTCGCGCCTGGTAGGAGACGGCTCCAGCTGAGTTATTGCAGATACAGCGATACACCCCTCCATCCGGGACCTGGGTCTGGCTGATGTTCAGGTGGCTGACCACGTGGCCTTCGGTGCTGGTGTAGTAGGAGATGCGATGGCGGCTGTCCCGTATGACCGGCTCGTCATCGAGGGTCCAGGTCACCCGGGGTTCTGGCGTGCCCTTCACCGTGCAGGATAGCGACACAAACTCATTGATGTTGTAGACCTTCTCGCTGAAAGATGCCAGAATCTTTGGTGTACCGTCTGTTTTGCAGAAGCAGAGAGCAAAGGCAATGACATCATTAAAGCAAATGATAACACTGGAAAAACAATTTTTTTTTTTTGGGTGGTGAAAATATTTAGATGATTTCTGGATAATTTGTGGTTACTGAGTCACAAAAATGTCATCACATTTAATTGACTCTAGTTTTGGAAAAACAAATAATTTGGTCAATTGATTGATAATTAATGTGCTACGAAATGTACTTTGATGGTGACTAAAAGTAGCTTTTGTGGTGTGACGTCACCTGTTTTTGCAGTAGTTCACTGTTAATATTGCCTAACTTTCAGAATTTAGCTTGAGTTTAACATGAATCATGATTTGAAATCTCGCTGCAGTGACGATTGGCGTTTTTTCATGATATTTCCTCAAAAAATGAACATGCTTGAAAAGACATACTGTACAGCCTCATTAACGGCGTAGCATAAAGAGAATAACAATGTAATAACATGACTATTACCACTTTGAAGACATTTATGGAATATCTCCAAAACTAGTGCCAATTTGGATTTCACAAACAAACGGAAGGAAGTCAACCAAGTCAATTTCTTCTCAAAAATACGTTCTATGCAACTGCAATAGACGAAAGACGGCATTCTGAATGCTGAGCTAAAAATTAAAATCCCCCTATTTTTGTAAATCTCAAGGGGCAGCAATTTTGCCACTTGTTATTGACAGAGAATGACATCGTAACGACCAATCATGGCTCAGCTTCAGAAAACAGCTGAGCCGTGATTGGTCGTTACCTGATCTCTGAGCAACTATGAAGTCACTTTCAGTCGACAGAAAGTGTCAAAATGGCCTCACCCTGAGTTGGCTAAAAACAGATGGATTTTGCCGGTTAATTCCATATTCGACAAATGCAATATTAATGAGAATGCCATGTTTTGACTGGTGAAGGCACATAGAACATATTATTGCAAACATTTGGGGTTGACTTCCTTTTTAAATTGTTTAATTGGAGGGTTGAGATGATCATGACGATGAATCCAGATGTTCACATTAGGCTGCACATTCTCAAACACCAGATAGTGAGATGGTAGATAATTCTTTGTGAAATAAACATAACGTCGTTGGCATAATGGCGGGGAGTCTGACCTTCTAAAATGACTTGGACAAAATCCTGTGCAGACATCTTGCCATGTCTGGCAAAGCATTGATAGGCCCCTCCATCGCTTTTGGCCATGCCAGCCATGACGAGGTTTTCCCTGTTTTGGCCAGTCATTCGGACGCTGTTACTGGGGTAGATGAGCTCGCCGTTTCGGTACCAAGACAACTGGTACTCCTCAGAGCCAGTTACGCCGCAGGTGAGCGAAACCTGGCTGCCAACACTGCCCTTCACTTTCCGTGGGCTCACCACAACTTTCAGGGTCTCTGTAGGTTGGAAATGGTCAGTTGTGAAAATACATTTTGCAAAGAACAGACATTTCAACCAAACAATGTCGCAAAAGGAAAATAAGGGATTTTGCATCATGGTTCGCACCCGAGGTCTGATTTGTGTGGTCACAACGAGAGTTTGATTGATCAGATTAAAGAATTGTAGTGTGAAAACGGCCGCCGGGTGCACTTAGACTAAGCCAGATCTATTGTGTCCTGCTTTGGTGTGATTAGCCCTCCCTTTTCTGACTCACGCTCCATCGCTCTTGCACACGTTTTTGTGCAAGTTTGGCTCATCCTCAGTCATTCTGTTTATCTCTTGCGGCTATCATTAATCAACTTTGGTCAGAAATAATCATATTGATTATAAGACACGTCTTCCAATGCACATCTGTCCTGTATATTCTCATGCATCGTTTTGTGGCTTGTTTTCAGTCTTTTCAGGATACTTCTATTATGCAACATGGATTTGAATATTTATTAAGTATTAGGTCCTTCAGTTTCTCTTCTTAAACTGAGTTCTGCATAGATTGTTAGATTCATGTTTTCAACACATTTTTTTCATCAGGAGGAGTATTGACCTTTGACCAGGAGCCTGCCAACCACCTCAGCGTTGCCATAGCCGTTCCACACCTCACAGACATATGTGCCCGTGTCGCTGGGTTGGGCTCGTTCTATGAGCAGCCCTGTCACACTTTGTCGGTATCTCGTGTCGGGCTCCAGGGGCCGGTTGTCCTTTAGCCAGCGGTACTTGGGTGCAGGGTGACCTGAGGCCTTGCACGGCAACTCCACTCGGTGAGAAGCCATCACCTCACGGCGTTCAAAACTGTCCAGGATGTGTGGCACTGAGTTGGTGGGATCTACGAGAAGCAGAAATATGAGCTTGTAATGGAAGCTAATGCTCACGTGTGATGTGTAAAATTTTATTCAGAGTTATGTCTGTCAGAAGCTATGACAGGCTCGTAATGATAATAAAAAAGCCAAAATTATAATAATTCTGGCGTGTACCAGAAATTTCAGTTTTTCAACAAAGGTGTCCTGTTTCTCCGCACAATCTAAGCATAACATTAATTAAAAATAAATCTGATACACAAATCAAGCTAACATCAAGTAGACGAGAACAGGATGAGCTGAGCATAAACACGTAACATGAAAATGACTCATTTTCCCGACACATAAGAAGACTATAATCAAAAATGCTCACTCGTCCCATCATGCATTTCATTAGTGTCATTAATGTCCCCAGCGCCTGACAAATTGCAGGGTGTCACTTCAAGTCGACAAAATGACACAAATATTTCTTTCTCTGTCTGGAGAAAGGGCATATTCTGCTCTGACCCGCTCTACCCCCAAAACATGTCATGGTCGATCTAATGACCTTTATCAGTATTCTGTCGCTCTATTCATTTAAAATGGGCCAGATGTTTTTTTAAAATTTTTTTTTTACAAGCACACACAAAAAAAATCTGGTTTCATACATTCTAGCTCATTGGCCAAAAATTTCAAGCTCGTTTTTGTCAAAGATCCGTTTGTGTTGTAGAATTCGGCTGCACACCACATAATCATTGAAATTGAACGAACCTTTTTTTTTTTTGTTAAATTTTTTACCTGAGACAATGAGTCGGGCACTATTGCTCTGTCGGGTCTCCCCTGTGTACCGATGGCGTGTCATACACCTGTAGTTGTATAGTCCATCTTCGATTTGGACATCCGGGATATACAGCGCTCCCGTCGATGTGATGAGAAACCGTGACACTGTAAAAAAAAAAAAAAAGGAAAAAAGAAAAAGGTGTATATTAACACTCTAAACCCTTGACATAGAAAAGGTTTTCTGCACTTTCAGCGCTATTCTTACCAACACTTCAACACCATAATCAATCATTACCATAAAACATATTGCGGTGACATATTGGGAGTCTAAAAATACACAAGGAACGAGTTCATTTTTCTCTACAAGGTGACGGCTCAAATAGATAACGTCTGAAACACAACAAATGCAGGAAATAAAGAATTGTTGTGGGTTTAAGGGTGCTTGGTAGTTTGCACCGATTTCTATGTTGACAGAAGAAGCAATCCAAAATGATTGAAACTTCTGGAAAAATGAACATGAGAAGTTTGAGAAATACCAAAGGATGAAGGAAAAACTCAAAATGTGCAAAAAGTAATTCCTGGAGGTTGATGGGAAATTAAAGTTCCCAAACTGCACATTATTATCACAAGAAACCGCTCAAATAATGTCCATTTATTGTTATGAAGCAGAATTCCTTCCTTACATATGTGAAAAAAAAAAGGAAAACCAGCCAAAACCCAATATTAAAGTCTCTCCGCAAATATTTGCAAGCCAAGCGTGGGATGCGGCCCAATGCGATTGCAGTTACCAAACATTTGCTGCAGCCCATTTAGAGCAGTACAGCTCCGAGGCGCCATGACAAGGCTTTGTAACACAACTCGTTATCATGTAGCTCATCTCTCTCGCTCTCTCTCCAGGGAAACGCTCAGTTCTCACATTGCCGTCTCCTGACTGAAGCACGGGGACCCCGGGATCACAGAGAGCTTTGATAAGGCAAGGCAAGGCCATGTTAATATCATGCTGATGCTATGCTAATTTACACGAAGCACAGAGGTACTAAGTGTTTATGAGGAGTAATAAGTAGCTGGTGGCTGCCAGTGCATTTTATGTGTCACTGAAGAGTGAGCAGTCCGTCTGGATGAAGTTCAATTTGGACCACGGCCCTGTGGGGTACTCTGGCTAATATCGGGAAGGATATCATAATGCATATTTAAGAGTGCTCGTTCAGGTCTAATGGTAACGGTAATTCATTAAAAGGAGTTGTAGTAGAATTGTAACTGCTTACACAGGTGACCAGATTTATGTAATAAATTAGGACTTCAACTAATATTGGAATCGTATCTCTACATCCAAAACAATGCTACTTAATGATGGGGTGGGCAAACATTTGGATTGGCGGGCCACAATGGGTTCTATAAATTGAGAGAGGGACCGGAGCAGGAGCAGATGGATGGAGTGTTTTGGTAACCTCACCTCATGGGAGAAAAAAAAATACAATAATTAAAACAATAATTTTAAATGAAAGTGAACATAAAGCATTACAAAAATTTATATGTCTTCGAAAAACCACATTATTTAGAAAATAAAACATTAACAAGGTTTATTCATTTAGTTTTTTCCAAGTTCGGCGGGCCGGATTAAAACGTTGAACGGGCCACATGTGGCCCCTGGGCCGTAGGTTGCCCACACCTGGAGTAGACCATCCACATCTCACTCGTCTGGTGTTTGCATATCATAATTGAAGATACTATAACATGTGACAAAATAATTCATAGTTCTGCTTTTTCTTATGGCATTTCAGTCACTGGATGTTTTTTATTTTTTATTTATTTTTCTTTTGGGGAGAGTGAACCATTGAAGGTGATGGAGTAATAAATAGGCTGCGAGGACACCACTGTCAGCACGTGTTGACCTAATTAGAAAACTCTAATCACAGTTGTGATAACCTGAAGGCTTTTATCCCCCTCAGATTACAGTTGACATGATCTCATGTGTGACTAGCCACATATAAGGTGAGGAATTATTACAAAATTAGAATGCGATGCTCAATAGAGACATAAATTAAAAAAAATCTCATATTGTCTATTATTACCTCCAATAAGTTCAAATACTGTCAATTAATTTTTATACTAATACAATTTGACATCATTCTTTCCTGAGCCTGCTTAATATCTGCACACAGTCAATGCTGCAGTATGTGTCCTTGTGAGCTGAGGGCATTTCTCTTTATGCTCCGTGTACGACTGCACTTCCCTCCACTCGTAGTTGCTTGTGTGTCCTTTTATTTGTCTTTTTTTTTTGTATTTTGTGCATGCAAGTGAGTATAAATGCATTTATGCAGCATAGAGCTGCATGGAGGATTGGTCAATAATAACGACCGGAGGCGCTTCACTACGTTTTTGCCTGCTCTTCTCTGCTCCACCTGCTGCATACTAACACTGTCTGCAGTGTGTGTGCGTGGGGGTGCGGGGGGGTGTGTGTGTGCCTCTGTTTATGTCTGTACTACAGCATATATTTCTGACACTATGGCTTCAATCTTGGCAGGCAATCAGTCTGGTTCTCATCTTTAGCCATTTGTGTATTCACAGTCATTAGCTTCAATGAATCCTCATATAAGACACGCTGAACCCACAAGTAGGCTCTTTGTTCTCATAAAATTGGGAGGCTTTGCAGTTTTTCGCTGAAACCAGAATTGCTCGTGAGACAATAGGACCAGATGAAAAATGCTGAATCAAGCCTTTTACCACGAGTGTGTCTCCACTGGACACCAATTCATGTCAAAAGATTTGAGATAAGAATCAAGCACAATAGCACATGATGGCATAGACGAAGCATTTTTTTTTTTTTTGATGCTGACTAAATTGTCCACCCGCCGCCATATGTCCCTCCAAAACATGCTCTTCATCTAAGAGAGTTACCTTGGCTCCCTGTGTCGCTTCAATATTCTATAATTGAGACATAAGTGGAGGGGAGATGAGCTGGGAGTCAGGGGAGATGAGATGGAGTGATGCAGAGAGCAGAGGAGAGCGAGCAGGAAAATAAAAGATCAAGAAGAAGAAGAAAAAAAAAAAAAAAAAAAAGCTCAACCGGGATTCAACCACTCTGTCATCTAAAAATGACTTACAAATTAGCTTACAGCTATGTGCTCCCAGGGAAAGGGGGGTGGAGGGGGGGGGGAGACACAACTCTCATATGCTAATTCAACATCACTCAACGGGCAAGGCAGAGCAAATATTGCAAATTGTGGTTTCAACTTTACAGTGCCGTACGATAGTTTTGGTTCATTCTAATGATGTGACTGCAAGGTTCCATTCATTTTCTTCATTAAAATTTGAAGCAATGACCAGAGTCAGTCTCATATGGGCCATCAGTGGGTAATAATCATCTGATGAACCCAAGAGTGGCTGTGTTGCAATTAGGTTGGACCTGAGTTATTAGCAGACTGACTCCACTTTTGATCAGCGTGCGATGAGCATCATCTATGGAGGAGGGAATCCCACCAATTTTGAAGCAATCTAATCAAAAAAATTAAATTAATAAAAAAAAAAAAATCAGCCTTCATTCTTCCATTGGGAGGCTAACTGACAGCTGCTGCAGTTACCATGGCAACACACTGGCCACCACTGTTTTGTAAGCAATACAAAGGATCGAGGTGGAATGCAGTCAAGTCGAAACCATGCTGCAGTCATTTTTAAAATGTTGAGAATTTAGGATTTTGACATTCTTCCCCTGCAATTCATGTCAATGTTTCTGATAACTTTAGCCGTTAATGACATCATTGCATAATTGTAGGTCGGCTCCGCATGCGTTTTTGAAGGATTTGTCATCAACTTACTGCAGGGAATCGATGGGAGCTTTTTCTACAAACAGTCTTTCAAATGTTGAATTCAGCTCAGCTTAATTTTTTTTTTAAATAAATTAGTTCTGGTTCTGCTATGTTAAACAATATCAGATTGGGAGGTTACTTCTTGCATTTTTATCCCAAGTTTAAAAAAACAACTGTGATCACACATGCACACAGACTCGTCATTTTAATAAAAATAAGAACAATAAGAAAGAATTGTCGTTGTGACAGACAGTCAATATTTAATATTAAATTAATAAACGATTATCTTTAGGCCAGATTTAACACAGCACAAATATTAGATCACTTCAAATTTGTGTACCTAATTATACATCTGGTCAGAGTCATTTTATAGGTATTTACTTTGGGCAAAGTTTAAAGATCAGAAGATCATAATAATACCATATATCCTCTTGGACGTAGACCTCCATTTGGAGCTCATTGCTTGCTACAGGTGTAGAACATCAGAAGGGTAAAAAAAAAAAAGTGCCCTAATTTTTTACCACACCTGGACTTCAAGCAGCCTATCTGGGCCAACATCCTATCTGCTGCCTGCAGACTTGAGTCAGAGTGGAAGCTGCTCTTTTTTTTATTTTTTTTTTTATTGCCGTTCCTAATCAGCAGCAGCATCCCTCTGCTCATTAACAAGACACGCGTTAGCCCGAGGGTAACTGCCTCATATGTCAACCACAGATAAAGATGTCATCTTCTGCCTGACTGAATAAACCACTATTAAAAGTGGATGCAAATGGACTCGCAATGATATTCAAATCAGAAGACAATAGCGAAGCGCAAACCCCGAGGCACTCGGCCTCGACGTTGGCCCACATTCTACTGTCTTGTTAAACGGAATAGAGATTTTAGATACGGCCTGTCTTCGGGGCGTTAAAATATTTGAAATGCAAGCTAACGAAATGTTATGATAGGTGGGATGATGGTCTTTTTCAGGACGAGTCTTGTTTATGGGTGCAGAACTTGCAGTAAACCTTTATGGGCATCATCATTTTTCAGAATTAACTTCATGGAATATTATCACATTCATACAAATCTGATGTGATTTGAGATAAGATTTAGTGTCTATCCATCCATCCATTTTTTTTTTGTGAAGTGCTTTTGTGCCACACGCTCAAGAAGCAGGTCACACGACGGCAATTTTTCTGAAAAAAGTCGGAGGGTCGACGTCGGAACCGTACCGAGATAACAGCCGGAGGGCGGGGGATTGACCGGCAAAAAAGGGTCAAGTGCCCAGCTCTGCTCACGAGGATGGAAGTTGAGCTGTATTCCATCCCAGCTGACTTTGGACAAGCAGCACGAAAACCCCCCATCACCCCCCAACCAATAGCAGCAATAATTTAATATAATGAATTAAAAGAGTAAAAAAAAAAACGTTCTGCCTTTGATAAGAACTAATGGCAAACATAGCGGCTAGCCAGTGTAGCGCAAGCTAGCTAAAGGCTAATATTGTCCAGTACATAACCTAGACTTCACGGACGGTCACCTTCTACATTTACAAATGACATTTGCTTTGACGTTGGACTTTGACATCTTTTAGTCTACTGCGCTTTCACACCTAACAGTTTTGAGGACTTTGTTACAAACGGCACGCAATTGACTAGTTTGGCACAAGATGGCATGCTCAGCTACTGCTGTAATTATGTTTTAATGGCCTTAGAAGAGTTTCTCATGCAAATTGTTACTATCATGACTTTACTACTGCATTAGAGTTGATAAACAACATTTACTTACATGTGCGTATTTAGATTATGTCGTCACCCTGGGAACTACTCTATGCCTTCTATTTACAGTACATTGTAAATTCCAGAGAATATTCTTATTTTTTCCTCAGATGTTCTTCTCTTTACACTCATGTTGATGCTGGATCTTTTTGTAGAAATATTTTAAAAAGCCAGGAATGTCCAAATAAAAAAGCAAAATTTATGCCGACTGAACTGCGCTGTTGTGATCGTATGCTAATATATTGTGGGATTATCTGATGTTGCAAAATGACGTTTTTGTGCAATTTTTTTTCTCTTGACTTCTGACGCCGTTTCGACAATAATGTTGGGAATGAAACATTTAGTCAGTCGTCAGCATTTTTTCCAGAATGAATTTGCTTCTGTACTGAAACTACAGCAGAAGCTTTTTGTGAAGACAGGCGGACAAAATGTCTATTTCTGCAAACACAATATAACAATGAAGAGTGTTAGACAATGATTTATGGGTGGCGGTCTTTGGAAAACATTATCACACAACGACTGGAGCGCCATTGAGGATGGTCCTGTGACAGCTGTGTAAGCACTTTTTTTTTTTATCAAACAAAGATTAGTCAGCTGAATTAAAACTGAAGACAAAGCTTCTAAAACAGCGGATGTGTGTTTATCTACAATGTCAGTGTGCAGGCAATAGAATTAGCCAATAAGGGAATCATAATATTAACCCCCCGATGGTTGTGTGTTTACAATGCTATCATTGGTCTCTCTTTGGCTAACAGTAAATGAAGCAGTGTTGAGCCTCAGCTGTTTAATCATGAATATTCATCATCTGTATCTCTGTGTGAAACCTCTGTGTATGCATTTGTGTGTGTGTGGGTGTGTGTGTGTGCTGCGCTGGAAGGCATTAAGGAAGCTATTAGTATCTCCTCCATCACAATGTCTGACTTTGTCTGTGTAACAGTCATGCTGTATGTACCATCGTACCATTATGGAGAGCTACATTTCATGGTTAAATAAAGAAACATTCTGGTATCTAAAAGCACTAATGTTGAAAAAGTCTAACAAAATAAGGTTGTCGGGGTGGCTGTAACATCTGAAAATTATTATGGGGAATTTATTGTTTGATTAATTGTGTCATCAAAATTAGGGCTGCATGGTATTGGAAAAACATGTGATATCCAATATGGGTGTCTATATCGTTATCATCAATATTATTGCGATATTTAAGATGCTCCTTAAAAAAAAAAAAAAAAAAAAAAATATATATATATATATATATACATACATTATCTAGAATAAATAAAAGAAATACAGCAGAATAAGCATGAGTATCTTCTTATATTAATTGTAAAAACTTACAGATTTACAAATGCGTGTATTTTTCTCCTATTGGATGATCATGCACAATTAAGATTGCATCTGATTGGTCAAACTCAGATAAATTCCATATAAATATAATTCTATATCGCACATCTTTGTTCATGCGCATATTGCAAGTTCCATTATTGCGATGACAATATTGTGCAGCCCAAATGAAAATGGAGTGCATTCCTGTTTGTGGTGTGATGTAAAACATCAACCGTTGTGGGAAAAAAAAAAAGATAAACTCAAATCAGATTTATGGATTGATTGATTACTAATGAAGCAAAAGTGATGGTTAACCACACCTGAGACGTACAATATTTTTACACTCAATCGACGGCCCCACCTCCCCCAAAAAAGATGTTTGTAAATCAAAATCAAAAAGTGCACAGCGCTTTAAAATCCTACTGCAGGGGTGTCAAACTCGTTTTCTTGCATATCACATCATAGTTTTAGTTTCGCTCGGTGCGCCATTATGACAGTGAACCCATATAAATCCTCAGCATATTATTATTATTACATATACACAACAAACTGATGAATAATTACTTTTTAAAATCAAACTCCAGGAAAATGTTGTTTACGACCATTCATTTTAAAAGTGGGATGGTTAACAAAGATAAAACGATTGCAATATTTTAACATTTTTTAAATTGATGGCAATTTGCAATTCTGGTATTTTAGCAAGAAACATGAAGTCGTGCATGATTTGCCTTTCCAGGCCACATAAAATAATGTGTCGGGCCAAATCTGGCCCCCGGGCCTTGAGTTTGACACCTGTGTCGTACTGCAATAACTTGACCGCACAAGAGTTGTTTTTCACATCACATTCCTGATTATGGAAAGCCAACTTAGATACAGAGCTCATTTGTGTTTCATGGTAATTTGCAGTGGCAAGTGGAGCAGTCAGCGCAGCTCTGTGAGTAAAGCAGAGGGGGCAAGAAGAGGATTAGATAATCAAACAGTGTGCCACTTTAAATAATCTCTGGATACTCTGGGGGAGGTGAGACTTAAAGCTGCAGCCCTTCCGCTTTAATTGTCTGATTTTCCCATCATTATAGTTGAGGGCCTCTGTAATTCGGGTTTATTAAATATTCAGGAGCCACACTGAGGAGGATGACAGAGAGGGAGGCAGCAAAAGGAAAATGATGAAAAAAAAAACATGAGTGAGTGGGAGGCAAATGTGGCTTTCGTTGTCACAGGCTGTTAACAGATGTGAATAACACTTTTGGATTATGACCTACAATGTACAGCACGATTGCTCTTAATTTACCGTCATTTTGTATCACTAAGTGCGACAGAACAGGCAACTATGACAGCGAACAGCAACAAAAAAGAATACTCAGTTGTATTCAAATATGTGTGCATAGACTATCTCTCTGTTTGCTTTTCTTCTACAATAATCAATAGAATAATAATAATTATATATCACAAAATGCAACATTTAATATAAGAATGAGCAAATTCAATTTTAATAAAAAGATCTCTCCAGATCAGTAAATCCAGACAAAACAATTTTGATAGGCTCACTGAGCTGGGAAAATAAGGACAATTAAAAACATTGCATTCACGGATAATAAGACATATTGCAGATTAATTTTTTGTTGTTATTTTATGTTAAGTGTGTGTGCAATGTAAAGCATATGCGGTATTGCCTGATTTTTAATTTTTTTTTTTTTAATTTTTAAAAGCGAAACACCAACATTTTTTTTTAATTTTTGAAGAAAACATTGTCATAAAGAATTGTCATAAATTTTTTATCCAAATGTGTCTTTTGTTAAGACAATTAATCAATGTTACTTACTTAACGAGACACCCAGATTTAGAACTATTACATACCAAATGCAAAAAAAAAAAAAAAAAGAAAACCTGAAAAACCTGTATTTATTTTTCTTTAATTTGACTACAGTGATCATGACAAAAGTTTAAACGAGCCAAATGCACATGATTTTAATATTGTTATTCGTGCAACTAAACATTTCAAGCACATAATTGTTGATTTTTATAAAAAGTGACAGACTGTTGGACAATATTAGCGTTTGAAAATTCAACACCAATAGGTGTTGTTTATTGGCTGGGTGGGTTAACACACTTGAGTAAATTTGGACTAAAGGGCTTCAGGGTGACAATGTCTGCACATAATAACATAAAATCTAATTAAAGCAAGATTGCACGGACGGAATAGCGTAATCCTAATGAGGCATGTATCAGCTGACTAAGAGAAGTGTTTAACAGCTTGATTTCACACACCATTTATCTGCTTTACATCTCCAAGGGACCAAGAGACACACCCTTTGTTTTTGTTTTTTTGGGATGACTTGAGTCTCGACTGCCGTACGATCAAATTGTCATATCAGCTGCCAAACATTCTTATGATGACTCAAAACCTTCTCATATTATGTTTCTGTTCAATTTCCCTCCCTGTCTACTTTGCTTTTCCTCTCTTGCCTTCTCTGCGTTTTCTTCCCTTTCTCTCCCATCCCCCATCTCTGACTGCAGAGCTTGCAGTGGTCAATCCGCTTGACAGATGCACCACCTGACGAATATCAATCAAGGTTGCTACGGAGACAGAATCAGGCTCCCCACCTTTTTTCTTTTTTTTTTTTGGACTGCGCCTCTCCGACATCTTGCATGCGGCTGTTTGTTGACTGATCATGATTTGTAGTGCTTTGCGGCGCCGACGTGTAAATGGATCATTAAGCGCACGCCAGGTGTGAATGGATAAATATGATCCTTGAACAAATTTACGGGCACTGTTGCTGAGGTGTTACTAATTGAGTAGAAGTTGCAAAGCCCAAGATGTCTCTGATCACTCCAAATGATCCAGGCAGACAGGTGTAGGATGGACGTGTCTATCACATAGCAGAAAAATTAGCACTGTAAAATTTGAGCTACTCGGAACAGGATCACAAACACAATCGCTACTAATGACCGTGTAAAACTTCTCTGGTGATGCTTGATGAAAAATTCTGCAGTACCAGGACATGAGTTTGCTTTGCAAAAATAATCAAATATTAACAAAAACAAAGGAGAGTAGTTTTTAAACGGTTCTTTTTCAACTTCCACAGCAACATTTCCTCTTGGATTACTGTCTGGAGAGTAATCTTTTCTTTTCTTATAATTGCTCCAATTTAGTCGCCCATACGGCACACACACATTTCCTCTTTCAGCAGCCAGCCCTCCAGTACTGCTGCTAAACATGATGCTAACCAGTGAGATGACTCCCCATAGACTCATCGTTATTGGCATTAGTGCCATGCCAGCCAGTAGAGGGTTAAGTAAATATTGGGTGAAGCAGCTGCTCTCAGAGTACCGTCATCTGCCTGCGCTCCTTGCCTGGTCCCAGTCTGATATAAATCACATGCAGCAATTAGTGCCACGCTGTCCCGCTGCTCTCGTTAAATAGCCCCACTAGCTGACGAACAATGTGTGGAGATGGATGGAGTGTGTGTTTGTGGAGTGGATGCATGCATGCAGGATGGATGGAGGGATGTTTGCAGATGAGTGATGATGGGTGGCTTTATGGATGGATGGCTGGATGGCTGGATGAATGGATGGAGGGATGGATGAATGACACTTCGATGGATGGTTGATGGCAGATGGATGATAAACGTGATAAGTGATGATGGGTGGATGATCGCTGGCAGATGAATGAATGAATGAATGAATGAATGACAGATGGTGGTTGGATGGGTGCATGGATGGATGCATGGATCGGAGTGTATGTTGATAGATGGATGGATGGATGACAGCAGATGGATGAATGCATGAATGAATGGTGGCCAATGAGTGGTGATGGATGGATGATGACAGATGCATGATTGGTTGGATGGATGCATGGATGAATGAACGAACGGATGAATGGATGAACGAATGAACGAATGAACGAATGACAGATGGTGGTTGGATGGGTGCATGGATGGATGCATGGATCGGAGTGTATGTTGATAGATGGATGGATGGATGGATGACAGCAGATGGATGAATGCATGAATGAATGGTGGCCAATGAGTGGTGATGGATGGATGATGACAGATGCATGATTGGTTGGATGGATGCATGGATGAATGAACGAACGGATGAATGGATGAACGAATGAATGAATGAATGAATGAATGAATGAATGAATGAATGAATGAATGAATGACAGATGGTGGTTGGATGGGTGCATGGATGGATGCATGGATCTGAGTGTGTATTGATGGACGGATGGATGGATGGATGGATAGATGAATGGTGGCCGATGAGTGGTGATGGATGGATGATGACAGATGAGTGATGTCGGTTGGATGGATGCATGGACGATGGCTGAATGGATGATTGGATGAATGCACGATGAATATAAAATAAACAGATCTGCACTTGTCCTTTAAAGAAAACAACTTCTTAGTACGACACGGCTGGCATCAGACATTGCACAAAAACGCAAGTACTAAACTACTAAACCTTTAGAGTACATATTAAATGCAATGATGATATTCAGCACTTATGTGATAAAATGATTTGTCAATTGTAAAAAAAAGAAATGCGACTGATTGAAAAATGATTTCATTCACAAAGTGCACCAAGTGCTGCCACTAGAACATGATGACCTGGCATGATGTCTAAAAAGTGTTCATCAATGATCACAGAGCTGATTTTCACCAATTGTCATGTCCCGGCCGTGATCTAAAATACCAATTAAACTTTCAATGTAATTTAGCTGACAGCATGACAACAGTGTGAGAGGACAAAAACACGGGCTGGCGAGGGGAGAAATCGCCATCAGCACCCTGATTACCATATTGCTTTAAATTATCACCATCACCGGGGGACCATTTAACATGCCGTCATCTGGGGATAAAGGGAAAAAAATTGTCCCACAAATAATGCCAGAAAGGATGTAATTGATTTATATTCTCACTCCCTGTCCTTCTCTGATTGTGCTACCAGTTGCTGTAGTGCCCATGTTAATTAAGAGTTAATGAGGCAATAATTGGGCAATGGGCACATCCACAGCCAGGAGCGCAATGAGAACAGACAGACGGCCGCAGAGCGTTCCGGTGCGGAATAGCTGGACATTTGTGACGGAGAGATGCTGCAACTGTATCAAATGGGCCCTCCCTCCTCCAAGCAACACCACCTGACTGCCACTTTCAGACAATAAGGCCAAAGGATGTGGGGAGAGGGTGGAAGGGAGGTATATAGAAGAGGGGGGATGGGGAGCAAGTGGAGAATGGTCTGACTTGTCATGTGAACATAAAAAAAAAAAAAAAGCCTCATGCTTTGTGTTACTGTATCCTTTGGTGTGCCTTGGTTTTCCTTCCATTTTAACCTTGAGCACTTTCTTTATTTTCTGGTGTATATGCGGAGACACGTTGTAGAATAATTTACAGGAACAAAAAAGTAACATTCTAAAATCTTTTAAAAATAAAAACACCTTTAAAAAATATTTCTGTACATCTATGCTGTTTGAGAGGGAGAGAGAGCGAGAGAAAGGTGAGCTGGTTACTGTGGCAACTAGGAGAGTGACTCCTGGCCTTATGCTTACAGGGGGATGTGGCGGGGGTGGGGGCGGGGTGGGGGTGGGGGGGTGAAGGGAGGTAGACGGAGAGAGGAGAGTTCTGGCGAGTGGATGTAGCAGAGGGAGGGATGGTGATGGTGGTGGGGATGGAGGAGGCAGATCAGAGGGAGGTGTCAGTGGGTTACCGTGCACACGGTGATTCGCCCTCTTTTTCATTCTTCTTTTGATTTTTTTTTTTTTTTAACATAGCAGAAGAACAAAAGATGGTGTCTGCTCTCGGTTTGGACTGTCAATGCTCCCGACTAGCAACCTCACTTAGCTTGCTGCTCTCACGCCCAAACACCTCCTCACGCTTCGTCTGTCTGCTCTTCCCTTTTCGAACGTGCTATGCTTTCGTCTAATGCACCAGTCATAATTTCACACTTACGCCACCGCTAAACATATTTGATCTGTTGGTTTGATTGCATGCATTGTCGCTCATTTTCTCGTTTTTTTTTTTGGTTTTTGAGGCCTGTTGTGATGACAAGTGCAAGAGGATAGTCAAAGTAGCCTCTGACCTTATGACAGGAGCTCACAGAGAAACAGACTGCCAGAGACAAACAAAGCCACGGGGTGTGTGTAATGACTATGCTGCCCCCTGTGGTGGGGATGACCTTATAAACAACAACAGACTGTCACTTTTTGCAGTGCCTACTGGGAGATGCCCTCCGTGCAAGGTCAAACGCCTGGAACTTACTGGATGAGAGCCATTTAGCATGCAAAGAAGTCTACAGCTATAGACATTCAAGCACAGGGCCACAAGGTTCTTGTTAGTTTCTATTTATTTTTTTGTTTACGTTGTTACTTTTTCCCCATGAGGGACAATGACCTTCTGGCTGTGGCTGCGTTCACACTTGTTGTTCAGTCCCCGGATCCGAACCACGGCGCATTCACACTAAAGCCCAATTAAGGGTATGCGAAGCGTGATGAAATGCACATTTTTGAATGCATATAATATATGGTGCATATATTACATGAAGGATTTTGTTCCATCGGGCACATTTTGAAAAGCTTCTAAAATATTTTTGAACTATTTTTGCCAAAAACACAGTGCATCAGAAAATACATTATGTAGGCCTATTTGGGATATTTTTTTTTCTTTTAATAAAGTATTACAGCTTTATAATGGCTTCTGGCCCCTGTCAGGATTCATAACAGGAGTAATTCTTGGATTAGATATTTGGGGGTGCAGTTTTGTATATGTGAACACATTTTCATTACCACGTTTATTTGTAAAACAATTATTATGTAACCTTCCTAATTTTGAGGGGGACACAATTAATTTTGATAGCGCAGCTACATAGACAATAACAGAGAACATTTTTTCTGGAGTGAACCAGCCCCTTATAGTGAGTAATAAAAATACACCAAATGGACTTTGAAATTATATTTTTGAAATTGGACATTAAATGCAATGCACAACATGTAAAATGAACAAATATTGAGGACTTGAATATTTTGACTACTAATATATAAAATGCCCTGTGTCCGAATCAGTTAACGAGCATCCAGTCAGTTCATTTATCAGTAGAACCTTTAAAATTAAAACATTCTCTCATTCCGTTTCAGACTGTTTGATTTCAACCAAGTCCTTTTTCGTTCTAAATGTTTAAAAAAAAAAAAAACATATAGTACAGGAAGAAAATAAATCTCACATTTTAATGGGCACTGGGATTTATTTTACAGTAGGTGTGCTTGAGCGCACCCAAAAATAGGCAAGTAACACCGGCGGAAAAAACGAGAAGCGCCTTTCAGAGGCCCAGCGTTGATGTGAATACAGTGTGAATATGTGTGCCTAAACCTCGACAGCCAAGTCCTTGAAGTGAACTAGTGCTGCAAATGAGCTCAATGTGCCAGGCAAGAGATTTCCCACGATGGCCCTGCATGCATATTGTACAGCAAATCAAAGCATAGCAATTTTTTTTCCCCTTCCAAGTCATTTGCTGGTTTATTTGCGATGTCTTTCATTGATGCATGCGTTGTTAACACAATCCCCCAAGACACACTGCCACCGCCGTGTCGCGTAATTCTAAATGACTGCTTTATTATACAAGACGAGCGTTCCTGTGATCTCAGCCAGACGTTTTGGATCAAATGCGCATCCTCATGTTTCAAGGAGGACTTTCATGTCACTATGAAGGAGTAGGGAGGACGGGGGAAGAGGCGGGTGAGAAGTCAGAACGAGGCATATGGCGTCTGGGATTTTGGGCGATGAGATCTGACAGGTTAACTGAATATTTGGTAGGAGGTAGTGAGCGGTTGTGGTGCACAAGCAGCACAAGGAGGATGAAGGACAGAAGGGGTGTGTGTGCGTGTGTGTGTGTGTTAAGTTAAAAAACTTACGCATGATTGTGCGTTTTGGGCAGGAGGGGTAGGTGCGTAAGGTTTCTAAACACTCCCATCTGTTCATATCCCGAGGCGCTACTCCGGCAGTTAGCGACTGTCTTATGCAGATGAGGTTTAGCTGTGTAGGCTTCTTCCAAGATAAATATAATTTAAATAAATTTAAATAAAGGAATGACAGGATTGCAAACAAGGAGCAGCAGTTTCCAAGGGAGCATTTACTATTCACCTGCCCATGATCACAGCTCTGATCCCATCGCTATGCCCTCATTATGGTTCGCTTACCTCTGGGTCTTTGCATCGTCCTTTGAGAGGCATCTGCTCAACAGAGGCCCTCTACGCATGCTGGCATTATAATCGCTTACAATGCCTATTAAGATATTGTTTTTCGATATTTGCATTATTGTGCTTTTATACTGCAAATATTTAATTTCATTCTACAACTCATTATGGATGTAACGCATTGGGCGGAGTGGTATTAGTTTTATTATCCGGTTGGATGTAAAACTTTGGTTATGTCAGAGGGAGAAACAGCTCATTTATATTCCTTATCTTGGATTATGGCCTGCATCTACAGTATAGACATGCTGCTGCTTACCCACCGAAACCATTACATTCAGTTTATCACGCTTACATTAGATTTATCGCAAGCTATAATTGCATCTCAAACAGTCATCTCTGCTGTCTCTTATTCATATAGCCCTAAAAGGTAATGTGGCATCGTATATCACGTCTTTAATGAACTGCTTCCATCATAACTTAGCCTCTTTAAGCGCTTAGTTATTGCTTGAAGTCACATGCAAATACAGAAAAAATGCTCTTATGTTTACTGTCATAGAGGATTTTTTATTTATTTTTTTCATCTTTATTTACGATAGTGTTGGCAAAAAATTGGCCTTTGTGAAAAAAATCCAAATACATTTAATTTATTTATTATTTATTATTTATTATTTATTATTTATTATTTATTATTTATTATTTATTATTTATTATTTATTATTTATTTATTATTTATTAATTATTTATTATTTATTAATTATTTATTATTTATTATTTATTATTAAGTTGAAACAATAAAATAAAAATATTGGAAATATTGATCCAGTGCTATACATTATTTGTTTTTATTTGTTTTTTTAAATTTACTATTATTGCTATCGTGTAATTAATCCAATTATTCTCATGCAGGGTTCAATGGCACAGAGAAATTGTCAATATTCACTCAATTTGTCTTACATTTTTTTTTTATTAATTACGAATCCATCTTTACTTGTCTAGCTATGCCAGTGACATCGAAAGCAACATACAATGCTCCCCATCGTATATATGTCAGAAACATTGAAACTCTGTATTTAGCTGTTGCCATTCATGCAACTGACTACTTCATAGATTCCATCGCACTATCCCTCCCAAGTGTGCAAATCTTCGAGATCTTTTTTTTTTTTGGAGCTGAGGTGCTTTATCCAGATTCCACACTGTGCCCCACTCCATGTGTACATGTGCAATCACAATACCATTTCATTTCCTTTTCCATTATCAACAGATTTATCAGCTAGGTGAATTTGGAATTTCAGAACCAAAAAAAAGCAAATCCATGACGTATATCCAATTTGTGTCGTTTCAGGGCGAACAATGTGAATTGTGTGACTTCAACCATGTAGTGTAAATGCAGCCTACTTCCAACCTATACTTTGGACCTTTCAGAAACGCACGTTATCAGGGGTAATTGAGAGAGACTCTTGCACCACCCACGATCCTGCTCTTAGACAGATGTACATACGTGTTATTGCGTGCGTGCGGGTGTGTTCGTGCTTCACTAAAAGATCACGTCTCTAAACGAAGATAAGGAGCTTTTTGATCGAAAAGTGGGCATAGGAGCAGGGAAAACAGTGGAAGATGCGGAGGAAGGCAAGCAAAGCCTAGACTGATTTGAATCTGGTAAACTGTCAGAGAGAAGGATTACCCCCCCACCAAATCCTGGGCGAAAATAGAGGCCCCCCCCCCGAGTTATTTACTAGCCTTACAACCAGCTGCAAACCATCTGCACTTAATTGTAAGACACAAACTTTATGAAGATCAACTAGGGATTAGTGCACAAAGCTTCTTATGCTGTAGAATTGGTGTCCCTGCTTCGAGGGAGAGTATGGGAGGCAGCTCGAGACACGACACATGTGCTTTGGAGGACATGAACTCTACGGCTCTTGTATGCACCATCACAAGTCTGATGTTCTGCTTCATACGCATACAACCAGTCCAAGCACAGAAGCACATATATGCCTCGGCACACCAACATTGTATAACAGGCGTGAGGTTGTTATAGAATGGAGGGTCACAATTTTAGCGTAAGCACCCGATTAACCTGGATTGATCCAGGTAAATCTCAATATGGAGGAAAATATCTAAATTGGATGCTAGTTATAGGATTCCAAAGCACAAGCATGTGGCATTATTAAATGCAGGCCGTTGAGCATTATGTTGTTTGTCGAGAGGCATCTAAAGACAGGAGATAAGAATGGGAGGTAGCCAGCATAATCCTATTTAACAAGATCTAGGCTGAATGCAGGGTGGGACACGTCAGTGGGGGTCACGCGAGGAGCCAGGCGCGGTCAAGTTGTGGCTCCTTGGTCGAACTGTGCTTCTTTGGGTCTGCTCATTTCTATCAGGTTTGTGAGTGTGAAGAATTAGAGCGTGTGAGGTCAATCAATATAAAGTCAGCATTTGTTGCCTGGTCCTATTTGTAAGAGAAGGAACGAACAAATGAAAGGAATTCTGTCAAGGAATCAAAGAAAATGACTGAAGGACCTCCCAGGAACAAATAATGTGCAATCTAAACTGTTGACCGCTTTAACTTGTTTTTTTTTTTTTTTATCCACTGCTTTAATTCCTCTCATCTCCATATGTTAAGGGTGGACAAGGAGGGGGGTGGAGCGTGTGTGAATGCGTGTGCCACGGAGGGGGGTGTCACGGATTAGGCCATCCTGTCTGGACATATGCCTTTTATAATCACACTGGTTGGGCAGCCTGTCTGTCTGTCCACTGTGGATCTCTGGAAACCAGCACTCATGGACCACATCTGCGTCTGGAACTCAAAAATGCCCCGATCCACCTGGAATGTCTGACCAAGAATATTTCTACACAAAGCTCAGATTTTTCCATCGAACCACTTCACATTTCACCAAGTAGCAAAATTCAAACCAAGATTAAGATTTAAAAGACCATTAATTTTCAACAAATATGGAATTATTCAAACATTTTGGCATTGTTAACTAAATCAAATCTAATATTTACCAATGAAATATGATAATATCCATCACACTTATCAGTAGAGAGCAGAATCTGTCTGGCGTAAATCCACCAAAATTGCATTACAGCACCCGCGCCACAATTTAGACCGCTTTTACACGGTCTACTTTCTGTCATCAAATTGTGTAGTGCGCCAGGGACTGTAAAAAAAAAAAAAAAAAAACACTGTGAGAATGCAGATTTTGGAAAATGTGTCAGATTTGGCCTTCCACGTCATTTTTATGAAGGCTAAGCGTGCAAAGTGTATTTAACTGACAGAGCAGCATAGCATCAAGATGGCTCATTCCCAACTAAAAAAAGATTCATCTAAGGGTATGACCATTCAGTCAATTCGCAAATATACAAACAAGACCTGCGTATTCATCTCTGATTCATTGCAGCCAGGGTGCATGGACACACTGCAGGCAAAATCATTTTCTCCACTTTAAAAACAATATTTCATGCACAAGAGAATGTTTTGCAGCACACAACACTATTTAAATAAATTGCACATAAATTGATCCTTTGAAGCTTTCTCTCAAAATATAGTTTGTCTGAATAAAAAATGATATTTATAAATTGTCCAGCTTCACTTCATCCTCACTTGTAAAAGTGTTTTAGCACATTAATGATGCATCATTTGAGAAAAGCATTATTTTCAGTGCAATTCACAACAACATCAACAGGTGCTGACTGGTACAAAATGGTCGCCTTGGATTGAAAACAGTAAAACAGCAGTATCTTTCCTTATTTTTAACCAATGAAGATGACAAACCACTTGATTAACTGTACTTGATTGCCCCCCCCTAAGAAAGAGTTTTAAGGGCTGCGGTGACCCCCCCCTTGGGCTGCAGCAGATTATATTGTATGTAATCCTTGGTTTGGGAGCTGAAGGGATCACAGACCTCAAAGTGGAGGACACTATGTAATCAACCCCAAGAACCATCAAAGACCAATCTCATCCTAAGCAGATGTGTATTTTTTTTAAAAATAAATTCAGGGACTCATTAAATCACAATGTGTGATAGCTACTCATCATAGACCCCGAATCAAAATATCATATGAGATTAAAATACACACCCTAGGAATTATAATCAGAATAATATTTCTTTGCACAGGGCATTTTTTTTTTTTTTTTTTTTTTGCTGGTAGTTGGTGTTACTTCGGGCCTTAATATATGAATACGGCACTTATCAAAATTATTACACCACCAAATTAAATGGCACAATTTAATGAAATACATTAAAAGAACTGTATTCCTTTTTATGAATTAAAAATGACATTAAAGCGCAGTTTTGGTCGACATTGTGAGAGCACCATACATATATCAATTTGTTTGTAATTTGTCCTTGTAGATTTCATGGTGTAGAAATGCAATGCATGGAAATTGAAAAGAATTTGAATGACCTTAATCATTGACATAGGAGCTGCTAAATACAGAACTATCAGAAGAGATATTCTGCCGATATCATATCGAATGTGCATAAATGTTTGCCCGTTCCCTCGGCACGGTATAAGGTGATATAATTTGGTCACTGACTATTTTACACGAAACACAGATAAAACACATCAGTTTGGTCAAAAAAGTGTAAACACACAGTGCAAAAAAAAAAAGCAAATTAAAGTGGAAAAAGAGAAGCAAGTGGATAACATTCAGTGAGCTTAACTGCTGCCGTGAGAAGAGCTTATCTTGCCACCACAGCTAATATGAGCTTCTCAAACAGATGAAAGGCTTTCTCCCTTTCTCTAATTTTTTTTTTGTTCAATTTCTCCAGGCAATTTATTTAGGGTGGTGGGGGGGAGGTAAAAGAGAGAGAGAGAGAGAGGAAGAAAAAAAGGAGAGAGCGCGAGCGAAACGTATTGGCCTAGTCGATGACGAGTCATAGCAAGCCGCAGCCAATCAAAGTGAGCAGGCAGCATCAACTCAGGCCCTCAGCAACAACGTGACTATTTAGTGTATATGCCAGAATGAAATGTTCTCTGCTTAACGTATGGTACACTCAACATTTGGTTCATTCATTTGTATGCTTTATTCCTAAATATCCTACAGTACAACATGTTTTAGGTTTAAGGTGATGTATATAATGTTAAACTCCCACAAAAAATTTCTTTTTAGAAAATTCTGCATCCTTTAACCATGTATGGATTATGCAAATCATTTCATGCATAAATTAATATAACACTTAAAAAAAAATATTAAATTGTGATTTTAAAGATGGAGGCATTTTTGGAATTACCTTGAGAAGATGACAAAAAATATATATGTAATAAAAAAAAAATAGAAATAGATATACTTCATATTTGGTTATTTTATTATTTTAACTCCAAGATATTTTTCAAGTAGATGTGATTAATCACAATTACTCATGGAAAGCTATTGTAATTAATTAGTTAAAAAAATGCAATCACTTGACAGCACTAATATATATATTTATATATATATACACACAAATAATATGTAATATTAATTAACATATTATTTTGCTTTGTCCTTCGCTAAATAAAAGGACACTAACATCTAGACGTGTATTTTTTTTACATAGGCCAAGAATACGGTGTGAAGTAAACTATTAGGAACTTGTACCGCTAATATTATTTTTTTTTCACAATTGATTTAATTGCTAATTTTTAAAAAATGACCAACACATAATTATTGTCTATTATTTTGGGGGCGTTCCCTAATTTCCAGCATTTGCTTACCATTGTGTTCATTAAACATCAATTCTCACCATCTGCTTGTGAACTCCTCAAGGTTATATTTCAGGGACCATGTGCGCTCATACATGACAGGGCACCTGGGCAAAGACGAGTGCGGCGATAGAGGCAGAGGGAGGGAGCGAGTTACTAATCCCAGAATACACTCTGCATGCAGCATGCACTGCTTGGGGGGGGGGGGGATATCGCGTCCCTTTCTGCTGGAGACGTCCATCTATCAGGGTGATTTCCCATGGCAGCTTGTCTTGAAATTACCTTTCCATGAGGCACCTTTCTCTTGGTACTCCTCACCCCTGCTCAAATCCACTTTATTATTCCAACTTTTGTAGAGAGTCAGGTAAAAATGATCTAATGAACTTGTAGGACAGATGCCGATGATTTATTTATTTTTTTTTTTATCTCCCTGTGCAATTCCGTGATCCTTATCGGTATTTTCATTCAAAGTGTGGTGGTCCACTAAATGGATGGCAGGGTAAAGACATCCTAGTTAATTGCATGCATCCAATTTGAGGCCTGCTCAGTGTTTGTGCCAATATTTATAGAATCCTTCGCGTCAGTATCAACTACGGCAAACACCAGTGTGCAAAAAAAAAAAAAAAAAATCACACATCAGCCAGCGTGACGTGATGATGTCCAGTGACATTTAATTTCTTGCCTGTCCTTTGCTTTAAGACTCACGAGCATGTGAAACCGTCGGCGTCATGAGTCTGCATTAACGCTCAAGTCATGTTTTTTCCTCCATTCTTTCTTTCGCTCGCTTCCTTGACAGAGACGGGGATAGAAAAAGAGAAGGGGGGGGTATAGAGAAGGAAGAAGGCCGTGAATAGGCAGAGTGAGTGGCATGCATGGACGGCCCCTCTGTCTGTCAAAGACACTGCAGCAGCTGCATACACGCGATAAGAGCAACCATTCACAGCCAGTACCCCACTCCCTCCCTCTCGCCCGCTTTTTTTCCCCTCCTCCTACACAAGACACACACACAGATATACACCGCTCTCTTCTTTTCATACACACACACACACACACACCCCCACGCACACGTTTATATGTACATCAATATTCTGCACATTTTCAAAAAAAAGCTTCTGGCGTCGAGGTTAAATGAAATGGAGACGTAACGGGAATCATGACCAGACGCTTTTTTCTTTTTCTTTTTTTTTTTAATTGTTGACAGACTAATCAGGTATATTTTAAAGTCCATCTTTTCCTCATTGATGCTACATAAAATAAATTCCTGTCTTCCTTACAGTGTTACTAACTTCAGTCAACTTGGTTTTCAAAAATGGCCTTTGGGCATTTAGCACAAATGGCTGTTCCAGAAGGACCTTGAAAGTTGATGAATGCGCTTCTTGTGGACATCTTTAAAGAGATCGCTTGTGTGCTCCGCCATGACTTGAAATAAATTTGATCCAGTTGTCCTTGTTTTATTTGTTCCCAAAATATGCCAGAGAACTGCGCAGAAAAACGGCACCGCACATTAGTTATGTTTTTAATTTAATAGAGCACTTCTTATGGGTAATTTGTTTTTAAAGGGCACCAAAATACATTTTTATCCCATATATCTAATTTCAGGCTTTTTTTTGGACTCTGGTTAACAACAAATGCTAAAAAGGCGAAAGTGGACAGCCGATGAGTAAAATCAAGGTCAAACATATGCATTGGTGTTTTTCGACGCGATCGCCAAAGTTGTCATTCTCACCGTGTTGTCAGTCCTCCTCTATTTTTAATTGATTGTACATTGCAGATAATACAATATCAAACCGGTAGCATTTTTTTCTTCAAGGTGCATGTAATACGTAAGCACGTTTGTAGGACCGTAGCTTTGGTCAGGGATGCAAAAGGGGAAGGTGAAGTGCCCCATTGGTAATATCCAGTCCCAAATCAATTCAGTCTCCAAAATATCTAAGTCCTAGTTAATTGGTGACTCCTTCCAAGATGAGTTTTTGTTGCTCTTATAGCTAATCTCTTCCTTGGCAGACAACCACGCATGACCTGGCATGTGTCCAGGTCCAGCGGCAGCAGCCATCGCAAACCCTCCCCACTCCCTGAGCGCTGTCGAAAAGATATACCAAACTGCAGTGGCACAAAGGAGACCTCACCGTTTATCAAAGATTAAGCAGTCTTGAGTACCGCTTTTTTGACCTCCTCCCCTCCTCCTCTTCTTGCTGCTGCTGCTCGCATTTAACCATACGCATGCATGCACACACATATCCCACCTCCCCACTCACGCCCTAATTGTTCTTCGCCCCCAGAGTTTAATAAAGAACAAATTGTGGTTATTGGTGAGCAAACAGTACCGTTAAAAAAATGTGGGAGTTTAATCCTTGCAGCACCAAAAACTCAAGACATACATACATACACACACACACACATATTGTAAAAATAAAAAAATAAAATATATATATATATATATATATATTGTTTTATATTTATCGAATATTATATAATTTTATATTTATATTCTTTTAATATTATATAATATTATATATAAATATATATATATATTGTTTTATATTTATCGAATATTATATAATTTTATATTTATATTCTTTTAATATTATATAATATTATATATAAATATATATATATATATATATATATATATTTATATAATTTTATATTTATATTCTTTTAATATTATATATATATATATATATATATATATATAATTTTATATTTATATTCTTTTAATATTATATAATATTATATATAAATATATATATATATATATATATATATATATATATTTATATAATTTTATATTTATATTCTTTTAATATATATATATATATATATATATAATTTTATATTTATATTCTTTTAATATTATATATATATATATATATATATATATATATATATAGCATTCAGGTGTCTGTGATTCTGGTTGCTGTTCCATGGATTCGCCATGCTGCACTGCCCAAACGTGTCCACCCGTAATTTTCCCATAATGCTTTGTAGCAACTGCAGCTGAATTAATGCACACAGATATTGATTTTCCTCCCCATTCTTTTTCTTCCTTCTCTGCACCCTTGTATTTATCTTGCAAAGCTCCTGCCACCAGCTGAGAGGAAACAGCTCATGAGGCACTGTGAATTCAACACTTCCTCACTTATCCAGTATATATGCATACGTTCATTTATTTTTTTTCTCATAAATTACAACTATGTCTTGCTGTAGAAGATAATCATGAAATAAGTATGCATCTTTTGGGGTGTCTGTCCATGTAAAAACACATCCCCCGTAGCCCACATGACCCATTTTTCTATGTGAATAACAAAACCCCAGCCAATCACCGGCAGACAGAATGACGAATGCCGGAAAAAGACTACATCCCGTCTGTCATAGCTCCAATCCTGCCTGTCGACAAAGAGAGGTAGGGAGAAAAATAACGCGGAGGCTGAGTCTCCTGCTCCTACGGCTACACCCATCTCACAGGGACCAGGAAAACCCATTACCCACCCACCACCAAGCTGAAGGTTGCTGCACCAATAGCAGCAATTACTGCGCAGAAGTCGAAGAAAAGAGAAAAAACAATAGTGAGGGAGCTATAACGCTGGACACAATCTAACATAATTGTTAGAACTGGTATGCACACTGGAATTTCACGTCTTTTAGTATGTTCCAAAACAAAAGTGATCACCTGCCACGAAAGACATTCTTTCACTTAGTGACTGTATCCATAGTGACACGGACAGTCTGAGAACACAAAGGTCATCCTAGGTGCGTTCACGTCAACAGCCATGGCAGATTTATAGATTAGCACTTCATAAGAATGCAAAGTGCAGTCCAATCTGGCTATGTCGAAAAAACAAACAGAGCCTTGAACTAATGATATAAATGACAAATGATATAAAATAAAATGTTTTTATTTTATCCCGCAAAGAATGATATGAATTACAGCAATCCGTCTGACACATCTGAGCTTCAAATATGAACTCCTCGCACAAAAAGAACACTCCTGAAAAGCTGGTGACATGAAATCTGATGTCTGCCCCATTGAATTTGATCATTTTAGATTTTGGAGGTCAAGATCCCCACAGGCGAGATGGCACAGACTGTGGAACTCTTGTTCCAAAGTTCACTGAGAGCATCAAAGCCTCAGTTACACCGTGCTAAAGTAAGTCATTCTGACAATTGCACTGATCGTATAAATTTTGAATAACAATATAATGCAAACTTAAAATAAAAGCTGCAATACATTCAGCTGATTGTACGCGCTAAAATGTAGAATCACTGTATGGCAACCCCAGATCAGTACTTTTGTTAAAATTATTTGACATTTCTTCAGTAGAATTTGTCCTAGCCATGGCACGACTGTTGCTGTTTGAATGAAAGCATTTAAGACAATCGATATTATCAGAATTAATTGGATAAGAGAATAGATTCATTGATATCATTTTGTTTGTGTTTCACAAAGATAAAAGTGAATTATATTACATTTAAACATTTAAAATGTCTGGTCACTACTTTAGGCGTGCCTGCACAATTGAAACATACATATCAAAAAGATACAAAACAATTTCTGCGTTCATGACGCTCAGTGTTGATGGCACTGTCAGAGAGGTGTTAATTGAACAATATTTGTATTATTTTGGAAATGGTGGTGTACTTCAAAAATGTGAAAAAAAGTCTAATTGCAAACCGTCCCCCCCCCCAAAAAAAACGTTTAAAAAAATCACATTCAAATTAAAAGATCCTAGTGCTCTGAATCAAACTGAATCGAATTGTTTTACTTTTTATACTGTATATGAAAAAAATACAAAAAAAATAATAAAAGAAAAATATATATATATATATATATTATTATATATAATATAGTATAATATATTATTATATTTTATATATATATATATATATATATATATATATATATATAAATATATATATAATTTAAATTTTTATTTTTAATTAATTATTTTATTTTTTTCCCCACACCAACTCAAATGGCACCCCGTTATACGTCGCCAATGAAACTGCAATGGCTGGAAAAATAACTCCAACACACATCCCCCAAATGTTGTCAACATATTAATGTGAATCAAACTGTGAAATACACAAGATGGTTGAGCAGCAGGCCAGGCTGAATGTGTTAATACAATCTGTTAAGCTACAATGCATCTGCCCGCTGCAGCGATGGTTAATACACACAAGGAAAAACATGTGCTTTCCAAGCCATTTGGGGAATTGATACCCGAAAGTGATTTTTTTTTTTTCCTATTTAATATTTTCTTACCAGCCTTGATTGATCCCTAAGATATGACATCATTTTAAACCGCCAAAATGTGAATGGAATAATCTTTTTATATTAACTCCATATTTATTTAAAAATAGTGCTAAAAGGAATACTGCAAGTTCAGTCATCTTCAAAGAATAAACATTTAGGATCATCGCCGTTTAGTTGTACCCAGGGGCACCATTAGAGCATTGATGCGAACCTTCAACCACAGAGCAATTTTTAATTGGTAAACCTTAATCAGGCTTGTGATATCACGGCAGAGTTGGCCGAATGCTCCATCAACAACATAAATAGTGGAACAGGGGAGAGCAATTACAACAACACAATAATCTTGAGTGGTGATAATAATCCAAGAACAAATGACACAAACAACATTATTGTATGATTAGTAATCTTGAGTAGTTTTCAAACGTGCATTTTATTTTCTTGCCATTCAACAGATGTGTTAATTATCTGTTATTCAATCAGTGGACAGCAATGTGGTTTTATTCACGAACAAGATCACCATACTCTGGCACCCGAATGAGAGGATAATAAAAAGTGCGGCAGAACAGGTCAGATATTTTGAGAGCCTTTAACTAAACAGAAAAAAAAAACACATACTTTACCTAACTGAAACGAATCATAATACTTGGTAGAAATGCGGTTTATGTGTGCATACATAAAAACAAAGATGGCAGCAGTGGGAAGATGAAGGAGAGCTGAGAAAAGAGAATGAGATGGCCGACGGCTCTGATGCTTAGCGCGTGTGCCGCATGAAAAGGAAGCCTACTTTTTTTTTTATGTGCTTGTGGATGTATGTGTGTGTCTGCAGTGGTGCTGCGGGGGTGGGGTCGGTCGGACCCCTCTTGGCCCTACTGCTGCTGAATGCAGAGCAGGCTGCAGCGGGCCGTGGCAAATGACTACAAGGCCTCCTCAGTGACTGCAGCACAGGCTCCACCTGGGGATTCACCCAGCTCGGTCACGGAAGGAAAAAACAAAGATAAAATGCTACCAATCCAAACGACCGTCTTGGGATTTCTCTCATGAACGGTGTGATTGTTGCTTGTTACAGGAGAGTTTTTTTTTTCTTTGAATAATTTGACTCGTAAAATAGATTAAGATGTCCCCATTAACGATCACCAACCATCGCAACACATAATACAGGCCGCCATCCTAACGCTGAAACTTTTTCATCCACTAAAACAATTTGAGCCAATTTATTTGGCCTGAGTCGATAACTGACTGACTCCCCGTCCGGGCCAGTTTAAATTAAAGTCCAATACTCCAACGAGATCAATTTGTGTATCGCACTGATTTTACATACTACCTGTCATGCACCATAGTAAATTAAATGTTGAATTTAAATTCCTTCCAGACGCCTTCCAGTGATATGAAAGATTGTTTTTAAGGGGATGTAATCCCAAACATATTCATTAAAAAATGTTGTATGTGCCCCACTACTTGAAATACAGCATTCTTTTTAATGTTTTTTTTTCCATCTCAGGGGCGGCCATTTTGCCACTTGCTGTCGACTGCAAATGACATCACAGTTGCTTAGGGATCAGGAAACGACCAATCACGGCTCATCTTTTGAAAACTGGTGAGCAAGTGACAAAATGGCCGCCCGCTGAGCTGGATTAAAACAGTTGAATTTTACATTTTAACACATATTACACAAATAGACTAGCAGGGCTGCATAGAACATGTTATCGTAAATATTTTAACTGTAATGAGGCCATAAGAGCAAAGCCGTACCAGAAATTCTTCTGTATTGCAATAACACAACAAGGTGGTTCGGCTGGAAGGCGACTTCATGCAATTATTTTTGTTTTGGACGAAATGCTTTTCCATATTACATAAATACAGTATTGCCCATAAAAGAAATCCGTAACTAAATGTGAACGTGCCAGAAATCAGTACCAAGCATGGAGCAAATGCGTTCCATACAGAGACTGAGGTCACGTTACTATTTTTAGTCTACAAAAGCATGACAGTTATCCAGGCTAAAATATTACTTAAATCATTATCTTTGTTTTATTAAGACCAAACAAAAATAATAAGAGGAAACTCAAGTCCAAAGCAGACTATGTTAGGCTATGTTTTGGTTTTCAGGGTCCAGCATCTATCCGGTAGGAGGAAAATATAATGGCAATAAACAAATTAATTTTTTCCACAAAGAATTTGATTTGACTTTTTTCAGTCCCTTTGATTTGTTCAAAAGAAAAATATAAAACAGCACAGCAAAATACACTCTTACTTCCTTTGTTCTTTTCTAATGGTCCTCATTGTCCAGTGAGAGTTGGAAAACCTACATGCACCTCATGCTACATTTTCCAAACCCAAAAGCCAAAGTCAATTATTCATGTCCACGAGCGAAAAGCGGTATTTAAAAGAAAAAAGTGTTTTTGTTTTCAAGTATTAACATTACTTTATTTATTAACATGGGAAATTAAAGTGAAGGCTTGCCACATGTGCTGGGATGTTTGTTACGGTACAGATAGACCCACAGACAATGTAGAGAAAAAAAAAAAAAAAATCACACAAAGTGCACTTAAAATGTGTTTGTACTACAGTAGGATGAGAATTGTGGGATGCAAGCAGTGAGACGTGAATAAAGACCATTTGCTCATGGATTCATAGGCTTCCGTTATCTATTATTTAGCCTGGAGAAGAGCAATGGATAAGTATTTGGATTATTTTTCTGACAACGTTTACATGGTTGATGGCTAGAGACGGAATGATTTTTTTTAATTTTGTTTGAAGGTATCCAAACACAACTTCTCAGATTCAAAACTATAAATTTAAAATACATATTGCAAAACTGCAAATGCAGAACAATCAAACATCTTGTCAGTTTTGCCAATTCAGCACCCTTTTCCTAATCCTATATCAGAAACAATTGAAAATCTATTTATGGACAATTATGAGAGTGCTATAGATTTCAGCATGGTGGAGTTTGCTTCAGAGGACAAATGGCAATATCACCACCACTTCCACCAACATCAACACAACAACAAAAAGTCTCTCAACAGCATTTGCCCTCCATCTAAAAGCAAAACGACATTAACTCGTGTCTATTGAGTTTGCTAAATGCCCCACATAAAATGAATTTGCCCCCCAGGGTTAGGAAACAATCACATAGGCGAGTGTTCCATTTAAGTGATTTGAATGATCGGGGCGCCGCAGTGCTTGCTATCAGCCGCAGAACTGGGTCAATACACTGAGACTAAGTGACATGGCTGGCAGCCTGTGTGCTCGTTGGAAGGATGGCAGAGGAATTGTAGTGAGGCCTCGCTGTCATTGGGTCAGACAGAATGGCAAACACAGACATAGACGCCGCCTGGCTAGCAAGTTCAACCCAAGCTAGTCCTCATTTTTAGCATGCACAGTTAATCTGAGACAACACACATCTCTGCTGTCACAACCCACCGCCAATATTCGTCAATAGAGCCACAAGACCAAACTAGAGTGGAAAGGTCACTCTCAGACATCTCAAGATAGCTGTTACAAAGGAATGTTACTTACTTTCAGCGTTAATTGACATTGTGTCTTTCTCCCAGGACACAACAGTGATGTAGGCCTCCACTGAGGCGGGGATAATGCACTTGAAGACGGCCACATTGCCTCTCATGGCTTTCTGGTCCTCCACCCGAACAGTGTAGGGTTCCCGTAGGACTAGTAGGGGGTTACAAAGAGATCAGTTCAATATAATGTTGCATTCTGGGAAAAAAAAAAAAAAAAACGTCATAAATTTCCAATTCTGACATACATTGAAAACTTAGCGACAATTCATATCTTGGGAAGTGGCAAGGGTAGGAAGATAAAAGTAGTTTTGGTTGAAAGGGGAAATATTCAAACACTATGTTGCAGTGGTCTTGAGACATCAGAATATAAGTTGCGGGACCAGCCAAGCTATGAAATAGACAGAATACAATAAAATACGATACTAAAAGAATATATATATATATATATATATATATATATATATATATATATTATATATATTAGGGCTGTCAAAATTAAAACGTTAACTTAACTCAGGTGATTAATCCATTTTTTTAACTCAGTTAATTATTTTAACTCAGTTAACTCAGTTTGATTTACTTCAAAAATAATTTGCATACTTTGCCAATATTGTGCCATAATAGCTGTACATCTTTAGCACGTCTCAGAACAAAACATCGTGTTCAAGTTACCACTGGGCCTTGTGTGGCCCCTTGTGGGCAAATTTAAGAAATGTTTTGAAGAAAAATGCCTGTAAAGATGTCTCCATTTTGAGCATATTTAAGAATCCAAGAAAGCTATTAGAAAACAATCTTTGAATTAAATATACTTCATATTTGGTGATTTAGCATCAGAGAAGCGATACTAACCAGCCTTAATGTGGACATCTTGGCTCCTGATTCTCCCTGAGGGGTTCTCCGCTGTGCAATAGTAGGTGCTGTCGTGGATGAGTTTGCTGAAACTGGAAGGGGGGATGTGGAAGATCTGAAGGGTGCCATTGGAGTGCACATGGCGGATCCCTGGCACGTCATAGATCTCCTCACCGGTGGCCAGATACCAGCGCAGTGAGACAGGTGGCACACCTGCTGCGGGACAGGGCACCGACGTCCCTGTGGTGCTGGCGAACACTACCTCTTGCACAGATGCATTGACAAAATATAAGCTGGAACGTAGATCTTCACAGAAAACTGCAAGAAAACGACATTGAAAAACAAAATGTTAGAAAACTCCTTCAAAGACTTTACTGTGCAGAGTACAGTAGCTTGATGTGCAGATCATTTCAATCAGGTATTTTGGAGGAGGGTTACATAAAAAAAATGGAGGACTACGGCCCTCGACGACTGGATTTTGACACCCGTGGTTTTTGGGGACACACTGCAGTACGGCCATGGGAGAGCACAACTGGAATGTAAATAAATAAAACAAAATGGCAGACCTCACTAGGGCCACAAAGACCTTAATCAATAACGACTGACAAGCCCCTGTATAACAAATAGGTTTAGTTCCAAAACATCTTTATTTTCTTAATATACGGAGGATGCACTTCCCTGTTCAAATGGCAGTTTGTGATATAAAATCACAAGACCAGTCATAAGGTGTGGTTGCAGAAGTCTGCACACCCTGTCATGAGTGGTGTATTATAAATGTGTTCAGAATGAACCAATTACATTTTCAGACACATATTACATGCATCTAATTAACCTCTAAAGTTCAGAGAATTTAGTACGCTTCCCTGATATTTTTTGTTGTTGTTTTGATTTATTTGGTTGGTAAGTTAGTCAAGAGATATTTACAGGAATTCACTGACACTTTGAAGTGACTAGATGTATATGGAACAATCATTGATTTATAAAGACAATCATCAATTACATGAACCAACAAACAAATCAGTCAAAACTTTTATCCCTGCCGTTAAAATTCAATCCCAAAATTGAAACATTGCTCTCCTAGTAAATTAAATACATGTTAAAATATTATAAAATGTGAATTGCCATTGCATAACCCCGAACATTTGTACGCTATTCATTCTTCGGTTTCTACGTTTATGAAGCGTCTCTTCTCCCGATATCGGGCCACCCGCCTTGCCGGCTGCTTGCCTGTGCGACAGCTGCCAATCCCTCCTCCCTGGAGACCAAACATTTTAGCGCTTCATAAATTCCTAATGAGCATGCTCAAATCACAGGCCACTTCCACCCACTGGTCGCTCAACCTGTTACGACAAACAAACACCAGGGCGAACACATGTCTCGGCACATTTGGAGCGCCGCTCACTTCACACTTGCAGTACTCAGAGGGCCTGTACTTCTGATGTAAGAGATGGCAAATATGGCACCACAGACATGACACCGATCATCATGGGGGTTGTTCTAACCAGTGTCAAGGCCTTCTCTACTGGCCTAACAAAATCAAGAAATCATGATCATATTCTTCACATTGATGTCATATTATATCCTAGTGTTGAATTATTAGGTTAGAGCTTGTATCCAATCAGAATTCAGCTAGCTTGTGTTGCCAGGCAGATTTCATAATAGCAGTAGCATGCACTATTTGTCAAAGGCCTTCAAATACAATCGTGAGGGCGTCTGTTGTGTCTATTTACCGTTTATAGACGGTTGCGATAGCCAATCAGATCACAAGTTGATGACAGTAAGGCCTTCTCGCTGGCATTACACTGAAGGTGATGAACGCGTCTTGTGATTGGATACTCACTCGTGAGGGGGCAGCACCTTGCGAATCAACACATCCGATAGTCGGAACTAGCGACCGTTCGAAAATCGAAAATATATTCTTGCTTTTTTTCCCCAACCACAATGGCCGAAGGAGGGAAAAGTGTGGATTTAATTGCAGATACACTTGCGAGGCCATTTTCAAAAAAAGCTAGGTCGTCCAACACTCACTCAGTAGTGGGTATGTGTGTTTTTCTGTATATTATTTCTCCAGCTGTACTGTCACAAATGATGGTAAAAGATTTATTCAAGTAGGACTAAATTGGACTTTACAAATAATGGAGTAAACTGACAAAAAAAACGAGTTATATCATTAAAGAACCATCACCTGATCTGGTGACGATCCTACGAGATAAGTTGTCTGGCTGGCAGGGCATGAGTTAACTGCGGTGCCACAAATTTGTGACGGAGCTACAGCACAGCTATTGCTACTCATGTTAATAGTCGAATATTCTGTGTTATTGTTATTGAGGCAGTATTTCACGGACAGGATTTGGACCATATCTGAGTTAAGAGTTGATCTTCCGAGACAGTCATCATGCAGCTTCTATTTGGCATGTTTTGGAGACGGTGGCTGAACGAGGAAGAAAGGCTGCTGCATAACTGCTTTTGTCTCAGTCCTCTGTGCGCCAACTCATAAAATATTGAGACCATCACCCATTTCTGGGTGGTTGATTTCTTCAGATGAGAAAGCATGATGGACACACAACCCTTTAAGATCGCAATTCTGCAGATAGATACAGCATGACTGCATTTATTTTTCAGTGCAATGCCAAGAAAATAGTACGGGAAGGGGTTGAGTGGGGAGGTGGGAAAGCTGAAAAGCACTCAGACAGTCACACACAGGCCACTATTAAAAGAGAACGACAGAAAGCCTTGGCGGAGGTCAAAATATGCCTCGCCTTATAGGTGTCTCTCACAACCTCCTTTAAATGCATCTGTCCTTTTGTTCTTCCTTATTTGTTTTCTTCATCCAGGTCTTTGACTGTTTCACCTCCATTTCTCCTTCACGGTCCTCTGACCCCCGTCTCTCCCATTTAAACCTGCCCAACCTTTACACAAGGATGCAAGGGCAAAATAAAACATATTTAAAGAGAACAGGAAGTCAGACCAGTAGTGATGGGAAAATGAAGCTTTAAAATTTGCTTCATGAACCAGTTGTTGTATTTTTGAGTCCTGTAGATGGCACTGTTGGTTTCAATGAAGGGTTTAAAAAATGTCAACAGTGTGCTTTGAGCCCAATGTTGAACAGAGTGTGCCATCTACTGGAGTGCAAAAATACGACAACTGGTTCACAAAGCAGATTTGAAGCTTCATTTACCCATCACTACCCACCAGCTGTCCAGAATAATTTGGTGCTCCTAGCGTCTTCTTTAAGGTTCTGGGAGTTAATAGTTATAGGGGTGCTAAAAAACTTTCTGGTGCACCCCGAAAGTGGTGTTTTCCTTCATTTACACATCGCGGAACATTCCTGCTCTTTAAGCACCAGCCCCTCCCAAGCCCCCAAAAAACAACGACAGGGGTCCTCATAAAGTGAGGAGCCACCCCATAATACTCCTGCAGAGTAAACAATCGACCACATTCTCAAGCAGCTAGCGTAGAAAGAGGCGCTATGAGCGGTCACCACGGACCGATGCACCGGCCTCAGCCACTGGAGCGCCACTGCTCTGAAAAGTTTCCACCTCTTGTGCGCTCGTGCGTGTCCGATGAACGCAGGCACTGAGCGGCCTCCCTTCTACGACTAGAGCTTCTTTCTAATTATTTTTTTGAGTAAACACACGGGATGCCTGGAAAGCATGTCCGCGATAAAGTCGGAATGAGTGGTCAACCTTGGCTGAGGGGCCATCCTCTAGGGCTGAAATTTTTCCTCCGACGTGGGCGTGCCCGCATGTGCTAAAAGAAAATAGCCTCCATAATTAGACATAATATAAGAAATTAAATCGACCTTGTTCTAAAGGTATTATATTAATATATGTGCCTATAGTTGAAAGTGAAAAAAATTCCACAAATCTATACCAAGCCCAAATGCTATCCTTTTGAATTTTACATCTCACACATTTATAGAATAAACTCACTCTTATTCTGCGATTTGAGTCCCACAAGCTCAAACCAGGCAGCACAGACTGAGGTAGACGTTTACCAATCAATTCCTTCTTGCCGTATGAGCGTCAGCACTTATTTGTGTTGGGCCGCTCCGAAGATCTGCATGTGGTGCCTTTACAATTTCATTTGGAGCTCAAGGGCGCCAGACACACTTGGGTCAAGGAGAGTGCACAAGGGCGTGTCAAAAGGATGTGGGGGGGGGGATGAGCGGTATTGTCGTGGAGCCCATGGACACACAGGCTGACGTGTCCTTGGTTGACAGGCGCACGAGTCGATGCAGCCAGTGATGGTGCTGCTTTTGCCTGACACCGTTTTCTTACAGAGCGTTTGATGAGAAGTGGATTTAAAATTTGTTGCAAAAATGATGCGAAAATTATTTAGATTCTTTTATATATACAGGGCCTCCCAAGTATAAAAATAGAAAGCAGTAAATTATTTTCCAATAGTAAAACAAGCACTGTGCTAATTTTTATCATCCTTGAATTGTTTGCACGGTTAATCCTGCAAACCTTCAATCCGACCGACCAGGCCCATCAATGGCTCCTTCCAAATCTCACAGGCAATTTATTTACGTAAATGTCTGCTCAATACAGCTCCACGACCACACAACATAAATAGGCCCTTGCATTAGCCTGCACATTACCGACCTAATGCCTTGGAGGTTTTTTTTTTTTTTGTCCAGCCTGTGTTTACCTCAACTAAGGCGAATCATCTACCAACAATGGTAGCACATTTTATTACATGCTGCCCTGACTGTTTTTTCCTCTCATGTTTTTATCACATTGACTAAATATCCCAAATATATTTAAACGTTTCAGCTCCACTAGCTAGCACGGCACCTGAGGAGCTCGGACCTCTCTGTAGTTCTATAGCCAGCGTCTGTGCATCAAGACATTCGGGCTACTTCACTGCAGGAAACAAGCACTGAGCCACACTGACAGCTCGTGGCAGGCAATGCAGGTAATTACGGCAGATACTGTCGAGGGAGGGCAGAATGGGGGGGCTGGGGTCTGAAAAAGAGGAGGGGTGCTAGATCGGGTGGAGGACAGGGCGGGCTCATGATGACAGTGAGTAAGCATGCATATCAACCCCCTCCCCTTTCAGATGGCCCCCCCTCCCGACTCATAACCTCCACCCCCTCCACTTCTGCCCTTCGGCCTTACAGAATATCTCGTAAAACGAAATGCGGTGAGCTGAGATGTACAGATCACAGAACAGGGACTCCTCACTCCCAAATCATCGGTTCCCAATTTGCCCTCATGAATAATTGTTGAGCGGTGTTGCTCGGTGCCATGCAGATGCTATGTAAAACCAATGATAGTCTCCTCTGATGTCAACTCTCCGGAGAGGGCAAGACGAGAGTCATCATGAAGTGGACTAGTTGATGCATATAAATGCTCATCTATATGAGGAGCAACAGGAGATGAGAGATTTCCCACGTACTGGGGACTTTAATGAGTTATATCACCAAGGTGGAAGGGGACAAATACTACAAATCAACTCAGACAGAGGAGGATAGAGAGAAATGAAATGACTCAAGATTGAAGAGGATAAACTGTGAGTGAGTAAATAAGATCATGCTGATGCGACATATACAATGGCGCGTCGTGAGTGTGGTGCTTGTTGGCAGAATTAAATGTTTTGAGAATAATTTCAAAGAAAAATGCCTGTAAAGATGACTCCGTGTGGGTTGTATTCAAGGATCAAATAAAGCTATAAGAACAGTCTTGGAATTAAAATATACTTCATATTTTGAGCTTTTACATGCCAAGATACTGTTACAGTAAATATCTGGAACAAGCTTCAGTGGAAATAGAAGTTGAAAAATGTGATTAATCGCAATTATTCATGGAAATATTTTGTGATTAATTAGTTAAAAAAAATAAATAAAATATATATATATATATATATATATATGTATATATTAACTAATGATTCAAAGCACCAATTTGTTAATTGGATTTTTTTTTTCCAAACTTATATCGGAGGTCAACCGGTGCCACGTAAGCGATTTTGAATGACATTAGCGGTTCCACCGATTGAGTGGCTGTATTGCTCTTTCATTCAAATTCTTCTGAGTAGAGAGAAAAATGTCGATTGAGGAATGGAGGCGGATCTTAGCGTGGCTCAGATTGGGACATTAACCACAGCAGGAAGGGATGAAGAAGATTAATTGGAGGTTAAAGATCATCTTAATGTTGCGGCACTGCATACGCAGTCAATATCATAGAGTACATTTTATTCTAAAAAGTCTACATTTGATCCAGAAACAGAATAAATTACATTTGAGGGCCAAACATTCAGTGTAAAATTCTCTGAATACATTTTAGACAGATTTCTATGCTGAATATTTTACCTCAGGTTTTATTGTTACCCGGGATAAAATATAGTCTTTTGAGAGTAAAATATAGACTCCAAAATTTACAATGTACGAGCGTATCAAATACATTAAACAGCATATTGCAGTTACAGACTTGGCGGAACATTTTTCCCAGAACGTGCAAACTAAAATATATATAAATCACTCTGTCAACTTTAATGTTATTTATCAACAAAAAAAAAGCCGACAACAATTTGAGTCAAATTGTTTTTCATCATGAGGCCGGTCTGATTCGCTGCAAAAAATGTTATGACACAGTTATAGTTGGAACGCATTTTGTATGTTGCTAACAATACTCGAGGTTATTAGCCTGGATTTTCGCCAGGACTTCATCAGGGAGGTGTCCAGGTGGCATCGGAACCACATCCCCGAGCCAACTCATCTAGCGCTTCTAATCTAAGCCCCACCCTGATGACTAAGCTTCTGACCCCATCTTTAAGCACACTGTCGGCTGCTCGTGTCCGTGATCTTGTACTTTCAGTCAAGACCCACAGCTCGTGACTTTAGATCAGGGTGGATCAAGAGCGTTTCCGTTCGACCCAGCTCCAACAGAACGTTCCATATATGCCACATATTTGAAATCCTCTGTTGTTCTGGGTTCGGATTTGATCACCTACCCAGAGAGGGAACTAAACCCTTTTCCAACCAACGACCACGGACCCTGATTTGGGACCCACGTTGCGGTAGAAGGCGATCTCCAAGTGCCCACTTCACAGCTCTGTGGAGGTGCTTACCGTTCCTTATAAACATGCCTCAACCTGTCGCAAATCGGTTTATTTTTGCACATTTAAAGGTAATGAGCCGAGCCTCTTTGATTAGCAGCAAATCAAGTCATATTTGGAAGAAGCCTGATTTCCGCTGGAGATAACGCTGCCATGATGCCAAATCTTTCCAATCGACGGCAAAATGTGTCACTTTAACCGTGGGGTTTAAATCCGGCCGTAATTTAACTGCATGGCAGTAGGGGAAGCCTGGAACCAGATTCTAAAGTACTTCTAGTAAATCTACTCATTACCGTATTTCCGGCCTACAATGCGCACCTGCATATAAGCCGCAGCAGCTCTAAACAATAAAAATTAAAAATTAAAAAAAAATAATACAAACCGCACCAAGTTATAAGCCGCCGTTTTCTATGTTGAAAAATATTTTTTGTTTACCGCATGTACAGAACAATTACTGTACTGGGAATGCACATAAAGGTACCAAGACAGATTGTTAAAACAGTGCCTTTTAACACGGCAGCAACTTTCAATTAAAACAGAACAGCCCCAAGAGAAAAAAAAAATCTAAATTGATTTAGTGTATTTTCTGAACTACAGAGCGCCCCTACTGGTGAAAGAAAAATCCACAAAAAAGCCACACCGTTGTAATAGCCGTATGTGTGATTTGCATCAACAAAAATATGCACCAGTGTTAAACCATAATCAAAAGAGAATTGCCTGTGTCAAGCTTCATTTTAAAATATACTTGAACTGTTAGGATGTGTTCCCCTCGGTGTCTCAATAATATTGTTTTTGCATTTGCAAACTGCTATTTGCATAAGCAACACAAAGCGGTAAAATATGATGGGTCAAAGTCCCGGGGTTCAATTTGATTGAGGGTCAGATGACGAGACATTTCTCCCTGTGCACTTGCAGCAATCCTCCATTTGCTTCAACGGTGAGCCCACCGCAACCTTCACGACATTTGAGTGCTGCTTACGATCTTGACACGTGTGGCTCAATTGTGAACGGCCTAAATTAAAATGCTAAAAATGTTGCACGAAACAACAAGATGATTCATTTGAAACAAGGCTGTACTTTTTAAATTATGCATGGCCTTTAATTTGTGATTTGTATTGCTGAAGAAATAGTATTTTAAAAGAAAATCAATTTGGGGCTTTTACAAGGAGCTGTCTCTGCAGCACTGTTATAAATTACCTTGATGGAAACACGGTCAATTGAGAAGAACAGTAACAAGGAAAGCCTTACAATATTGCGGCAGTCTGCATTAGTGCTACTCTAAATCAACACACAGACATGAGCAGCTCTTTTTTTTTTTATTTAATTTGTTTTATTTATTATAACGCAAAATCAGAGGTATTTTTATCCTAGTCCATCCTTATGTTTTTCTCCCTTTCTTCCCCTGGATGGTGCGTTTAAGACATCCTGTTGGAGGCTGAGCAAACACTGGCAGGCAAAATACACATCAACATATTCAGAGCGCTTAGTGCCCTGGATTAATCAAATTATAATTTAATCATCTGATCAAACAGTAATTAGCATAATCACTTCTGGGCTCGGCCTGATAGAGCGGGGACTGAAGCGGAATGGCGCTGGGGGGCTCGCAACACTTAAATGAAACATTTGCCAGAATGTTTGAAAATGTAACACGTTTTCAGGCCACAAAACCAAGCCAGATTTCTGACTGCTAATAGGCATGATTTGGTTAGGCCTTTAGAATGTTTCAACATCAGCCACAGGGGAAGAAAATGCTCTTTTGGTTTTGTATTACGACTTGTTTGGTACACAATTAAGAAAATCGTTTACATGTATGTTAATGATAATAGAAAATGCAATTTTAAAAAATACAGTGTGCGTTTTTTTTGCTGTTGTGTTTAAATAGAAGACACCTATATGGTAATGGTTTAATCATTTACTGCCATTGACGGCTAAAGACGTTTTTTTTTAAGTTATTTATTTTTTTACCCAGGTGGTAGTGAATGAGTTAACTCATTTATTCCCAATGACGGCTAAAGACGTCAAAGATAAAGATCCTTTTTTTTTTTTTTTAACTCGGCTGTTAGTGAATGAGTTAATAGCAAACATGTAACAAATTTCCAGATAAGATTTGCGACCAGAATTGTAAGCGATTCCCAACAATGTAACAAAATGATGCTGTCTAATTTCTAAAATACTACAGTGATCATCGTTAGAATTTCCTCAAATCAATCATTCACAATGCCACAAGCATTTAAAAATTAATAAATGCAATATAACCCAAACCAAAAATAAATAAATAAAATTCAAAATCCGTCATTAACACCAAGAAAATTCAATATGCAAAGAACTCCAAAGCAGTTTCCAGTCGTTTGGACAAACACTATGTTGGCCAGCCTTCAGCAGATCCTTAAGTGCCTCAAAAAAAAAAAATGTTGTTTCTGCATGGCGAACCAGAATGAATTGATATGAATCTGTAAGCATAACACAAGCTGACTCCATATGAGCCTTCTTCCCCCACTCTTCCTCCTCTTTCTGCCTCAGTTCACATCATCATCTCCTTAAGCATTGCAGTTGGGGTTAAATGAAACCTTTAACAGTTCAATGTGCACCCATTAGCATATGCTTGAGTCTGCTCTCATCTCGACAGCCAAGCCAAAGCGTAAGCATACGCAGTGGAGAAACACACGCAAAAAAAATGCTGACATCCAATGGCAAACTGAGGTGGGATTTGCAAGTCGTGGAAGACGCACCCAAAATATGTCAATTCAGAGGACTGCGCACAAGGATACACGGCTGTTCGTTTCACATATACACCATTGTCACATACTGAAAATGTAACAATTACATTTAATGTGGTAGCTCGTGTTGCGATCATATGACCATGATAAGCCAAATCAAATTTACTGGAAGACATGGCATGGCTCGTTCAAAACTTAGGAAAGTTGACTCAGAAAAACTGTTTTTAACAATGAATGAACTGACCAGAGTTCTATGCTTCTATTTCGGGTCCAGGCAAAATACGGCCGCGGGGCCACATCGGGTCTGCCTACGGTCTCTAACCGGCCCTGACGGCGACCAGTAAAACAACAAAGTAAAACATAAACCAAGTGATGCATTTATTTTGAAAGTTGTGCTTTAATTTTGCGTGCACACATATGGACCTAAAAGCGAGTTAACGTACGACTTGCAAAGCCAACTTAAGAGACGTTTTTGCTATACTGTATTTTGAAATCTTATCAACCACTCTAGCAACGATTCATCCCAAAAATGAGATGAGTTCAAATGACAAAAATAGTCGTAATTTAAAATCCAAATAGCAAATTTCTTATGTGCCATTTTGATATCGTTTGACGATTGGACACAAAATGGCCAGCTTGGGCCAGGAGGACCAGGCATATTCGTCATTTTAATTTTTAAGTCTTATGAACTAATTGTGGATGTGAAATGCTTTCATAAAAATACCCCAATGATCAAGATCAAAATTACACTTGTCAATTATTACCACATACCATAAAGTAAAATATACTGTATCTTTATTTGTGTGCAATGATAATATTAAATCACTCATCTCGTCACATCTTGTCATAATCGTGTTGAAAGTCATTACAATTAATTGAATAGTTAATTATAGCGTCAGAAAAAACAGTCTCTCCGGTCCATCAGGACATTTTGAAAACACATTCATTTCCCAGTGGCCTACATTGTGTTGACTGGTCTGTTGATGTTAATGGGCAACTGAGGAGCTGGCTTGTTGCTGTGACTGTGTCAGGCCACCCGAACTGGATGTGAAGTGACACAGCGCACCAAAAGACACCACACAGACCTCATTTCCCACTGGCCCTAATGCGACCTCTCGCCGACGTAACGTTTTGTCCGGTTGTAATTGGGTTAAAAACAGCGCCATGATGCCACCGTTGTACGAATCGTCAACCTTGTGTGGTAACTCTTACTTCTCCATTTTATTTTCAAACTTATTGTTGGGACTTGTGTCACTGCAGCAATGTCAGGATTTTTTTATGCTGTGTTTATGTGCACTGAGTGTTATTGAATAATATTTTCCCCACACAGAGTGCAGTATCTCGTTTCTGAGCGTAACCCAGAACCGTAATACATCGTAGGGTGGGGAAATTTTTTTCATGTTCCAATGCAATCGTTTGAGCATGTTAGCTTAAAAACAGTAATATTAAACCTCGCGCATACACAATATTATCCACGGAATATTAAAAAATATATTGAAAAACGCAATGTAAATAAATGAGAGTTTTACTTCTGCTTATTGTTCCAATTTACCGCCTCGGGTTTGTTTTACCTTAAAAACTCAACATTAGCAAACGTTTAATATGTGGCTGGTAAATGACAGCTAGTACACGTTAAACCCGTCGGACACGTGGGCAACCCACATCACGAATAAATAGTTTAATAAACAGCATAAATCATTTATGTGATTGCTAAAGTGACACGGGCACCAAAAATTAAAAAAAAAAAAAATTTTTTTTTAAAAATCAGCCACAGTTGGATAACCTGCGTTTATCAACACTCCCATAGAAGTCGACCCTATTTTTGTGAACTTATCGGTAGACAGGCCGAGCACAATACTTTTCGCTTGTTACCCAGTTAGATGCCGTTAAATCATCGCTTATTCTTAGCTGCCTCACAGTGTTACTGTGGGAATCACATTGACAGAGTCCATAAAGCAAAGCACAATATGAAGAGGACTTTAACGGATGTCTCGTTCAAATGGGAGCAATTGTTTTCGTTACTGCGCCAGACAACCTTTTCAAATTTTAACTTACAATACCAGCATCAATTCAACTCACTCAAAGGACGTAACTCAAAGAAATGCTTTTGTGGCAAAAAAAAAAAATGCAGCTAAGCGAAACCTAATCATGCTAAAAAAAAAAAAAAACAGTATCAAATATTGGATATTCACAATGACAATAATGCACACTTTGATTAACAAGATGCTACTAAAAATAAAAAAATTTAATTAGATTAAAAAATAAATAATGAAACTTGCTTTAAAAAAATGTTTGTCAAACGCCAGTAGATTTTCTATAGCAGCCCTGACTATCCTGGACAGATCCTAAAAAAAGACAGTTGAAGAGCATCATTGTATATTTACACAGCTTATTAGCACACCATTGAGCACGTATCAGATTTCACCCCAAGGCTCAGCTGCGCAAAAACAACATCATGCCAAATACCCAATTTCATCCCTTCATAAATGGAAAACATTGCTGATCTTTGATTTAACTCTTACTAGACACGCTTTCAAGAGCAGTTTCAAAGCTCAAGCACCATTAAATCAAACTCCATGGCATATTTTACTCTCAGCGATGGTGAATGTCTCATCACGCGCAAATGTGGCTTCAAATAGCAGTTCACAACAAAATGGAGTTTGCACAGCAGGCCATATTCAGAAATGACCACTTCACTGCTCAGATGCAAATAGGTGGGCTGAAACTCTGATATTTCAAATACATTCCCCACAAACAGGCAATGCAAATGTCGGTAACTGACTTTCATGATCATTTTTATATTCACTCCTCATCAGTCACAAGTAACACAATAGTGTTTCTCTTCAAACGAAAGGAAATGCTTCTTCCATATCGGAAAGATGTTTCGGAAGCATTCTGACTGAGGGTCCCCTGAATGCAGCGCAGTCTTCAGGGAGCTCAAAAGCCACACCGCAGTGGACTCATTAAAGCAAGTCTCCATAGAGACAACCTCAGCATCCTGCACGAAAGCGCCACCTTAAAAGCCTTTATTTCATCTCGTCCGAAACGAAAGACAAAGGACATCCCCAAATCATTAAGATTAGTCCCAATGGAAGCTTTTCAGACAACAACTGCGACCCCTTTATTCAGGCTTCATTCAGCTGAGCTTGGTGTGAAAAAAGAAAGCTGTACTTCTATTGTATACACATAGAAATGAAATCGGAATAAAAAAAATATAAATAAGAGCAAAAGGTTGCTGCTAAATGAATCGAGTTTTGTCGATACGAATGTCGCAGCATCCTGTGCATGCGGCGCCCATCGTGAAGTGCGGCTGCTTGTGCTGCCATTCAAAGTTTCCATGTAGATGTCTCTAGCAGCAGCCATTTTGCAACGCTCAATGCTAGACCAAAGACTAGGAGGGAGGGGGGGGGGGGGGAAATAAATAAATAAAGCATAGCAAATAAAGATCTTGCAAACGGACATCGGTGTCGCGCCTCCCTTGCAGTTAAAATGGAATCTTTGGTGCACCACAGCCATTGCATTGACTCCCTTCTCCCCGAAGAATAACAACCGCCTACAATTTTGCTTTCAGCGTGGCCACAAAATGGTTTTCCCAGAACGTGCTTCACGCATCACCTTTAATTCTAATCCATACTCCCCCCCCCCAAAAAAAAACCACCTTCAAGTGCCGCAATTTTCTTTTAAAGACAATTTGTGCCTCCCCCCCAACATGCTCTCGTTGCATTGCCTACCCTAAAGCCCCCTTGTCCTCCTCATTGCCCCCCTTCTTCACACACCCTCCGTGGAGTCGCCATTAAATAAAATCCTCAGCCTCCGAAAAACACATTTACTACTTATAAATCCCATATGATTGAAGGAATTCACTTTTGGTTTAAAAAAAAAAAGGAAGAGAACCAATTTCATTTTCACACAATATTCACTTAGACAGGGGTGATAAGGGCTTGTCTTTTTTTTTTTTTTTTCAATCCCAAATGCCTCCATGTCTGTGCTTCTAATATGGCGGGTGCAATGGAAGAGAGAAAAAAAAAACTAGCTGTCCTATAATGCTTTTATTCCCAAAGACAAAAATAAAAGGCCACACTATATGCATGGTAATTAATTTCATTGACCAAAAGATTAACACCATAGCAACTGCATGAAGTACATTTTATAATTAGTTACATTTTCGGATTGCTAATTGCTACACTCAATGCATAGCTATTTCGAAATTGTTTCCATTTAAGTTAATTAGTAATATTTTAATTATTTTACACGCTAGGTTTAAAACTAAATCAGACTGATAAAATGGTACTACAGATACAATTATTGATAATAAAAATTGGGTATGCGTTTCCACATGCAATGCAATTTAATGCGATGCTTGTTTTTGGTTCTGTTTATACAAATAAAAATAAAAAAAAACAGACTGAGGCCTAGTGCTGGCTGATTACAAAAAACATGATCAGTTTTCATTCTGAGACAGACAAGATAAATAATGAAGAGATTTTTCTTTAACGGCTAGAATTTGCTAAAGTGTCATTGCAGGGGAGGAGTGGGGGGGGGGGGAATCAATATTAACACATCAATATGTAGATCCTACGTTGCAATGTATGCTGCACCCATTGTTGCACAAATAAGAGATAAGAGCCCCACTTGTTTCTTGCTTGGTACCTTTCTCAATCAATTTGATTAAAGGATATGAAAGGTTCCAAAAGCATGAAAGGTAAACGTTGAAGGTTAATATAGAGGAATCCTCTCTAAACGGCCCAGTGCCTGAGACTGAACATAGCAACAGCCCCCCCCCCAAAAAAAAAAAAAATGAACATAGAGACTATTTGGAAATGCTTTGGAAACATTCGGTTAGTACAAGCACATGTGATGTGTTAGGATAAACTTACAAATTGAAGCATGCAAAAAGTAAAATTCTCAACACCTACCATTCAAGATGCACTGGGAAAAGATAAGAGCCAATATCCACATGCCCCGCTCCTTTCAATATCCAAGCTTAGGCTTTTTTTTCTGCTTTCCTCGCACTCTTTCTCCTGAAATGTCTTATTTCTTCAACAAGTCATTTGTCATAAAAGAAGAGAAGCACGCGTTTTTTTCTTGTTGGACTCCGAATCTTGTGCTGAGTCTATCTCACACCATCCAGGGAAGAAGATGAAGAGGAGGAGGTTCGGAGCTTCTTCCTGCAGCTGATTGTCTTGTGGTGCAGCGGGAGGCAGTGGAGTATATGATCCACAAGTATTGCGTCTCGCGCCTTTGGAGTGCGAGCGGAGGTGGACCGCGCAGGGCCTCAGCAGCGCAGCCGTGCCTCCGTGTCGGACCTCTGCCTGGCGTTGAACATGAGGGAGTCCAGCTCCGTGCGCTCCGGTACAGGTGAGAGGTTCCGCCGCGGCTAGATGAAAGTACAAGTGCGCACACCCAGGCTCCACTATCCAACAACCCCAAAAAAATAAAAAGAAAGGGAGGGGAAAAAAAGGGGCTAAAAAATAATCCAATTAAAAACAACAAGCATGCACAAAGGTACAAATCTGAAGAGGAAAATGCGTCTCCGCTAGAGGAGGATGGGGTTAATTTGCGTAAAAGTGCGCACACCGATGATTGTTAGCTGCGTTGGGAACTCATTCTCTCTACTCCACCTCTCTCCATCCGGCGAGCAACAAGCAAACGCATCTTCCCTCCACAGAAACCCGCACACACAAACTGCGCACACTGGTCCCTGCGCCTACTACAACCTGCCCTGCCTTGCACAAGTGTGGGATAAACCCCTCTCCTTCCTCTCCGCAGCGGCGTCCTCCCTCTCCCATTGCCTTAAAGGTGCACGCATGTGAGTGGGTGGGGGGAGGGAGCGCAGCTGAGCCTCAGAGGGAGCCTTTAAACTCCCTCTTTGTCTTTTGCTTTAACACTGATTAAGGTGGCCCGTGAAGAGAGAAGAAAAGGACATTAGCATGACAGACTGGACATCTTTGCTGGTTTTGCTGATGTGTAGCAGGCTGGAGGACGGTTTGCGAGGAGGGAGGGGGCAGTGAGTGGTGGAGGTGGAGGTGGAGAGAGGGAGAGGCCAGGCTTCACCTGACTGGTCAGACGTTTGGTGGAGGCATCATGATAAATTTCCTTAATTGGCAGAGATTAAATCTTGTCTTTAAATGTGATTTCTGCAGAAATCACAAGTTCCCCATGCAGGATTTATGTGCCTTGCGGGCACTGTGCCAAAACGCCATTCATTAATTGACCTTGACAAATAGAAGCGGAAAAACAGCACATGCATTTAAGCACCAGGTGGCATCAAAATTCCCCTCCTGCAGGGTTTGAAAGCTTTGGTTCATGTTGTAAAGCTCAGGTTGAATTTTCTCTGTGCTTCCATGCACTCAAGTTTTGACAGTCAATAGAGATTTTTTTAGCCCAATATACTTTGATGACAACGACATAATGAAATATTTTCCAAAATGCATTTTAATTTTTCAAGGAAAAATTACATCTATTGTCCGAGACCATCAAATTAAATGGAAGACTATAAAAAAATTTTCTTCCATGGTAAAAATAGTCAAATAAATAAATAAATAAAATAACAGTTATTAATTCATCTTGAATTATTTTTCATATCTGAAATTACTGTCTGATATTGCTGTCATCTCTAGCGTGAAGCTACAATTGTTGGAACTAAAATTCTTCTTTTTTTTTAATCACAGCTATTTGTAGACTGAAAATATAAAAGCCAATTTCTTGGTGGCTTTATCCAACAGTATTGGTAGTATTTAACTCCTTATAGGATTCAAATATTGACCCCAACATGCTTAGGCAAATTTTGATGCGCTGGGTATTAATTACCCAACACTGCCTCTATGACTTTTGAACCCAGCAGTTAAAAAAATAAAAAACAGGATTTGAATTGCAAATGCTAGCATTGTGTTTGAACATTAACTGCCAAATGGCAGTTAACCACCTTTTGCAACAATCCAACAAAGCGTTTCTTGCAAAGCTTATTCCGCCTGTATGTATTGCGCAATCTATTAGATATGATTGGGTAGGGCCTGTTCCAAAGGTGACAAATGCAATGACACCTGCTGCCACGAGACTGAATTTCGCATGGCCCATTTATCTTCAAATTCTCTCCCCAGCCAGACAGTCTTTAAGCTCGCTCCCTAATGCAGGGCCTGTCTCTCAGACTTAACATCCACATCAAACCTGCTCATGAACATGATCTGCACTAGAAATACAGGATATGCCCCTCCCTAACCTCTCTCACTTCCAATCTTGTGTTGGCAACGTAAAAGCAATTTATTATAAATTGCTCCAGTTATGGCATATTGTTTAGGACATCATCCTCAGGCAGGAGATCTGGGTTTGGATAAGCCACAAGATCTCACGAGTGGCCGAGTACGTATAGTACAGGACGTATAAATTTGGTTAAGTATTGTTGTAAAGCGATATATGTAGTTAATTTAATTTTTGTGGCTGCTGCTGTCTCTTGCTCACTTCAAAACAGAAAATGGAAGTGTGCAATGGAATTCCTTGCCACATCGCTTGAAAACACGTCTACTTCTGTCAGCCAATCAGATGACAGTGACGTCACAGCCCTTCTGGACCAACAATCTAGAATATGGGTGGGAAATTAATTTTGCAATGGGGCCACATGACACCTTGGAACGCTTGCCAAGGGCCAAGCAAACATGCCAACCTCAACTTTGTCTACTCTATATCATTTTTCATGGATTTAGAAAAAGCCAGAACTGGGCAGTCCGTCCGGAGACAGCCCGGCCCTCCGGACGTACATTTTGGAGGTAGGAGGGGTGACAAATTAAAAGAAAAAATGGTTTGATGAACATAGGCCAGAGATTGATTTTAGTCCGACCCACAAATTGGCTGTGATAAAGTTACTTGCAAAATGGGAAAACGACAAAAATTGCCTCAGAACACGTCAAAAGCGCTACTACCAACTGTTTGTGTATGAAGAGTTTCATTAAATCTTCCTTCAAGCTTCATAAAGTACAATTTGAGTTTGAATTTGTCTGAACATGAACAACAAAAGATGAGTTTATAGACAACAAAAGGCATGGCAAGAACTATATTATTTTTTGGAGTTTCGTCCTTATTTTCTTTAAATAATTTGTTTTCCAATGGTCAAAACAAGTGTCGTATTATAAATTCTTAATAAAAATAGAAGACGAAAACCTCTGATTATTTTCAGAAAAATACCACTTGCAAAAGAAAAAGAATAAAAAGAGCTTGCTCAAATACTATATTTGTCAGGTTTTTGTGTTCAGGCGGAGGATTGAAGTGGATGAGGGACCAACTGCAGCGAAGCGAGGCAGGGAGTGGTTTCAACAAAAAAAATGGTTTCATTTCTAAAAGAAAATTCAAAGACAAACATGGATCTAGGAAAATCAAAAATACTAAACATCAAAACAACAAGGATCAAAGCAACAAACAAACACTCAAAAAGGAGGACTAGCGCTTGAAAGTGAAACTACTAAGGAAAAACAAACACACTTGACTTACTACTACAGGCAGGCATCTTGAACAAATGACATAAACAACAACCCGACGAGAACAGAAATGAAACCGGGAACTAAATACAAGCAAATTATGAGACAATGAGGAACACCTGGAGGGAGTTGATTGGTCAACACTAAAGGGTGTGACGACAAGCACAGGTGGCCACAATCAGTTTTAACAAGAGACAAAAAAAAACACAAGGAAAAACAAAAACATGAAACTAAATACCAAAACCAAAAATGACAAAACACAGACCATGAAAAAATTATTTTTGCTATGCTGGACCTTGAATGTGTTTTCCTTCTCGTATTTAGAACCATGAATACAGAAAATGTTGGGTTAAAGCCAACGGAACCAATATAGGTTAAAATATTCTTGTAAAGAGTGAAGAAATCTTTACGTCTCCTACTAAATTAAATAAATTAAAATAAGTAAATACACATCCATGTTACGGACGATCTTTAAAAACTGTATTTTGATCTAAAAGAGTTGCACGCAAACTTGCACTGATCCATTTTCTTGCCAGCCATGTTGAGTCTTAATTCCTTTGTTGTCTCGTTTTTGCAGTCGTCCGAACATATGGTAAATCTGTCTTCTCTGTGTTTGTCCCAGCACAGTTTGGGTTCAAAGATTGGATTAAAATCATTGCCTGTATAGTCATACGCAACTAAGTCCTTATTGTTCTAATCCTTCTTTAACACTCTGACATGTTGTCAGGTTTTGACCAAATCACAGCTATTATTCCCCCCAAAGCCTTCTGTTATTTAAACATGCATGTATATTAAGCGGAATTAACATCGACCGGATATCGCTGGTGGTCTGGCCAAAAACTCGTAGCTCCAAAATAGTCAGTTTTGTTTGTTCAATTAGCATTGTATCGTGAAAGAGAGCAAACCACATCAACACTTTAGATGAGTTAATGAGTAAAAATAACACCCACGCATGTGGAACTGATAGTATAGAATATATTTTTGAAACAATTGGAAATTCACCAAAATGTTACTTATGAGATTTGGCTTGACACCAGCGATGCAACAAAGGAGTAAAATAATTTATTTTTGTTCTAAACAAATTACAAAAACAAAATTTAGCATCATCACACAAGTCAGATGAGTATACCACTCTGCCATCAGTGACAACCCTAGAATCTATTGTATTCAACAAAATTTGTTCGACATGACTCGGAAAGTCACCTGATTCTACAGGCCTCACAGTTTAAAAGCATATCAAAGCAACATCAACAAGCCACGAGGTCAACAAACCGCTCGAGACGAGCAAAGAGAGGATTATGGCAAGGCAGTTTTTTTTTTTGTTTTAACAGTAGCAGCACTTAATTCTACCAAGAGCTCAGCAGCCGCTCTAATTCTTCTTAGATGGGTGAAATTTGGTCCAACCAAGAGCCTTACTAAAACTGAACCAAACTTAGTGATCAGGAGAGATGGTTCATGAAGCAGATTTGAAGCTTCATTTACCCATCACTAGTCACAACTACTATACCCCAGGTGTCAAATTCAAGGCGCCGGGAGTCAGATCCGGCCCCCCGCATCCTTTTATGTGGTCTGCGAACGCAAATCTTTCTTTGTCAGCTTCCATGATCTTTGCAAAAATCTGTTCCAAAATGTTCAAAATGGTCACGTGTTAAATAATCATAATGTCGATTTTATTTGTTACCCTTTATACAGGAACTGGAACAATAATTGAACAACACATAACGATCCTCCCAGACCAGAAGAAAACATATCCATGCTTTTATCACCAGTCGACTTGATTATTGTAACAATCTCATGTTGAAATCATTTTTATCTTACACTTTTGTGGCCCAAATAAAAATTTTATTTGCACGGTTTTAGATAGGCCCTGTATATCACCGTGATCAAAATTAGAATGATTTCTCTAAATTGTGTACGTTGTAATAGATCATTTAATGTCATATATATGATCTTACCAAGAAACCGTTCGTGGATTATAAAATCTTAACTACACAGCATCATTCCCCAAGGGCAACTTCATGGCTTTCAGTAACAAATTACTTGTAAGTTATTTGATTCTATTCAAACAACCTTATAAATATACCTCTCACAAGGATTTAAGATGACCAATTATGGCAAAAGCCGAAGAAAATGGAATTCCACTATGCGAGTCGGGCATCTTAATAATTCAAGCAACATTATGATGTAGAGATGGATAAACGGCCAGCTAAGCTACTGTACATCCTCATTTTATTAGTCCGCCCTTGATTGCTTCTCCCCGACGGTAAATTCTGAAGGGAAAGTGGGACTACATTTCCATTCAAGTTTAATGAGTCGACAGCGTTTCCGCAATGAGACGAACGAGACGAAACCTGTTTCCTTTGAGAGCAATTATTTGCTTTTAGAAGGTGAACAGTGTCATGTTTATTTAACAAATTTCACTGACTACGTTGTCATATACTATGCATTTGTTCGATGTTCCCGATAATGGATTAGAGCAGTGGTGTCATACATAAGGCGCGCGGGCCTGATCAGGCCCCAAAATGTGTTTGATCCGGCCCGCGAGAAGATTTGGTCAAGTACAATAATAATAGTAAGTATATATATTGTACACAAGTAAGATTGATCTGTAAACTTAATTCAACGGACTTTTACCATAACCTCAGATCTTTTAATATGTATTGTAAATTTCAATGTCGCGGTCAATCCATAAGCCTTTCTTTGAAAGTTTTATTCTTACAAGCAACGCTCAAATGAGTAGAGAAATTTGAACATGGAATTGGCCTGGATGTCACTATTTGAAACGCAACTTTAACTTTACTGAAAAAAAAAAAAAAACAGTACTACGTGAATCAAAGATACATATCTTCAATACGACACCTGTAAATAGCAATAATCTGCATAATATTCATATCAATTGTTTTATTTTATAGATCATGATTTTACTGGTCTTGCCCAATTGGTCATAGATGTTTCTCCATGTGGCCACTGAATTAAAAAAAATTTGACCCCCGGTTTAGAGTGATCCGTGCGATATGTTATTGAACGATATCAATCTTGGAATGCGACTTTTATTTACAATACAATTTTATTTCTTAATCAAAGACAATGTTCATGTTTGTATTTTTGCCAATCGCCGTTTGATTGTGCTATTTTTTTTTTAAGTAGCATTTGAGGTACAGTCCCCTCCAAACGTATCGAACTGTCTTGGTCATTTTTTTTTTTTGTTTTTGTTGTATAAAGAAAATATTTGGTTTTCAGATCAAAAAATCTTCAGAGCTCTCGCAATGTTTCTGTGTTGGAGAGGCTCTAGTCGAGGCCTATCAGAGTAATAAATAACAAGGTAGATAAACCTCCTCCTTTTACTTATTGGTTGCTTTATAATCACCTTTCTTGCTTCATAAGATAGCAACCAATTGAGTGGAAAGAGGAACGCTCCTTGATGGCTTCATCTTAAAGGGTCCATACATTGATTTTGCTCATTGACTACTTAGCATCCTATGACACAATGCAATCCTGTCCTCTCCCGATTGACTTGACATCAGGGTCATGCAGAGAAAAGTGACATTTAGGCGATGATATTTAAAAAAATTACACTTGCAGATGTTTCTGCATGGATGTTGTTAAGCAATATAAAACATAATGCACACTGTTGCGTAATACAACAAAGAAACAGACAGTTGGTGTACCTAATATTGTGGTCTGGTAAGTGTGAGTGGTGAACACAAGGCTAACGGACTGTCAATCACAAAGCAGCGGTAAACATCTTTGAGTCAGACTCTGGTCTGTAGCTGTCCAACATGGGGTGACAGTGTTGCTTAGTAACCACAGCACACGAGTGACCTTATCTGTGCAGTCATAAAAATGCATGAAGTCCTTTCATTTCTTTTCCCTATTTCTCGGCACTAGCCACGACCTCTCCTTTGCCCACCTTTGTCAAAAACGCACACACAAAATCCGGGTGATTCGATTTGGAAGAATGGAGGATGACCAGCAGATTGGTCATAAAGGGCTACACCTGACTCACTCAAAGCGCCGTGTGACAGGAGTGGGGGGGGGCAGCACCATGCGACAAGAAAATCAGCAGTCACAAGGCACGCGGGGAGACAGCAAATGTCAAATGTCGAATTTCACTCAAAATAATTCATTTGGAATCCATTTTGTTGTGTGTGACCTATGAACCGTGCTTTCGGTATCGCAACCCGATGATCTACTTAAATGTGTAAATCTCTCTTGTTTACACTGTTGTAATCTGCGCTTAATCTCCAAAACATATTTATGGAATTGCAAAAGTATTATGTTCGACTGAATCTGTTTACACCCGTGTGACGTCTTCTAAAGCCTTTCCAAGTCCTGTACAGATGATTCCACACAGAACGTTAAGCGCCGTCTGTCGCTCAGCTTGACGCAAACATCACAGCGGCCGGCTTCCATGCAAAGTGTTGTTCCGACGGGGAAAGCGCAGATGTTAGCCTTGCTGTTGCCGGTGTCGCCATCTTAGCGTTCCAACAACATCTGCACAGCTGGGCTGTCAGTTGTCACAAAACAGACGGGAATGCCACAGCCTGCTCTTGAACTGTTGACAGCTAGGGGCAGGTCGGCACAGATGGCGAGAGAGGAGCGTCGGGGGTGGAGGGGGGGGGGGGGGGGGCTGGCACCGGGTGGCAGGTAGAGACCGGGGCTCCCATCTGGCCTCGGTGCTGGTACTTTGCCCCACGGAATCTTAAGCGAGTGCTTAACGGAAAGCCTGTCAGGAGATAGAAGTCACCTTGTGCAAAACATTGCACTGCAATTAAGGAAGGTGGGGGTGAGAAAGTGGACAGCATTGTATTAGATAATGGCAACAGTCACATGGGGAGGGAAATAATAGCAATGACAGTTTATTATTCCTGGAAGCAATTGCTTGCTTGACTTTGAGCGCTCTTTGAAGAAATTTGATCATATAGTCGGTAGATCCCAAATAAATGATGAACTTTGCAGTTTATTCAAATTGGTATGAACCCCAACATTCAAGTATCAAGCATTCATAAACCAGTTGTTGTATTTTTGAGTCCTGTAGATGGCACTGTTGGTTTAAATCAAGGGTTTGAAAAATGGCAAGTCAGCCCAATGTTGAACAGAGAGTCCAGAAATATTACAACTGGTTCATGAAGCAGATTTGAAGCTCCATTTCCCCAACACTACAAACGGAACTTCTCATCCATGCACGCAAGTTGAAAAATTTATATAGGTATGTTCGGTAACCAGTGATCGGCTCGCCAGGACCATTGGCTACTTGCGGATCGACCTGTGTTGGCTTTTTTTGTTTCCCTCCCATGGGTGCAGGCAGGCCTGGACACCAGGCACTCACCATCAAACCCCATCCACACTCAACTCATAACCACATGCTAGAAAGTCTAAATAAAATTTGCATCTTTTTGTTGACTTCTTTATTTTAAGATGGAATGCTAAAATATGCAGGGTCGTTCCAGCAAAAGCGGCAAGGACAAAGGCAACATATGTTGCATGAAATTATCTCTTCTTTTTTCCTGCATTTTTTTGGTGCAGTCATGAGAAGCTTTTCCAAGGATGCTGCTCTGACACATCATGACACAGACTTGAATTGTCAGATCACAGTTTGGATGGTACTATTCGTCTGTATTCATATATTGACACGGAGAGGGACGAGAGCTGCCAGTGAAGTAAGAGAGACGACTTACATTGGAAATAAAATTATTTGATCTTGATGGGGGAATGAGTGGTTGTTCAGCATGAAAACCGATAAACTAACTGCTGTTGACAAAAATACAGTTGTTTGTTTACATTCAACCATCAGCTACTACAGCCAACACGAGTGACATCAGGCGAGCTACGATCACGTCATTTACATTCTCAGCATCCCATCACACTGGGCAGCTGAGACTTCAGCCATGATCTCATCTTCGGACAAGTTTGCATGAAATGTTGACTGCATTGAGAGGAAAAATGTACGACAGTCTGTACTTTTTTATATTTTTTAAGGACAAAAACAACATTATACTGTCTTGTTAGACACTTACTAAAACATAACAAGCAGAAGCCAAAGCACACATAAAAGACATGGACAGCACATACGATACATAAATCAATCTGACTCAGGAAAAACCACAATAAAAGACGTCCGTGCAGATAAAGGCAGTCTGGCGATCGTAGGATAGCGACAGGTGAAAAGAGACGGCAAAGAAAATCAGCAGACAATAAATAAATACATTTCATTCCGCCTAAATCGAGACGATTTCTTAAACAGATAAAAAAAAGAAACCGTACACGACAGTGACAGAAGGAAGCATCACTCATTTGGTGTGAGCTGGACTAGCTGTCCACGGCAGAGGGCCAGTCCAGAAGAAAAGCGCTTTACCGATGGAGCATTCAGGTCATCCCCCCCCCCATCCCCCTCGCCTTCCTCGCTCCCCCATAATCCTCCCCCTGAAGCTCCTTCCCCTCCCTCTCCTTCCATCCCTCCGCCTACTCCTCACATCACCCCCACCCTGTATCCCATATATCATGAGGAAATGCCAACAGATGCCCACTGTCTAAGACAGGCATTATGTTCTTAGAGGATGTCCTGGTAATTCTTTTTCCCCCCTTTTTTCTCTCGCTCGCTCTCTTTTTTTTTTTTGGTTGTTGTTGCCAGGCTGCTGATTATCACCATACTGTCTCAAAGAGTTAAAGGGGTGAGCATGTAAGCAAAACGTCTTGGTTTAAAGTGCACAACGCCAAATGGGTTTAAAAAAAAACTACAATACGAATTTGTATTTGCTGTACAACAATCATTGGTTGTGTCAGTAATCAGATGTGATGCATAATAATAACTACACCGGAATTGAAATGTACTGTAAATATAACAACAGCATTTAGTGTTGTATTTTCCAACGTTACTCATCAAGAATTCAAAAGCAGAGGAGCAGGACTTCATTTGTTGTAAGAAAATGTGTCAATCATGGCGACTCTGGGAGAAAGTGGTTTGTCAGACCCCGAGGGGTCCACACTGACCTAAATACAAAATTGTCAACAGTAATTTTTACAGTCACCAACCAAAAGAGAACACCAGGGAAACAAACATTTAACTCTGGAAAGAGAGCAGTTGTTAGAACAATCCAAGCGGGAAAGCGTAGGTCAACACAGCTTCTTCGATGCAACATGTGTTATTTAGTCAAGGAATATTTGGTTATTAATAACCAGATGTATTCTTTGGAAAATCACTTTGAAATCATATGGGGCACCAGATCTGCAGATCTTTAGGCCTTATTGCTATTTATTTATACGTTGAGTTTGTGCGTGGAGACGGTAAAAGTAATTCATACGAGTTAAGTCCATCCTTAAAAGAGAATTTTGCTCCACGCAACACTAGAGCTCAATCAGAGATGAGTGTTGCCACCGTGTGGTCAAATGCGGTATGGCAGGGTGTAGCGGAGCAGGGATGTGGGCAGCATTAGAGGGAGCTAGAACTATAGAAAGAGAGTTAAATAGATCGGTACAGACAGATATAGAACATCTAAGAAGAATTGAAAAAAACAAAACAATAAATGAATCAATTGAAGCAAGAAGGAAAAAAACTTGATGATGCATAGTTAGATTTGCACACTGTGCAGATTAGTATTGACATTGATAATACAGCACATGAATTACCATTTTGATATAACTTTTGATATATATATATATATATATATATATATATATATATATATATATATATATATATAAAAAGAGAGAGAGAGAGCCTTATTAACTGTGAAAATCATATTTACTATATATTTGTTTTACATGTACACAATTGCCCATGAAATTCATTGTAAGATTTCATTTTTAACAACAAATTTAATTTGAAATCAGAAAACCTGGAAATTAGTGGGAAAATTTTTTTTTTCAGTATAATGATTGTTCTATTTTTGATACATAGGGAAAATGGAGTTGGCCCCTGACCTTTGTGTAGCAAAATTTAAATTAAAATAGTGTTTTATATTTTTTTATTTATTTATTCATTTTATTTAAGGTCCATTTGCATCTTCTTAACCTGTAGAAATATCTCTTTGATCTTAACACTGCACAGTCAAAGGTACAAGGGCACTACATGTGTAATGGGTTGGCCCGCACCCGTAGCCTAATACTGGTTGACCTACAAAACCAGTGAGAGTGCTGATGTTCATCACAACTGCAGTACCCCGGAGTGTCGTAAAGACTCATGCTGATTTGAGATTCTATGAGGCTTGACGCGTGACATCGACCTCACGAAAGAACAGAGGGGGATAAACACATAGCTGCCCAGTAACAAGGACTGGCTGCTCATTGGCTACTCAACAATGTTGCAATGATGATCGTCTTTGGGCAAAATGACACGCACAAGGGTTTGTCGTGGATGCATACAGCACACACAAGAAGGATTTACAATACTCACACGTGCTGCAGTTCCACATTTGGCTCGACATGCACAAATGCATGCGGTCACTATCTTTGTCATCCATACACACAATCACACATGAGCAAAGTGCTGCTGAGAATTTTCACACAAAGGCACTGTAAAGCCTCTTTTTTCTTTATGCCGCGCTTTTCTACCAGAGGCCTAGGAGCATGAGGGTTCTGTGCAGAATCTGTTCCCAGTATTGCGCTCTTCTGCACGGAGATGTCGGATGTTATTCCTCCTATTTGCCGGAACCGTCCAACCATCTTGGGGGGGGGTGACTGCCCCCAGTGCCCCGATCGCTGCTTGTACCACTGTTGCCTTTACCCTCAACATTTTTCTCTAGTTCTTCCTCCAGCGCTTGTTATCATTTCAACATTTTGTTTGTGTTGCTTTTTCTAGACGTTCCTATCACAAGTGGAGATGATGCAACAAGGGTCCTCACAATAAGTGCGCAGCAATTGCAAAGAGTGGCTAATTGTGGCTAATTGTGGCTTCTGTTCACGCACAAAAATGTAATCAGTGCACTATCATGGGTCCGCTAATTGGTACAAACAGATGCTGGCTCCAGCATTGACCGTATGTACCAAATTAGTGAGCTGAGTGGTATGAGCAGTGATGAGACACCCAAGTTGACTCAGGGACAAGGAATAACAGAAGAAAGCAGAAAAATATCCAGTAAAATAAATTCATTTATCCTTGAACTAAAACATCCAGAATACCATCTATTTGCAGTTTTTATATCTAAGCAGCGCCACAAAATGCAACGTCAACATGACAAAAAAAAAAAAATGCGACAAATAGAAATGTGTTTTAACCAATAATCTGTCAGTGTGAAATTTTTCCTTCCTGGTGTAGAAGTGACACGACGTACTGATTAACCACATACCTCACCTTTGACCTCAGAAACCTCACACGCGTTGTTTGACAATGACAAATACTTCCTGAAATGACCTCAACAGGGTTCGACATGAAACTTTTTTGAATGGTGGCCCAAGAGCCAAGTTGTGGTGACTCTGTTTTGCTATTGGCTCCTTGAAGTTTGCCATTATTAGAGTACACAGCTCTAAATGAGAATGGCAGCAGCATAGGGAACGATTTATTTTTTTAGTGAGGTGAGGATAAGTGGTACAAAGTATGGATTTAGCAAAAAAAAAAAAAGGAAGAAAGAAAAACAAAAAGTAAAAGTTCATGGAATACAGATTGTGATTTTGATACATTTCATGTACAGCAAGGTGCATTTCCTCGGAAAATCGTTCAAATGGCCAATTACAGCTTCATTGTGTCAAGGTGCAGCAGGGAGTGAAAGAAACGGATCTGTTTTTCGACAAGTAAGTGTATTGAAATAGGAGGAGAAAGTTTCTGTGCAGTGGAGGCTTTCAGCAGGCCAGTCATTTAAAAAGTCCTTGTGGTGGACGATAAATCGCAAAACAACAATGATGACAATACATCGAGAAAATTATACTATGGAGTGCTCGAACCAACGGAGAATAGAAGAAGAAACTGTCTAGTCTTTCCACTTCTCGCAGCTATTGTGTGACATCTTCCATGACCCGAAACCACCCCCCGAAGGATTCGCTTTGTTAAGTGGCCTGTTGCCACACCGCAGACAAGATTAATCGTCAAAAACTATGAGAAGTACTAATCACTGAACAGCGAGACTTTGTAACAAGGTGTTCCTTTGTGCAAAAACGTCTTTATTTATGTACATTTGTTCAAATAGAAACATACAGTGTACACCAAAATTCCCATTCCAAAGTGCAAAGTTTTTCTATTGGGAATGCCAATCAAATAATCAGGTGTGTTTTGTTCACCAGTATTTCCGTCATTCAGTCTGTCGAAGAGAGAAAAAATAAAAATAAAAATTACTTTTAATAGCAACATTATGCGCTTTTAATCCAGTCGGTAGCACAGTCCTACAGTTACATTTTTTGATTTTTTTAATGGGGAAGTCAAGTAAAAAAAAAAAATCCATTACCACATTATTATGTTTTTATTCATATTCCAAACAACGCAATATTAATCAGAATGCCGAAGGGCAGCATTGAACATATTATTGTTAAGAAAATTTTCGACTTGACTTCCTCTTTAATTTCCAACAAAAACACTATACAATCTAATTTAACTGCAGAAAAATATCTGTATGCTAATTATGCAATGTCCTTCATAGGCTAATTTCAATCCTGCTTCATTCACTCACTATACCTGCATCTTCCAATATATCCAGTCAAGAAAATAGGTGACATTGCCGTAGACCCCTGGCTTGTTCCTCAGAGCACATCCAATCCCCCAGCTAGTGTCCCCTGCCAGCCACCACACGTCTGCCTCTTTGACCACCAAGGGTCCTCCACTGTCACCCTGCAGCAAACACACATGAGTTCTTCTATAAACGTGTCAAGTCTGCGTGGGAGCGTGTCAGCGATAAAGCAAAGCCAAACTCACCTGACACGAATCAACGCCTCCGCTTAGTTTGCCAGCACAAATCATCGATTGTGTAACTGCCCCGTTTAATATTGGGGGTTTGTTACACTCCTCTCTGCTGTGAATTGTCACCTCAGCCTGATTGAGTATGTCTGGGGATGGACCTGAGGAAAATTTAAGTATCAGCTTTAATGTGCTGGGGTAGAAGCTAGTTGAAGTTTTTAAATGACATAAATCATGATTGTTTTTATTAGGAATATTAAAAAAAACGCACACACATCAACCAAACAAATTTCCCCAAAATATTTGTCTTACCAGAAGACCGCAAAGCTCCCCAACCTGTAATCCAAGCTGGATCTCCAGGTGAGAATTCCATGCCGAAGTTTGGCAAGCACACTGGCTTTACTCTCTCTGTCGGATTAAAAATAATTTTGTCATATATTGGAATGAATTAGGCAAATAAAGCAACACTATTGTTGATGTATTTACTTGAAAATGTCAACGGTGTTCTGAGCTTCAGAAGTGCGATGTCATTGTCGCTACTTTCTGGGTCATACTTCTCATGATTGATGATTTTCTGAACTTTGTTGCCGGATGCAAAGCTCATTCGAAACAAGCTTATGTCGCCAGAGTACACGGTCCACACTGATGGGCTGGATAAGCTGCAATTAGAATTTGGATTATTACAATGTAATTACAATGTAATATACTTGCACAGACAATATTTGTTCACAAACTGAATTTTAAAGACAACCAAACTCATCAAATTGAGAGACGAAATGAGGGGTAGAACTCACCTTTGGAAGCAGTGCGCAGCGGATACAATCCAGTACGGGCTGATAATGGAGCCTCCACAAATGTGTCTTTGACCAGAAATCTGGAGACTGACCTGCCACGGCCAGACTCCATTTGGCGCTTCTGTACCCCCAACAATGCGACTGTTGGGAGTTGCAAAACTCTTTCCACAATCTGAAGACAGAAAGAAATTATTTTTTTTATCAATGTAATCAGCAATTTCAAATTGTATGTGTCCTTTGGCAACACTTAATAGCTATAGAGTAAGTCTTAGGGATATGGAAACAATAAAAGCAATATCTTACCCATACAACGAAGCCCGACAGGTTTCTCTTCACAACTTTTACTGATGAGAATAAAAAAAAAAGAAAATTCAGTAAACATCACATCATATGTATTACAAGTCTGTGTACACCGAATGTACAACATAAACAATGAACAGTGATTTAGTAGTTATAAATGTAACAAAGTTAATAAATGTGTAAAGTAATGTAATGCATTTAATGTACAATATGATCTGTCTGATTTTCTTTTACCTGCCGTCTCAAGATTAAAGTTTGCAATTTAGCGTCAGCTAGTGGGCAAGGCTGACAAATGTGTTTTTTATTGTTTGGTACATAAATGATGCTATGAATTTACCCAAGTGGCTGACTAAATGTGACATGGCAGGAAGACAAAAAAATGTGTTAATCCATAATGTTGTGCTTATTACAGTTTAATAAATCATACATAATTTGTGTTGTCCATTCCTGCAACAGCATATTTTTTGGAGGAATTGGAATACACAATAAGACTTGTATAGCACCATGTTTTACTCATTTCAGTGGTATCCACCATTTTTCAACGTGTCACTGAAAATAAGATACACCATTTTTTTTCAACTGTGCATTAGTTACTTTACAAACCTGTAAAATAGTTGGGACTGAATTTGGGATTTATGGTCACTGCCAGGCATCAGCTTCATGAATCCTCTTGAGGCTAAAGAACCAACATTTGTTTGGCTGTAAATTACGTAATCCTGCCTAGGGGCCAAACAAAACACAATCACTGAGGTTAGACAAACATACTTGAACACAAATAATGTAACAACAAATGTTAATTTTCCATTCACGTTATTTTCAGGAGATCACGTGTCATATATATTTAAGAATGTATTTTGTTTAACATGTCAAATGAGTGACATCCGTTTGCATAAATACAAACGTATTAAATATCTTCTACAACTGGAAGGACAAATTGATCTCATCGATCCTCACATTGCCTACATAATTACAGAGATTTATGAAATTTATCGAAGCCCACATAGGAGAAATGTTCACCTCTTGTAACCCATCTGCTCGCACACAGCTTTCCCAAAGTTGTCATCCCATCTGTCACCACATACAGGAATCCACGATTTGCTCTGTGAGGAGAAACTCTCCAACATAAAGTTGCTTCCATGAAGGCGAACTGTTAAATAAAAATAATATCACTGAGCCAAACGACGCCAATACACGCTGTTGTTTGCGTGTCCAAGACTGAAAGGGATTCAAAGATTTTTACAGCAGTGGGACTCATCCTCGCCACGTGAACAGTCTGGGACTCCATCACACCACTGGGAGGTGCGGAGACACTTCACACTATAAATGCATGACTTGCCCAGCGCACACTGGTAGTACACTGTAATTAAACACACAAATAAAAATATGAATACATAACTAATCTGCTGAGAGAAAAATGACCATAAAATTCCATCGATTAAACACATAAACTATATATATATATATATATATATATATATATGTGCATCCACTGAATGCAAAAAAAGCATATTGTTGATGCTCTATTTGTGTGGGCTCCTGTTATCTATGATAAGACTTGTGTTCTTTAATGATAATGTTCAGTCCCCCACATGGGTCTGTTATTTTTACATATTTTATTTTATTATAATTTATGGTGCTGGAGATGCAAGGATCCCGCCAACAATATGGCGGATAAATAGCTCAAAGAAAGAAGAATTTGCAGAGGTGTTAGTTATTTTCCAAACTAAACATTAAGGACCGTATTTTGCCAGACTGGCGCCTGTGCACTAAGTGTAAGTTTATTTTCATATCAGCGCAAGTCTAGTCTACCGTGTTTGGGTCATGTAGCGTCTCCATGGGCTAGACTAGATTTTGGACTCCCAAAAAGCAGGTCTAATTCGTGGTGCAGGTGGTCTAATGCGATTTTGGTTGATTTGATTATTTTAATGGCACTCTGAATTTGATTTAAATTAGGGGTACTTCCATCCCTCAACGATGCACAAAGGCACAAACGCCTGGTATTAGTGTATTAGTAATAGTTAACACTAATACAAACTCTCCGAACACTAACCACGATTTGGGTGGCTTATGAGAAGCTAAAACGAGACGAAAAAGTGATGTTCCTGAACTCTGGAAAAACCTGAATCTGAAGTTGTATATTTGCTTAAGCCTTTGTGGTTAGAGCTGGGGGGGAAAGTAGCGGTTTGCAGTCCCAATGGTAATAAACTGTGACTTACGGAAGTACCACAATAAGAGGGTGAGCATCACCAGAACAAGAAGAACGCATATAGATGCACACAGGATTCGTTTCCATGGACACCGCTTTTTTCCTGGAATGGCAAAACAGACTTTGAGTCAAGTCACGAGGTTTGACAAGACAAGGTACTTGTAAATGCAGTTACATAAAAATGTAAATTGTTCGCCCATTTTATTTTTCATGTACATGCACAAATAAATGGAAATCATGCATACCAAATTGTAAATTACAAATAAAAATTTTTTACGCATTTAATTTTTGAACATAATGATATAATGAAGGCTCAATTTTAAAAACATTTTTTCAGGGCAGTTAATATGTTACTCATTTGCACGGTTACACTGGTCAACAGCAAATTCTACTCAGAGATGGCTTTCTGTGCCCCTCAACATATTTCGGACGCTGATTTAAGAAATGTGGAAATTGGCAAAGTGTAGGTCGATAACGTCAACATGCATGGTCTTTTTTTTTTCGTCAGGGGCAGGGGGAGAAATGTAAGCACGGAATTACTTAAAAGGGACAAAGACGGAAGAGGGCGGAGGATGAATAAGGACGAAAGTGCAAGGACGGAATGGTGCCCAAGTCGAGGGCGGGGGGGCGGTGGACGGACTGGCAAAATGAGGTTAAGTGCCCATCTATGTTAACTTGTTTATGCTGTAATAAGTAATTTGTAAAGTTAAAAAAAGGTACTGGTGATGAGGAACATGTGCTATGAAATATAATGAAAGGAAAGCAAAACCTAAAAAGAGTTATTACTGCTTTATTAGCTACTAAATCACATGTAATAAAGTGCTTCAATGACCGCCACTGAGTAATCAAGCGACTGTGCCGAGGCAAACCTGACAGATCTGAATGTCCAACAATTTGGTAACATTGTTGACAGTCTATTTTTTATCACCATTAGATATCATAAATTGTATACAAAAAAAATAGGAGGTTAGCAAAGGCATCTGAAACAGAACAGTGACTACCTGGGATTTCGGTCGCAACTTGTGGCGTAGCAGGTGTCGTCGTTTGGTGGGTGTCGATAGGGTTGGGAGCGTAGACCACATAGTTTGGAGTGGAGTGAGGAAGAGTCGGATAGATCCCTTGCTGTGGAGCGAAAGGCGGGGGTCTACCTTCCTCATGCTGAAAGCCAATGTTATCATACGTGGGACCGTTTGCCTGAGGAAGAGACAAGAAAACATTAAAGTGAAGCTTTAGTCCAAATTTCTCATTGTATTAAAAAGTGACTTTTTAAATGACCTACCTGGTTAATATTCATGGTGAAACTGGTGACACCGCTTGTTCGTTAAGGATGTCTGGAAAGCAACGGCAATTAGTTGCATTTAGTCACGCAGGCTTTAAATGTAGATTTAATATTTTAAGGGGGGGGGGAATCCAAATTTTTACAATTTATCTTATTTGAGATTCACTCTTTAACATTAAATGTTCAAAGTTTATGCCAGCGAAGTACATTTAAGCGTATTCATCAGACGTACCTTGCAATGCCCGCTTTTTTTTGTGTGTGTGTGTCCTTCCGCGCTTGTTCTGTCTCATGTTCACCCGAGAGCAAGTAATCAACAGCCATGACCACACCTTCCTTTTCTCAATGTGTGCACAAGCCAGCCTGTTGTTAGTCTCTTCATTCATATGACTCTTCAAAAAAATGGCCTGAGCAAACAAAGTATTGAGGCGGGCTATTGATAGAATTAATTCTCCGATTAGAATCCAGAATGCCGGTGAGATTAATAGAGTCAATTCCTTCAGTTTATCAGTTAAAATCCATTCATCTCGGCATTTGATAGAGAAAAAGTTCTGGTCTTGTAAATCCTGTTAAAAGCCAGGTATGAGGTCTCCTACTTTCGCTCAAACAAAACAAAACAAAAGAAAAAGTGTACATACAAATTCATCATTGAAAAATAATTTCTTGAATTGACCTATAACAGCTAGAAGCAGAATTCAAATACATATTAGTGTGGATTTTAGTCCATCTTCGTGATGTTAGTTATCAACCCCCCCTCCCCTTTTTTTTTAAACAGGAACGTCCACACAAATGGGAACCATGAAAACACTTGTGGCCAAAGGACTGAAAGCCTGTTAATATTTAGCTGAATGTTTGACTGTTGTCTGGCATATAAAGGAAAAGAATGAGAGGTGAAACTCTTTCACTAAGAGCCGAAGGAACATGATGTTCTTGTTGCTAATATCAACTCAACACTTTCAACCAGAATTTTACTAAACAAACAACACTTACAGTTCTGGGAAGAGAAGGTTTTTTGTTTTTTTTATCATTGACAAAATAAGTGGCAACCTAAATAGTATTTACACAATAATTTCAGTTTTTATCTTGTTATATATACTGTATGAGTCATCCGTCTTCAACACCGTTAGTGTGTGTTTAGGAGTTAACATCTTGCGTTTTTTACCCACAAACTCATTTGTTCAAGATAGCTAAAGTAGAAATACTTCACATTACTGAAGAAGTTCTTGTTTGTTATTCAACTTAATACTTTTTCCGGTATATGTACTATGAGTAATTATTTTCTGATGAGTTATTAGTTTTATTCTCTACCGTTAAAAACAGATCGGCGCTCTCCACTCCTTTATCAGAACATTCTGGTGATGACCATGTACAAAGAAAAAAAAAAAAGGGGGGGGGGGGTAAAAGTTAATCTCAGTTGAGTTGACTTATTTGCATGATGTTGACTTCTAAGGCAGAAAAAAGAGCGACAACAGCATGAAAGAAGGTGAACCAAGGGTGCATTCAACAATTATCTAATAAGAAAAAAAAATTTTTTTAGTCAATTCAAGCAAAGCTATGTGAATAAAGAAAACTATTTTGCGTACAGAGACTTTTGTTATTGTTGTATGGAGCTAATAAGTAGTTCAATCGGTTTTGAGTTTGATTACATGTAAAAAAAAATGTATTACATATACTACTGTAAGTATATTTAAGTCTGTATTTTTTGGGAGTACTTTTGCCATCTGTGACGGGCACACAGAAATGGTCAAATATTCTTTACTAGTAACAAAATATAAAGGTGCTTTAACGAATAGCAACAGCTAAAATATATTGATAAAATATGACTAAAACCTGCAGTATGACGTGTTGTTTGAGCCTGTCCCAATGAAACGCCGTGTGAAACAAAATATTGCAACTCAATGGCACCATCTAGTGGCCAAAATAAAATCTATAGGGCGAACGTTGATAGGTTCGCTACACCACAACTGATTTCTTTATGTAACAGAATAAGAGATACAACAATAGAATATATTTTCTGCGGAATAGAATTAATCTGGAGAACGCAGGTTAATGATTGCAAATGAAATAAGTCAATGTGCAGAAAATATCTCAAATGTAGTTAATGGTGCAAAGTGAATACAATCCAAGTTACATTTAGTAACGCTCACCTCTGAGATATAAATGAAGAATTTAACCACAAGCGAATCTAGTCAATTTCAGCATTCTGAAAAAAAAATCTTACGTTCACTGAGAATTTGATTTGAAAATAAAAAAACAAAACACAAAGAAAAATCAATTTTGATGAAAAAAAAACATCAATACAACATTGCACTTGTAAAAACTATTCAGCCATTCAATTTGAAAGTTAAATATTAACTTATTTTCGCCACTTAATTGCTTAATAAAGGAGTGTAACATTGGAGTTGTAACATTGGAGTTATGTCATTGGAGTTGAGTCCTTGTTTGCTTTGTATACAGGCCACCTGGCATTGGAGTTTGAAAAAAAAAAAAAACGGCATTCTTCATTATTAAAAAAGGAGCTTAGCAAACTATTGGAGTCTACAAGCCTTCACCACACATTTCAAAGGCTATTAAAAAAGATGGAAACGCCCCCTTTCCATTTTTTTTTTAGAACTTCTGGATAATAATAGATGAGGCTCCACCCCCTCCATTGCAGATACCAGCCAGACCGTACTGTCCAGACTGAAGGTTGTGCACCATATGACCCACGATTCTGGCTCCAGACATCCTGACAGGCAAGAAAAGAAACATCATTAGGAACTTAAAAAAAACTTTAACAGCGTGTACTGCTTACCCAATGGGGTGTCCGAGTGACACGGCTCCCCCGTTGACATTCACTTTTGAAGGATCAATGTCCAGCATTTTGATGTTGGCCAGAACGACCACACTGAAGGCCTCGTTGATCTCCCACATGGCGATATCATTTTTGGACAGCCCAGCTGCTTCCAAGACCTCGCAGCCACACAGAGAGATGATTTTTGATTTATTAATATATCAGGCCTGGGATTACTTTTACTTGCAGGAAACTTGAAAAGTGTACGGATTAAGCGTACATACTTTTGGTACAGCATATGCAGGAGCAATTGGGAAATCAATGGGTGCAACAGCAGCATCAGCAAAAGCTGGGTAGAAGAAAAAAATAAATAAATTAAAGATTTGGTTTAAAACAGAAACAGAGTTCAAGAACCTTCAAATTCACCTGAGCTCTCATCAGTGACCAACATGAATCAAATACTTGACATGTGCTATTCAACTTTCTCTGTTCACAATGAATTGATCATTTTGTTGCTACGAATAAAAAGTCAACATGCCGCTGTTTGAGCAGTGAAACACTTGTGGTAACAAATACAGCTTTATTGAAAATAATCTTAAGTTATTTAAATTTTCCGCATTTTATCGATAAACATCTCTCATTCCCCATTAAACATAACAGGTTCCTGTTAAAACACATTTATAGACAAGATCATTTCAATCAGCAAAAGAAACATTGCTGCTACATTTCCTGACTAACTGGCCCAAATACCGAATACTCTAAACCAGGGGTTGGCAAACTTTTGATTGGCGGGCCACGATGGGTTCTAAAATTTGACAGAGGGGCCAGATCAGGAGCAGATGGATTGAGTGTTTTGGTAACCTCATCTCATCGGAGAAGAAAAATACATTTGATTTTAAATGAAGGTGAACAAAAGCATTACAACAAAATATCTGTCTTTGACTTACCAGAGTATTTAGAAAATAAAACATAAACAAGCTTTCTCCATTTAATTTTTTTTCAAGTTTGGCGGGCCGGATTAAAACGTTTAACGGGCCGCATGTGGCCCCCGGGCCGTAGTTTGCCCACGCCTGCTCTAAACCCAATTGTTGGCATGCGCTGGTTCAATTCCAGCACCGAAACCAAACACGTCATTGGGCAGGAATCAGTACTGCAGTAAAGGACAAATTATTAACTCAACTTGGGAAAGGAATCTGTGAAAGTGCAAAGACGCTTGGAGTGTTGGAGCATTTGATGATTGGAAGAAATTAAGAGCTTCACAAGAGTATTTATTTTTCCAAATTACATTTCATCCTAAATTCCACTTACATACAATCCGGGCCAGGGGAGTGACATTATGTCTTTTTGCAGCGTCTGCTGTCATTAATACAAGGGCAGCAGCTCCATCGTTCAGAGTGCTGGCATTGGCGGCAGTCACTGTGCCTAAAAATAGCAAACAAAGCATACTAAATAAGGCATTTGGCAAACAAAGGATGCAGGGAAGACAGACTGATCATTACCCTTCTCTTTCTGGAACACTGCCTTGAGTTTGGGAACCTTGCTGAAGTCCACCCGCCTCCACTCCTCATCCTCAGACACGACCACATCAGGTTTGCCTGAAAATCAGAAGACCGTTACATACTGTAAGAAAATGACATTGAGCAATATGAAGGGGGGATTTTTTTTTTTTTTTCGCATCCCCTCGCCCTACCAACCTCTCTGTGGGATGCTAACAGGAACGATCTCCTTGGCCAATATTCCTGATTCGTATGCAGCTTTGCTGCGTGTGTATGAGCTGATTGCATAGCTGTCTTGCTCCTCTCTGGTGATGCTGCTCTTCTCAGCGGTATTCTCCGCACAGTTGCCCTGTTGGGCGAAGATATCAAATATTATCACTTAAAAAAATAAGTGAAATTTCCATATGAGGCTAAAAATAATGCATTTTGCTATTTTTTTTTTTTTTTTTAAAGTGCCATTGTTTTACCTTGTGCTGGTATTTAATTAAGAGTTACGTAAATGGAGAGTTACCATGTGGAATTTATTGTATACATCGGTGAGCCCGTCCTTCACAATGAGGTCTTCCATTCGAACCCCACCGTAGGATGGCGTTTCTCGAGCCATCACGTAAGGCACGTTGGACATGCTCTCCATACCTCCTGCCACCATCACATCCTTAAAAATAATTAAGAACAGACATCGTGAATCTCTAACAAAGAAAATAAAATGTAGACACGAGTCTAATTATGTACATTGAGTGATGGATACAAAGCTTGCTTTTCAAATGGGGTGCAGTAATTCAGGTCAAGGAAAAAAAAATTAATAAATAAATCAAAGGATTTTGCTACCTGGTGACCACACATTAGACTCTGGGCTGCCATCATGATTGACTTCATCCCAGAGGCGCAAACTTTGTTGATGGTTGTTGCTGGAGTGCCAAGTGTCAAACCTAAAGCATTGAAACAGTTGGTCAGATAACAATTCACAGCGATCTTGGCTGCTGTGCCATTGCATGCATTTGAAAAGCTAGTCCAAGTGGAATGTTGAGAATCAGTAGAAAAGTTTTTTCCTTTGTGATGCAACTAAACCTTGTTCATTTCAAACGTGCAGCTGTCGTTTATTTTTATAACTACTACAACATTTAATTTTAAATCATGATGATAGCATGGAGCACTGCCACTTACGGCGGACAGCACATCCCCACTAGCGGCTTTTTTTTTTTTTTTTTTAGCTCAGACCAGCTGAATGATAATGAAAATGCATCAACAAAGATAAACTGCACTTTTGTCACGAAACCATACCTCAAAGAGATGCATGGAGAAGATGCTGCTTTCAAACATTTGGGTAATATGTAAAGCCATTACTTAACTGTAAAATGGCGGGCTTTGTTTTATTGTCCGGTATACTGCGACCACTGACATTTTATAGATACAAAATGGTATGTGGGATTATACACAACTGAGCTATTTCACATAAACTCAATTTGCTGCAGTGGTGGCATCTTCCCGAACATCAAGCATGAGGATGGAACTGTCACGTTTACAAAACATCACCACAATAGGGAGCAATGGATGAGGCCGTGCAGTGTAATCTTATTTCTTTCATTCAATGAGTTCTTAATGCAAACACAGTACTTTCGTGGTACAGAGATATTCAAATATTGTAATGTCACACCTGCTCCAAGCAAGGCTTGTCTGGTGGGAGCCTGTCCTTCTCCGGCCTGGAGCACATTGCCCATGTAGACTTCATTCACATCTTCAGGCTTTATTCCTAAATTGGCATTTAGCGACATCAAAATCAATGTTTATGCATAAGCAATGTACGGGTAATCAGATAAACTGCTTCTAACAATAATTACACGTTTTATTTGATGCCAGATTTATTATTGGATCTGGATACAAACACATGAAGAAATTGGAGAAATGGAAAATGATTTCCCCAAAGTGGTTGGAATTAACTGTACCTGCTTTGTCTATTGCTCCCTTTATGGCAACTGAGCCCAGTTTTGTAGCTGGAACCGCTGCCAGTGTGCCTTTGAAGGAGCCCATCGGAGTGCGAACTGAACTGACAATAACCACTTCCTGAAACCATCACAATAGATTCAGCGTCAAGTTGACACTCCAAACAGGGAGGACGGAAATAAATATGCAAATTCCAAACTTACATTGAGAGACGGCCGAGACGTGTAGGTTCTTGACAGGTATTTGTGAATCTGTAAAAGAAGAATAGTGATGCGTAATACTCCAAACATGAATCAAAGTTAAATTCATAAAAACGGGTAAGCAACGAAATAAAGGGCAGCTAATGTGACATATCGTTTGAAGTCAAGTGGGAACAAGTTGTCTTAGCTTTATGCTAATAGGTGTCAAATGGGTATCTCGTTATAACAAACAACGATCGGCAGATAACAAAAAAAAAACAATTCACTTTAAGATCATTAAACCGTCATGTAGAAGGCTACTTGTGACAATGTACGTTCACAGTCAAGCTAGTTCAACAGTTAGCCAGTTAGCTTAGCCGCTATCGTTTACAACTGCAGGAGCCAGTGACACGAGCTAAAGCAACAGATGACTGCAACCACCATTGGCGTAATGGATTCTCAAGCACACCCATACTCACCAGGCGCTTGCATGTTGCAACGCGGATGGTTAAAAGTCCACTGGATGACATTTTTGAGCCCAGCGAGACACGTTTGGGACCACTTCGCCTTCAGCTGGGCCCGACAGCGATGCAGCCAATCACAGTGAGGGGCGTGTTCCGATGACGTAACCTCTAGCGTTGTAAAATGCAGTTTAAATACCTCGATATGGAGGATTGAAAGTGCCAAAATTAAACAAATAAATACGCCATAAAATATTTAATTAAAATTTTCATTAATTAATCAAATGTTTTATTTACGAATTAAAGATGGAATTGAACAAATAAATGTATCCTTAATTAATTAAATTAGCAATGATTATGTAAAAAAAAGCTATATAATTATTTCAGTATTTAATTAATTATTCATGTATTTAATTAATTATTTCATGGTCCCACGTTGCTGTGTTTCATGAATTAATTTTATCTCTCAAACTGCAAAATGAAGGATAAATACAAAGCTGCATTTTGTGAGAGGAGCGGGATCATAGATGATCCGTTACACCACTAGAAAACACCCTCCCAAAAAGTTTTCCCATAACTAAATTGCGCTGAAGTAACTACAGTGGTATGGTAACTGCAAGATATAAACTTAATTGGCTCTGTGAAATTTGTCAACTGAAATGTTCATAATTCAAGGTAATGATTACCATTTGAATGAATGAAAATGTAGTTAATCCATTCCGGCCTGTAGTGTACCACTCACAGGCAAGGACAAAAGTGTTTCAAATTTGTACAAAGATATCCATTTATTAAAGTAAAAAAGGCAAACAACGGCTCATACATCAACTGATGTATAAAGACTTGAGACCAACAGAAAAAAGATGAACACAACTCAAACAGGAGACTCAAACAAAACTAAATCATAATTAGCTTTGCTTTTCCTCATTCGGCAATTTTGAAGTAAAGAGTCAATGACAGTGAATATATATATTTACAGAAATATGTTTTGTTGGTGTGAGACAACAATTACATGGTGGCATTTACTTCTAAAGCTTTAATAAAGATGACATTGCCATTGTGTGGCATTATTTTAGCCCATGCTTATAACTACAACGAGATTATACTTTCCTAAGAAGCTAAATCACCTATAAAAAAATGGTATGGACCATAGATACAGTGAATGCTGTAATTCAATGCTCATTGGCGGGAGACTTGGGTGACTGTTCAGTCACAGTCCATCCAGTCACTGCTCATCAGGGTACGAACCGCTCTTCTTCTCATATAATTGTATTGCGTCTGCCTGGATCCATACGAAAAGAACAGGTACCCTGCAAAATGGGGTGGCTCATTTGCATACACGCCAGACAACATCATGTTGCAGAGAGAATCATCTATGAATGTGACCTACCTCTGTATTCAAAAGCTGCATCAACCCTGTAGCCAATCCCGGGGAGTTCTGTGCGAATAAATTTGGGGTTCCTACGATCCATTCTGCCTCTCCGTTCGTTGTAGCTATCGACGGATAGTAACAGTCATTAAGATTTGACTTAGCAAACACTTCTTTGTGCTATAAAGTTGACCTCTTTAATGTTCACTTCTTCGTGACTGCCGTGACGTCTACAGTACGTTCAAAGATATCCAGATTACTCACCTCCAGTATTTGTTATTTACGAAGAAGAGAGTTCTTCCCACCAATGGAACGTGGACGGCGGCATCTACTTTGGTGACAGATGAAGGCAAACCGAAGTCGCTGAGAGGTTTGGGGAATCCAGGTAAGACCGTGTTTCTTTTGACTTGCCAGTAGTGGTCGCCTTTGGCATGAAAATATTGAGTTAATGTGTTTTAATTGCAGACTGTTTCCGACTTGATATTTATTTTAGGCTATAATAATTGCATAATGCGGTCATATACAGAATCTGTAGTTTCATTTGATCCAACCAACTCATTTGTACCTTCAATGAAAACAACTGTGCCTCGGGACCGATACTCATAAGCAGCGTCAATGCTGTTGATTCCAGGCCAGACAGAATTAATTGTTCTCGTGGTGACGCCATCCCAGTTGCTGCTCCTCTTCCAAAAATGGCTTGAAAACAGAACATTTGACATTGTTTCTGATCAAAGGAAACATTTTTTAACTTCAATCTAAATATACCTGTCTTACCTGCCTTTGAAGAAATAAAGATGACCCTGTATGGCGGTTGCAGCATCAAACATGAGATTGCGGCTACATCTATCTGGTTCTTGCTCAGGTCCAGGTTCTGGTTTTTGAGTAGGTCCAGGCTCCGGTTCAGGTTGTGGTTTTGGTGGAGGGTTAAGTGTTGGTTCAGTGGATGATCTGACTCCTAGAGAAATAATAAACTTTGATTCATATTGTACCTTACGAGGTTGTGACAATAGAGCCAGTTTTATTATCCAGATATATTCAAATAATATTTTATCGCTGCTATGAGGTCAAACTCACCGTACAGTGCCTGCACTCCCTGTCGGTCATCGTCCGGTAGCACATAGGCCTCGGTGTTAACGTACTGGTAGGTGGGGTACATCAGGGCTGTTCGAACCTTCGAGTGAGATAATCCGAGTGCATGTCCAAACTCATGGGCCGCCACCAAGAACAAGTTGGTTCCTGTAAACAAAATAAGTTATATGGAAACATCGAGTACATGCTTCGCTTTGGCAATTACACCAAATTGATTGGCGCACCTGATGAAGTAAGACTCCAGGTTTCATCTTCATCAAAATGGGTGTCACCTCCTCGGCCTCCTCCAGGGGAAAACGCATGAGCCAACACTCCGCCCTCCCCATCAAAGGGTGCAAAATCTCCATGATCTGGTTTTGTAAGAGGCTCCAAGTTGATATCTTAGACGATGCAATTAAATGTTTGTCACAGAACAAGGGGGCACCAACCACGAGCCTTGAACTTGATCATGATGTCTGCAGTGCCGGTTTGAATCTGCTTGAAATCCAAAGGAACGATGTCACTGTAGATCTGCAGGGCCTTGGCAAGTGTGGCATCCACAAATCTTTGACTCAAGTCCGGTGTATATTCAGTTATCCTAGGAACATTTAACAAACACTCAAGCAGATTACATTTTTAACCGTGGGCAATCAAGGCCTTATCTTCTTGTCTAACAAAATCAAGAAATCATGATCATATTCTTCACGAGATGTCATATTGTATCCTAGTGTAGTATTTTTAGGTGAGAGTTTTATCCAATCAGAATTCAGCTAGCTCGTGTTGCCAGGCAGATTTCATTATACCAGTAGCATGATTCAAGTCGGGCTAAGTAGGACTTCACTGAAGGCCTACGTGTGAAGTGCACGGCCCGGCACTGATTTTTAATTACTGTGATACGTTCCAATAAAAAATTGCCTCACCTGTATGTGATCACATTCTTCTCCCACTTCGGTTGCCCATCAAAGTGGGCATACTTGAACGTATTCAAGTCCGTAAAACCGCAGCGAGGTTGTGACATCACATCCATGGTGTTGGTGTCCAACTGTCCAGTCACCTCCAGGCCAAAGTACTCTTGCATTATTTTGAGAGTGTCTGTGAAGGAATCAAGACTGCTACGCCATGTCTCGCTACCAGTGGTGACGCCCACTTCAGAGAAATA